>NC_054376.1:116956301-117595301 GCF_017654675.1 Xenopus laevis
AAAAAAAAGAAAAAAGATTCATTAAAGCAAAAAAAGATACGATGGGTTTGTTTTAAAGACTTTTGCGACACTTATATTGAAGTCATAAATACTTTATCAAGGCACTGTAAAAAGAGATTCATGGACACATTAATGCATCTCTGGTAACTCGCATCTACAACTCAATATATTGGCCAGAAGGTTTCTTTGAAAAACTCGCAAAAGGTCATCAAAGGGACCCTGACTTTCTGACACTTTAGAAAATTCAAAAAAATAGTATAAGTGTTCTAGACTCTTTTTAATTAAAGCTTCTTCTTCAACTACACTCCATTTTCCCTATGGCTAAAGATAATTCTTAATGTGCCTGACCATCCCACAGCGATAGTGGCAATCTAAGAATTGTTTCCAGCCTATCACGACCTTATGAGGGTTTAAGAGGCAGGGGATCCTCAAAATGGGAAACAAAAAGGTGTAGGACAAAAGTACATTGTTACAAGCAAACAGAATAGTTTGAAAGATCAGGGCGTGACTAAGCTTAAAGGAACAGTGACACAAAAAAATAAAATTTTTTAAAGGAATGACAATATAATGTACTGGTGCCCTGTACTGGTAATACTGGTGTGTTAGCATCAGAAACACAACTATATTTTATATAGACAAGTTGCTGTGTAGCCATGGGAGCAGCCATTCAAGCACAGGATACACAGTAGATAAGTTCTGAAGAATTCCACTGTAAACTATAGAGCTTATCTGTAGCAAACACAACAGTATTACCAGTAGAGCACAGCAGTACATTATATTTTCATTTCATTAAAAGACTTTAATTTTTTTATATTGATTCTGCATATATTTATGCGGCATTACTTGTATACATAGTGCTTTACTCTCTCATTGATCCAGTTTCTTGTATAACATAAGGCCCCTGAACCCTTTAAAAACTGTTGAAGTTGTAAGAACCCCCGGGAGACCAGTGCATGCACTTACTCTTAATTGCGTCAGTTCCTGGGCTTCCTTTGGACGCACAGTGGCTCTCGCATTGCATCTAAATTGATGAGTGCTGCCCCGTGACGTCACCAAGCATGCTGATGTCACAATCATTTTTATTTGGATTCATTGCCAAAGCTGGTTTTCAGTATTCCTGACTCCACTCAAGCTATTTCCTCTATTCCCTATTGGTTTTTGACTCATGCCTGGTTTTCAACTTCTGATTCTTGCCGACTGCCACTGACCCTTGCCTGGAGACGACTTTGACCTTGCCTGTTCCTATTGTACCACGCTTCCGATCACCTTGGCCCGTGGCTAGAATCCCTGCCTGCTTCGCAGAAGAAAGTCCGGGGCCCCAAATGGGCGTTGGTGAACACCAGAGTTAGTAGGGCTCTCCTGCTAAACCTAAGGTGTAGGTCCTGGCAGTTACAGGCTTCTCTACACTACTGAGCCGTAAGAGAAGTCTATGCAACACACATGTAGTAGCTTGATTTCCAAAACCACAAAAGGATGCAACTGGCAGACACCAAAAATATCTACACCTGTGAAAAATAATAGTTTTACCAGGGCTGCTTTAAGGTTACCAAAGATGTCTTTGGTGGGTCCCCATTGCCCCAAGAAATTTGTGTAAGAACTACCTTCAGGCAGATAAATGGTCTGTGCTTACTGAAATAGACATAACCTCTAGGTATGTTGTTCTGGTCCAACAGCCACAGGAGCTGAAAACTCCTAATCTAATATATCAGTTTTTTTTTATTATTGAAACATATCATAAAATAGAAATGTAAAGTAAAAAATAAAGACAATAAATGACGATCATAGAGATCTTTCAGATGACTAAAATGAGGAGTATAACATCTCTGGGGGATGCTTCTCTCAAAGATGTTGGTGGGCCCTGGGCAAATGCTTAATTTGCCCATTTATTAAAAGGGCCCTGATTTTGACCAAGGTTCCTGGATGATGTTGTGGAGAATTAACACTACGAGGATTACAATCACCTTAGCTGGGTGTTTCTTGAGCAGACTTGGGGAATGCTTAAAATGTACCAGCATACAAATCAATAAAACTTGGAGGCAGGGGCAATTCTGCTCTTGCAATAGTCAATGCTTACCTTTCCTGCTCCAGGGCAGGTCCAGGGGGTCTGCATCAGTCTTCACTCTCTGAACAGCTGAATTTCTCAATTTCTAAATAGTCGGAAATTTGTTTGAGAAGATTCTTATTCATCCAGGTCATGGTATATCTATAGAAATAAGTCAAATCAACTGGACTGGCTGTGTTTTTTCCTTGAAGTCGTTTCACCAGTCATCCAACTGGCTTTCTCAATTCAGGATAACTTGTAAATCTTCCTTTGAGAATATATATCCTCTGTAATGTTGCTCCAATCAGCATAATCTATTTATCATAATCCACAATGATGTCATTAAATTAGGTGTTGATTGTATTAGCGAGATTGGAGCTTTGATGTGTTATTAAAGGGATACTGTCATGGGAAAAAAAATTTTTTTCAAAATGAATCAAAGTTAATAGTGCTGCTCCAGCAGAATTCTGCACTAAAATCCATTTCTCAAAAGAGCAAACAGATTTTTTTATATTCAATTTTGAAATCTGACATGGGGCTAGACATTTTGTCAATTTCCCAGCTGCCCCAAGTCATGTGACTTGCTCTGATAAACTTCAATCACTCTTTACTGCTGTACTGCAAGTCGGAGTGATATCACCCCCCTCCCTTTTCCCCCCCAGCAGCCAAACAAAAGAACAATTGGAAGGTAACCAGATAGCAGCTCTCTAACACAAGATAACAGCTACCTGGTAGATCTAAGAACAACACTCAATAGTAAAAACCCATGTCTCACTGAGACACATTCAGTTACACTGAGAAGGAAAACAGCAGCCTGCCAGAAAGCATTTCTCTCCTAAAGTGCAGGCACAAGTCACATGACCAGGAGCAGCTGGGAAATTGACAAAATGTCTAGCCCCATGTCAAATTTCAAAATTGAATATAAAAAGATCTGTTTGCTCTTTTGAGAAATGGATTTCAGTGCAGAATTCTGCTGGAGCAGCACTATTAACTGATTCATTTTGAAAAAAAAAATAATTCCCATGACAATATCCCTTTAAACCTTCCAAAGAGAATGTGGCAGTCGAAAATGTGGCTCTTAAAGTTACCAGGTGTAGATTTTTGCCATTTCAGTCTAGTTTCCCACCCAACACCATGTCGGACAATTAACCTACCAGTGTGGGGATTTTATGCATGGGGTGTGTAACAAGGGAGCATATACAAAGTCCAGGCAGACAGTGGCTTGATCAGAACTGAAATCAAGTTCCCAGAAGAGCAAGGCAGCCATGCTAGGTGCTGTTCCACTAAGCCTTCTTATACCTGGCCATCCCATTATTCAAAAAAATTGCATCTGTCGTGCAATGAAAGGTAGAGTTGCAATAATTATAAACAATGGTTGACAGAGCCTTAATCACAGCAAGTACATTTATACCTGTTCAGCCCCTGTATGTGGCCATGGTAGGAGACCATGCCAAATGAGCAGATCTTTCTCTGTTTGGACAACTTTTTTATGCTGGCAAGAATATACACTCCCCTGATCACTGATGGCAGTCATTGCACAGATGCATCATATCATGTATCATGAGCTTTCCTTCTTTGCATGCCTGAGTTGCTTAGATGCCAGCTTTTGAAATAAAACCTTCCGATTTATTATGTTTTTGTGGTGCAGGCAGCTCTGTGACATTTTCTTTGTCAGAGAGACCAGTCATACATTGCAAATAAAGGAATGCTTGGGATGTGCTTAATCTTTATTTCGCTACCTTAAATGCCTTTACGTTCACTTAAAGCTTAAAAGTGGTCTCCAAAGTGCAATTCAATACATCTCAATGGTTATTTGAAAGACTTCCAAGCAGCATCCTCTCTTCTAGCTCTTAAGCTTTCAAAATGTTAATTTAAAACACTCCAGCTTCCAGGGCAGTGATGCTGCTGTAGCATATTGTACTTTGTTACCAAAGGAAACCATTTCAGAGGCGGCCATCATCATCCAGGCCACGGCAATTGTTGGGCATGCCATGTCACTTGGGTTAGAATGATCATTCTTCTTTGTATATCCAACCAGTGTCTTCTTATCACAATATGTGAAGGAAGGTTCTCTTTAAAATGATCTTGCAAATTGGGTATAATCATGCTTGTTGCAAGCAATAATTGTTGCTTGTTAATCGTGGAACTAGGGGCTGATTTAATAACATTTGGGGAAGAAAAAAATCTGAATCTGGGTGGCCTACTAGGTCCATTGATTAGGGATGTAGCGAACTGTTCGCCGGCGAACTAGTTCGCGCGAACTTCAACTGTTCGCGTCCGCCGAATGTTCGCGAACGTCGCGCGACGTTCGCCAATAGGCGTTCGCGTCAAAAATCGTTCGACCATTCGACCATTCGATTCCTTCAACCGCTAAAATCGAAGGATTTTCGTTCGAATCGAACGATTGAAGCCATTGGATTGAATGAAATCATTCGATCGAATGGCTTCGATCGTTCGATTCGAACGAAAATCCTTCGATCGAACGATTAAAATCCTTCGATCGTTCGAATCGAAAGATTTTCGGATGTTCGAAGTTCGCAAACTGTTCGCATTTTTTGCCGGTGTTCGCGAACGGCGTTCGCGAACACATAAACGGCAGTTCGCTACATCCCTACCATTGATGAGTAGGGGCCTAATTTTCAAGGTCAAGTGAAAAAGAATTCAAGCACTATAAAAAAATTGCAACAAAATAATTTAGAACAGGTCACGTGCCAGCGAAAATACATCTCATTTTAATAAGGCTAATAAACTCAAATATTTTTTTAATATATCATTTTTAATATTTTAACTGGAAAAATAAGTTAGAGACTTTTTCCAATGACTTCTATTGAACCATGGCAGCTTTTATATGCCAAGATTTTTTGGCAACTTTTTTCAGTCTTTTTCATTAATTAATCCCAACTATTCATGGTTTCAGAATTTTATTCAACATATTTTTCCTGTCCATATTTTTTTCTCTGAAATTTTTTAATCATGTAAAAAATTTAAATTTTTTATCAATTTTTCTGTCCATATTTTTGATAAATCAGTAATGCATACTTATGATCTGTCCCAAAAAGCACAGAAAAAAAAGAACAGTAACATCTAAAATGAAAGTGTTTTAAAGAAATGGCAATACAATTTAATGTTGCCCTGCACTAGTAATACTGGTGTGTTTGCTTCAGAAACACAACTATTGTTTATATAAACAAGTTGCTGTGTATCCATAGGGGCAGCCATTCAAGCACAGGATACACAGTAGATAACAGATAAGTACTACTATAGTTTATACAAACAAGCTGCTGTGTAGCCATGGGGGCAGCCATTCAAGCACAGGATACACAGTAGATAAAAGATAAGTACTACTATAGTTTATATAAACAAGCTGCTGTGTAGCCATGGGGGCAGCCATTCAAGCACAGGATACACAGTAGATAACAGATAAGTACTACTATAGTTTATATAAACAAGCTGCTGTGTAGCCATGGGGGCAGCCATTCAAGCATAGGATACACAGTAGATAACAGATAAGTACTACTATAGTTTATATAAACAAGTTGCTGTGTAGCCATGGGGGCAGCCATTCAAGCACAGGATACACAGTAGATAACAGATAAGTACTGAAGAATCCCATTGTATGCTGTAGAGCTTATCTGTTATCTGCTGTGTATGTGCCTTTTCTCCT
Source organism: Xenopus laevis (assembly GCF_017654675.1). Classification (NCBI taxonomy): domain Eukaryota; kingdom Metazoa; phylum Chordata; class Amphibia; order Anura; family Pipidae; genus Xenopus; species Xenopus laevis. The sequence goes on from NC_054376.1 coordinate 116,962,007, forward strand.
TTTTCCAGCTTGAATGGCTGCCTACAGATCAGCTTGTTTATATAAACTATAGTAGTGTTTCTGAAGAAAAGGTTTCTGAAGCAAACACACTAGGCGGCAGATTTATCAAAGGTCAAGTGATAGAGTTTTTTTTTCACCTCGAATGACCTCGATTTCAAACAATTGATACCAACCCGAAAACTCAAATAGAATTCGATCGCAATTCGAATAGAGTTTTTTTCCAAAATGTCAGGAATGTCAGGAAGGCTATTGACATCATCAAATGGGTCAATGGACCTTTGCCATTGACTTCTACATGAACTTGACAGGTTTTAGGTGGCGACCTATCAAATTTGAGTTACTTCCAGAGCAGAGATATGATAAATCTCGAATTCGAGTTTGGATTTTTCCCAACTTGAATTTTGACCAAAAATTCAGCTCCAAAATTTAAATGTTAATTTGGCATTTGAACCTTAATAAATCTGCCCCTAGTTGTATCAATGCAGGTCATCAGCACATTATATTTTCATTACTTTAAAACACTTTCATTTACTGCTGTTACTGTTCCTTTAAGATCACAATGGATATGATGCTTGTCCTAGAAATCATCCAAGATGTCATCTTAAAGGCCTTAATAGAATCTGCCATCACAACATCACTAGACAGGGTATCCGACTTCCACTTCAAATGAAAGCTCAGTTCAAGTCTAAATGGGTGGTCTCTGGTTCAGGGATCTTTTCTATGGGAAAAAAATATCCCCTGTTATCTGTTCATAATGTCCTCTAAAGAGTAATCATGTACCCTTAAAAGTACTTTTTCCTTAGAGAAAACAACTCCAACCTTGATGGTCTTTCCATCAAGGAAACTCTCTCCAACTCATTAATATTCTTCTTAAAAGGCATGTTAAGGTAAAAAAATAAAATCCCATTTTTACTTCCTTTAATGAAAAAGAAACCTATCTCCAACATACTTTAATCAAAAAATGTGTACCATTTTTATAAGAAACCTGTCTGTATGCAGTGAAATTCTCCCTTTATTTACTGCTGTAGATAGGAATTGTCAGATGGTCCCTAACTGCTTAGCAGGGAAACAATCATACTTATGAACAGCAGGGGGAGCCCCCACCTTACTTCCCAGCCATGCAGAACTCAAGCAACTTTGTTTATGACGATCCCTAAGCAGCCCAGACCACACTGAGCATGTGCACAGTCTTAGTCTTGCAAAGATTTTTAACAAAGTTACAAGATGGTGACCCCCTGTAGTCAACTTTGAAAGCATAAATTATTTGTTTGATTAGGCTTGTGGTGCAGTAAGTTCAAGTTTATATTTAGTATACAAAATACAGCATTTCTAGCCTTATTCTATTTTAGACTTTACATGCCCTTTAAGGGATGACCCAACACTCTACCTTTTACTTATCAACACTGAACCTCATTTTCCAGTTTGCAGCCCAGTTTTCCACTCTGCAAAGTGGCAGCATCCTTCATGTTCTTGTCAGGGGCCTATCGGCTCCCAGCGGGGGAAGTCCGGACCAAGGAGGAAGCTTTGGGTAAAAGTTCAAGTTCGCTGTAACAGACAAGGGATCAGGAATAAACGTAGTCAAATCCAGGCAGTAGTTCAATAGGCAGGCAGATAAATAGCAAAGTCAAAATACAGGCAGAGTCAAAAGTCCAGGAACACAAATTTAGGAACACCCAGGAATGCTTAAAATAAATCCTATAATCGGGCATTGAACCGGCATCCTGAGCGTCTTTTTATTTTGAATTTGGTGGCAAAACGCAGCGTCGTGATGTCACGTGTTTGCGCGCTGACATCAACACGCCGGCGCCCGAACCCACGCGGCAACCATGGGCGCGCCATCTTTGATTTGCCACGGACGTGAGCAGGATCGCCATGGAGCGCTCCTGACAGTTCTGCACAATTTAGTATCATAAAAAATAGAGACAGTACTTTCAATGCCCACCTCCAAATCACTAATAAACAAGTTAAAAAGCAAAGGACCAAGGACAGGCCCCTGTGGTATGCAATAAAAGAGGTGCGACTGGTCTAGTAACCCATTGCAACCAATCAACAGGTAGAGTTTACTGGTCAATTGTTTGCTATGGGTTACTAAAACCGAGCAAACGTTGCATGTTATGTTACATTAGCCTGAAAGTGAAAATTGTGTATAAATTAATTTAGGGGATTTTTATCTACTGGTGTACATCCATTGCTACAGGGATAACAAACATATTCCAAACACAGGACGAGCACAATGTTGAAATTGGCCAAATCGGGTAATAAAACAATGAATGCAGTAATGTTTTTGTGCTTTGCCATACAAAGGAAACATTAGGTAGAAAAAAAATGTGAATTTCAGATCAAGGGCAGACTTCCATAAACATTAACCTATCTATCAAATCCAAAAGTGCATTAGAGGTTATTGTACCAGTGCTGTTGTTAAGAGCGTTTTCAGATTGAAAACACAAAATATTATGAGACTTTTGTTTTTTTACTGCTGAGCAGTCTGTCTGCAAAGTGGAGTCAGATGTAACATTAAACTGGTGATAAATCAGGGTGAGTCCCACCCGCTAACATCTCCATTGGGAAAGCTTTTATTGTCCTTTTAACTCAGCTTGATCTGAAATGGAAATCATGAGTTTAGCTCTCTAGCTGCCTATTGTGCTTATAAAATAGGAGCAAAAGGTGGCAGTGACCCCCCCTCATAGCTTTATAATGACAACCCCCCCCCCCATTTGTCACCATGCCTTAATGCATCATCTCATTAATGTTTTTAAAGCCGTAGCAGAAATATATTGTTCAGAGATAAAAAGGGCTGTGTTTAAAATACTGGATTCTTGAGACAGAATGGTAACTAGAGATTAGGGAAAACGTGGGAAAACATGTTTTTTTTAAAAATGCATCAGTTAATAGAGCTGCTCCAGCAGACTTCTGCACTGAAATCCAATTCTCAAAAGAGCAAACAGATTATTTTATATTCAATTTTGAAATGTGACATGGGGCTAGACATATTGTCAATTTCCCAGCTGCCCCCAGTCATGTGACCAGCACTTTAGGATGGAACTACTTTCTGACAGGCTGTTATTTCTCCTACTTAATGTAACTGAATCAGTCTCAGTGGGACTTGGCTTTTACTATTGAGTGTTGTTCTTAGATCTACCAGGCAGCTGTTATGTTGTGTTAAGGAGCTGCTATCTGGTTACCTTCCCATTGTTCTTTTGTTTGGCTGCTGGAGGGGTAAGGGACGGAGTGATATCACTCCAACTTGCAGTACAGCAGTAAAGAGTGATTGAAGTTTATCAGAGCACAAGTCACATGACTGGGGGCAGCTGGGAAACTGACAATATGTCTAGCCCCATGTCAGATTTTAAAATTGAATATTAAAAAATCTGTTTGCTCTTTTGAAAAATGGATTTCAGTGCAGAATTCTGCTGGAGCAGCACTATTAATTGAAAAACACATGTTTTCCCATGACAGTATCCCTTTAACTTCTGCAATTTTTGTTATTATTATGGTAATGTAAGGATAAAGTTTGAAGGGAAAAGTTTTGACTAGGGAAGCCACCTGGCTGGACTTTTACCTGCCTCAGGCTCCTTTACACAGACAAGGTGCAAAGAACAAAAATGATGACCTACTAGCACCCTTGGGCGCACCCCGGAGTCTCCTGAGGACCACTTATAGTCAGGAGCACCAGAAAAGTATTTTGCGTATGGGGGTTTAAGCATTATGATTTTGTAGTAATCACTCCAGCCATTGTGTCCTTCATATATGAGCCCTAATATTAGTTGGGACTGATAGAGTCCATGTTGGGAGTGATGCAACATCAAAAGGAAGTGGTGCAGCATAAATAGGAAGTGATGAGGGGGTCATGTGGAATATCCAGTTTCTGAAAAAGAGCTAAAAGTTCCTGGCAAATAACTTAACTGTGACCGTGGCCTTTAGTAGGCCTATGATCAATCCGAATGTGGGTAATGATAGCACGAGGCGCAGGAATTACTGCTGCAAAGTGCCTTTATTCTTCAACACGACATGTTTTGAGCTGATCGGCTCTTTATCTTACACTCATGTTGAAGAATAAAGGCACTTTGCAGTAGTAATTCTTGCGCCTCATGGTATCATTACCCACTTTTAAATTGATTAAATGATTGCTTTAGATGGACGCAAGGGTTCCTGATACCTGATTAAAGAATTATGGGTAAATATACAAGTTCTACTTGATTCTACTTTAGTAGGCCTAGACTGGGATTCAAATATCCCATAGCTCCCAACATTTTGGGAATAGAAATAGGGACAAAAAGATTTGTGACAAAACATTTTTTTGTCCATGCCCATTCTTGTGGCCACACCGCCAATTATGATGTTCATTTTACAAAATTTGACAGGCTATGAAAGCTTGAACACATTTCTTTGGTTTTTATGTGTTATTACAGTTTTGCTAATGAATTTGAGTTGCCCTTTAAGCTGCAAGTCACAATTTCCCAAAGAAACCTGCTTATCTTAAATTACAATTGATTCTTTGCTTATATAAAATTGCTACAAAAGTATCGAAGTGCACCTGCCATGTATTCCGGGCTCTCTGCCAAAAGTAGGGATGCACCGAATCCAGGATTCGGTTCGGGATTCATCCTTTTTCAGCAGGATTTGGATTCGACTTAATCCTTCTGCCTGGCCGAACCAAATCCAACCCCTAATTTGCATATGCAAATTAGGGGCAGGGAGGGAAATTGTGTGACTTTTTGTCACAAAACAAAGAAGTAAAAAATGTTTTCCCCCTCCCATCCCTAATTTGCATATGCAGGAAGAAGAGGAGCACGAGTCTGGCAGTGAGTAAGTGTTGGGATAGCCGTCTCTGTATGAGCGAGAGTCTAAGCTTCATGGGACACAGTAACCTTCTCTGCAGGGTGGGCCCTTATTATTGTATTATGTGCTGGAGCAGGAAGAGGGTCAAAGGCTGGGCTTACATAATTTACATATATTCCAAAAAGTAGACGATTTCCTTGTAATTTACTCATGTATTCACTTTTGCTAAACGGCTCAGGAAAATGTAAACATATGTAAACCAACCAATATTATTTAGAAAAAGACCCCACACTTCCTTCAATTATCAGACTTGATTAGAGATAAATATAAAGTGCTTCTGAGTTCTATAAAGTGCTTGGTGCTAATATGATCATGTGCAACAACTTCCAATCAATTATGTGCCTGCCAGGGTTGCTAGGTTGGCCGTTTTACTGCCAAATTGGGCTACTAATTTAAAGGAGAAGGAAAGTTGGTTAGCACTTGGGGGTGCCAAATGTTAGGTACCCCCAAGTGATTGTATTTACTTACCTGAAACCCCGAGCCGGTGCTCCTATCAGCAGAAAACTGCTCCAGCCCGGGGTTATACCATCGCTCTGTGCTCGTTGGAATAACCCCGGGCCGGTGCAGTTTTCTGCTGATAGGAGCACCAGCCTGGGGTTTCAGGTAAGTAAATACATTCACTTGGGGGTGTCTAACATTTGACACCACCAAGTGCAAGACGACTTTCATTCTCCTTTAAAGGCCAGGCTGGATTTGAAAGTACAAACTAGCCAAAGTACGGATTCGGGCTACTTTTGGGCCTTTGGCTGGTTTGCACTTTGGAAACCAGCCACAGTTTTTCTTGCCCTAATGTGCCAAGCCTGAGTCTCCCAAGGTTGGGTAATGAAGTTTTTGTATAACAATTTGCCAACTGACAAGTTTAATGTAAGACTACAATACCCAGCATGCAATGGGACTGACTTGAGTAGAAGTCGGGAGTTATCAGATTTTGGGCTCTGTACCCCAGTCTCCCGTCACTCTTAAGCATTCTCGCATTTTCCGATGACTTTCCTCAATTTCAGACAATTTTTGGGCAAAAATCTGCTGGCCACCAAAATGTCTAGAGGTTGAGCTGTTTTACCAATATTTATTAAAATTGTATGTGAATTAGAGCCTTATGGTCCCCTATACCTCCTGGGCCCCTCTCTGTAGTTACACCCCTGGTGACGGGCAAATCTGTCCCATTTTGCTTCATGCAAAAATATGCGAGACAGTGAAAATTTGTATTAATTTATTTTTTAGACTTTTGTTTTCACTGCACATTTTGTGCTATTTTTGGGCTACTTTTGAAGTGCCTCTTGGCTAGTTTTGGGCTGGTTTTGTAGCTGACTTGGTTTTGAAAATTAGACCAGGTACCCTTGGTGCCTGCACACAATTTATTAATAGGGATGTCGCGGACTGTTCGCCGGCGAACTTGTTCGCGCGAACATCGGCTGTTCGCGTCCGCCGCAAGTTCGCGAACGTCGCGCGACGTTCGCCAATAGTTGTTCGCGTCAAAATCGTTCGACCATTCGACCATTCGATCGCTAAAATCGAAGGATTTTCGTTCCAATCGAACGATCGAAGCCATTGGATTGAATGAAATCATTCGATCGAATGGCTTCGATCGTTCGATTCGAACGAAAATCGTTCGATCGAACGATTAAAATCCTTCGATCGTTCGAATCGAACGATTTTCGGATGTTCGAAGTTCGCGAACTGTTCGCGAACTGTCCGCATTTTTTGCCGGTGTTCGCGAACGGCGTTCGCGAACACATTATCGGCGGTTCGCTACATCCCTATTTATTAATGATGAATATGAAAATCAATTATATCAGTGTATAATGGATTAATTAAGTAAAGTGCTTGTGCTGTAATTAATTATTTAAAAGTGAGTGCATGATTATAAAAATTGGAAAAAGTGCCAGCAATTCATGAGTAAAAGAAATGGAAAATAGTATAGAGGTGGCATTGTCCCAAAGATGTTATCTGCTGATTTTGGGACACCACACAGAGGAGAAGGCAGGACACTGAGGACTGCAGTCTGGTATATTACATTTATTATCTGTTGGTAGGAGAACTGACTTCACTAGAAAACCAACAAATCTTCAGTGACTTAAAATGAGATTCAGGAGAAATGAATGCCGCATTCAAAATGGCAACGATTCTGATAAAGTTCTGCTGATCCGTTAGTTAAATAATTAAAAAGGAGAAAGGTGAAAGATTCTTCAATAATTATAAAATAATAAAAGTTTAATATAATATATACAGCTACAAGGTGGCAAGTGGCCCCAAAAGCTGAAGTAATAACTGCAGTAGACCCAAATAATATTTTAGTAGGCCCAAATAATATCTTCTTTGACTCCTGTTCAATGACACACTGTTCCGCTAGAGAGGAATATGATTCCTTCAAGGATATGAATGATGCTTCTCCAGTCACATGATATTGTTATAATAATACAGCTGTGATAGGGACTGTGTGCAACACAATTACAGACTTATTTACAAGAGGGCACCATATTGGTATCTGTAATGTGGCTGTGCTAAGGTACCAGACAAAGACTGAGCAGAACTTTTATTTCAGAGCTTCACAAGCATATGCTCTCTTATGTGTGTTTGTGCACAGGGTCAGACTGGATCACTGGGACCCACCAGGTTCAATATCTTTGGGGCCCCGTGCGCATGCGGCAACTCCATCCAATTTGACCTGGCTGTAGATGGGGACCAGCAGGGTAACAGGTCTGGGCCGGTGGGGACCAATAAGGGCCAGGGCCCACTGGGTTTTTTCCCGGTGTCCCGCCGGCCCAGTCCGACCCTGTATGTACAGATTCTCCATATTACTTACTGTTACATCACTAGCTAGTCTAAAGGTGCTGACATAGTCCAATATACTACAATATTAATGTTTTGAATGTAAACCCCTCACCCACAGCTCAGTCGGCAAAAATATATCCCACACACCCCTAGCCTGCTACTGAGTCTACATGAATATTTCCTGCACCCCTACCCGTCTGTCAAACATACCCTACACCCCCTAACTCACCTCTCATTCTCCCTGCAACTCCCTGCTTAATCCACCCACACCAATTGCTCTCTTGCTCTCCAATTGCATCCCCTGCCCATGCTGGGGGTATGGGATCCGTTATCAGGAAACCTGTTATCCAGAATGGCTGTCTCCCATAGATCCAAGTAATCCAAATGTTTAAAAAAGGATCCCCTTTTTCTCTGTAATAATAAAACAGTAGAATGTACTTGATCCCAACTAATATATAATTAATCCTGATTGGAAGCAAAACCAGCCTATTGGGTTTATTTAATTTTTACATGATTTTCTAGTAGACTTAAGGTATGAAGATGCAAATTGCGGAAAGTTTAATTAAACCCCAGGTCCGGAGCATTCTGGATAACAGGTCCTCTACCTGTATTACTATTTGTACTATGAAATCAGAATGTTTTATATTGTAAAATCGGTTGGCAAAATATTGCTAAAAACATGGGTTTTGCTTGTTCAATAAAGTTGAACCTATTTGTGTATATTGCTGGTTAGTAAAATTAACAGGGGAGACCTTAGTGACCTTGAGCACCTTGCCATTATTGCTTCTTTTATGGCCTTTTTCAGTTCATTATCATTACTGGAGCTTTATGGACTACTGTCATAAAAGTTGCAAAATTGTCCTAGGTTTCTAGTAAATCAGCAAGTTGCATTCATTGGTCACATAAGGACTTTTATGTTATTTGGGATCCTTTCAAGTCAGTCTACCAACTCTTTATGAGTGTTTTCCAGTCCACAAGCATTTTGTAGTGGTAGGAAAACCGAATCTGATAAAATCGATAAAGTCTAGGTTTTTGGACCGTTGTGTTTTATTAAATGGGTGGTTCACCTTCAAGGTAGCTTTTAGTATACTGTAGAGTGGCCAATTCGAAGCAACTTTTCAATTGGTCTTCATTATTTATTTTTTATCGTTTTTTTTCTAACTCTTTCCAACTTTCAAATAAGACCAAAAAAAATGCTCTGCGAGGCTACACATTTATTGTTATTGCTCATTTTTATTGCTTATTTTTCTACTTTCTACTGCTCTACTGTTCTTCTACTTATTCATATTATAGTCTTTTATTCATATCAGCGAATGGTTGCTAGGGTAATTTGCCCCTAGCAGCCAGATTGCTGAAATTGCAAACCGGAGAGCTGCTGAATAAAAAGCCCAAAAACCACAAATAATAAAAAAAAACTGCAAATGGTCTCAGAATATCCCTCTCTACATCATACTAAAAAGCTAAATCAAAGGTGAACTACCCTTTTAAATATTATAATATTTCTCATAAAATATCTGATGATAATAATAATGCTTCCCCTCCATAAATTACTCAGTCACAATTCTTTATTACTAGGTGCCCACTGTTTATGATATTAAAGGGGACATATACCCATCAATTTAACAATGTAGAATTTCTTAGAGTGGACTTTTTGTTTTCTTAGATTTCATGATATTATCAGTTAATCACATTAACCACACCCTCTGGTGTTCCCTAGTAGTGGGCTGGGTACAAGGCCAAAGTTTAATTTACTGACATAAAAATATTTTGCAGTTCTATCCAGTTGCCACAGCAATGGGTACTCCTGTAACACATTTATGATGTTAACAGTGTAAAACTGCTAATATCATGAAATGTATAATAATAACAATTCATGTAAAGTGCTCAGAAGTTGTATGTTAGGTAAGTTTGAGCTTAGTGTCTCTTAGGGGCAGATTTTTCAAAGGTCAAATTTCGAATTTATATGAATTTTTCGCAACTCGAATGGGAGGTTATTTATGAAAAAACTCAAACATGTAAATATTCATTGGAATACGAACGACCACGAAAATTAGAATAGAATTTGAATCGAGTTTTCCTCCAAAAAAAAAAAACTCAGTCAGGAAGCCAATTAACATCTTCAAATGGTTCAGCGGACCTCTCCCATTTAATAATAATAATAAATATGTAGGTAATAATAAAACAATACCTTGTACAATATCCCAATTACGATATAATTCATTCTTATTATATTCTTACTAAATATAAACATGAACTTACTGCACTAGAAGCCTAATAAAATACATGATTTCTGCTTTCAAAGTTGGCCACAGGGGGTCTCCATCTTGTAACTTTGTTAAACATCTTTGCAAGACCAAGACTGTGCACATGCTCAGTGTGGTCTGGGCTGCTTAGGGGTCGTCATAAATTATCAAAACAGCACAAGTCAAATAATATCTGCCAGAAGCCGATACAACAAGACAAATGCTGCACTGGGTCCTGTGTTGTCATCTAATCTAATGTGGATTTTAGAGTTTTTGTTTTCACTCCAAAACCAGTAAATGCAGCAAAATAATCCTCCAAATAGAATCCCAGTTAATCTGTTTAAATCTGGCTCCATGATCTTTGTCCCTGCCGCTGGAGTTGGAAACAGAATGTAAACGCAAAAATAAAAATCCAATTTTTACTTTATTAACTGAAAATGAAACCTATACCCAATAATAAATCAGTACTGTTTTTATAAAAAACCTGACAGTATGAAGTGAAATTGCCCCTTCGTTTACTTTCTCTGACTGCCGTGGATACTAATCTCTACACAGTCGCCAGCTGCTCTACAGGGAAACAAACAAAGCTGCTCGAGTTCTGGGAAGTAAGCTGTTTGAAAGTATGATCCTTTCCCTGCAGAGCAGTTAGGGACTGTCTGAAGTTTCCTATTCACAGCAGAAAGAGCAAGTAAATGAAGGGGGAATTTTACTGCATACAGTCAGGTTTCTTATTAAAACAGTAGACATTTTTTAATTAAAGTATATTGGAGATAGGTTTCTTTTTCATTAAAGAAAGTAAAAATGGGATTTTATTTTTTTGCCTTTACATGCCTTTACGGTATGGAGATCCAAATTATGGCAGGATTCATTTACCTGGAAAACCCCAGGATTCAGGAAAACATGTTCCATACCTGTATTGAGATTTGCCCAGTGTAATGGATAATTTCTGAATCAACATGGTGTGAGTTTATGTGTAAAGACAGCAAGCTTTATAAATACCCCATTTTTCAAACCCCATTTTTACATAGCTTTATAAATACGGGAGTTTCTTTTCCCTATACCGTTCCCTATATAGTTAGTGCTGGAGTGCAAAGGTTGATTTAGCTGGTAATAGATACACATAGTAAATGAGCTAGAAGTTCTCTAGTAGAAGATTGGACACAAATACAGAAATCTCTGCGAGTCGTTGCGGGCAACACATTTTCTTTTATTCATGAAAACATCGCCTGATATCATTTATTTTATGAACACATCATTCCTGCTCTTTTCCTCACAAAGTAATTACATGGATAAAGGTACTGTATTATACAGGAGGGATAATATTTCATCACACGGAAACGTTAGAAGGTTCTCTTTTGCCCCAGGGCCGTCATTTGCCTGCCTTTGTAGGGGAAACTATTGAGACAACCCAAGTATTTTTAAAGGGGCAGTTATGCAGAAGAGATTCTTTGCATTACTGTATATGAAAGGGCATTTAATAAACTTCAAAGACATACATGTATAATTCCATAAACTTCCATAAAAATGTAGGGATCATTTATTTGATGCTTTATCTTGTTGGCTAGAAATGATGCCGAGTACATTTCTTATGTACAAAAATATCTGATGCAGCTGGGTCAACATCAGACCAAAAAAAAAATGGCAACCCCCAGAAATATAGAGAAGGTTATGAAAAGGGATGAAGCAGAACCAGCCAATTGGCTTTATTTAATATTTACATGATTTTCTAGCAGACCTATGGTACAAAGAGCTAAATTATGGAAAGATCCATTATCCGGAAAACCCCAGGTCCCGAGCATTTTGGATAGCAGGTCCCATACCTGTATTACCATTCCCTGTGTGTTTACTTACGATTAGTGATGGGCGAATTTCTCCCGTTTCGCTGAAAAATTCTCAAATTTCCCGCAAATGGCGAAAAAATCGTGAAACTCGAAAAATTGACGGTAGTGACGGCAAGTTTGGATGCATGTTTGAAAAGTCGATTGCGTCAATTTTGACTCTGGCATTAAAGTCAATGGGCGTCCAAATAGTGTTGACACACAGCGATTTTGACGCGAGTGAATTTTCGGACCATGTCCAAATTTTTTTTTACGCCAGCGAATTTTCACAGGAGAATTTTCGCCAGAGATTTGCAAATTTATTCGCCAGCGGCGAAATGTGGAAATTCACCGCAAATTAGTGACAGGCGAATTTATTCGCCCATCACTACTTACGAGGCTGGAATATGGGCAAAAGTAAGTGGACATTTGCCGGTCCAAAAATCTAATTTCAAAAATATGGGTATTATATAGTCCTCTTCTTGTTGCTACAGTGGCTCTTATGTTTTACCCTTCTTGGAAGGCATCCAACATTGTTGGTTGGAAATGTTTCCATTTATTTTTATTGGGATAAGTTGGAATCTGATATTAGAAGATCTGTCCTGGTTCCATTCCAATTGATCCCACAGGTGCTAAGTTGGGTTGAAGTCATGACTCTGTGCAGGCCAGACAAGTTATTCTATATGGCCATTCCTTTGTGCATTGGGTCAATATACTGCTGGAACACAAACGGACCTTCCCCAAACCATTGCCAAAAATTAGAAGGAATTGTACAAATGCCCTGTTTATTGTATGATGTTGTGGAACATGGGTATAGCTTAAATGGGCAATTCCAATAAATAGACAGGCTGTTCGCATACTTTTGGTCATATAAGGTCGGTTATAGATATAAGCTGCTCTGAAGCCTTCAGGACAACTATTCAAATTGAAACAGGGCCTCGTGTTTATATAGCAATAATAAATAATCTGGTGTTAATGGGAAGCAAATGTCATGTGTGGCTTTCTGCAGAACTACAGATAAAACAGGACATTTTTGGCCAAGACATTGCTGATTTTAGGTGCTGGTTGAAGAGATTAAAAGTCCAAAGGCAAAAATAAACCCACATTTTTTACTTTTTAAGGTTTTACTGTTTTTCACATTGCCCATTTCTATATTTCTGGTTAATGGAGAGTTTTCCTTCCCCAATAATATATCCCCCAAACGCTTCTCCTATGAAAATCCCAGAAGGTGACGTAGGAGAGCTTTGCTATGAATTACTCAAGTAGCATACAGATTATATGAAAATATGGGGATATGTTCTAAATGCCCTATTGACAGGAAATATACAGTATATAATAGGTCTAGCACCACTGACACTTTCTGTGGATCTTCATAGCTTATGTTCACCACAAAAAAATGAAAAAAAAAGAGTAGCAGATAAAAGTCCAGTTTGTCCAGTACTCAAGGGCAGGGCCACCATCAGGGGGGCACTGGGGATACAATTGTCCTTGGCCCGAAGGCTTATATATATTAAGGGGGGCAGTCGTGCTGCATTTCCTGAATAAGCCGGGTCCCCCTTGAACTACGAAAGTAGGAGCTGAGTTGTGCCGAAGTAGGAGCCGAGTTGTGTCGAAGTAGGAGCCAAGTTGCGCCAAAATAGGAGTCGAGTTGAGCCAAAGTACGAGCTGAGTTGAGCCGAAGATGGAGCCGAACCATGCCGAACACCAATTTTTTTTTTTTTTTTTTTTTTTAAAAACCTTTGGGCACAAATTTTTTTAACTTGAGGGTCCCTGGCCACCAATGTTTTTTTTTAACTTGCTCAAGGGGTTAAGCAGGTCAAGGTTGATATCCAGGCAAAAAGTCAAGGGTGGACAGCGTAGTCAGGATGGGTGGCCCCATCCTGGATTTTTCATTGGAGCACACAGTAGTGCTCCTGATAAAGTTACTGTTTTATTATTACAGAGAAAGAGGAAATCATATTCAAAAATTAGATTAATTTGCTTTGAATGGATTCTATAGGAATCCATGGGTAGGCTAATGCGTTTCCAGATAAGGGATCCCATACCTGTAATTCTGTTAATGGCTGGAGATTCAGCCATTTTATAAACTGGTCAGTCAGCTTTGCTATTCTTAGCAGCCCATTGCCTCTAAGGTTAGGATCAGGAAAAGAACGTGACGTACAGAGGTTCACCGGGAACAATTGTTCTGATGTGGTTTAATCACTGTTAAAGCAGCCTGTTCGTGAGCAGGTTAAAATGATGTTGTGACTTGGTGGAAGAAGCTGGAGTTCTGAAGCTCTTGCTAATGAAAAGGTACTTAAAGTCACACATATATCTCTTCCGATTGAACGTTTGCTCATGCACACAGGCTCTGCTGCTAATAAAGAGTGTTCCTGAGACACTCAGGGTAAGTACATAGAAATAAAAATACTACTTTAGTTACACATAAAACTGTTCCTTTTGTCTCTTTAAGACAATATTACTTAGGGGGGACATTTCTAAAAAGGTTTCCATTTGTAAATCACTGGCAAGATAATTCAGTTATATTTTGCAAGCCTTAGCAGCTGATTGTTTGCGTGTTTATTACTATAAAAATAACTATTTTGAGTCTAATGCATCAGATACACAATATAGCAACCGAGAAAAAAATGGTGTGGTCTTTTATATGGTCAAGAGACTTCTCTATGGCTTCTGTATCTTATCCTTACATGCATACCTTAAATAGAGCTTCCATAAGTCTTGCTCAGGAGTCATTTCTAGTGATAGGCGGATTTGTTCCCGCGAAAATTCATGAAAAGGGCAAAAAATTAGCGAAACGCAAACATTTCCGAATTTATTCGCCCGGCAGCGAAACGCGGAAGTTCACAAAGAATTTGCTCATGCTGAATAAATTCGCCCATCACTAGTCATTTTTTATAACAACAGGTTTCATATATCAACCAGTCAGTAGGTGAGGCCTGACCACTGCTCTTGGAGTTCGATTCCCACTCTCAACTTCTTATGACCTTGAAAAAAAAAACTGTTTATCTTCCTGTGCCTCGGGAGTAAAAAAAAATAAATAAATAAGATACTTTATGAGCTCCAGTAGCTGCGTAATCAATAGAAATATTATTGTTATTCAGAGACATAACTATTGTCTGAAATCCTTGGTTCTCTGCCCTCTGGTCTCCACATCCTTTTTCCATAAATAATGTCAGAAAAATAATTTCAATGAAAATGCTGGTCAGGTCTAAACAAACACACCAGCCATTTCTATATAGAAAGGTACACATATGTATGTAGACAACCATAACCAGTTATTTGGGTAGTTAACTTTATTTCCATGGTATTTACACAACTGACAGAAAGAAGCCCAAGCTCACACTTCATGAATGATGCAAACAGTAAATGTATCGACAATGTTTAACTCACTGACCGTGATCTTTCTTTGATTTTTCTGTAGCCTTCGTCCTAGTACTTACTAAATGCGCATCTGTGACCACATCAAGTTCTTGTTGACAGGGAAAGCTGACAGTTGTAGCTCAGAAAAAAAGCGGGTACCCTGCGGAATGAGGATAAGTTTTTCAGGTGTGGGTTACAGATGCGGGTCGCATCTAAATTTCTTATCTTATGTTATATTGTCGATATTTTACTTCTTTTAAAATTTTACAAAACTTGTTTCTGCCCGCCCCCTTTTGATGACATCACTTCCGGTTTGCAGCAACATCACTTCCTGTTTGATGGTGGTCGGCAGGTTGCAGGTCAAGTTGCTGATAGGGCAGTTGCGGGTCTGGGTCAGGTAGCGGATCAAAGTGGGTAAATATGCAGGTTGCGTTTCGGGACTCGGGCTGTGGGTCGCAGGTTCGGGTCGGGTCCGGGTTCCGCGCAGGACTCTACCTTGCTTACCGTTGCCTATCAGTGGTGAATAGGATACAAAGAGGATCATTTACTACATGCAGGGGAGTGTGCAAATTCGAAAAAAATGGGCGCAATCTACTGTGTCTCTTCAAACTTCAAACTTGAGTCTTGCATTTGTCCCATAAATACATCACTGCCTGCTTTCTGCAGCTCTGTATTCATGATGTGGGAGGGATATTAGTGTACCCTCTAATCAGTCCCTATCTTGCTTGTGATTAGTGATGGGCGAATTTGTCCCGTTTTACTTCGCCAACGGCAAAAAAATAGCGAAATGCATTGAAGTCATCAAATTATGACGCCCGCGACAATTTTTATACGTGCGCCTATTTTGTCCAAATGCATTAAAGTCATTGGGTATCTGAAAAATTTTGACCCTCAACATATTTTTATGCGTGCGACTATTCTGGTGCCAAAATTTCTTTGATGTGGCAAATCTTCGCCGCAGTTTCACAAATTTATTCGCTGGTGGCAAAATGCGGAAATTCGCTGCGAATTCGTGCCTGCCGAATTTATTCGCCCATCACTACTTGTGAATATAATATATAAGAGTTAGGGAGTACCAATGGGCACAGACATGTGCTTTTAAAATTAGAACTAAGGGGGTGCTTACTTGCCCATTAGTGCCCTTTCACTTGAATCCACAAAGTACAATCAGTTATATGTCAACATCTTGAAGCTTTTGAGAAGCTTGCAAACTAGCTGCCCCTTACCCACCTGTTGTCTGGACCCCTTTAGCTCATAAATAAATTACATTTATAAGGAAATATTGGTTTATCAGCCTTTCAGCAGTAGTTACATGAATAAGCTGGGCATGAAAGACCCCAAATCCCACCCTAATTTACTACATTTAGTTAATAGGCATTTTTCCCTATTTGCATCCTAACTGGCCTTCAGGTAGAGCCGCCACTGCTATTGCTCCAGGCCCCTCGGTTGGTTTAGAACCACTGCCTTACATTGATATTATTTGTGGCTGTAGTATGTTCATTTCAGTAACAACTATTGAAATATTCACGCTTTTCCCTAAGAAGCCAGATTCCACATGCCCCATACAGCTGGCAGCCACGTAGCTATACACTATAAAATAAAATTTAAAGGAACTAAACCCTAAAAATGAATATGGCTAAAAATGCCATATTTTATATACTGAACTTATTGCACGAGGCTAAAGTTTCAGCTTGTCAATAGCAGCAATGATCCAGGACTTCAAACTTGTCATAGGGGGTCACCATCTTGGAAAGTGTCTGTGACACTCACATGCTCAGTGGGCTCTGAGCAGCTGTTGAGAAGCTAAGCTTAGGGCTCGTCACTAATTATCCAGCAGAAAATGAGCTTCCCCTGTAATATAAGCTGATGCTACAGGGCTGATTATTAAATTCTGATGCTAATTGCACTGGTTTCTGTGCTGCCATGTAGTAATTATCTGTATTAATTACTAATCATCCTTATATTGTGACATTTCTATTCTATGTGTACTGTATATTGTGAGTGGGTCCCTAAGCTCAGTAAGTGACAGCAGCACAGAGCATGTGCAGTGAAAAAAGAAAAGAAAATGGGGAGCTACTGGGGCATCTTTGGAGACACAGATCTTTACTGCTAAAGGACTGTGGTTGCCTTGGGCTGGTACAGAAGCCCAAAACATAATGAACAATATTTCTAGCCTACGTTTTTAGTTACGCTTTAGTTCCCCTTTAAGCATCCTAAAATGCTTAAATAAAAAGGACAGAGAAATGCAGGGCTGGCAAGACTGAAGCAAATGGACAGAGGCAGTTGCTTGGACAATCTCTTTGGTAGCACATAATACAGGATATGAGTTTAGCTGCCGGTTATTAATACACTTATTATTCCTATTATAAACAGACACGCAAACAAATCAATCATAATCAAACGGGGGAGATCGATACCGCCTCTCCCAATCTGCCTGCCTCAAACGCTAATTTGTTTAAGAATATTAGATTTGATTACATTTATAAATAACTAATGAGCCGGAGGAACATGGGAGAGAGGACGAAGTAGGAACGGCAGGGGGATCTCTTGACCCATATGAAAATGCTTGTGTGTATTAAAATGGACCATCCTAACCCTTTCAATGCTACAGCAAAGTAAGTCGTTTTAAGGTGGCCATACACGGGCTGATGAAAGCTGCCGACAGACCGAGTCGGCAGCTTATTAGCCCGTGTATGGGGCCCCCAACAGGCTTCCCCGATCGAGATCTGGTCAAAAGTCGGTCAGATCTCGATCGGATGGGACTAAAAATCCCTTCAAATCGGGGCCAAATCTGTTCGTTGATGCGGTCCCCCGATCCGACTGCCCGTTCCCATTCGTTAGGATCCGATCGTTGGGCCCTAGGGCCCACGATCGGATCAGCCCGATATTGCCCACCTCAAGGTGGGCATATCGGGGAGAGATCCTCTCGTTTGGCCAAACGAGCGGATCTCTCCGTGTATGGCCACCTTTAGTCATAAGCAGATTTGTCTAAGGATTAGTGCCTTAAACCATTCATAGTAATGCTACCCATAGCCGGGCAAGTTTTATTATGGAATAACATGCCTAATACTGTTGTAGCTCCATTTAAGCTTGGATTGTATTTGTGACAAACAATAATGGTGAAAAGGCATAATAAAATAAAGCTCTCAGACATGCTTTGTAATTGCTGTTCAGCTCAGAGGCTGCAAATTATTCCTTCCTGATCAGCATTCCGAGTACATTCCACAAGTCATTTGTTATAAGCTAATCTCCAGTCCCAACAGCCTTTGACTACTGAGAATGCTGGGAGCTGTAGTTCCACAAGCTTGGGACGACTAGAAATGTATCCCTGGATCAGGAAGTGGCCTGATGTTTTTTTTTCTTAGTAATCTCTGCATCTTCCAATATGCCAAATTTAATTTATGGCCTTTTATTTCATTTCTGTACTTGATGATTTATATCAGATGCATCCTATTGAACTGTGGCCAAATCTAAGAGCTAAATTAGATTGTTTCCAAATCTCCAAATCTTCTGATTTATGAAGTGTGAGTTGTTAAAGTTGTCAGTGGACACAGGAGGCTTCCGCTGTTATACGAGTTCCGAGAGTTGCATCTTTTTTGGATCTTCCATTACTGAAGCCTGTTAAAAAGCAACTGTATCTTCTTTTAGAACATAATGTAAATGTTAAGAGATGAATTTATAATGTTTTGTTTCCGCTCAGCTTCTAGGAAGGTTTTATGAGCCGAACTGGCAGTTGGGAGACGGCCAATAATTGCTAGGTTACTATTAGATTTGGACGCTGAAGTGGTGAGCCAGTGAGACTGATCTCCATTCTTTTTCTTCCAATCACATTAGGGTCCTGTATAGACCCAGGTTATATCCACAGCCCTGTTGGGTCTCTATCCAATGGAGTTTTTCAGTCTGCTTGATCACTGAACATCCTGATCATTGTTTAAGTCCATACAAAGACAGACATTGGCTCGACCACCCTTGACACTCATACGTGAATTCATCAGTTGGGTGCCAGTGGTTCTTAAACAATAAACATGAACATTATTTAATACAGAATAAGGTGATGCCAAGCTGTCCTTTAAAGTATAAGTGCATCTACTCACCTCTATTCCTCATGCACAGGATTCTGGTAGGATCTGGCTAGTCCATTCGCATGACTTTCAGCTCCTACTTGCTCCTTAGACAGATCCCAAATGCACATAATGATCTCACACCTTTTATCAGTGGGGAAAATGACATCCCACACTACCACGGAACTAAGTAGAACCACATCTCACATACTGGCAAAATTTAGCCTCTAAGTTTATTTGTGGGCCCAAATCATGCCCTTTCTGAATGGGAGGACAGAGGAGGAAGCAAATAATGGGGAGTCACAATACAAAGTTCAAACAGTGGGGTAGAAGAAAGGCAACAATAGTCAATAGTTTCGGTTTCAAAGCATAATGGTGTCATTAAAGGAGAACTAAACCGCCCACAGTCAAAAGTCCCCACTTCCCCCCCTCCACTGGCCAACCTCCCCCTGCACAGTATTACTCCAGAATTGTGTCCCTTTGTGAAATACTAACCGAACAGCGCATCGGAAAACAGGGGCGCCAGGTTTGCCAGAATCGTCTTCTTCCAGATCCTCTTCTTTCCGTTCCGTAATTCACGGAGCTTTCCGGCTCCAACTGTGCATGCACCATATATGGACATGACGGCGCTCGCTTAACAAAATAGCCGAGGCTGATGAACATGACGTCCCTGTGCTCCATTGTTTTGCATGTGCGGTCAGTATTTCAAAAGGGGACACAATTCTGGAGTAACACTTTGCAGGGGGGAGGCGGGCCAGTGGAGGGGGCCAGTGGGGACTTTTGACTGTGGGGGGTTTAGTTCTCCTTTAAGGCGTGGTACAAAATTGCCACTCTGAGAAGTACGTCCCTGCCATTGAGGAACACTCCTGGGACAAGGAACAACAAGAACTTCTAATAGAAATAAGCAGGACATTTGGTTATATTACTGACCACTGAGAAAGTGAGTTTTCTGTACAAAACGGGGCTCATTAACAATGGGGGCAAGTTTGCTTCCTATAGTAGCCAATCAGTAATCAGGACTGGGACATTTGCAATTTTTTATTGTATTCCTGTGTTCCAGATAATGCCAATGTCCCATCCACCCCCTGACCCTCCTGTAGTAAGTGCTACAAAATAACTATAGGTACTGGATTCAAATTTCATGGGAGCAGGGTGCAAAAAACGGTTTAACGTTTTGCACAATTTTTTAACTTTGCACCTTGCCTTTCTTTATTTAATGGGTTGGTTAATTTTTCAGTTTATTTATAACGTTTTACATTATAATACAATACATACTTCTACATGAATAAGACAGATGTTCACATGTGATCCCCAGGTAAATTCACCTTTTCTACCCATTGACTGGCTAGGCAGTTGTAAGCTGTGGGTACCAGCCAATGACTTCAGTGTCCCCCATTTTCCCATATGTTTGAGGCAGATATGTAAATAAATCACATTTTATGTAGATATGTTATTCACCCACTATATTGTTCAACTTCTATCAGTCAGAAGTAAATTAACACCTTATCTGTTTGACAGAAAACGACTTTTGTGTTGTGTATCATTGATCTCTATATCTACATTTCCTTTGTCACTTCTCCTTCTAAATGTCCTTGCTTTATATACTGATTATATCGGCCATTAACAGTTCAGCCCTTTATACTCCTGCTCACCGCAAATTGGCAATTGCTGATAAACCACCAAAGAAATGGTTTTGTATACAAAGCAACGTACCAGAGCGATCCAGTGTCATTGCGTTTATGTGAAGAGCAAAAAACACCAGTACAGCATCCATGATGCAGTGAGAAATACCGGCAAATATCAGAACAATTCACACTTAGAAACTGGAAGCTACTCCAGGGCAACAAGGAATTTGATCTTCAGCCCCTGAGATGAGAAAAAGCTATGGTGCTTTAGGTCATCAGTGTAAAGCTAACTTTTGAATCAGCTCATAGATAAATTCAAACTGTTATTGTCTTTTCGTCTTTCTCCTATGGGGTACTTTGCAAGTCAAATTCAAGCTAAAAAAAAAGGGGAGAAATAAGTCATACCTATTATAGCTGTTTTGGGAGGAATTAAAGGATAAGTAAACCTTAAAAATAAGTGAATATATAATTAATGAGAGTGCTATTCTAAGTACTTTTGCAATGTACATTCATTATTTATGTTTTTTTAATTCTAAGATATTAAGGGATACGTGTACTATTATATTAATAAATTAATTTTGTTACAACAGCGCCACCTGCTGATCATTTTCTGACCAGTCTGACCACCAAGTAGTCAAGGAAGTTGTTAGTAGAAAGAAAAAGGCTGCTTTGATGTTCTTCTGCTTAGGAAGGATTTAAGAAGGTTTCTAATGTTTTTCCTGACCAGAAGAACATCAGAGCAGCCGCTTTCTTTCTCCTGACAACTTCCTTGACTACTTGGTGGTCAGACTGGTCAGAAAATGACCAGCAGGTGGCGCTGTTTTAACACAATTCATTCATGTTAACCGTACATGTATCCCGTCATATCTTGTAGCGGCGTTACTGTTCCTTGAATTGAGAAAATGTGGGGATTTTTGTGGATAACAAGCTGTGTAATTATAGGAAGCATCATTCAGTGGCCACTAAAGGTAATACAATAAAGGTCATTAACTTGAGGGATGAAAACATAATTATGCCTCCCTGTTAAGGCCTCATCTGGAGTATGCAGTGCAGTTTTGGACTCCAGTCCTTAAGAGGGATATCAATGAGCTGGAGAGAGTGCAGAGACTAAGTGCAACTAAACTGGTTAGAGGGAGGGAAGACTTAAATTATGAGGGTAGACTGTCAAGGTTGGGGTTGTTTTCTCTGGAATAAAAGGCGCTTGCGAGGGGACATGATTACACTTTACAAGTACATTAGAGGACATTATAGACAAATAGCAGGGGACCTTTTTACCCATAAAGTGGATCACCGTACCAGAGACCACCCCTTTAGACTAGAAGGGTCAATGTAAAGGGTCCACAGAGCCCTCAAATTAACACATGGTAATTCTATTTTCAGGGATCCTCTTCTGTGTTGTGCCTATTCATGCAACTAACTGGCAGAATAAGAGCAAATGTTGCACCTTGCACTTTGAGTTTGCTTTGTTAGATTACCATTGGGTGTATACATTGGTGTTTAATAATGTTATTTATAAAGGAACTGGCATTTTGGTGCCTTTCCATTAAAACACACAAGTCTAGAAGATTGGTTACCCCAGATCATGGAAAAACACTGTCCAGTGCCTGGCAGCTCAATCATAAATTTGCTCTTGAGAATCTTTTTTTATTATTATTTCAATTTCAACTTAAAGTCTGTGCTTTCAAAAATATTTAAAAATGACATGAAAAATGATGTTAATGTCCATTCACTGCTGTGACAATTCTGGTATAAAACTATAGTTATTTGCCTGTAGTTATTTTAGAGCATACACGAATGGGCTTAAATATTTTCCAGAAAAAAAATAATGAAAGAAATTCCAGCATTCTTTGTGAGAGAACACGAGGAGGTGAGCCAAAAGCTAGAATTAAGCAGAAAGTGGAATCTGCAGTGAAGTTTAATCTCTTTCCATCTACGAGAAGAATATATTGAAGAGCGACATACGGTATTCGGCAATCTGTTGCCGTTTGTAAGTGGGTCTGTACAGAGCTCCAGCTGCCCATCAGTGTCTTATAAAGGAGAGGGATACAATCTGAAGGAGATAAAAAAGAAACTACATTATAGACTGCTCTCCCCCCGAAGTTAAGAAAATCCAATTTCACTTGCAGTCAAGTGTGTTCAGAGAATCCCTGAGAAGGAATGGGATATGGAGTGAGATCTCAAAGCACAGAGGAGAGAAATAGACGCCAGACAGAGCTCATTTTAGACAGTCCAGTGGCTCGGGGGCAAACATGCTGCTGTTGAAAATGGTTTGCTTTTATATACAAACAAGTCTGAGGTGGACCAGTGGCACTTAAATAGGAAACAAACCACAAAATTCCATTTATTATCTTTTATTAAAGGAGAAGGAGAGGTTAAAACTAAGTAAGCCTTATCAGAAAGGTCCACCTAAATATATCAGTAAACCCTCAAAGTAATGCTCTGTCAAAAGAAACACTGCATTTCTTTCCTTCTATTGTGTACTCATGGGCTTCTGTATCAGACTTCCTGTTTTCAGCTTAAACCTCCTTGCCCCAGGCGTGAGCATGCTCAGTTTGCTCCTCCCCCCCCTCACTTCTCTGATGTAATCTGAGCTCAGAGCTATGAGTGAGCAGGGAGAGACTCAGGCAGGAAGTGATGTCACAGCAAGCTAATATGGCAGCTGCTATCCCAAACAAACAGAGAGCTTCTAGAGCTGTTTACTCAGGTATGGTAAAGCATTCTGCAGAATAAATATAGCATTTTAGCTTGCACTATTGCAGCTAATGACTATGATGATTTTCATTCATTCAGGTCATGGTATATCTAGTATAGGCAAATCTAAAAACAACTGGAGCAGCTTCTTCTTCTTGATGAGCATACCACTATGTACAGTGGGCCGGAGACCTTCAGCAAAGGGAGGAAACACCAGGAAACATCAGAACAGGCCGGCACAGGCCTGGACCCACAACGTAGTAGAGCCAGAGTCAGATTGTAAAAGGTTAAAAACGTACATTTTATTTTCCATAATTAAGAACCAAGGCCTGACACGTTTAATGTCTACCAGGGACACTTAGTCATAGGCTCTATGACTAAGTGTCCCTGGTAGACACTTAGTCACAGGCCTGGACCCACTAAGTAGTAGAGCCGGTGTCAGATTGTAAAAGTTGAAAATCGTACATTTTATTTTCCATAATTAAGAACCAAGGCCTGACGCAGTTTGTGTCTACCAGGGACACTTAGTCATCGGCTCTATGACTAAGTGTCCCTGGTAGACACTTAGACACAGGCCTGGACTAGGGTTGGCACCTGTTTAGAAAGTTTTTACCGGCCAGTGGTAGAGGCGGGAACAAAAGGGGTGGCCTGTGATGTAAAATGGGGCAGGGCAGCATACTGTGATGTAAAAGGCGGTGGAGCTACTTTGCACAGTGGCTGGAAGGTCGGAAAAAAATATGTTTTGAGCGAATTGCGGGCAGGCCAAAGGCTTTTTTTATGGAGACCTTAGATTGTAACTACATTGCCTGTAAATTAGTAATACTGGCCTCTGCCTTAGCAGTTGTTTTACCGGCTAGGCGGGTAAAATACTGGCCGGGTGGCAACCCTAGCCTGGACCCACAAAGTAGTAGAACCGGAGTCAGATTGTTAAAGGTTAAAAACGTACATTTTCCATAGCCTGACGCGTTTCGTGTCTACCAGGGACACTAGACTCTATGACTAAATGTCCCTGGTAGACATTAAACACATCAGGCCTTGGTTCTTAATTATGGAAAATAATATGTACGTTTTTAACCTTTTAAAATCTGACTCCGGCTCTACTACTTTGTCGGTCCAGGCCTGTGATGGTCTCTTCTGAAGTTTCCTGGTACAGTTCAGCAATGCCCCAGCAGCAATCAAGTACAGCTAATGGTTGTGCAGCTGCAGCAGGCTCTGCAAAGCATATTTTGAGACGGGTGTAGCTCTTCAGCAACTGTAAACTACAACTCCCCATGATCGTGCTCAGCTTATACTACTAATGAGCAGGGGCGCTTATGGGATTTCGGATGGCGCCCCCCGCCACACCTGGCGCTTACCTTTCCATGTGCCAGAGCGGGTTGAGGAGTGACCACATCACTACTGCAGAGAGCCCAACTGGCTTTTTGACACCACTGGTAGCCTGCAGGCTGCTGCAAGTTTCTCAACTCCATACCTCCCAACTATCCGGTTTTTTGCAGGACAGTCCCGATTTTGACAGCTCAACCCGCAGTCCTGGATTTGTACTGAAATGTCCAGACTTTCTATTACTTTCTATCGCCAGCACTGAACAGTCAGAAAAAGATACAATGTTTCTAACTTAATTTTCTTTTGGCAGAAAGCCCAGAATATGTGCCAGGTGCAAATTGTCAACTTTGTAACAATTGAAGATAAGCAAAGAAGCAATTGTAACAATTTAAGATAAACCGGTCTCTTGGGGAAACTGTGACTTGCATCTTAAAGGGCAATTCACCTTCATTAGCAAAACTGTAATAACACATAAAAAACACAAATATGTTCAAACTTGCATAACCTGCCAAATTTTGTAAAATAAACATGGTAATTAGGGGGTGTGGCCACAAAAGGGGCATGGCCAAAAAATGTTTGGCACGCTCCGTGCGGGTAATCTTTTTGCCCCTCTTTCTATTTCCAAAATGTTGGCGGTATGCAACTGGCCTCAAGGCAGCAGCGCCCCTGCTAATGAGCACACACTGGGGGTCATTTATCAATACTGGGCAAATTTGCCCATGGGCTGTAACCCATGGCAACCAATCAAATTGCTGCATTCATTGTTCTACTTGCAGCTGGCTTTAAAAAGCTAATCACTGATTGGTTGCTATAGGTAACAGCCCATGGGCAAATTTGCCCAGTGTTGATAAATGAGCCCCACTGTCTTTGGTGTTCAAGTTATAGTACAGGTATAGGATCCCTTATCCGGAAACCCGATATCCAGAAAGCTCTGAATTACGGAATGGCTGTCTCCCATAGACTCCATTTTATCCAAATAATCCAAATTTTTAAAAATGATTTCCTTTTTCTCTGTAATAATAAAACAGTAGCTTGTACTTGATCCTAACCAAGGTATAATTAATCCTTATTGGAGGCAAAACCAGCCTATTGGGTTTATTTAATGTTTAAATGAATTTCTAGTAGACTTAAGGCATGAAGACCCAAATTACAGAAAGGTCCGTTATCCGGAAAACCCCAGGTCCCAAGCATTCTGGATAACAGGTCCCATACCTGTAGTAACAATAATAACAATTTTGTTACAAATTTAAAACATTTATATAAATAAAGATGATAGAAAGCACTGTATTACAGAGGTATGAGTGGGTTGAATTGATAATATATGCACAAAATAAAAATGTATTTCTTTCATTATAAACTATTGTACTGTGTTATCATAAACATGAGATCTGGTCATACCTGGGCAAAATTAAGCTGTTGCTTTGGCCCCTTCAGATGAATTGTTAGCCCAGGGGCCAAACTATTAGATCAGCCCAGTTTAATCCAGCACCTAGATGACCTTGTCTAACCAGTGGATCTTTATGTGTAGGGCCCATCATAGGTTTAGCTCTTACAAGTTATATACTGATGAAATGTTGTGTTAATATTTTGAAAATATGTCATTTTTGTTCCGAACCATTTGCTGCTCTCATAATTTCGCAATTTGGTATGTGAAACAGGCTTTCAATCGTCATTAAAATAGGCCCCTCCCACTGCATTAAGGGTTTACTGAAATTCAATTAAAACTAAAAAGCAATAAAAAAAACAACTTCAAATTCAAATTAAAAGACATAAACCTCAATGGGAGGTTGTCGACGGTCAAGCTATTTTATGCTTTGAGTATTTTTTAAGCAGTGACATTTTTAAAAGATGAATGGAAAATGTTGTTTTCATTGAGATCAAGTTTTTTTTTTTCCTGATTTGAGTTTTTGTTAATATTCTAGAGACTGGGAGTCAGCGTCGATTTTCATTTAGATGCACTTATATTTAAATAAGGTTTTATTATATAAAGATAAATATTAATAAGAAACATAAGCAATCTTAGGACAAACAGTCAGCAATGTTCTCCTGCTGCCACACATGTATTTGCCTTTATTTAGCCTTTATTTTGCTCTCTCCTAGGACTCCTGCTGCTTTATCTGCTGCTTCTTATTTTAGCACTTAAAATTCAGAAGTTTCATTGTCACTGCCAAATGCATTTGTAACGTTGGATCGACGTGCCGGTTAAATTGCCATCTCTAACTTGTAGCTTGAACTCCTTCCATCACCCATAGGTATGTTGTACAGAATATTGTATGTTATTCAGTATTATGACTACAAGGAGGGAGATGAATGCTGGGAATGTTGGACAAGTTATCTAACCTCATGCTTACATTATTAGGGCAGAGACACACGTGAAAATTCGGGGAGATTTAGTCGCCCGACAGCTAATCGCCTCTTCTTCAGGCGACTAATCTCCCCAAAAATGGCACTTGTAAAGCTTTGTTTCCCGGAAGTTGCCTGAAGTTGCCTCATGAGGAAACTTCGGGCAACTTCGGAAAACTAATGGGCACATTTACTAATGGTCGAATATCGAGGGTTAATTAACCCTCGATATTCGACTGTCGAAGTAAAATCCTTGACTTTGAATAACGAAGTCGAAGGATTTAGCGCTTGAAGGAATAATCGTTCTATCGAACGATTAAATCCTTCAAATCGAACGATTCGAAGGCTTTTAATCCATCGATCGAAAGAAATTCCTTCGATCACAAATTTGTTAGAAAGCCTATGGGGACCTTCTCCGTAGGCTAACATTGAGGTTCGGTATGTTTTAGGTGGCGAAGTAGGGGGTCGAAGTTTTTTTTAAAGAGACAGTACTTCGACTATCAAATGGTTGAATAGTCGAACGATTTTTAGTTTGGATCGTTCGATTCGAAGTCGTAGTCGAAGATCGAAGTAGCCAATTTGATGGTCGAAGTTGCCATAAAAACACTTCGAAATTCAAATTTTTTTTTATTTTATTCCTTCGCTCGAGCTAAGTAAATGTGCCCCTAAGTGATCCGAGTTCCATCCCGCTGGCAATTTAGATTCTAGCCGGAGGGAAAGCTTTTCAGGGAGATTAGTTGCCCGAAGAAGAGGCGATTAGCCGTCAATCTCCCCGAATCTTAGTGTGTGCACGTACCCTTATTATACCCTTATTATATTCAAGACCGAACAATAGAAAGGAAAACAATGCAAGCAGGACAAATAGTGAACTTTGTCTCATCTTCAGGTCTGATTCACATGAATACATTTTACTCCTGAGAATGCCTTGTACTCTAATGGCTGCAACCCATGGACCACTAATAGACTAATACAATGAATTGTGAAGATATATTAAGGAGTCAACCAAAATTAAAAAAAATTAAAAAAACATAGGGTGTGAGGGATTCGCCTGGGGCTAGGCTTTGGCAAGGGGTAGAATGCAGGTGTGTAATGGTAATTTGTATGTGCAGGTTTATGGCAGCCAAAGATATGAGGGGCCCCATACTCAGTTCAGCTGGTATTTCACTGGTCTAACCAGTAAACATCAGCCAAAGCTGGGGCAAGTATTACATACTCACTGGCAATTTGTGATAACTAGTAGTGTTTGGCAAATGTATTCGCCAGGCATGGATTCTCTGCGAATTTTGCCGCTCGTGAATGTTTACACGAAACGCGACAAAAATTTGCTGTGGAAATTTTGCCGCGACAAAAAATTTTTTTTCACATGCATAAAAATTGTCGCAGGTCAATTTTTAGGACACCCATTGACTTTAATGCATTTGGACAAAGAGTCGCGTGTAAAAAATTTGTCAAAATTGTCTCGCATCAGAATTATTTTGACGCCCATTGACTTCAATTCATTTTGAAAATTTTTAATTTTTTTTTGGAATTTCATGAATTTTTTGGCTAAGCAAAATGGGGCAGATTCACCAATCACTAATAACCAGCCTTGAAAACTCTTGAGTATTCACAAACTACTTGCAAACACAGCTGAAATTATGGATCACTATTGCCATCACTAATATAAGGGGGCATATTTATCAAAATCCAAATTTTGATAAAATAAAGTCCAAACTAGAATCCACGATTGGACCTTATTTATCATTTATACAGCACAATTCAATCAGATCGGGGACAAACACAAAAAAATCGAGCAGTTTTTCAGATTTTTGCCCGTAAATTCCGAAATAGTCGGATTTTCGGGCTAATTCGAGCGCAGACCACCCAAATAGGATAGGGACCTCTCCCATTGACATATACAACCTCGGTAGGTCTAAGATGCCGGATTTTTCATATTCTGACTTTTTTCATCCTCACGGTATAATAAATCTCTAAACATTTGAGGTTTTTTTTCCACTTAAAATTTGGACTTTAATAAATAACCCCTGAAATGTGCTCTAAACTGTGTCGGAGCAGTATAGCAATTAATATTATTATTATATTTCAAGCAGTGATTTATATATTTGATGACTTCTTTGTTTGTTCCTCAACCTAACATTTTGCTGTCTGTAAACAACACAATCTTGATGTGAGTCGATGACAGATTTCCCCCCCCCCCCTGTAATTGGCTGATTTCATTCAGCTGAGATTCAGCAATTTACAGTGCACTACTCCCACACACAAGGTTGGGTTGTTTGCAGCAACCTTTCCTTTAAGGGTAAGGCCACACATGGCGTTTTGGGGAGATTTGGTCGCATGGCGACTAATCGCCTCGTTTTTGCGGCGACCAATCTCCCCAAACACCTTCCCTGAATCTGCGCCGGCTAAAATGCGTGAGGCAACTTCGGGCAACTTTGGAAAACGAACCGCCGCGTGTGATTAGCGCCGGCGTTTTTTCATTTTAGCCGGCGCAGAGTCAGGGAAGGCGTTTGATGAGATTGGTCGCCGCAAAAACGAGGCGATTAGTCGCCAGGTGACCAAATCTCCCCAAATGCCCTGTGTGGACTTACCCTTAGACATATCTGTTTTATGACACATGCAGTATGTAGAACTTCTAGCAGCAACAGATATAAGATGAATGTATTTCATGCTGTTCAGTGATGTTACTCACCTGGAAAGACAAATTGAACTGTTTTGCCAGATGAGCATAACCGGCCATTTGTGATCAGTGAAGGGGCTGGGATAAGATATCGAACACCAGTCCAACTAGTGTTCTGCTGTGTGCTTGTTTGCAAAAGGAATCACTTATCTACTAAACTACAAACTATGAGGATTATCCATCAATACAACAATCTGGGGGCCAATTAGCTGGATAAAAGGCAAAATCTAAAAGAAAAGCAGAATATTGTATTTCTTATTGGTCTTTCCAGTATAGAAGCATTCCTTAAAAAGAGAATGACTAGAAGGTCTGCTACACACCTTGCTTAAAAAATCCTTTTTATTGAATGAATGAAATTTAAGGTACTGTTAGGCCAATGGCATGCTTAGTGATGCTGGGTGTCTGGCCAATTAACAGCTCCATAGACAGGAGACAGTGAGACTTGCTACCCATTGATTTGCACAGCAAACACCTGGCACCTTGGGTTTTCAAGATGTAGAAGGAGGGCTTGAAAGATTTCCCTTCAAACCCACAGCTGCTAACAGAAGCCTCAAGGTGCTGGAGAAAAGCTGCACTACAACACTCAATACATGATTTCTTAAAGAAAAGTTTAGGAGCCAGTGATTCTTAAAGGAGAACCAAACCCCTTATTCATCAAAACCCCTACCCCCTATCCTACATAGCCTCCCCCTGCCCCCCCCCAAGTCTATGTGTAAACTCTTTACTTACCTCTGTTTGCAGATTCAGTCAGCTCATGGGTGCCATCTTTCAGCTATTCAGTCTTCTTCCTTCCCTTAGGCTATTCCTGTGACTTTTGGCACATGCAGAAACATCTCAATAAAATAGATCCCCTCTAGTGGAAGCCGTTCAGGTATGCATTATGAAATATGGCATGGGGCTAGATATGTTGTCAGTTTCGAATGTGCCCTCAGCCATGTGACTTGTGATATAATAAACTTCAGTCACTGCTGTACTGAAAGATGGAGACATATCACCTCCCTAACGTTCCTTTCCAGCAGCCTTTTAACAAAACATTGGGAAGGTAACCAAATAACCGTTCCATAGTAGATATGAAAATAGCACTTAATAGTAAAAATCCAGGTCCCGCTGTGAATCCTCCAGTTACATTGAGTAGGAGAAACAATAGCTTATCTGAAAGCAGTTCCATTCTGAAGTGCTGGCTCACAGGATCAGGCACAGTGACCTGAAAAGACTGCTTTCACAACAATATTACAGCTTGAAATAATACACTTTTTGGTTCAGGACAGAATCCCTTTAAGAATTAAAAGCCCAGTTATTAAACCAGCAATTCATGTTTTCTAGTGTAAAGAGTGCAAATGCATTCTTAGCACTAGTGCTGTTGCCCCCTTTGACCCAACCCAACACAAATTTGTTAAGTTGGGGGGTGTAAGGGTGGCACTATTCTTGCTAACCTTGCCTGTCTAGCTCACAATAGCCTATGAGTGTGCTTTATCAGAGATGTCTGCTACTACCTTTACTTTGTTTGTGGGGTCCCTACTCCATTCACTAATGTTTTTGGTCATCTTAGGGTTCGAAACATAAAACCTTAGAACTGGGTCCTTATGTTCCAGGCTTGCAGCACATTCACCCCTCGTACTAGGTGGAGTCCAAAAAGGATGAACACTACCCTTGGACCAATTGGGAAACCTCCCTACCTGAGGGTCTTCCTGTTCTGCAGATGCCTCCTACATTAAGGGGCCAATTCATTAACTTCGAGTGAAGGATTAGAAGAAAAAAAACTTCGAATTTCGAAGTGTTTTTTGGCTACTTCGACCATCGAATGGGCTACTTCGACCACGACTTCAACTTCGAATCGAAGGATTCAAACTAAAAATCGTTAGACTATTCGACCATTCGATAGACGAAGTACTGTCTCTTCAAGAAAAAACTTCGACCCCCTAGTTCGCCACCTAAAAGCTACCGAACCCAATGTTAGCCTATGGGGAAGGTCCCCATAGGCTTGCCTAAAATTTTTTGGTCGAAGGATAATCCTTTGATCGTTGGATTAAAATCCTTTGAATCGTATCGTATTCGAAGTTGAAGGATTTTCATTCCCAGTCGAATATCGAGGGTCAATTAACCCTCGATATTCGACCCTTGATGAATTTGTCCCTAAGTTTTGAAGAGCAGAGTAAAAGAAAGTTAAGAAAGTTGATAAAAGGTCCAGTTCAGATTTGCAGAGAATGAATGGAAAGTCAGGGAGGGTTAAGCTGGCAGCAAACATGGATCCAACCCTGAGGACCAGAGTCCAGTTAAGACTGGACACATTAAAATAAACAATGCAAAAATTGGGAGAACTAGGCAGCTGCGAGAGCTCGGGTTGAAAAAAAACCAAATGCTAATTCTTTAATGTCTGTAAGCTATTTTATGATTGGTTTAACATAAATATATTTGTCCGAAAATATTGGCATTGCTGTTTTTTACTTCTCTTATTGAAAAGATCTGGTGGTCCAGACTTTTAGAACAATAGTTTCTTCTAATACGTCCATGCAGATCTTTCTATCTTATGTTGTTGCAAAAATAGCATGCATTTGGTGCATGTATGCCAAAAATAAGAAGGATGTAAAAGACTCTTGAGATATTTCCTTATTTCAATCCAAATCAATATTGTCGCTGACAGTTTTCCCCAGTTTAGAAACTCAATCCCTTGTATTTACAAATTGAATTTCATTGCTGTGCGTGACAATAGTACTCTATGGGGAACGATGTTCCATAAAACATGGATAGCCTCCTGGGTTTTCATCAGAACTAATTAAAAACAAGGCACATGATTAACCGGAAATAAGTAAAGCAGAGAGGATTATTATACCGCATGGTAAATCGTTTTCATTTAAGCACAAGGCTAGTTAACGACAAAATGTCTATTTATGAGGAGTCTTTTTCATCCATATATTTTCCCTTAATTGAGTCATGAAGTATGGCGGCACAGCTTATTATATGTAAAATATCGTTCCTTCTCTGTGTTGCTTTTCTCGCCAAAGGCATCTTGCCTTCAGTTAAACAGCATGCCAATAGTAAGCTGACCAGATCATCCCTTTAACAAAAATGAAAGAGCTGCAGAGACTCATAATCAATGTTTTTCTTCTTTATTTATAAGCTCTCTTGGTTAATGGAGTTATCTGGTGTGTGGGTCAAGTGGAGGAAATGGAGTACAATGGAGAAACCTAGAAGGGACACTATATAAACAAATATATATGGACACCTGCCTTTCCAACATTTCATTTCAAAACCAAGGGGTTGGGTCTTCTGTTTGCTGCTAAAAACAGTATTTTCTCTTAATGGAAAGCTTTCAATGAATTTTGGAACATTATTGGCGGAATTTGCTTTCATGCATTTGCTGGCACGGACTTTGGCGCTCAGGCCTGGCTCCCGTCAGTATTGTCAGGAATAGAATTACTTCTTCTTCCCTGGGCCATCACTTATCTATATAATCACCAATGTCCCACCCAGCACTCTTTGGTGAACTCAGAGGGGCAGATTTACTAAAGGACAAAGTGACTAACCGTTTACCGCTTTCAGGCACTTTGCCGATTTACTAACGGGCACAGGTGTAACTTCTCTAGCAAAAGAGACTGATGCTAGTAGTCATTCGCAAATTTCCGCCGCTTAGTAAATGGGTGGGCCTATAAGTAATGGCAGAACATTGGGTAGGGTTGGTTTTGGAGAAGGCAGAATCAGGTTCAGAAACAAGCTGACTTTTTGTCGATCCATGTATTACTACATTGTCAAAGTGATAAAGTTATTGGACTTCAAAAATGCTCAGGGCCTGGGGTTTCCGGGTACAGCGTTTTATTCCATAACTTGGTTCTCCATAGCATATGCAGGGTGTAACTATAGAGGAAGCAGACCCTGTGGCTGCAGGGGGGCCTAGGAGGTATAGGGGTCCTAATTCATATACAATTTAAATAAATATTGGTAAAACTAGTCAATCTAGAGGCCTGAAAAATAATCTGCTGTGGGGCCCAGAAATATCTAATTACACCACTGAGCATATGTCCGTTAGAAACATTAAAACATCCCAATTGTTTCTTATTTTCCTGTTCTATCACTGTTATAGCTTTTATTTTTAAGGTTCAGTTTGTTTGCTATGTCCCAGATATCTCTACCTCTAGTTTAACTATCCCAGGCCAATGTGGGCAGCAATACTGTACATAAAACCTTGGGCAGGGGCGTAACTACAGAGGAAGCAGGCCCTAAGGCTGCAGGGGGGCCCAGAAGGTATAGAGGGGCCCCATAATGCCCTAATTAATCATTTCAACATGTATTGGTGAAACAGGATATCCTATGAATATTTTGGGGGCCCTAAAATGTATTTGCTGTGGGACCCAGTAACATCTAGGGGGTTATTTATAAGTCCAAATTTGTCTCAATATTTTCTGCTACAAACTCTGATCAAATCCGCTCGGGTTTTTTGCGCTTATTTATTATTACATTTTTCCCAAAAATTTGCTTTGCAGGTAAAAATCAGATTTCCGCCATTTTTTCAGATTTTTCATCTGTTTTTCATGATTTTTTCGGATTTTTCACCCGAAAACTCAGATTTTTGCCCAAAAACCCATCAAAAAACCATTGGTACTTCTCCCATTGACTTATATGCAACCTCAACAGGTCTGAGATGCTGGATTTTCAGATTCTGACTTTTCCATCCGAAAAATTCATGATTTTTTAAATGTCCGACTTTATAAAAAAAATAAAAAAAATCACAAAATGATTTTTACATTCAGAGTTTATTAAATAACCCCCGTAGTTACACTGCTGCCCTTGGATAAAGGTAGGCCAAAAAGACACGCCAGTAAGAAAATCAGATTTTGTGAGAATTTTATTATGAAGTACGGATAAAAAAAATGTGCTTCGCTTGCATGTTGTAGGTCCCTGCATTTCAAGTTTGTAGATTCTATAACTTGATATGGCATTAAAGCTATTTAAATAAAAGTTAAAGTGTAGGGGGGAAAATAACTGTATGCAAAACTGTCAGTATTCCCTGATAATCATTTAAAATAGACTTCTAAAAGTCCTGTGTCAGCTAGCTGCTCCAGAGTGCTTGTGTCAGCGACAGAAACCAATATAAAAAAAAGCAAAGGTATAGCCTGGTTTAAATCTTGAACAAAATGTAATTATGAACCAGAGAGCCAAGTCTCTTATTAATATTTCTATTAATCTTAGTAGAAACAGTTTTCATTTTAAAGGGGACCCAAAAAAAATATTCAAAATCCTATTTTATCACATTAGTCAAGCAGAATGAACTTTAATTACACTGTATAAATTATTTGAATCTTGTTTCCATCAGTCTGGGAATTCATAATTATAGCAAGCAGGCAGCAGCCATTTTGTGGACACTGTTATTAAGACAAGCCTTGTATCATCTCAGAATCTTGTTTGTGCACCAGAATGGGGGACCTGATGTCCATCCCCATGTCCTGGCTACACAATTAAATGGTGAAGAGAACTGGGGGAATGTGGGGAAAGCAGTGACCTCTAGGAAGTGCTGAATGGAAAGTGAAAGTAATTGTCTGCCCCGCCTCTATGCCTAAGGCATAGAGGAGGAGCAGACAATATTTGATTGACAGCTGAGATGTTTAAATGGGTTTACAACAGCTATGAATAATTTAATAAAAAATAGAAATTGGATTTCATGTTTAATTTGAAAAGGACTTTTATTATACAGATGTTTGTGTCTGGGTGACAGGTCCACTTTAAAGAACTGACTACATAAATTCAGACAAAGTAAAGAAAAACTATTTTCTGATAAGCTAAACTTCAATGTAGGTGACAACTTTTAGTCCAAATTATCAATACAGCCAGGGCCATTGGAGCCTTGTTGGAGCACAACTGCTCCTTCTAGTTTTTCCTAATTATCTTACATTCCTAGAACATACTATAACATAAGCTAGTCCTGTTACTGACTTTACTTAGTAGTTCATGAGTCCCTGTTCCCTGACTAAAGGGATACTGTCATGGGAAAACATTTTTTTTTCAAAATGAATCAGTTAATAGTGCTGCTCCAGCAGAATTCTGCACTGAAGTCCATTTCTCAAAAGAGCAAACAGATTTTTTTATATTCAATTTTGAAATCTGACATGGGGCTAGACATATTGTCAATTTCCCAGCTGCCCCCAGTCATGTGACTTGTGCTCTGATAAACTTCAATCACTCTTTACTGCTGTACTGCAAGTTGGAATGATATAATCCCCCTCCCTTTCCCCCCCCAGCAGCCAAACAAAAGAACAATGGGAAGGTAACCAGATAGCAGCTCCCTAACACAAAATAACAGCTGCCTGGTAGATCTAAGAATAACACTCAATAGTAAAAACCCATGTCTCACTGAGACACATTCAGTTACATTGAGAAGGAAAAACAGCAGCCTGCCAGAAAGCATTTCTCTTCTAAAATGCAGGTACAAGTCACATGACATGGGGCAGCTGGGAAATTGACAAAATGTCTAGCCCCATGTCAGATTTCAAAATTTAATATAAAAAAATCTGTTTGCTCTTTTGAGAATTCTGATGGAGTAGCACTATTAACTGATGCGTTTTGAAAAAAAACATGTTTTCCGATGACAGGATCCCTTTAACCAGAAGCGTTGTCCCTCTAGGCCTGAACTATTTAATGGATCTTGTTGACACCATGCTCCCCAGACACATCCACCTGGGTTAGCAGAGGAAGGCCAAATATCATGTGCCACCCATTCCAATCTTTATAGTAAAGTGAGACAGATGTGGTCTCTATCTCTAAAAAAATGAATATGAGAATGAAAATGAGAACTTAGACACATGGGGGCCGATTCACTAACTTCGAGTGAAGGATTCGAAGTTAAAAAACTTCGAATTTCGAAGGTTTTTTTTGGGCTACTTCGACCATCGAATGGGCTACTTCAACCTTCGACTACGACTACGACTTCGAATCGAAGGATTCGAAGTAAAAATCGTTCGACTATTCGACCATTCGATAGTCGAAGTACTGTCTCTTTAAAAAATACTTCGACCCCCTAGTTCGCCATCTAAAAGCTACCGAAGTCAATGTTAGCCTATGAGGAAGGTCCCCATAGGCTTGGCTAACTTTTTTTGATCGAAGGATATTCCTTCGATCGTTGGATTTAAATCTTTCGAATCGTTCGATTCGAAGGATTTAATCGTTCGATTCGAAGGATTTAATCGTTCGATCGAAGGAATAATCCTTCGATCGTTCGATCGAACTATCTGCGCTAAATCCTTCGATATTCGAAGGATTTCAATTCCTAGTCGAATATCGAGGGTTTATTAACCCTCGATATTCGACCCTTAGTGAATCGGCCCCATGGACTTCTGCCCAGTAATTTAGAAAAATAAAGCTTAAGAGTTTGTGGTGATTCACCTTTAAGGTAACTTTTATTATGTTACAGAAAGGCCAATTCTAAGCAACTTTTCATTTGGTTTTCATTATCTATTTGTTATAGTCTTATAATTATTTGCCTTTTTCTTCTGACTCTTTGCAGCTTTCAAATGGGCGTCGCTGACCCCTTCTAAAATGCAAATGCTCTGTAAGGCTACAAATGTATTGTTATTGCTACTTTTTATTCCTCATCTTTCTATTCAGGCCTCTCCTATTCATATTCCAGTCTTTTACTCAACTCAATGTATGGTTGCTAGGGGAATTTGCACCCTAGCAACCAGATTGCTTAAAATGCAAATTGAAGAGCTGCTGAATAAAAAGCTAAATAACTCAAAAACCTAAAATAATAAATAACGAAAACCAATTGCTAATTGTCTCAGAATATCATTCTCTATATTATACTAAATGTTATCTCAATGGTGAACAGCCCCTTTAACAAGAATATATTACTTTACCTTATTACTTTATTTGTAGAGAGAGCTTAAAGGATGTGTGTTGTAGAGTTGCTGTATTTTGTGTAGTAATAACTAGTGATGGGCGAATAAATCCACCAGGCATGGATTAGCAACGAATTTCCACGTTTCGCCACCCCACAAATCTTTTTCTAGAAACTGTGGCAAAAATTTGTTGGCAGAAAATTTGTCGTGACAAAAAAAAATTAGCGAGCGCATAAAATTTTTCTCACGTCAAAATTATTCAAACGCCCATTGACTTTAATGCATTTGGACTAGTGATGGGTGAATAAATTTGCCAGGTGAGAATTTGTGGCAAATTTCTGTGTTTCGGTGCCGGCGAATAAATTCGGGAAACTCCCACAAAAATTTGCCTGCGTCAAACAATTTTGCGTTGGAAAAGTTGCTCAACACTATTCGGAGGCCCATTCACTTTAACGCTGGCATCAAAATTGATGCAAATTGACTCAGGAGTCAAAATTGACATGGACAATCATATTCGAGTTTCGCAAATTTTTTGCTGTTTCGCGAATTTCGTCGGAAATTCACATATTTTCTTCCAGAATAAAACAGGAGAAATTCGCACATCACTAGGTTTAACAAAATAGTCGCTCGCATTAAAATTATTTTGACGCCCAATGACTTCAATGCATTTCACAAATTTTTCGCTGTTTCACAGATTTTTTCCGTCGTTTCGATATTTTTTCGCCAAAGCGAAACGGGACAGATTCGCCCATCACTAGCAATAACCACTTTCAATAACATTTTAAACTTTGTGTGGAATGGCACGATAAACGCACATTTGCAAGGAATGAAATCCTGTGGTTAAGCCTTTTGTTCCTGAAGAAGCTTTTTGATTTGT
This sequence comes from Xenopus laevis, assembly GCF_017654675.1. NCBI lineage: Eukaryota > Metazoa > Chordata > Amphibia > Anura > Pipidae > Xenopus > Xenopus laevis. The sequence goes on from NC_054376.1 coordinate 117,000,461, forward strand.
ACACATTACTCTGCTGGTATGGGGCTATATAGGAACCACAATTTTCTGAATTCGGATTGGCTAATTTCTTAGGGGCAGATTTATCAAGGGTCGGATTGTAAAATCAAATTTTTAAATCTGAAATTCGAATTCTGAGCTAATTTTAGTGTACTTCAATTAGGGAATAGTCCAAATTCGATTTGAATTTGAAAAAAATTCGAAAAATCAACTTAGACTATTCACCATCTAAAACCCGCCAAATTGCTGTTTAAGCCTATGAGGGACCTCCTAGAACCTATTTGGAGTCATTTGGTGGACTTTGAAAAATCCAATTTTTTTTTTAAAATACTTCAAATCGAATTTGATCAAATAAGATCCGTATTCGATTCGAACGATCGACTACAGCCTATTCACTTGAAGTTAAAAAATTTGATTTTTTTAATAAATTTCGGCTGGTCTTTTTTTATTCGAATTTCGAGTTGATGGGAGTTTAAAAAAACTCCCATCACCTCAAAATTCGAATTTCGAAGTTGAAAATACTTCGAAATTCAACCATCGAATTTAAATACTTCGAATACTGAATTCAAAGTTTTTACATCAAATTTGGCAATCGATCGAATTAAAATCTTTCGAAGGATTTCAGCGATCGATCGAAGGATTTTAATTCGATGTGTAAAGACTTGAAAAAAGTTTGTAGAAGGTCCCCATAGGCTAACATAGCAATTCGGCAGGTTTAATTTGGCGAAGTATTGAAGTCAAAGTTTTTTTAAAGAGACAGTACTTCGATTATCGAATGGTCGAATATTCAAACTATTTTTACTTCGGATCGAATTCGAAGTAAATTCAAAGTCGTAGTATCCTATTCAATGGTCGAAGTATCCAAAATATTACTTTGAATTTCGAATATTTTTACTTCGAAAATTCCCTCAAATTCACTTTGACCCTTGATAAATCTGCCCCTTAGTGTTCGCTTAGTTTGAACCCTTAAAATCACACGAGCTTCATGCTGGAGAGAACTAAAAAAAGAACTTAAACAGAAATTCAGATGTCATGTTGGAATGGTAAGTTAGAATGGCTCCATTATTATGTTTTTTTAAATTAAATTTATTGTTTCTTGTGTATTTCCTTGTGTCACTTTTTCCCTCTTTTTTTTTTATAATGTTATTTTTTTTATGCTGTAATGTTGCAAACAATAGCAACCTTTTGCAGATGGCTAATTTTTTGTAAATCAGGAAAATGGTGGTGTTCTTTACCCCATTACCTATAATAATAATTCCAGCTTATTCCAAACAATATGAAATGTTTTTGTTTGTATCTGCTCATACCATTCCCACCATCTTTTGTAGAAACAGTTAATGTATTCAGAGCAACTGTTGCTGTAAGAAGGAGCTGTGTCTATACAAAGAGCTGAAGGGAAGTCTCAGAACAATGCGTTTCAACTTCAAAGAGAGAATGGTTTATAATGTATATTTCAAAGGGGATGTTTATTCATTTGGCTCAGATTTAAGCTTTGCATACATGTATAGATTTGCTTATTTGGAGGTGTTACTTAAAGAACAGATCTTTCCATGATTAGAAACCCTGGGGAGAACCAGATCAGACTGATTTCATCATTTGGTCCACAGGGCAACAATATAATACAATAATAAGGGCCTGTAAAGAACCATTTGCCTAATTGCTGTTTTAGCCAATGGGGGACCTCCTAGAACCTACTTGGAGTCAATTGGTGGACTTTGAAAAATTAAAGTTGTTTGGGAAAAACTTTGAATTGTACAATTCGAATTCAATCGAAAATGGACCTATTCGATCAAAAACGGACCTATTCGGTCAAAAAAACCTTTGATTTAATTTTGGTTGGTCTTCAAATTTTGAAGTTTTTCAAATTTAAAATTCGACCCTTGATAAATCTGCCCCTAAGGATCCAATGATCTTGCTGTGGGGCCCAATAATTTGTCATTTCACAACTAAAAAAGTTAAAGTAGGTGTTGGGAAATACAATGAAAACTGTATGGCAAAGACTGGGAATTTTAAAATACAACTTGTTTGGAGACTGGATAGTAGAGATGGGTGAATCTCTCCCATTTCGCTTCACCGAAAAATTTGCAAATTTCCCGCAAAATTCGTGAAACGAGATTTTTTGAAAAAATCTTGAAAATGGAAAGTTCACTAAAAATTTGTGAAATTCGGACGTTTTCACGTAAAATCGAGCAATTCGAACCTTTTCACAAAAAAATCTAGCATTTCGAAAAATCGCGAAATTCGGAAATTGCCGCAGGCGAATTTTCACTGGCGAAATATTAGTTAATTTATTCGATGACAGCGAAACACAGGAATTCACCACAAATTTGTGCCTGGTGAATTTATTCACCCATCACTACTGGATAGTGATTTAATGTTCAATTAGTAAACCCAATCTAAGCAACAAAGTATTACTGGAGGGTCAAAGATCAAAACTCTGGTCCTACAGAGAAGGGCAATAACAATGCAGTACCAGGGGTTGCTTGAAGGTTAAGTCAGGGGTTAGAAACTAATGCTAATTTCAAATTGCCAAACTCCAACAACCACCCCACCCACATCTGTATGCTCAAGCAATGAACCAGAGAGGAGGGATCTATAAAATACTTCCCATGGAAGGTGATTGGAATAGGCCAGAAACACTATTAAACCCTATCCTGACTGAAACAAAAGCCCTAATGTACCACTTCAGATATTTTATTGGTATTTTAGAGGTGTCGCTGTGCCCCGATTTTTCAGGACTCTCTTGAATTTCCCATGTATCACCCTGGTCTCCAGGTTGTTATTTAGATCCCACTGTTCCTCAATATACATTAGTAGTGAGCATTTCATGATGTCACTGTGAGCTATGCACATGCGTAATGATTTGGAGGGGCAGGGTGCGCATTAACTTGCGCCACTTTGCTGGTTGCGACCCCTCACACGCTATAGAGTATGCTGACCCCCCTGTTCCCCTGGTCTCCCAGCGACTACGGAGTATGCTGCCTCTATAGTTACACCACTGAGCAGGAGACACAGGCGGCAACTGAGCCCTATCCTTACTAGCTGCCCTAGGGCTAATGATTAGGACAGGGATCACCTGCACCTCCTGACATTGCTCTCTGCTTCTCGTGCTTGAATGTCAGTCCGGTGCAAGAGCAAACCACAGCTTTATTGGGTGAAAGTGCTCATAGAAAGAGCTTTAAGGGACATACTTTTGTGACTCTAAGGGTAGAACTCCATGATCGCTTTTTGTCGGATCGATGCCCTCGACAAAACACATGCGACAAGTCGGATGCAGACGCAGGCGTCAAGATTCTAATTGGACAGAATGGAAAATCGCAGGTAAAAACTACATTACATCCGACGCGATACGACTGTCAGATGTGGACGCAGAAAGCAGCGTCTTCATCTGACAGTCGGACCGTGTAGTTATTACCTCCCACTTTTCATTCAGTCCAATTATATCTTCATGCATGCGACTCCATCCACCTAAAGGTAGACATAGACGCACCAGTAATATTGTACGTAATAATTTTTCTTACGATAGGGCGCCTTTGAAGGCATCTGGACATCAGCCATTGCTAGTGCTGAATCGTCAGATACCGGTAGAATTCTATTGTTTCTATCTGTATATCTGACGATTCAGCTCTACACGCGTGTATTGAAACGAACGATCTTTCATGGAAACATATTTTCCAAGAAAGAGCGTAATTGTTACGTCTATGGCCACCTTTAGCATTCTAGCACTTACACCCCAGTTAATAGAAAATAACCACCCAATTCTTCTTGCTCTCCTCCCACATTGCACATACTACCTGGCATTCACTTGTTTAGTGGGCACTTTGCATTCCTTGTGACTGTCTACAAATTGATGGTAAGCAGAATTGTTTCCACCAGAGAACTGCAGCTTCCAGAAATGGTTGTTACAGTCCAAAAGTACATAAACTGAGCAAAAATATGAATAAATGATGGCTGGTTAGTGCAGAGCTGAAACCTAACACAAAACCTGTCAATGAATGGTGCAGTTCAGCAACAAATGTTCCTTTTTTGCAAATCGCAAGCTCAAGGAATTTATTTCGAGACGCGACTGCAATTCGGTATGGAAATCTGAAAATGGATTTCACTTGAGGGATGTTATTGAAATCTATATGTCATTCTGAGGCTGCATGGCAACAAGTACATTAAGTTCAGTTAAAGCGAAGGGAGATATTGGAGTGCAACTTTGATCCAAAGGTTTAATAATTGTTTGCATTTAACTAGAGCTAATATTTTTATGTAGAGAAGCCATTTACATACATCTTCTGTATTTGTACATATCTATAGTTATATATATTTCCCTGTGGGCCCCAGTCTGGGAAAATCCCATCAGCCCTTTATTATTTCCAGGTTATATAACCCCTATACAATTTGGCACTTGATCTCCATCAAATTCATTTGGTTCCCAACCAATGGCCTGTGATTAGTGATGGACGAATTTCTCCCGTTTCGCTTTCCAGCAAAGTTCCCGAAACGAAAAAATCTTGAAATTCTAACGTTTTCACAAAAAAATCGAGCAATTTGAAAGTTTTCACAAAAAATCAAGCAATTCTAAAGTTTTCATGGAAAAATTTAGCAATTCGAACGTTTCCACAAAAAATCGAGCAATTCAAATGGTTTCACTAAAAACATTGAGCAATTCAAACGTTTTCACAAAAAAAAATCGAGAAATTCGCACGTTTTCATGAAAAAATCAAACAATTCGAACATTTTCACAAAAAACTAGCAATTAGAACTTTTTCAAAAAAAAATCAAGCAATTCGAACGTTTTCACGTAAAAATTGAGCAATTCGAACGTTTTCACTAAAATCGAGCAATTCGAACAATTTCACTAAAAAATTGAACAATTGAAATGTTTTTACTAAAGAAAAAATCAAGCAATTCAAACTTTTACACGAAAAAAATCTTGCAATTCGAACGTTTTCATGGAAAAATCATGAAAATCGGAAATTGCAGCGAATTTGTGCAAGGCAAATCTATTCAATTAATTAAATCGAATAAAATCTAATTATTGCAAGAGGATGTAAGATTCTTTGGTGGACCCTAGGAGGCCCAGTCCAACACTCATTAAAGGTGCGTAATTGTGAAAAGTGATTTCATTCTTACTCAACAAATATATGGCCATCTCCCATAGACTCCATTTTATCCAAATAATCCAAATTTTTTAAAATGATTTCCTTTTTCTCTCTAATAATAAAACAGTAGTTAAGGTAAGATATACTTAATGCTTATCGGAAGCAAAACCAGCCTAATGGGTTTATTTAGAGGCACATTTATCAAACGTCGAATTCATGTGAGTTTTTTTAAAACTCCCCATAAACTCGCATGAACTTGAAATTCGACCAATCAAAATTTATTATGAAAATCAAATTTTTCAAACAAGGGTGAATAGGATAGACCCGAAATCTCAAATCGAATTCAATTTGAATTCTAAAAACTTGATTGAGTTTTTTCTCTGAAAAAAACTCAAATGTCAGGAAGGCTGGAAACAACTCTAAATTGATCCCTGGACGTCTCCAATTGACTTAAACAACAATTCAGTAGGTTTTAGGTGGTTGAATAGTCGAATTCAAGTTCTTAAAGGACCAAAGTATAATAAATCTCGAAAATCAAATTTGAATTGTTTTCAAAACTCAAATTAAATTTGAATAATTCCCTAGTCAAATCTGGCAGTTTTGACCATAAAAAATGTGAAATTACGAATTAGAATTTTCAATTAAGGGGCAGATTTATCAAGGGTTGAATTTCGAATTTAAAAAATCTTCGAAATTCAAATTAAAAAAAGACCAACCAAAATGTATTGAAAAAAAAATGAAGTTTTCGATTGAATAGGTCCATTTTTGATCTAATTCGAATTGAACAAATCAAAGTTTTCCCCCCCAAAAAAACTTTTTCAAAGTCCACCAATAGACTCAAAATAGGTTCTAGGAGGTCCCCCATAGGCTAAAACAGCAATTCACCAGATTTCAGTTGGTGAATGGTTGAAGTCGAATTTTTAGAAAGATAGTACATGATAAATTTCAAAATTCGAATTTTTCAAATTTTTTTCAAATTCGAATTGAATATTCCATAGTCAAAGTACACAAAAAATAGCTTGAAATTTGAATTTTTTTAAACTTGAATTTTCACTTCGACCTTTGATAAATCTGTCCCTTAATGTTTAAATGATTTTCTCGTAGACTTAAGGTATGAAGATTCAAATTGCGGAAAGATCCATTATCCAGAATGCCCAAGGTCCCAAGCATTCTTCATAACAGGTCCCATACCTGTACATAAACAACTTTAGAATAGACATCTCGTGGCCTCGTTTATTGTTCTATTTATTTTTATTTTGTAACTTTTATTTTGCAGAAGTACAATCATGTGCATTGTAGGATCAACGCACAGCCCAGGCATCTCAGTGCAAAATGTTTTTATCAGTATCATTGCCAAGTCACAGCCGGCGCTAGACAACATCTTGTTTGTATTATACACTCATAACATTGTCATTGCTCCAAGTAATATTCCAGGTCCTTGGCATTCGGCAAGGCTCTGGGATGTGTTATCCAAGCACCAAAGGTGTTACGCTGATTTGATGATCCTCTCTAGTAATACTGTACATCTATTTAGGGCATGGACACATGCGTTTTACATAATTTTATGGCGCAGTTTTTAAAAAGACCAACCGCTGTGTAAATACTGTAAACCAAGTATGACTCTGCCTAAGCTTAAAACGCATTATCCTGGTCTCACGTGGCGTCTGAAGGTGTAATTCTATCAGTGAGCTCGCACTTCCGCACTGTTTCTGCCACACATATACGCACCACATCTGCTACCCATTGAATTATATGGAATCGGCTAGATCCATTGGCAATGTACCAACGCAAGTCCGGCGAGAGGGAGGTTGTGGGATATGAGATTTGGCACATTTCAATATGGACGTAACAATACGATTGCTGCCGGTACGTATTTACTAGTGATGAGCAAATCTGTCCTGTTTCGCTTTGCAAATCTATGAAAAAATTTGCGAGACCCATTGACCCAAACCCATTTAACACAAAAGGTGTTAGGCTGATTTGATGATCCTACTATATAGGGATGCACTGAATCCACTATTTTGGATTCAGCCGAACCCCCGAATCCATCACTAAAGATTCGGCCGAATACCGAACCGAATCCTAATTTGCATATGCAAATTAGGGGTGGGAAGGGGAAACATTTTTTACTTCCTTGTTTTGTGATAAAAAGTCACGTGATTTCCCTCCCTGACGCTAATTTACATATGCAAATTAGGATTCGGATTCGGTTCGGCCAGGCAGAAGGATTTGGCCGAATCAGAATCCTGCTGAAAAAGGCCGAATCTTGGCCGAATCCCGAACCGAATCGGTGCATCCCTAATTCTATAGTAATACTGTACATCTATTTAGGGCAGTGATCCCCAACCAGTAGCTCTTGAACAACATGTTGCTCTCCAACCCCTTGGATGTTGCTCCCAGTGGCCTCAAAGCAGGTGCTTATTTTTGAATTCCAGGCTTGGAGGCAAGTTTTGGTTGCATAAAAACCAGGTGTACTGCCAAACAGAGCCTCAATGTAGGTTGACAATCCTCATAGGGCTACTAAATGGCCAATCACAGCCCCTATTTGGCACCCCAAGAACATTTTTCATGCTAGTGTCGCTTTTTACTTCTGAATGTTGCTCACGGGTTCAAAAGGTTGGGGATCCCTGATTTAGGGCATTGAAGTCAATGGGCATTTTTATGTGCAACAAATTTTTACGTGCGCAAAGGTTTTTCTCGCTCCAAATGTATTAAAGTCAATGGGAGTTCTTTCTTATGGCGACTTTTTTTTCTCCAAATGCATTAAAGTCGATGGGCGTTTTTTTCTTATGACGACTTTTTTTCTTCAAATGCATTAAAGTCAACAGGCGTTTTTTTTCTTATGACGACTTTTTTTCTCCAAATGCATTAAAGTCAACGGGCGTTTTTTTCTTACGACGACTTTTTTTCTCCAAATGCATTAAAGTCAATGGGTGTTTTTTTCGAAATTCGGAATTTCACCAAAAATCCATGGCTGGGGAAAAAATTTGCTCATCACTAGTTTTTACACGGCGGTTGGTCTTTTTAAAAAATGCGCTGTAAAAATTACGTAATAACAGGTGTGTCCATGCCTTTACTGTAATTTATGTTAATTGACTAATTGAAATTGATGTTAACTTTGCAAAATAAAAAGTGTTTTTTAAGTGCATGTTTTTTATTATTATTATTATTATTTACTTTTATTTATATAGAGCCAGCATATTTCACAGCGCTGTTTACGTGCAAAACAAATATTAACGCGTGCAACAAAAAGAGATGAAACCCACGCAAGCTAATTTTACTCCTGAATGCTGCGAACATTCTGCAGTGTAATAGAGATAGAGGCAATGACTAGAATGGGCACTTATCCTTTAATTAATGTTATAGAATACATCACTTTTAATTTTGCCGGAATAAGAAAAACAGCAGGCTATTTTATCGTAATATTTCTCAGCCCATTAAGCTGCAAAAGGAGTAATTTTTCCTGTACCTTGTCCCATAATGCCTGTATCTTGTACTGAATTCCTTCTGCCAATGATTTAGTGGAAGGGCCTATCAGCGACAGGCATTGTGTGAAATCATATGGGTGTATGGTCTGTCATAATTGCCATAATCCCCTACGTTTGGTTCTAATTTATACAGAGAGACACCAAATGATTATGTTGCATATTTATATATACATTTATTCACCCAGTTCATTAAAAAAAATGTGTTAATTCACTATCCGTTGGCCAAAAGACACAATCATTCTCTGTGGTTGCCCCGGCATTACGCACGATGCAAAGCAGGTCACCTCCCTCCATCAGCGTCTTTGGACAGTGAATCGACTTCACGGTTTTCTGACCGACTAATCAAGCTTACCGATAATGCTAAACAGGACAAATGTGATGTATTGCAGTAAACAACAAAAGTATCCCATTAAAATAAACCGCTGTTAGTGTAAGCTAGTATAGGAAGAAATAATGACTGCTGTTACAGCTCCCTTGGGATTTCCGGGCAGTCTGAGGAGTTAATACAGACTAGAGAGACCCTTGCAATGCCTCCTTGTGATTTGAAACCAGTTCCATATACATTGTACAGGTATAGGATCCCTTATCCGGAAACCCGATATCCAGAAAGCTCCGAATTACGGAATGGCTGTCTCCCATAGACTCCATTTTATCCAAATAATCCAAATTTTTAAAAATGATTTCCTGTTTCTCTGTAATAATAAAACAGTCGCTTGTACTTGATCCCAACTAAGATATAATTAATCTTTATTGAAAGCAGAACCAGCCTATTGGGTTTATTTAATGTTTAAATGAATTTCTAGTAGACTTAAGGCATGAAGACCCAAATTACGGAAAGATCCATATTCCGGCAAACCCCAGGTCCCGAGCATTCTGGATAACAGGTCCCATACCTGTAGTATAAATGGTTTTTACATGAATTTCTTTTTTTTTTATAGATGGAAAATTATCCGTTAGTGTAAACATTATTACTTTGTGGATTTGTTGTACAGATCCTCTTCCACCACTTTGGGAAAATAAGCACACTTCGGGGGAGATTTACTAAAGGGCGAAGTGGCTAACGCTAGCGATATTTCCACAGAAATCCCATCCGCCGGGACATCACCAATTTACAAACAGGTGTAGGCGACAATTTTCTAGTGAACAGGACCGTGAACAGGACCGTCGCTAGCGTTCATTTGCTCTCTGTCGCAAGGCAACTTTTCGATCTTGCGAATGGTTTTACTCCATAAATTCAATTAAGTGCGAATTTTACTGAACGTTACACTTTCAACAGAGTTGACTTCGCCACCTCAGACCAGGCAAACTGAAGTGAAGTAAAATGAAGTTACATCTTCCTCAATCTTCTGTCACTTACATCATATCCTGTCTGCCGGAAAGTTGTAAAAACGCTGGCGACATTTCCTTTTTTGTGGAACATTCATTTTAGTGTAGTCTCATGTGTAGGGCATTATATGATCTCTTTTGTTTTTTTTCAGGTTCCTTGGACATTTGTAATAATAAGTGGCCACTTCAAGCATTTGCACCAACATCTCTAATAAAGACGTCCTTACGATGTCCATATTTTAATGTACCCGCCCTATTCAAATTGACCAAAGTGTAAGAGGACTGACGAAGTTTGGGTAGGCAGAAGCGATCGCTAGCTTAAAAGTCGCCAGCGCTCAGCACCCAGGACGCAACTTCACATTTTAGTGAATTAGCGTAGTGATAACAAATTTCCACCTGGCAAAGTGGTATGAAGTGTGTGAAGTGGTCGCTGGCGACTATTCGCCCCTTCAACTCCTGTGGCTTTAAGGTACCTGTATGTTCTCTAGCCCCACACTAATTAAATACAAGCGCTTTTTTGTCTTAGATTTAATGGGGTTTAGCCAGATAACTGTAGTGATGGAAGGAAATTGGCTAAAGGGCAGGAGGTATTCCGTAGGAAGAAGATATTGGCACACAAGGCATACATGTTGCAGGGAGTACTAACAGCAAATAACTCACATTCGGGGCGCAGACCGGTTCACACTGAAGTCGCTTGCAATAATATCAATCCGGCTTTATTTTTACATACAATGTGATTCAAACAGTGGGTGGGCAGAAAAATCCTACGCGGTTCGTACCCTGAGGAAGTGTCTGGTATAGAGGCACGAAACCCCCACACACACCCACTGTTTAAATTAAACGTAGGACCCCAGTGATGCAAGTGATAACCATTATGCCTCCATTACCAGTTCTAATAAATCCAGTAATTTAATGCTGCAAATAATTATCTATGTTCAAAGACAGGGCTGTATTTACGCCTGGTGCCACCCTAGGAACCAGACCAAAGGATGCATGCCCAGCTAGCAAACATACATGTGCATGTGATTTATCTTCCAACACTTGTGTCCCAATGGCCTAGGTACCCCTAAATTCCCCCCCCCATCACTGTATTTATTGTCAAGGTCTGGCGGCAGCTAGGGAGATTGTTTTTTTTTTAAAATTACATTTTTATACAGGGACACAAATGCTGCCCCTAGGCACAGGCCATTGGGTGCCTATTTATAAATAAGGCCCTTGGTACAATTCTTTTTTTGTTTCTGCCAGGACATGACCAGCTATGCCAATGATCCAGAAAAATCCCTATCCACATTTCAGTAAATCCCACCCATTTTCAGGTCCAAAATCCTGGTGTGTCACTGAAAAAATATGTGCTTTTCTGTTCAAATATTAAATGGATATCAGATATCTAAAAGGATCCAGGAGATCACATTATCTTCCAGGTTTAAATGTTCATGAATTCACCCAATATTTGTCATTTCTCCCAACAATTGTATTTAGGCAAATGTCTACTAAAAAACCACCATTACTGGTAACAAATTACCCCTTGCTGTTATATGAGCCACTTAAAGGAACAGTAACACCAAAAAATTAAAGTGTTTTAAAGTAATGAAAATATCATGTACCGTTGCCCTGAACTGGTAAAACTGATGTGTTTGCTTCAGAAACACTACTATAGTTCATATAAACAAGCTGCTGGGGAGCAATGGCGGAAATTGAAAAACGGCTATATGGCACAGGATAACTAATGGATAGAAGATAACACCATTAGACAGACAGAGCTTATTTGCTATCTGCTGTGTAACCTGAGCCTTTTCTCCTTTGAATGGCTGCCCCCCATTGCTACACAACAGCTTATTCATATAAACATAATATAGTAGTGTTTCTTAAGCAAACACAGCCCTTTTACCAGTGCAGGGCAACACTGCATTATGTTTTCATTACTTTAAAACACTTATTTTTTGATGTTACTGTTCCTTTAAGTAGCATGCGCAGTAGATCGTACCGGCGAAATGATCCTACTGCGCATGCGCCGTTCAAAGCAGGAAGAAGATCGCGTGGAAGAAGATGTCGTCTGTGAACTCCCTGGACTGGACCTGCGCAGAAGGGTAAGTAACAAGTTAGGGGCATTTGCCCAGCGGGACGGTTAGGCCAGGGAGGAGGAGGGAGGGTGGGCAACAAACGGGAGGGGGGGTGGTGGGTTTGCGCCGACTAGGTTTCCTTCCCCTTTAAGAGTGATTGGAGACTGGGGTGCAGATAGGGTTGCCACCTTTTCCTAAATTTTTTACCAGCTGATGGAGGGCAGGAACAAAAAGGAGGGGTTTGATGTCAAAAGGGGCGGGCCATGATGTAAAAGGGGGCGGGCCACGGCACTGAGATTTCAAGACGGAGAGCAAAAGTCACCTTTCCAGGGGATTTAAATGGTAGCTACATTGCCAGTAAATTTGTAATTCAAGGAAATTTAGTGGCAGCTACATTGCCAGTAAATTTGTAATATCGGCCCTGGCCTTGGCAGGTGTTTTACCGGCTAGGCCGGTAAAATACTGGCCAGGTGGCAACCCTAGGTTCAGAGCCCAAAATCTGATAACTCCCAACTTTGATAAGGTAGCCTTTATTGTAGTCACATATATACTATATCTAATATATACCTGTATACCACTTTAAGCTAAATCTCTTTCTCTAATAATATTCTATAATATTCTAGGTCAGCATGACATAAGTAGAAAGTCCCCAAACTTCCATCAGGCTTATCATCATTAGCAAACATCCCCTAAGTTAATGCTATCCAAATTCAGGGACAAACCCATGAGACAGAACTAGGTGAACGGTCATGTCATATTTGTTATTTCTAAACCTAAATACTCTTCTCTAATTGGTTATGGTGGGAAACCACCCGAACCCACCTTAAAGCATAATCATTAACTAATTCTCTATGTACTCCACCTATAAATAAACGGTCTGTCCACCAATATGGAGAACAGAACAAATAGATACACTTGTGTCTTCTCTTCTGGTCTCAGCAATATTGCTTCTATCCTGCAGTCAGGCCCGGACTGGCAATCTGTGGGTTCTGGCAAATGCCAGAGGGGCTGCTATAAGGTCCCATAGAAAGTCAGTATTTAGTGGGCTGGTGGGGGCTGTTTGGGCCTCTATGTGGGCTGATTGGGCCTCTATGTACCTGAAGTGCCAGGGCCTATTTTAATTCTCAGTCCGGGCCTGCCTGCAGTCCATTTTCATACCTGGCACTGACCCCGACAACTTCTACACAAGTCAGTCCCATTGCATGCTGGGTATTGTAGTCTTACATTAAACTTGGCAGTTGGCTAATTGTTAAACAAAAATGTCATTGCCCAACATGCATTGGGAGACCCAGGCTTGGCAAGAAAAACCATGGCTGGTTTCCAAAGTGCAAACCAGCCAAAGGCCCAAAAAGTAGCCCATATCCGTACCTTGGCTAGTTTGTACTTTCAAATCCCGCCTGGCCTTTAAATTAGTAGCCCAATTTGGCTGGAAACCCACCAACCTGGCAACCCTGTGAAGCAGCTAAACAAACACACATTCCTAAGTCTTTGCTGTGCAAACACATTACAAAGAATAGTCTCATCTGCCCCTTCATTAGCAGGCTGCTCTCACACTCCTTTATATGAGCCATCATGGTAGTGTCAACTTACGTCTCCAGATTGCAACCAAACAGGTCACCAGCTTTCCGTCTGGGTGCAAATTGCACGTGTGTGTGCTGTTGTTTGAGGACCCACACTGCTGTCTAATATTGAACTTTGCTGTGATTTATCTCTGTTCCAGGAGAAAACACACAGAGGTGGATTTATTGTGTATACACCCTGTCCCTGTCCTGCTTAAACCATGCAAAGTGTCAGATTTTATCATATCCTTTTTATTTTGGTAGTTTCCTGTATTAGTCAGCTAGCTGCGCCTATACTCATTGGACAATGCCTTTTTTTTTTTAAATAAAATAGTGAATGTTCGCATTCAATTAATTATAGCATCCCACAATGCATTGGGAATTTTTATTCCACTTTCGCAAATTATTTCTTTTCAGACATTCTTTGTGTGTGTGTCTCCTTTACTTTAGTACAGAGAGTTCCCACTAGGGGGAAAGAGGCATATTTTGGATTTTCAGTTCTCTTAAATGATGAACCAGGCACTAAACACCAGTTAATTATAAAATAATAATACCAGCTAGTCAACTGACAAGTGTTATTACAAATTGTCTTTTCTGACAAATCTATTTTTAAGATAAATGCGGCTGAAATATGTGTGATGAGATAAGAAAGCTCGTGCTCCAGCGTTCATTTTTTTCTTTAATATAAAGTATGCTACAGTATGTGCCCAAAAGTATTACCCCTTCTCATTATTGCAATTGGTTATTTAGACATCCGCAATCACTTCCAACATTGGCCAAACAATGGGTTTTTTTGACAATTCTTTCTTTGAGGCAAACATCTATGGAATCTTTGCTCAACCGCATACCTTTGGGATGAATTGGAACGCCATGGAAAGCCCGGCCTGATCCGTTTCCAGATAATGGATAATTCCATAAATTGGATCTTCATAAACATGTAACATTAAATATGTAAACATTAAATTAACCCAATAGGCTGGTTTTGCATCCAATAAGGATAAGGGATCAAGTACAAAATATTGTTTTATTATTACAGAGAAAAGGGAAATCATTTTTAAAAATGTGGATTATTTGGATAAAATGGCGTCTATGGGGCAAATTTACTAAAGGGCAATCGGTACTTCACCGATTTACGGGCAGAAGCATAACTTCGCTAGCGAAGGAGATAGACTCTATCGGTACTTCGCTCCCTAAAGCCTGATGAATTTGATCTCCGTAGAATGGACGTAACTACGCAAATTCACTAAGATGCAAATTTTACTGAACGTTAGCTCTTGCGCCAGACTTGCCTTCACCACCTCAGACCAGTCGAAGTGCAATAGAGTAGATAGGAGTTCCAAAAAAAATAGTTTGGGAAAAAAGTCCCCAAAAACGCTGGCGTCTTTTCCTTTTTCAGGGTGCGTAATTGTTTTTTGAGGTAACCGGCTTCCCCCCCAACATTTCCTAACATATAGCACATAAACTATACACTGGGCTCATGTGCAGGGCAATATAACAACTTTATTTTATTTAATTAAGGTTCCCTGGGCTTGTGTAGTGTAATGTATTTGCTGCAACATACATGTCCATTGAAATTTAACTTCCCGCCGTATGCAAATTAGCAAACACTAGCACAACTTCGTCAGTGTTCGGCGCCCTGGATGCAACTTCGGATTTTAGTGAATTAGCGTTGTCCTTGCAAATCTACGCCTGGTGAAGTGTTGCGCTGTAAGTGAAGCTGTTGCTGGTGAATTTTCAGCGGTTAGGGAATTAGCCCCTATGAGTCTATTACAGCTACTCTGTAATCCAGAGCTATCTGGATAACAGGTTTCCAGATAATGGATCCCATACCTTTATGTGCAAATCCCAAATCAGCTGAAACCATTCTACAAGATTTGGGCTTGTCAATCATGTAAAGCTAACTGCAACAATCACACTGTCTCTGACATTTACTCTGACATTGATATTAAGGGGCAGATTTATCAAAGGTCGAGGTGAATTTTCGAAAAAACAACTGTCATCGTGAGTAGGGGTGCATTATAGTCTCATGACTAAGGGGGTTATTTTTCAAAATTTGCCCTTATTTATTAATAAAAAAAACCACGAAAAAAATCGGATTGACAAAAAACGCAACTTTTTCAGATTTTCGCACGGAAACCACAACTCTTTAGGACTGTTGCGCGAAAAGTTCTAATTTTCCGTGAAATCTCCGGAAAAGCCCAAAATGTTCGGATTATCGTAGAAACCAAGCGCAACCATAATATCTTCAAATTGCAATGACCTCTGCCATTAACTTCTAAAGGACCTCAACAGGTTGAAGATGGAGTATTCTGACTTTTTTGCAGCCTAGCGGTATAATAAATCTCGAAAAATTGTAGATTTTTTTTCCAATAAAAATTCAGATTCTATAGTAAAATAACTTGAATTTTTCATGTTTTTAGTATTCGGACTTTCATAAATAAGGGGTTTTGTTTTAGTACGGCTAGGCACTCAGGATCCAGTCAAATCCAAATCCTGCATTAAAAAATAGTCTAATCTGAACTCCACATAAGCCTAGATTTGGTATTTCCTTAATTTAAAGAGATAAATAGCTTTATGGCAATGGCACACACAACACAATTGGATCACTGCCACTTGTGACAGACAATTAAACACCATTACTCCCCACCAGATTGCTTCTCATTCATTTGAATGGGAGGCATCATGAGTTGTCCAAAACCGTATGTTCTTGGATTCCAAGTTTTATTTGGCCTATGCTGTGTATAAGATCAAAGAGCTTGTCATGGGAAGGGTTATCATTGGCAAGTTATTTTTCTTCTCTCACTGATTGACTTACTCTTTTACTGTACATAGGACAAATCGCTATTAATTAAAAGGCTGACAGTTTCCCCAGGTCTAGGACCCATGACAATCAATAAAGTGTCTGCTTTCAAACAGTAGAATGTTGCATGTATAATATGAGCCGTATAATATAATATATAATATACAGATTATATACAGTACTAACCAGTAATTCCAAGCACAAGTCTTTGTCGGCACATCAATCACAAGAGGTAAAGCACAGTGCTCTCAAGCAAAGTGATCTTCAGATGATGGCTGCAGAATGGTATGCTGATAATAAGGGTCCAACAGGGAACACCATTCTCTCACTCTTAAGGCCCCCATACACGGACCGATAAAAGGTGCCGACAGACCAAGTTGGCAGCTTATTGACCCGTGTGTGGGACCATCTGATGGGTGTCCCCGATCAATATCTGGCCGAAAGTTGGCCACATGCCGATCGGGCAGGTTAAAAAATCCCATCTGATCGTGGTCTGCATCTTTTCATTGATGCGGTCCTGTGATCCGCCCATTTGGCCTCCATCCTGATCCGATCGTTGGGTCCTAGGGCCCATGATCGGATCAGCCCGATATCGCCCACTTCAATGTGGGCATATTTTGGAGAGATCCACTCGTTTGGTGACATCGCGATGTCACCAAACGAGCGGATCTCCATGTGTATGGCCACCTTTATGTTGCCAGTGGAAAAGCCAAGATTTGCAGCAGATAGCAGCATTGCAATGAAGGGAGACAAGACTTAACTACAGGCCTTTCCTTGTTTTTGTACTTTGCATCTTACCCTATATTCATATGCAGTGACCCCTTATGTGATATCTGTATTGTTTAGGAAACAATGCTTGTTGTACCGTGTATAAAGAAACATCTTGTCACGCTCGAACCATAAACACAAATACATACTTCAGGTGTCAGTTAATCTTCTATACACACATCCAGCATAGAACAAGAGACACAATTTGCAAGGCTACATTATGTTCTTCAGTCAAATGTAAACAAATATGTCATTCTTTTTCTGCATTTTCAGAGAAAGTCAGAGAAGAAAATCTTGATAATTTTACTCCTCCACCCCCAATCTCTCCGTTTCACATATTTGCCATGGCACATTCATACGCAGAACAAAAGACAAAGTCATTACAGCCCAATTACAGCTGAATAAGCCCAGACACAGGCAAGTCTAATGATGATGACAAATGGCATGGGTTTCTTTAGCAAATCTAAGCCTATGGCCTTGTGATTCTAAATAATACCATTTTATCATTACTCCTGCACGGCACGACACAATGCATGAAAGATGGATACACGATGACTTCCTGATAAAGGCAACAAGGCCAGCTCAGGATCAGCTTCCTATGACAGAATCTTCCGTCACTTCAAGCCCAAACTGGTACAACTTTTTGAAGTGTTAGTGATAGAACATGTATAGCGAATATGTAAAGATGAGAGGAACCCATGGGAAAAACATACTGGAAGCAAAAACAAATGATGCCTGAAGGTAGAAAGAGGCCATTAGCTAACAGAAGTAATGTAATAGGTCTGCATTATTTTCTTTGGATACAGGCAGATTCACTAAATAACGACTTGTCGCCAGCGACCGCTTTGCACACTTCGCCGGCAAAAATTTAGTTACCACTACACTAATTCACTAAAATGTGATGTTGCATCCTGGGTACTGACCGCTGGCGAATTTTCGCTAGCGTTACTTCGGCAGTGCAGATCACAAGAGTGAAAAGTCGCCTGGCGATAGAGTGCAAATGAGTGCTATGGACGGTCCCGTTCGCTAGAGAATTGTCATCTACACCTGTTAGTAAATTGGTGATGTCCCTGTGGATGGGATTTGTGTAGCGTTAGCCACTTCACCCTTTAGTAAATCTGCCCCGCAGGCAGTACATTAGCATTCTGCATAGTGGTCCGATGTGATGTCATCACAGCATGCTTTGGCGTGAAAATTCAAAATAAATAGACCCTGAAGTTCTGGGTTTAATGTCGAATATAGGTTTTACCTGGGTGTGCCTATATTACTTTTTTGACTTGATTCGGGGTTCCTGACTCTCCTGCTTTGATTCTGACTACACTGATCACTGCCTGCCCTGACTTTTGCCTAGATTTTGACCTTGAGCTTCTTTAACCCTTTGGATACCATATATTGGACTATTTCTGCCTGCGTGTGCTACAGCTTGCTCCTTGGTCCTAACTTCCACCTACAGGGTTGTCAACTTTCTAACATCCGGTGACGTAATAGGAAGTGGCATCGCAGGAAGTGACATCACAGGAAGTGACATCATGCACATGTGCAGAACCTCTCCTGAAGTCATAGAAACTGATTTTTCTCTGTAATCATGCAAAATCTTCAGAAATCAGGGGAATGCAGGAAAGTGACTGGAGATTAGGAGGACATACTGTAAAATATGGTAATTTGATTTGACAGCTCTGCACCTAGGGATGGTCTCTGAGCCCTAACAAGACTATGCAGGCCAATAATTCTGTCCACGATGTGGCACTTTTGCAGCAGGATCTGGACAAACAAGACAATCTAGGTAGCTAATTGGCACATGAGATATGGGGGCTGATATATCAACATTCATATTTTTTTCCCATTAATTGAATTTGCACTAAAAACTGTGCATTTAAATAATGACATTAAAAATATGTTTTTTTTTTACATTTAAGGGAAAAACTCTAATATAAAACTATGTCATATAAAAGCTGGTGAGGTCATGTAAAAAAGTCAGTGGGAGCTGTCCTTTGCAAATTGTAAAATATTTGGTTTTTTTTACTTGTAATTGCATAAAAAATCTTGAGTAAACGACAATTTTGAGGTATTTATATTCCTAGTCGTATTCGTTCCACAATTTTTTTTAATTCATGCTTTTTATTATCGGATTTTTAAATAAATAAGGAGACATTTGTGTTTTTTTAAAATTTGAGTTTGTGGTAGAGAAAACCTCTTAAATTACACAAATATGAATTGATAAAAATAACCCTCTCAGTGTTGATGAATGGAAGGTAACGTCCTTTTTGGGACTGTGTTAGGCAAATTCAAAATGGAGAAGGACCTAAGGGTACTTGTGAATAATAAACTTGGCTGTAGCAAGCAGTGACAAATCAGCAGCTTCAAGGGTAACAAGTTTTTTTTAACTGTATTAAAAGGGTTCAAACAGGATATTATTGGCTTATAGAAAGTCCAAAGAAAGGAAACTAAAGTGTTTAAGGATATGGAAAATCTCAATTATGAAGAAAGACTGGCCAAGTTGGGGTTGTTTATACTGGAGAAGAGGTGCCAAAGCGGAGAGGTATGATAACGGAGTATAAATTTATAAATGTAATAAATTAATGTAATAAACTAAGGCAAATTGGAAAGGCTTTAGGTGGAGGGTTTGTCTTCCATTGGATAAACTAGCCGTCAGGCTGGTCTTATTTAGACCAAAATGTTGAACTCGATGGATATCCTAAATTTCTATTTTTTCTAGTTATATTTATTTTAAAAGTTTGCTAGCCAAGTTAGAGCTTACTCAGTCACCAGGTTTAGCCTCCAAAGGACAGGATCTCGTCCCTTATACCATAATGCAGATTTTCAGAATTATATATTCAGAGCTACTTTAAAGGAAAACTATACCCACATAGTTTATATCATAGTGCGTCGCATATATTGCCCTTTTTACATCTTTTCCCTTGAGCCTCATTTTATGATATTCTCTGTGCTGCCTCAGAGATCACCTGACCAGAAATACTGCAGCTCTAACTGTAACAGGAAGAAGTGGGGAAGGAAAAGACAGAACTCTGTCTGTTAATTGTCTCATGTGACCTAACATGTATGGTTTGTTTGTGTGCACTGTGAATCCTAGGATCCCAGGGGGCGGCTCTTATTTTTCAAAATGGCAATTTTCTATTTATGATCACCCAATGGCACATACCACAAAAAAAGGATATTATTATGAAAATGGATTATTTACATGAAGCACGGTTTTACATATGAGCTGTTTTATGCAATATCTTTTTATAGAGATCTACATTGTTTGGGGGAATAGTTTTAAACGTTTCTCTGTCCAGGGCCAGGCCAGGCTCCCTAGGCAACCCGGCCGGTAAGCCCCACCCCCTGTGTGACGAAGAGGGGTGAGGAGGGACGGAGGGGAGAGTGATGGAGGGGAGGGACATCGATGGAGGGGAGGGTGTCGGGAAGGAAGGGGAGTAACTGAGAGGTGTGGACTAGGGGTAAGCAGAAGACAATGTTAGAGGTAGCTGAACAGGCAGCTGCCTCTTCTGCCCACCCCTAGTTCTGGCTCCATCTATTCCTTGCTTGTTTGCAAGGATAGGGAATTACCATCTACAGTATTTAGAATTTTGCCAGCCTTTTTGTTATGTTGCACCTCAGGTCACCTTATCAAGTCTAGTTTCCAATATAATACATTGAGTCTTTGCTCAATGACCAACCCAGTAAATGGTTTCAGCTCTGAATACATGCTGGCAAATAGCAACAATGCAAATGACTGGAACCAGAATATATCCGTTTGAAGAGCATCATAATAAGGGTGATGGATTACTCAAAAAGGTACCACAACTGGCAGAAACAGATGAAAGATCACATATAGCTAGATAGAAGGATAAAAGTGAAGAAGATAGCTTGAAGCCAGTAGGAACATGCACAATGTACCCTGATTGATATGGGATTGCACTGAGAGATCTGAGTATAATGCACACAATAGCAATGGTGTCTTTCATAGTGAAATGATGAGGAACAAATGATACACGCAGGGACTCATGTCAGAGGTCTGAAATGCACCTCACTAGCATGGGAATGAATAATGCAAGTTGTTTCTGATTTAAGAGAACATGAGAGCTCTGCAGTGGCAATGCAGAGGGAGAACACACAGCAGATAAGAAGCCACCCTGCTACACATTGACATTATCATGATCTGATGCAAACCAAGCAGGTTAACAATCCAAATGGATGATACCTCCATCTTTATTATTCCAAAAGCTGAGTGGCCAAACTTAAAAAAATGTGCACACTGATGATGTTTTGGGCTTATCTATTAGGATTGTACAGGCCAGCACTGATGTCTAGTCATTCAACTGCCCCCAGGTCAACCTGTCTGGGCCAATAATATCATGATTACCTAGTTGCAGCCTAGGTCCATTAAGGGTGGTGAAAATGCAAAACAAACATATGTTTAAGCGAGTCACCAGTAGAATAACTCACCAAATTGAGTAGAATAACTCACCAAATTGAGTAGAATAACTCACCAAATTGAGTAGAATAACTCACCAAATTGAGTAGAATAACTCACCAAATTGAGTAGAATACCTCACCAAATTGAGTAGAATAACTCACCAAATTGAGTAGGTGGCCCAGGTGCTCCTGCTCCAGGCCCTCAGCTCGGGGAAACTGACAAACCGTATTCAAGAAAACAAAAATGTTAAAGCAAGGCAACCAAAAGGTAACGCTGGGATCAGACGAATGTGGAGTAAAAATAGAAATCTTTAAATGCCTGACGCGTTTAAGTCGAGGACACTTAGTTGTAGGCGTGATGACATATGCTAAGATTCTGGGAGATCTCCCCTTCTTCAAGCACTCGGGGCAATTTGTTTTCCGAAGTCGCCTGAAGTTGCCTCACGAGGAAACTTTGGGCAACTTCAAAAAATGAAGCTATCCGAGTGCCTTCCCACCGGCAATTTAGATTCCAGATGGCGGGAAGGCTTTTCGGCTATACAGCTTCAAGAAGCAAAGAAATAAAACAGCTTTGTTTAGACGCAAGAAAGAGAATTGGTGTAACAAATTAACTAATATTTCACATACACATTCTGTACCTTATATCATATATGCTTATTGATCTCATTCTTCTCTTGATTGATAGCTATCGCTTCTCCTAAAAGAAGCGAAGGAAGCCAGAAGAAGAGAGGATTATGGGATGCCTTGGAATGAGAATAGATGGAAAGAGAAAGCAGGATCTAAAGCATGCACTGAAACTGTAAGAGCTTATGGCATTAAAAGCCAGCACAAGCACTTGATTTGTAATATAGATCATATGCACAGACAATCTCACCTTCGGCTTTCGCTGCATGGGCTAAATTGGTTTTAAATATTTCTTTAGCCCCCTGTGAAATGTTGATCTATCCACAGGTCTCATGTTTCTGCAGCTTAGGCTTGTTCAGCAGCTGTCAATGGAACCCATACATCTCTGATCCCTATCTCGCTCTACCTCGTTTCATTTCTGCAAAAAATAAAATTTATGATTATAGGGATTTTGCAGCAGCATCAGGCCACCCCAATTTATTAGTATTTATTCAGCTGCTACTAAATGGCCTTCTTGCAGGCTGATTGGTACCAAAGGCACGTTATTGCACAGTATGAGAAAAAGCTTGCGATTGGCTAAAAATGCATGCGTAATTATCAATGTTTTTGAATTTGAGAGACAGTAAGAGGCTGCAGTGGTCTGTTCTGGCAGGGGTTAACCGAGGGATGCATATAAATGGAATTATTTTTATATGGAAAAGAAAGGTTAATGTAAGCAATAATAAAGGTGGACATATTCATAAGAGCACCAAACACTCCAAGCTATGCTTTTAAAGCATAGGCAGCACAAACACAATTTTTTTTAAGGGGCCTGCTGTTGCTACAGTATGCAATGTAAATAAGATATTGTATATTCCACTAACATTCGTATATAAGGGGATAGAGCATTATTTGCCATGGAGTAAATATTGCTGATATTTCAGATTTCCGCTTTTTTAAATGCCGTGTCTTGCTATTATCAGCAAAGTTTGGGTTTAGGTTTTGTCTATTAGAGACAAATATATATCATAAAGCTGGCTGGCACCCAATGCTAACATCTACTTGTTTGGTGACCTGCCCACCCAAGCCAGGGGTCTCACTAATGTATTTCATCCCATCCGAATCAATGTCTGGCTCAGAGCTGCCTAGGAAAAAGTAGCTGTTTGTGGAAATGGCAAATGTACTAAAAACAGGTATAGGATCTGTTATCCAGAATGCTCGGACTTGGGGTTTTCTGGATAACGAATCTTTCTGTAATTTGAATCTCCATGCATTATGTACACTAGAAAATCATTTAACTATTAAACAAACTCCATAGGCTGGTTTTGCTTCCAATAAGGATTAATTATATCTTAGTTGGGATCAAGTACAAGGCACTGTTTCATTATTACAAAGTAAAAGGAAATCATTTTTAAAAATATGGATTATTTGTAAAAATGGAGTCTATGGGAGACAGCCTTTCCGAATTCAGAACTTTCTGGATAACAGGTTTCTGGATAATGGATCCCATACCTGTAATAAGATGCCAATGCTGTAAAGGGTGACCAAGTTGGCAGCCAAGGTCTGGCCATTAATGAACTTTTTTGCCTTGTATGGTTTCACATCAAAATCTGCAGTTTTGCCCACAGCTACATTTTTTTGGAAATATGCACTAGAATAGAAAAAAAGTTGTCTTATGCACCAGAGAAAAATGCAGAATAAAATTCCACACTAGAATTGTGTCATGTGTTTTGTACCAGAAAAAAAAAATCAGAAATATCATTATTGTGTGCCCATTGCCTTCCTCATCAACCAGTTGGAAACTAGTGTTCCCCAACCCTCCCAATGTCTGTCTAAGAAGCTTTCTGGGAGTTTGTTTCCACTGTGGAAAGTGGAAAGGAGCTTCTCCCACAATGTAGGACAAGGTGTATTGTATTGTTGAACTAATGGAAGGCCAACAGAAGGCAATGTAACAATGTAACAATTTAACTTTAGGAAAATGTACATTTGATGTACCCAAGTCTCAATTTTAAAATCCAGACGAATATCAAATTCACCACAAAAGATTTGGTCAAATTCCAAATTGAATCCAAATCCTAATTTGTATATGGAGATTAGCAAAAGTTTAAAAAGCAGTATACAAACAATTGACTTTAAACGTCCGATTTACTAATATTGTGACTTATATTGTTTTAATGTATTGTATTTTTATCTAAAAAGTCAAAATTTTAGAGATTTATTGTATAAAAAACTCTAACACAAAACTTTGCCAAGTAAAACCAGTCAAGGTTCTATAGAAGCCTATGGCAGCTGCAGTGGCTCTATTGGACTTTTTTTTTTTTTTAGCCATTCAGTTGTTTTTAGAGGTTTTCAGATTTTTTTGCTATAGATATTTGTATTTTCTTAGTCCACTGTGCTTTTAAAAACTTTCATGGCATTCTTGGTTTTAGAGAAATAGAGTTTAATCCTAGTTTTAAAAAGCTCTAATACCACTAAAATTTGACCTTTAACAAATAAAATTGGGCTTCTATGTTTTATGGTCTAAAGTCATGTGTTTTGCCAAATCAAAATCCAGGATTCCAATTTGATTATATCCATTCTACCCCACTGAGCAAAGGGCCTATTTTTTCGTCCAGTTTTCATTTCAGAAATATATTCGCATGAAGTATTTCTATTTGATTTGTGATGATTCCTAACCTGGGGTGATTTGTTTCAGCCAAGACCATTTGTGACATATGCCATATAAAAGCCTCATAAAGCTATGTTATAACTAAAGATATACAGTTTTGCAAGGACTTAATGTACCCAGACATGGTTATATATATATATTATTATATATATTTTATATTATCTGCCAATTATGCCTTTCAACCAAACTGGAAGCCCACCCATTGGTAGGTAGGAGTTCACAAACGCAAGGCCATGCAGCCCCAGCATTTCCACCACTTCTTAAAAGTCAACTCAACTGAATGTAAAAAGCCCTTGGGCTATATATACTTAATTACCAGGTACATGATCACTGATCAAAGGCATGCCAAATATACAAAGAAAGAATGTCAGAATCTGGTACAGAATACATCATCTGTTGGGCATAGAGAAGATAGAGGAAGTGATCCAATTAGCCACAGCAATATGCAGACGGCAGGATAAACTTAAAGGTCACCGACCCCCTCATGCAAACCCAAAGCCATGCTTTTATAAATTACTTTGCTGCTTCAAATACAGCTGGATTCCGAGACCAAGAGAAAGAAAATTACTATTTCCAGCATCTTATATACAGTTGTACAAGGTTAATTCTCTCTCCTATTTCAGGGGATTTGCAAGGATTTGAGGTTTATCTGTAACAAATTATATGTGTTTTTTTTTCCCACCGTACTGTTCTAAGAGACAATGCCGAGAGGGAGGGAGAGAGTAAGGAAAGAAGAACAAAGGCAAGGGGAGGGGGGGGGAGAGAAAAGATTTGGATAAAGCAGAATAAAAATCAAGTGAAGGATAAAAATTTTCACAATCTGTTCTAGTAGCAGGTGCCGCTAAGACTCTGTAATTGTCAACCAGTGGATGCTGTTAATACATTTTTCTTATGATATTTGAAAAAGATAAAATAAAATAAATTTGGAGCAGGCCTGGTCCCTTGCGTACATACAGAAAAAAAAAAAAAAAAAAGAAACTCCTTAATTCAATATATCAGCTAGCTTTAATCCACAAGAAAGAAGCAAATATTAGATCATTCACACATCTTCTCAAAGACATGTAGAGTAAAGGTTAGCACTGGCGCCTTGAGTGCTGGGTTTAATTCAAGCAACAGCACTAAATATAAGGCATTTGTATGTCCTCCCACGGTCTACCGGCATGGGTTTCTTCCATGTTTCCTTCCCCCAATGCAAAAACAAACAGGCAGGGTAACTGTTCTTTGGTGATAGGTCAGTAGACTGACCTATGGAACCAGAGCCTTTCCTTAATCAAATAAGAGTAATTACTAGATAGATGTAGAACAGGGGTCCCCAACCTTTTTTTTACCTGTGAGCCACATTCAGTTGTAAAAAGAGTTGGGGAGCAACACAGGCATGAAAAAGGATCCTGGTAATGCCAAATAAGTGCTGTGATTGGTAGCCCCTATGTGGACTAGCAGCCCACAGGAGGCTCTATTTAGCTGTAAACCTAATATTTTATACAACCAAAACTTGCCTCCAAACCAGGAATTAAATAAATAAGCCCCTGCTATGAGGCCACTGAGAGCAACATCCAAGTGGTTTGTGAGCAACGTGTTTCTCGCGAGCCACTGGTTGGGGATCACTGACGTAGAACATGAAGACTCACCTGTAGTCACAGTGGGGCAAATTCACTAAAGGACGAAGCGCCTAACGCTAGCGTTTATTCGCTAGCGTAGCGCATTTTCGTTAATTCGCCGATTCACTAACGGACGCTGGCGTAAATTCCCTAGTGTTACTTTGCACCCTTACGCCTGGCGAATTTGCCAGGCGCGCGCATTTTTCTGAACACTACCTTTTACGCCAGACTTCCTTCGCCACCTTGGACCAGGCGAAGTGCAATAGAGTAGATAGGGATTGCTTCAAAAAAAGTTAAAGCTTTTCTAAGTCCCAAAAAACGCTGGCGTTTTTTCTTTTTTTATAGGTGATAGGCTGAAAAAGTTTGAAAAAATTTTTGGGGCTCCCCTCCTTCCCCCTACATTTCCTAACTCATGGCAACTTAACTATACAGTGGGCACATGTGTGGGGCAAAATAAAATTTTATTTGCTGTTTTGAAGGTTTCCCAGGCTTGTGTAGTGCTGCTACATATACCTCCATTGTAACTTCAATTTTGCGCCATATGCAAATTAATCATCGCTAGCGTAAATTCGCTTTGCTTGGTGAATTAACGCTAGTGCAACTTCGCAACCTTACACTACCCCTGAGCGCAACTTCGGATTTTAGTAAATTTGCGCAGCGCTGGCGAAAATACGCCTGGAGAAGTGCGGCGAAGCGGACGCTGGCACAACAACAAATCTTAGTGAATTTGCCCCAGTGGGTTTGGGTGCCTTGCCCTAAACCTACAACTAGAAGGTGTAGATTATACCAAATTAAATGTAATTTAGTAGGTTCTTACAAAATCCAATGTTGACTGATCCATTATGTTAGGACGTTAGCAAAGATTACATAAAAACTTCTATAAAACTTTAATAAAAGCCTTAAGCATTTCATAGCACACAAAGAAAGTAAAAACCAAATATAAAGGAAAGGGGAGAACTTGCAGACGTTATAGTGAGCTGATGATTTACATTATGCAAACAATGCTAACTGTTTTAAAAAATCGGATTTCTTGAACTTTCACATAGTGTATTTACTTAGGAAATGATTTTAGTTATGATCGGTGCCCTTTAAGCAAATAATTCAAATTGTTAAAAATGATTTCCTTTATCTCTGTAATAATAAAACAGTAGCTTGTACTTGATGGCAACTAAGCTGCATGAAACCGTATTGGTGGCACAACAATCCTACTGGATTTATTTACCTTTTTTTTTCTTTTCTTTTTTTTTAGCAAACTTAAGGTATGGAGATCCAGATTACAAAAACATCCCTTATCTAGAAACCCCAAATCCCAGAATTTCCTCATAATAGATCCCATACCTGTATTTGCGCTTGACGCTACTCCATCCCTCCTTTCTCCCATTCTGAAGCAAGTGAAGTTGCACCTATTAAAGCAGAGGAACCCTGGAGTTACCTCCAACCAGGCAGTAGCTCCAGGGTTCCCTTGGCACCCTCCAATTGGATATGATTTACATTGAAGTATGAGCCTATCTCTGTTAATTTTGAAGCACCAGACGCAATATTGTCCATGCCCTTTTGCAACTGCAAAGATTCTGGAATTCAAGAAAAAATACTGTGTTGTGGGTAAAAACATTGTGATTGTGCTCAAAATTGCATTTTACTCACTGTACTTGTGGATCTAAGTGATCCCATATGACCTATCGGTTGTTTTACAAAGCCTTATGCAAATGCCCTGATTTTTTTTTTTTGGCTATTTCAACTTTGACGTATAAATAAGTGCAAAGAGTTGTGCCTCTCTCTACCCTCCCTACATAGTTGATAGTAAGGGGTGGGTGCACTATGCCTTGAGCTGGCAGTTTGAACTAAAAAGTGTCTGCAGAAAGACAGTTCTAGCTGAGGCAGGCATCTTGGATTTCACTGGCTCCTCCTGCCTACATCTTCCCAGCCAACTGTAGCTCTGAAATCTCGCACATGCTCAGTTGAAATTCCTTGGTTGCTTATTTATCAACCCTTCTAAGCTATTTTTTAATCACTCTGTGTAAGCTGCTGTTCAGTAGTGCTGCCACCTTCTGGAAGTTAGTGTGTGCTAGTGATAGCGGAATAAATTCACCAGGCACAAATTTGCGGCGAATTCCCGCGTTTCGCCTACGGGGAATAAATTTGCGAATCTCTCGCTAAAATTCGCTGGTGAAAATTAGTCTGCGGCAATTTCCGATTTTTCAAGATTTTTTCATGAAACCGTTTGAAATGCTCAATTTTTTTCGTGAAACGGTTCGAATTGCTAGATTTTGCGTGAAAATGTCTGAATTTCACAAATTTTTCATGAAAATGGCCGAATTTCATACATTTTACGTGAACTTTCCGTTTCCACGATTTTTCGCAAATTTTTCGCCATTTCGCAAATTTTGAGGGAAATTCGCAGATTTTCAGGCCAAGCAAAATGGGAGAGATTCGCCCATCACTAGTGTGTGCCCTTCATTTGCATCATAACATCACCAGCAGGGGACAAGATATCTTGATACTTCTAGTGAGTTTACTAAAACAAGGCATTCTGGGTAGAATACTTAAGGCAGTGCTACAATCTGAGCATGCTCCTGAAATTTACATGTTATAGTCATCATCATCATCATCATTTATTTATATAGCGCTGTCAAGATACGCAGTGCTTTACTGCAGTTATAGCAAACACGGAATAAATGGTGGATAACAAACAAGGATTATAGAGTACAATAGGGTTAGAATTTCCCCACAGCCGATTGCGTGTAAAACCCCATTCATCAAATGTTCTTATTGCTATTCCGTATTCTGGTATGAGATCCCAGACGCACTGAATTATGGGAAGGCCATCTCCCATAGACTCCAATTTAAAAGGGCACCGATCACAGCTAAAATCAAACACATAGTAACAATCTGACCAGTACAACCTAAACATGTTTAAGCAAACTACATATTTAGTTTTTTGAAAAAACTGCAGGTTTTAAAAAATTCCCTTACTTTGTCAAATGGGTTCTTTCAATGAGGGAGGCCATACTGTGACTATAACAGTGACTAGTAACCGCTCAACATCAGCTGCTCCCATATGTATGTCCCTTCACTGGCTCCCAATCTCTTCTAGAATCAAATTCAAATCACTTACACTCACATTCAAGGCCCTTAATAATGAAACCCTATATTTCATCTCTAATCTCCAAATACTCTCCTTCACGAAACCTACGCTCTGCTTCTGATCTTCGCCTCACTTCTCCTCTCATCACTTTTGCCCATTCTCGTCTACAAGACTTCTCTCGGGCTTCTGCTTTTCTCTGGAACTCTCTGCCACAAGCTGTCAGACTTTCTCCTTCTTTCCAAACTTTCAAACGCTCCTTAAAGACCCATCTGTTTAAAGAGGCTTATTTGATGTACCTTAATTAATCATTGCTGTATCAAAAATGACAAAGTGTTTATATAATCCTAATTTCTCAATTGTACCCTAACCTTTTAGTTTGTAAACTCTAATCTCTAGGTCTAGTGCGTCTGGGATCTCATACCAGAATACGGAATAGCAAAAAGTACATTTGATGAATGGGGTTTTACACACAATCGGCTGTGGGGAAATTCTAACCCTATTGTACTCTGTAATCCTTGTCTGTTATCCACCATTTATTCCCTGTTTGCTATAACTGCAGTAAAGCACTGCGTATCTTGACAGCGCTATATAAATAAATGATGATGATGATGATGACTATAACATGTAAATTTGCACAAATGCAACTTCACCTGCATAAGTAAATGAGCTGTTTTTGAGTATTTAAAAAAATCCAGGTGCCACTTTGGGGACCTTTCTTCCAATCAGTAGAATATCACCTTTACTTTACAGACAATGTCAGTCTATAGAGAATTCTCTGTTTTACCTCAACCAATGTAATAATCAGTAAATATTTAATCCTGACATTAAGCAATAATGCACAGGGCAGGTGACAAATAAAAAAAGAAGTGCTAAATGAAATATTGGTTATGGGGTAGATTTTTCTCTCTCTTTAGCAACAGGCAAGGCAGAGCAATAAATCCATCAGACTTCTGGAAGACACTTCCACTTCTTGCGATCACCCATTGGAGACTAGTCAAAGAGAATGTGCTTTTTCTTTTCCGGCATAGCTGCTTGTTATACAGCAGAACTGGCAGACACAACACAGGGCTGATGTTAAGACAAAGCACAGAGGACATACACAATGGGCCCCTAACAGCACAGGGCCCCCCTTGGCTGGATAACATACTTGTTACAAGTACAGATAGCTTATCATCAATTTGTGTAAATGCATGATAAATTATTATTTGCTATAGGGATTTTAACACCAATCATAGGATTGCACGGCCTGTGCTGCTGTGTTTGAGAAGGCAAATTTGTTATTTGCAACCTAGAGTATCAACAGCCATAATTACTGTGTATTAGAACAGCCATACCTTTCTGGGAGTTTTCCAATCCATTTTTATGACGAAGATAAATCACCGGGACGCTGCTTGGGAAATAAGTACCCGACTGTTGACTAAAGTGAGGGACCCTATTTGCTTTGCTAGAGGTTTGCCCTGTGTCGTCATAAAATGAGCCTTTAAGTATATAAGAATATAAGAATATAAGTAATAAAGGGAACAGAGGGAAAAAAAAGGGGATGCCGTGAAAATGGAGATTTAGAGTAAGATGAAAAGGCCCAGCGAATATCATCTATTTCTGAACAACAAAGTCAGGCAAACAATTTCCAGCTGCACTCTACAGCATAATGCCTTGGAAGCTTCAAAGTAAACATTTATAATTTTTAGCGGCAGATTCTCTTTAATCTTAAAACTCAATTTACCGAGCCCCGAGATGCCTTTTGCTGCGCTGCGCAGAACCGGCATTCCATTAGAGCAAGCTGTTAACTTCATCAGTAACTCTAGCAAAGCACTGACCCCATGAACTTACATTTAAAAAAAGGATGATTAAAGCTGGGGTGACTATCGAAATAAAAAAAAAAAAAGTCAGCGTCATTATATCCAACAGAAGTGAACTGTCCAGCACAAGCTGTTTTATTTGCATTTAAGCCTTGTGTATAAGGAGGAGGGAGCATGTGCATGGCCTTTGTCAAAAGCAACAACTTATTGGAGCAACACGGATGGGAAATATATGTGCGACTATTTGGTCCAAATGCATTTTTGCTGGCATAAATTAATTTGCTTGCGGTGAAACATGGAAAATTGCCGCAAATTTGTGTCTGGCGAATTTATCCGTCCATCACTACTGAGCACCCAAACCTTCCATGTGTGCCCCCATCTTGGCAGATGCAATATTTACAGTTACAGGCAAGTTAAAGGGCAGATTGCAGTTTAGGGGCCTACGTTTTTCAGCAGGCCGAGTTTCAGCCTCATGTAGAATTACCATAAAAAAAACCTTACTTATTTATTGGAGATAAATATCACCGGTGATGTAGCCCGTAGCAACCAATCAGATCTTTGCTTTGTTTTTTTTTTTAAGTTGGCCGTACTTTCTAAGATCCGTTTGTTTGCCAAGGTCACAAAATGATCTTTCACCGATATGCCCAATTTGAGGTGGCTGATATCAGCTGACCCAATCGTCTGACCCTTGGATCAATGATCAGATTATAATTGCCCCTATGCAGACCATCGGATGCACAGATGGAGTTCTCCGTTTTTTTGGAAAATTAAACCTGCCCAATGGATATGGCCGATTTTTTCCCAGATGTCACCCAAATATGCTTTCGGAGGGTCCCAGACAATGGCAAATAAACTGTCCAATTCTCCTGAAGGACCCAAATCGACATATCCAGAATTATATTTGGTTCACATGTTATTGCTCAGTAAAGCAAAAATGATCCAGCTTATCTGGTCACAGTGACCTCTGTTTCTTTGAAGCCTTTCTTTATTAAAAGAGCACAAAACAAAAACGGTGGTACCGTGTTAGCGAGTAGCAGAAATAACAAATAAAAAAACAAACAAATACAAAAAGTATTGTAGAAGTGATACCTATATTGGCTTACAATAAAAAAAATAGATTGCAAGCTTTCAGAGCACCAAGGCCCCTTCGTCAGGCAAAATACAAATGAAAGCTAGAAAGGCACAGCATATATTCTGTTAGATCAGTGAAAGGTATTCATGGGCAATAAATTAGGAAGTTACAGATAGATAGAGATCAATTGTAGAGATAATACAATGAATTAGGGTGGGATGTAAATAGTCCAGGAGTCTGGATTCAGTCAGGTCACATTGTGTTACATGAAACCTGACCCTAAATGCAGGGGCGTGCCGCCAATGAGGCGAGTTGAGAAACTCGCCTCAGGCTGCAACGCAGGAGAGGTTTCCAGGGGCGGCAAAAAGCCGCTCCTGGTACCTTTAAGAGCCAAATTTCCGTTTTTTAAACCAGAAATTCGGCTTTACTATTGCGAGAGAGCGCAATTGCGCTCTTCGCATTAGTGTTCCTGCCGGCGAGGGAGGGGCGGCATTGAAGGAGCCGCCTCAGGCGGCGCTGTAAGTAGAATCGGCGCTGCCTAAATGAAGGCCCTGTCTTAATGTGTTAAATAACTCCATTCATTTGAATTCATAAATCTTCCTTTCCCATTCAGTTTTAAAGTTCCCTTTTAGAATTAAGACCTGCATGTCCTGAAGACTGGTATTTTGACTTCAGAAATGTTGCCCCGCTGGTGCATCACATGATTTGGTGTTGATTTTATGTCTGTGATGGTTCATCCTTGTGTGCCATTTTTGTCCTGTTTCACCAATGTATATGACTCCTGTAGAGCACCCAATAAATGTAATCATATATACCACATTGGATGAAGCACAGAAATAGTGGTCCAAAATGTTGTAGACTTTTTGTGTACCGTGTATACTCGAGTATAAGCCGAGTTTTTCAGCATCCAAAATTTGCTGAAAACGTCTACCTTGGCTTATACTCGGGTCAGCGGGCAGTAGCTCAGATTGCAGTCACTTTTAATCATTCCTATACCAACAGTACGCTTGGGGAGAGACTGCAATATCCCACAGCACCCTCTGTTGGTTATATGAAAGAATAACAGTGCGCCCTCTGTTGGTTATATGAATGAATAACAGTGACTGCAATATCACACAGCGCCGTCTGTTGGTTATATGAAGGATTACCAGTGATGGCAATATCACACAGCGCCCTCTGTTGGTTATATGAAAGAATAACAGTGACTGCAATATCACACAGCGCCCTCTGTTGGTTATATGAAAAAATAACAGTGACTGCAATATCACACAGCGCCCTCTGTTGGTTATATGAAAGAATAACAGTGATGGCAATATCACACAGCACCCTCTGTTGGTTATACGAAAGATTAACAGTGATGGCAATATCACACAGCGCCCTCTGTTGGTTATATGAAAGAACAGTGCGCCCTCTGTTGGTTATATGAAAGAATAACAGTGACTGCAATATCACACAGCGCCCTCTGTTGGTTATATGAAAGAATAACAGTGCGCCCTCTGTTGGTTATATGAATGAATAACAGTGACTGCAATATCACACAGCGCCGTCTGTTGGTTATATGAAGGATTACCAGTGATGGCAATATCACACAGCGCCCTCTGTTGGTTATATGAAAGAATAACAGTGACTGCAATATCACACAGCGCCCTCTGTTGGTTATATGAAAAAATAACAGTGACTGCAATATCACACAGCGCCCTCTGTTGGTTATATGAAAGAATAACAGTGATGGCAATATCCCACAGCACCCTCTGTTGGTTATATGAAAGAATAACAGTGCGCCCTCTGTTGGTTATATGAATGAATAACAGTGACTGCAATATCACACAGCGCCGTCTGTTGGTTATATGAAGGATTACCAGTGATGGCAATATCACACAGCGCCCTCTGTTGGTTATATGAAAGAATAACAGTGACTGCAATATCACACAGCGCCCTCTGTTGGTTATATGAAAAAATAACAGTGACTGCAATATCACACAGCGCCCTCTGTTGGTTATATGAAAGAATAACAGTGATGGCAATATCACACAGCACCCTCTGTTGGTTATACGAAAGATTAACAGTGATGGCAATATCACACAGCGCCCTCTGTTGGTTATATGAAAGAACAGTGCGCCCTCTGTTGGTTATATGAAAGATTAACAGTTACTGCAATATCACACAGCGCCCTCTGTTGGTTATATGAAAGAATAACAGTGACTGCAATATCACACAGCGCCCTCTGTTGGTTATATGAAAGAATAACAGTGACTGCAATATCACACAGCGCCCTCTGTTGGTTATATGAAAGATTAACAGTGATGGCAATATCACACAGCACCCTCTGCACATGGTAGTGGGACAGTGGGACAATGCACACAGTAATCCGTTTGGCAATTCTCTGTCACCATCAGCTTTGCAAAGAAGTCCGGTTGATCGCTGGGGGGGTCGCTTTGGCTGAATGTGCGCTGCTGGGAGACAGGGCTGTAGTTGTGTCTAGGCTTATACTCGAGTCAATATGTTTTCCCAGTTTTCGTAGGTAAAATTAGGTACCTCGGCTTATACTCGGGTCAGCTTATACTCGAGTATATACGGTATTCGGAATTGCAACTTGATCTTTGCACAGGATGTATTTGCAGGTTTCACATCTGTTGCTGTTGCAGGGAAATGTACTAGGTGCTCTACAGGAGGCCTTGGTGCCAATATAGGTGTCACTTCTACAATACTTTTTGTATTTGTTTGCTTTTTTATTTGTTATTTTTATTAAAAGAGAAAGCATTTGGACAGCTCCTGCTCAGACATACAAATATTTATATAAACATTCTCACCCCTTGTGTGGGAATATTTATGTTCTAGTTTTCTGCCAAAAGAGAAACATAAGAAAGGGTAATAACAGTAATAAAAGCTATCACTGAACTAAGGACACAATTGTTTATGATCATCCAGGTCATGGTATATCTATAGAAATAAGTCAAATCAACTGGACTTGCTGTGTTTTTTTTTAAGACATTTCACCAGTCATCCAACTAGCTTTCTCAAAAAAACACAGCAAGTCCAGTTGATTTAACTTATTTCTATAGAAATAAGTTAAAGGACACAATTGGACGTGTGTAGGGGTTATGTAGAAGGCAGCACAGCATGAAGATTGGTGCTAATGCTGATATTTGCTGCTGTGCCGCCATTTTCCCATTAGTTGTGTGTTTTTTCCTCTGCATGGTACATGTGCATAGACCTTAAAGGAAATTTACAGCCACAATATCACCCCTGTAAGCACTTCTGTGTTTTTCCAATGAATATGCTGTAAATTAATGTTCTCACTGATCTACTCCATACGGCACAATTCATTGCTTTTCCAGGCTATTTCTTCAAGGAATTGTTGCTGCAAGCAAAACCAGCCAGGCCCTACCATTAAACTAGATGTGGACTGTGAACTGAAATGTCAAAGTGTTTTTTATTTTACATTAACCATTTCATTGCATTTGACTATGAGCGGCATGTAGCATGACATCTGCCATTTGTTTCTACTCAAATGTCAATGTACGGTCTTGAAAGGTCACTTGGTAAATCATTATCTCCCAACTTTAAGGGGCACATTTACTTAGGGTCGAATATCGAGGGTTAATTAACCTCGATATTCGTCTGTCGAAGTTAAATCTTTCGACTTCGAATATCGAAGGATTTAGCGATATTCATTCGTTCGAACGATCGAACAATTCGTAGGATTTTAATCCATCGATCCAACGATTTCCCTTCGATCACAAATTGACTAGAAAGCCTATGAGGACCTTCCCCATAGGCTAACATTGATGTTCGGTAGATTTAGGTGGCGAAGTAGGGGTCGAAGTTTTTTTTAAAGAGACAGTACTTCGACTATCGAATGGCCGAATAGTCTATCTTAAGTTCGAATCGTTCGATTCAAAGTCGTAGTCAAAGGTCGAAGTAGCCAATTCGATGGTCGAAGTAGCCAAAAAAATACTTTTTTTTATTCTAATCCTTTCTCTCGAGCTAAGTAAATGTGCCCCTAAGGGTCAGGGCACACAGACGGATTCGGGGAGATTAGTCGCTTGGCGACAAATCTCCTCTTCTTTGGGGCGACTAATCTCCCCGAACTGCCTCCCCTGCCTTCCCGTCAGCTAAAATGTAAATCACCGGCGTTCGTTTTCTGAAGTCTTCTCACGAGGAAACTTCGGAAGACTTCAGAAAACGAATCGCTCTGCCGCTGATTTATATTTTAGCCGACGGGAAGACAGGGGAGGCAGTTCGGGGAGATAAGTCGCCCCGAAGAAGAGGAGATTTGTCGCAGGGCGACTAATCTCCCTGAATCTGCCTGTGTGCCCTGACCCTAAAGTTACAATTGTTATCTCTATATTCCAAAGTTGGCCAGTAAATTTACTTTCTAATAAAAGTTGGCATCCTAAGGTTAGCAGATCTACCAATTCCACCCAACAGCTGAACAGGCAGATTACTTGACAACTGATCAATATTTGTAGTGGGCCAAACTGGTCCAGATCCTTTGGCAGTAACTCAGGATTCCATTTGGAAGCCACTTTGTTCAGACAATGGTCATTATTACTCACTGATACCTGGGGAGATCAATCAGCAGGTTCCAATGAAATAATCTCAGTTCCAGGCATATTCTAATTGCAGGCTTGTTAGTGGGCAAACGTTAGGCCAGTTTTGTGAAATCAAAGCAAGAGAGCAATCCGGTCCTGTTATATGGAAGGCTATACTTGCAGTTGGTCTTAAAATACCAGGGTTGGACCATTACCATATCTACTGGAGCATTACAGGATTTTACACACTTGTGATTTGTTTATCAGCATCAGTAGTAAATGAGTTATGTCTTATTTGCATAGTACAGACACAATTACCCAGTGGAGCTTGCACTCTAAGTTTCCTGTTTCACTGACATGAGACAAATTAGGGTCAATTTCCTCAGAAGGCAATTAACCTGTCTGTATCATTTTAGAGTGTGCATGGTGGGTGGACCCAAGTTTCCAGACAAACAGATACAGAGGATATAAAGAAAAAACCTTGCAGATAATGTCTAGCTTATAATGAAATTCAAGACCCCAGTGCTGCAAGGCAATAAAGCAAACCACCTTACTACAAAAATAAAACCACTATTTTTGTTAAACACAGGCAGTCGTTTGAGAAGGAGCTTCAGTTAGTATGGATGAAAACAAAACAATGACCCATAAATGTTTTATAAAAAAAAAAATAATCCATAAAAATGAGTAGGGATGCACCGAATCCAGGATTCGGTTCGGGATTCAGCCAGGATTCTGCCTTTTTCAGCAGGGTTCGGCCGAATCCTTCTGCCTGGGCGAACCACACCCTAATTTGCATATGCAAATTAGGGGCGGGGAGGGAAATTGAGTGATTTTTTGTCACAAAACAATTAAGTAAAATGTTTTTACCCTTTCCCACCCCTAATTTGCATATGCAAATTAGGGTTCGGATTCAGTTCGGTATTCGCCTAAATCTTTCGCGAAGGATTCGGGGTTCAGCCAAATCAAAAATAGTAAAATGAGGTTCCTAAGCCCTATTTATGTGCCGTATTTTAAACATAAGGTTATATTGCTCCTTTCCCTATCTGGAGCTACAGTATATACAGGGGGGGGGTTATTGTAATGGACATTGCTTAATCCTCTAGGACTTCATTTTCCAAAGTTTCCAAAGTCGCCTCACAAGGCAACTTCGGAAAATGAAGCGCCGCGAGTGCCATGCTGTAGGCGATTTTTCATTCTAGCAGGTGGAAGGCAGGGGGATTAGTCTCCCTAAAGAAGAGGCGATTAGTTGCCAGGCGACTAAATCTCCCCAAATCTCCCAGTGTGACTTTACCCTAAGGGTCAGGGCACACTCTTTTTCTTCGGGCAACCCGGCGGGAAGGCACTCGGATCGATCTGTTTTCCGAATAAGCCCGAAGTTGCCTCACGAGGAAACTTTGGGCCACTTCGGAAAATGAAACAATCCAAGTGCCATCCCTCCGGCAATTTACACTATAGCCGGCGGGAGGCAGTTCAGGGAAATTTGTCGCCCGAAGAAGGGGAGATTTGTCGGCGGCCGATTAATCTCCCCGAATCTGACCGTGTGCCCTGACCCTAACAAAGCTGTAACTTTGGCATTTCATAAAATACTGAATACAAAAGGCAATTTTTGTAAAACTATTTGTCAGGTCCATTCTTTTTCTTGGACCTCAATGCAGAATATCCTAGTTATCTCAGTTTCTTTTTAAGCATTATTAATAATAAGTTGATAAAAGCCTTACACTAGTAAGTGCCCATATGATGATTCAGAATTACCTGGTTTGGCCACCAATATAGTGGACGCATAATCAGATTACAATGGGGGTTTAGGGATCAGCATCCCATTGACATGCAATGCAGTCCTCGCCCAAATGGATTTTATAACATGCCCCATACACGGTCCAATAAGATGCAGCTTTTATCAGCCTGTTCATGGTCACCTTAACGAACTATCTTGTTGCCTGGGTGTCCAGCTGAATTTAATCCTACATATGGATAGAGGAAGCTTATTTGAAGTACAGGTATGGGACTCGTTATCCGAAAACCCGTTATCCATAAAACTCTAAATTACGGAAAGCTTGTCTCCCATAGACTCCATTTTATCCAAATAATCCACATTTTCTTTTTCTCTGTAATAACTAGGGATGCACCAAATCCACTATTTTGGATTTGGCTGAACCCCCGAATCCTTTGCGAAAGATTCGGCCGAATACCGAACCGAATCCTAATTTGCATATGCAAATAATGGGTGGGAAGGAGAAAACATTTTTCACCTCCTTGTTTTGTGACAAAAAGTCTCGAAATTTCGCTCCTCTCCCCTAAGATTCAGATGTGGTTCGGCGGGGCAGAAGGATTTGGCTGAATCCGAATCCTGCTGAAAAAGGCCGAATCCTGGCTGAATCCCAAACTGAATCCTGGATTCGGTGCATCCCTAGTAATAACAGAACAGTACTTTGTACTTGATCCAAACTAAGATATAATTCATCTTTATTGGAGGTAAAATCAGCCTATTGGGATTATTTAATGTTTAAAGGACCAGTAACTTTTAAAAAAATTTTAAAAAAAAATCATTAGTATACCACAAAAAAAAACACAAAGAAAAATTAAACTTTAAAATCGCACAGCCTTTATTGAGAAATAACTTACCGAAACTCCGCTTCCGCTCTTCTTCAGAAAAGGCGCCACGGCGACGGTCCATCGTGCTGCGCTCTATTTCTACTCCCTGGCTATCTCCTATAAGGAAAGCAGGGAGGAGAAATCGAGCGCAGCACGATGGATCACCGGATCAACTTTTCTGAAGAGGAGCGCAAGCAGAGTTTTGATTTTCTAAGATCTTAAAGTATGAAGATCCAAATTAGGAAAGAGCCGTTATCTAGAAAGCACCAGGTCGCTAACATTCTGGATAACAGATCCCATACCTGTATCTGGAAACACAACCACACTACTACAAATAAATGGTGCTTGGTGATAGAACACCCCAGACCTGCTATTTATTGTCTACTTCCTAGATATTGTATCTTATTAAGTCAAACTGTACATACCAATTAAGTAACATCTTTAGTCTTTATTGAAGTTGTATAGAATAAAAGTCTTTATTGAACTATCCTTCCCTCTAAGAGTATAATAAATACATTAATTCATTATAATTCAGGATAGGAATGAAGGCAAATTGCAGGGTTATTTGAACCTGGCTACACCTGTAATTAGGCCAATATATAATATAGATCTTCTTGCAAATAAAATGAAAGGCATATTATTTCCTTCTTTATTAACCCTCCAAATCTGTTGAAACTCCGCATTTTGGTAATAACGTCAGATTGAACAGCTTTATGCAGGAGCCTCCTCCCCCCATGGAGAAAGGGTTAACGAGCTTGTTAATATAGAAGATAGTATTGATTTTATTTTTTTTATACCAAGGCTGAGGTAGAAATTGGCAGAGAAAGCAGCACAAACTGCTGATTCCGCTTGGTATTCCATCAGCATGGTAAATCAAGCATCCCTTAAGGAAGGATGAGATATAAAAAAAATAAGGGATATCTGCACGAATGTGCAAAAATCTTATAGGATGATCTAGCTATTTAATTAACCCATTATGGTCACCAAGTGTCTATCTGTATCCCTCAGTGTTTTACCTTTAAACCCAAGAATGGTCTTTCCATTAAATGTAAACACTCTATGTTCTGACATGTAGTAAAAACTAAGGGAAAAAAAGGAAATATACTGTGCGGCAACCTCTATAATGTCAGTCTAAAAATGCAGCTTAGTTAATGGAGATAATAAATGGGATAGCCTGAGATATCACTGTGATAGTTTCAATGGTCTGCTTGGCACAGTATAGCCCAATGGCTCCCAGCCTGTCAATAAAAACGTCCTCTTTTGATTCAGTAAATGCAATGTTTCTCTACATATGAGCGTTGTCCATCAGCTACCAGTAAAGATATTGACAGGGCAAAGCAAATGACCAATCACTCTTTTTATTGAACGCTGTCACAGACGGAGTGGAAGTTGCTGATTCTGTATTAGCAGGAGAGCACGGGCAGAAGAAATAAGTAACATTAGCCATAGTTAATTCAATGAGTTTTATACCTATACCGGTGCCCAAACGGAAATTCATTTAGATGAAATAGGGTTGCCACCTGTCCGGTTTTGGATCGGACAACCCGGTTTATTGAAGGGCTGTCCGGTTAAAACTGCAGAGACTGACGCGGCGATCGGGCAATCACAAATTTGCGCGTCATAGCCCCACCCTTCTACATCATGGCCCCGCCTCCCCGCCCAGAATTAATTAGGAGGAAAGATGGCAACCCAACCTAGCAACCAATAAGCGGTTTAAATAACAAATGCAGTTTAAATAACTGCTGCTTGGTTGCTATAGGATGCTGAGCTTGGGCACAATTACGCTTTTATATCAGTGAGCTTTTTTTGAGAGCTGGAGGTACAATCTAACTGCTTCACTTGGATTGAAGCTTTTTGGACCAACAAGCTTAAAGGGATACCGTCATGGGAAAACATTTTTTTTCAAAACGCATCGGTTATTAGTGCTGCTCCAGCAGAATTCTGCACTGAAATCAGTTGCTCTAAAGATAAAACAGATATTTTTATATTTAATTTTGAAATCTAACATGGGGCTAGATATATTCTCAGTTTCCCAGCTGCCCCCAGTCATGTGACTTGTGCTCTGATAAACTTCAGTCACTCTTTACTGCTGTACTGCAAGTTGGAGTGATATCACCCCCCTCCCTTCCCCCCCCCCAGCAGCCTAACAACAGAACAATGGGAAGGTCACAAATAGCAGCTCCCTAACACAAGATAACAGCTGCCTGGTAGATCTAAGAAAAACACTCAATAGTAAAATCCAGGTCCCACTGCGACACATTCAGTTACATTGAGTAGGAGAAATAACAGCCTGCCAGAAAGCTGTTCCATCCTAAAGTGCTGAACTTACTAAAAGCACATGACCACAATCCAGACCCGAACAATCAGGCTACTGTGATAGAAGCAGCAGTTATCTCCTCATTTGAAGCTTTAGCCAATCAGCTGCATAGGGGGCTCCCTTCAATTTACCAGTTGACACCTCCCATGAAGACGGTAGTTCAGGTGTTCCAAAAAACTGTGGCTGTGGCGTATCTGAGGGGGCACAGCTGGTCCAAATGGACCCCACTATGGGGTAACAAAGCACTTTTACACTTTACGACCGTCCCTAATGTCAGTGAGTGGGCAACTGTCGGGATTAAACATTTGCACAATATAGTTAAGCCTGAGGGTGTTAAACAATTTGATCAGTTAAAGCAAGAATTTGGTCTGAGTAATCGTATGCTTTTTAGATTCATACAATTGAGGCATGCTTACTCTGCCCAGTTTCCAGAAGGAACCCCCACAGTTACAGAAAATACCTTGGAACGTTATCTTCGTAAACCACTCCTCCCCAAATCCCTTAGCTGGTTCTATACTATTCTGGTGCAAGACAACTTTGATTCTATTAAGCATGTATGTCACAAATGGGCTCAGGATTTCCCTCATCTTGATGAGGGAACCTGGAAGGATTTACTTGAACAGATACCAGACAACAACATCTCAAGCAGGGATAGGTTCATCAATATTAAATTTATTAACAGAGTCTATTTAACACCACACAGGCTGGCACGTATTTATCATGGGTATCCGGATGTATGTGTAAAATGTAATAGTGAACAGGGTAACTACATGCATGTGTTCTGGGAATGCCCTAAAGTGCAAAGATTTTGGTCAGCAATTCTTACACATCTTGATATTGCACTGGGTCTGCCTGTAATTCGGACTCCAGAATATTGTCTCCTGGGGCACACCGAAGGATTAAACCTTCCTCCTTGTGATAGACTGTGCCTTCAACAACTTTTTCACTTTGCAAAAAAAGCCATCCTTTTGACGTGGAAAGACATTGAAGCTCCAACCATTGGCTATTGGAAAAAACTCATAAATGATGTGCTTCCAAAGCAAAAGCTTACTTACATGGCGAGAGGCTGTCCTGCTAAGTTTGGAAAAGTGTGGAATTGCTGGTTGGCTGACCAGCAAGCTGCTGGGGCTGCCTCACAGTAACGCAGAGCCTAGGTACAATGACTTTATGTATGATATGGCTATTGAGTGTAACATGATTGAATACCCAGACTTTATGGATGTGGGTTTGGAATGTGATGTAAATGGATAACCCATCCTCTTGTCTTTTATCTCTCTCTTCTTCTTCTTCTTCAGCCTTTTCTTTCTTCTTTTTCTTTGTTAAAATCAATAAATAAAATCTTTCAAAAAAAAAAAGCACATGACCAGGCACAATGACCTGAGATGCACCTACACACCAATATTACAACTTAAAAAAAATACACTTGCTGGTTCAGGAATGAAATTTTAAATGGTAGAGTGAATTATTTGCAGTGTAAACAGTGTCATTTAGAAATAAAAACTACATCGTAAAAATCATGACAGAATCCCTTTAAATGTTTAATATAAAATTATAAACTGTTTGGCTAGCAGTGGATTAAATGATTCTGCTGTGTTAATTCAGATAAAGAAGTCAGACAAGCACAGTGATTTCTGGTACATTTATTCTAACACGGCAGGTAAATCTGGCTGCTTCTTGCTTGCTCTCAGCTTAGACAGGAAGTGAGAAACAGGAACAGGAATAAGAATCATAACAGCAGGAATGCCCTAAACCAAAATGCCCACACAGGGAGGTTACTACAGTTACGCTGATGCTAAAAAGCATAAGCACAGTTGTCCATTACAACCAATCAGCAATCAGTCTTGGAAAACGAAAATGAAATT
The DNA here is from genome assembly GCF_017654675.1 of Xenopus laevis. Lineage (NCBI taxonomy): Eukaryota > Metazoa > Chordata > Amphibia > Anura > Pipidae > Xenopus > Xenopus laevis. The sequence goes on from NC_054376.1 coordinate 117,044,096, forward strand.
GGTCACTATGGGCCACTGCACTTGTTTAGTTCCATCACAAACATTACAGCTATCTTCCCAGCAGATATATCAGACCAAAGTGGTCTGAATCATTTAGAAGAGATCATTTAGCAAGGTACATGGCAACAGTAGCTTTGATCCCCTAAAGTGAAACGTTCCCTTACCAACTGTTGTGATTGTTTTATTGACAGAAGTTTATTATATACAAATAAAGTCTGGAATCGCCAACCTTTTTTTTTTTTCTTTACCTGTGAGGCATACAATGTAAAAGAATAAAAAGTTGGGGAGCAACACAAGCAACACCAATTATGGTCTGTGATTGACTGTTAGTCGCCCCTATGTGGACTTTCATCCTTCAGGAGGCTCAGTTTTCCTTCAAGCCAGGAATTCAAAAATAAGCAGCTGTTTTGAGGTCACTGGGAGCAACATCTAAGGGGTAGAGAGCAACATGTTGCTTGTTAGCCACTGGATGGGGATCACTGCAACACTGAACCTGTCATCAACCTTCTATTCCATCCCTTGCCGTCTGAGCCATGGAAAGCAGTTTTTTCAGCTCTTACATTACAATCCCTTTTTATTTAAAATCAGCCCAGAGGCAACCACCACTCAGCTCTTTTTTGATGACTTTGACCACACAAGACCAGCTCCCAGGGGGACCCCATTACATAAAAAGTCTAAACTTTGCAAAAATAGAAGCAGCTGTCATGAGCCACCCTGCCATATCTATGGCTGCGACAACTTGTACCCTGCTGCTATCACCAATTTTCATATTTAGATATCTCATAGAGGGCAGGTGCTAGCTCCTTACAGTCTGCCGTGCCACCTAAAATGGCATCAAGCTATCAGATCCAGCAGTCTTATCCCAGCCCTGATAACCCCTTGCAACTTCCACCACAGTCTAAAAACCAATGGACTTCCTCTCCTTTGATGTCATGCCTCCCTTCCCGCCTTATTCCACCAGGGTGCCAGAGAACAAGGTTCTCTTGTAATTTTAGCTAATGTATATATTAAAAGGAAAGTCCTAGCACTAATTAGAATTGAACACACACATATTGGGGGTTATTTATAAAAGTCCGAATTCATCTCAATATATTCTGCTACAAACTCCAATCAAATCCGCTTGGGGTGTTTTATGCTTATTTATTATTACATTTTCCAGAAAATTTGCTTCACGGGAAAAAAAATAATCAGATTTTCAAGTTTTTTTTCCAATTTTTCATCGGCTTTTCATAATTTTTTCAGATTCTTCACCCAAAAACTCCGATTTTTTTCGGGGGTATTGCACAAAACGCAGTGCACATCAAAAAATCATTGGAACTTCTCCCATTGACTTATATGCAGCCTGGACAGGTCTGAGATGCCGGATTTTCTTATTCTGACTTTTCCATCCTCGGGGTTTAAATTCTGAAAAATTTGTGATTTTTTAAAAGTCAGATTTTATTAAAAAAACAAACAATTTTTTCTTGATTTTTCGTGATGTTTGCATTCTGAGTTTAAATAACCCTCTTAGTGATTCAAATAATGCCTTTAATGGAGGTGATGGGGTGTACAAATCAGTATTTAGTTATTGGATAACACAAATAATAGTTCATATTTCAATGTATTTTCACTCAAATATTATGGGCATTTTTCCTAGTATACAATGTAGTTAATTCACCGCACACCTCCGTTTGGCCGGATAAGACCTTAGAATACAGTACAGAGGGTTTTTTTGAATGCACATATATGCATGTATGTGTTTGGGGAGCTCACCCCATTTATTTGACACATCAAAATATCAACGTTTCCTGACGAAGGGATGTTGTACCCCCCGAAACATTGATACATTGGTGTGTCAAATAAATGGGATAAGATCCCCAACCGCATACATATGCAGGAGTGCGGCTCCATTAAAATAACTCTACTGCATTTCTCCTAGTGCTTATTATATAGGAATATATCAACAGGATGACTTCCTCGAGCCTGATGAAGGCTCGAGTCTAAGAGCTGAAACATTGAATAAACCCATTTTTTTCATCACAAAAGACCTATGAGTCCGGATTTCTTTGCTATATATTTATATATACTGTATATATCTTATAATGTTTTGAGTGGAATAAAAAAACAAAAGGAAATAAATAAGCTATGTCATTAGCAGAAAGAGCCCAGAACAAACAGTCCAGTGGTCTTGCTGTATTCTTCTTCACTTATAATGATGCCTGTAGGAGAATGTACCTGTATGTGGACTCAGTGTAAATAATGGACAAAGGCTTAGCATAGATTTATGAAAACCATTATTTTAAGGATGTTGCTGTTCTTTCAGCATCTGAATATTTCTCTTCTCTATCAGTGAAGTTATATAAATGAGTTTTGTACCAGTGAATTCCTACGGGGAGATGGGACATGCAATGATAGGATGACCTTTCTCATTTTCCTCAAGGGAGGATAAAAATATGTGTCTACACCAATATATATCTGAGAAACTGCATCATTCCCAGTATCTAGAATGCTTAGCTCCTGGGGATTTCAAGCCCCAACCAGCACATACAAATACCCAGTACATACACGGAACCATAGATACATACAGTAGACCTTCTGATCAAAAAATGCCTGAGATTCTAACATCATAATGCTGTGATTTTAAGACTCACTTACCTGATAACTTTCTTCTCTTCTTACCATAAAGCTAACAGAACATGGGGTGTTTGGGCTGCAGCTGTGCTTAGTCTTTATCCACCTGCCATTGCTTTCCATAGAGATACTGTATATGTCAAAGCAAGCATTTCTAAATGGTGGTCCACCTGTTATTATTCAACCATAGGAAGAGCATTTCCTATACATCTTAATGGTGACATAAAGAGGCTGTTCATTCACCTTTAAATTAACTTTTAGCATAATGTAGAAAGTGATTTGCTGAGACAATTTACAACTGGTTTTCATTTTTTATTATTTGTGTTTTTCGAGTTTAGCTTTTTATTCAGCAGCTCTCCAAATGACCCTAGCAACCATACATTAATTTGAATAAGAGACTGGAATATGAACAGCAGAGAGTCTGAATAAAACGACGAGTAATAAAACAGTAGCCATAACAGTAAATCTGTAGTCTTACAGAGCATTTGTTTTTTGTTTTTTGATGGGGTCAATGACTCCCATTTGAAAGCTGGAAAGAATCAGAAGAACAAGGCAAATAATTCAGAAACTTTAAAAAAAAACTATACAATAAATACCAATTAAAAAGTTGCTAAGAATTAGCACCGTTAATGTGGTTTCTGGCCCTTCTATTGTAGTGGACAATATGGGAATGTTGAGATACCGTGCAGATGCAATACTGCAATTCATACTTCCTAGACAGGGAGTACCCACCCAGGGACCAAACCTAGCAGTTGTATTCACTAAGGGGGTGCTTAGCATTTTATCATCTACCTAGACCAGTGATCCCCAACCAGTAGCTCGTGAGCAACATGTTGCTCTCCAACCCCTTGGATGTTGCTCCCAGTGGCCTCAAAGCAGGTGCTTATTTTTGAATTCCAGGCTTGGAGGCACATTTTGGTTGTATAGAAACCAGGTACACTGCCAAACAGAGCCTCAATGTAGGTTGAAAAGCCACATAGGGGCTACCAAATGGCCAATCACAGCCCTTATTTGGCACCCCAAGAACTTTTTTCATGCTAGTGTTGCTCCCCAACTCCTTTTACTCCTTTTTGTTTACAGGTTCAAAAGGTTGGGGATCCCTGTCCTAGACTGCAACATCTTTCTCAATGAACTAACATAGCCATGAAATATTGGGTTTCTGTAGAAATATGGGCATAGTCTGACAACACCTGTGTCTATAGTAACAGCATATGCTTTCCAAAACGAAACCCTTCCTACTGTTTTTCCTTTTTCTGTGTTTATTTATATTGTCTGGCCTATTGTAATGTTTAGATTAACATTCATATTATATTTGCTACTGTAATTACTTTTCTTTGCCCACATATGCCTATGAATATTGATGGGCGAATACATTTGCCAGACATGAATTTGTGGTGTCTTTCCACGTTTCACCGCAAGTGAATTAATTCGCAAAACTGCAGCGACAATTCATCAGTGAAAAATCCGTGACGTCAATTTTTCTTTTGAAGCAGCAGATTTTTCACCGGCGAATTGTTGCTGCAGTTTCGCAAATGAATTTGCTTGTGGCGAAAAGCATCAAAATACAAAAAGACACACATTGACTTTAATGAATTTGGATCAAATAGTCGCGCGTATAAAAATTGTCACTCACATCAAAATTTACGTGCATCAAAATTATTTTGACGCCTATTGACTTCAATATGTTTCGCAAATTTCATAGTAAATTTCGGCACAGATTGGTCCATCACTACCTATGAACCCTATGTTCAAACGACAGCTAAGTACTTATAAGACCAGACTAGATCCAATGATGCAAGGTACATGTAATTGACACCTATATACTGTAAAACTATTTAACATGGCCAGGCATTTAATGAACAATGTATAAAATCTGTGATTTTGCAGTAAAGTTGTGACAATATTCACTGCATTTGCCCTTAGAAAACTTAGTAGGGGGTCTGGACTCAACCAGGTGGCAAATGTATTACAGAATTATTCTGGCCCATGCTCATTTCATTAAATAAAAAATACAGATTAATTCTGTATTTTTAATGTATTTTTTATTCTATGTTTTAGTTCATTCCCAGGTGCCAATATATCTAAACAACTCTGCGTAGACTGGGACTTTCAAGTAATAATTTGAATTATTATTATTAGCTTTTATTCGATGTATAAAATATATATTTATATTATGCGGACTTTGCGTAAAATCCCAGTGTTACAGTAAACAAAGACATTAGGTGCCCACAGGGATCTCTATGCACTGAAATATAAACCATTGTATAAATATCACGACTGAAATCCCTGCATCAACTAGACGGCATACTCATAAATCCTCCTTTATGCCAGGTATTCATTAAGAAATATCCATATTTATGTATAGAAGCAATATGTAGAATTGTTAGAAACCACAAATAGGCACTGACTCACAAAGGAAACGGTAGATTTAGGCAACTTATTCCCATGTTTCTCCCAGGTTGGAGCTGTCCACTAATGTCAAGCCCAATGCATTTCACTTCAGACATTCGTCAAGGGAACTGGCTCCAGTAATTCCAAAAGTTGTGTTGGGTTTGCAAGTGTTAGATCTCTACTCTGAGTATCCCGTTCAATCTCATAATCCCATATGTCTGTTTGGTCTTTATATCGGACTTCTTTTAGCTTTTTTATCAATCCACTATATTCATCAACGGACTTGCCATTAGCTGAATGTCTTTTGGGTGAAGAAACGTTTCAGTCACTCTCTAAGTTGTAGTTCTTATTGGGCTGCATACAGAAAGCTCAATCCATGCAGAGTTGTATGGAAAAATTAAAATAACATCTTACTGGCTTTCATTATGATGATTATTATTATTATTATCATGAGGTACTTACTGTATAAAGTGCCAACATATTCAGCTTGTTTGGAAATCTATGCAGCCCTCTCATTTTATGGGAAGGTATCACTTTTATGCTGAATATTAATGGGATACTGTCATGGGAAAACATGTTTTTTTCAAAACGCATCAGTTTAAAGTGCCCCTCCTCCCCCTCAGCCGCCTAACAAAAGAACAATGGGAAGGTAACCAGATAGCAGCTCCCTAACACAAGATAACAGCTGCCTGGTAGATCTAAGAACAACACTCAATAGTAAAAGCCAAATCCCACTGAGACACATTCCGTGACATTAAGTAGGAGAAATAACAGCCTGTCAGAAAGTAGTTCCATCCTAAAGTGCAGGCACAAGTCACATGACTGGGGCAGCTGGGAAACTGACAAAATGTCTAGCCCCATGTCAGATTTCAAAATTGAATATAAAAAAAATCTGTTTGCTCTTTTGAGAATTGGATTTCAATGTAGAATTCTGCTGGAGTAGCAGCACTATTAACTGATGCGTTTTGAAAAAAAAACATGACAGTATGCCTTTAAGGAATATACAGGTGTAGGACTTGTTATCCTGAATGCTCAGGACCTGGGGTTTTTTTGGATTAGGGATTGTTCCATAATTTGGATCTCCATGCCTACTTAAATGCAATTTGAATTTTAAAAAGACCCAACAGAATTGGTTTGCCCCCAGTAAGGATGAATCATATCTTAGTTGGTTTCAAGTGCAAAGTTTTATTATTACAGTAAAAAAGGAGTTTAGTTGAGTTATTAAAATGGAGTCTATGGAAGATGGTCCTTGGAGCTTTCTGGATAATGGGTTTTCCGGATAACAAATCCCATGAATGTATTTAGTAAAGGTAAAAAGATTGAAAAGGGCAATTTTATACAAATTTCTCAGGAAAAAAAACTGTAAAAGCCTATACAAGTAACTACATATGGGAAGTATTTAATACAGAATTATTTGGATAATTGCCTTCTCACCTTTTGATATATGCCATATTGCCATTCTGTGCAGATTTAACAAAATGAGAGAACAAAGGAGAAGAGACTAAAAAAATAAAGTCCATTGATTTCCTGATTCCCTATATCAGGGGTGATCGCGGTCTACCAGTCAATCACTTTAAAGTTCTTTGTAGGAGGCGGAACATTTTAACATTCTTCATGGAAATCCTGTAATCTTGATATTTACATTATAAAGTTTCCCTTGATATTGGAGTAATGTCAAAATACTTGTTGATGTAGTAGTGGAAATGTAGTACGTAATTACAAAAAATCACCAGGTATTAAAATCAACTTCTCTTGCCCAAATAATATTCTTCATCCAAAATAATGGGATTTTCCCAGATCTGATTATATTGATTATATATATATTTCTATAATATTTTTGGAGGATTCTTGATATATTCTTCATATGAGTTACAGGCTCTGCTAGGGTTTGATCCCTGGACCTCCTGGTTACTGGCTTATCTCCCTAACCACCAGGCCAGGAGAGTAGCCAGCAAGGCCGCATTTACTCCTCTGCTGAGTCTCAGGATTAGCTATCTCACCCCAGCATCTTTATTGGTGGGTTTGGGTCAGCCAACCAGGGCTGACCCTGCCCTAAACAAGACCAGCCCTCCTCACCACCAGTGCCTGAGCATTGACCTTTCTGAGCACTGTCCCTAGCTCTGTTCCCTGCTCTGGCTCCTTACCTACCTTGCCTGACCTTGCACTTTCCCTATCCAGTCCTGTTTCGTTTCTGCCCTCTATGCCAGCTTCGTCCTGTCCTGGTCTGTCCTGCACTGTTCTTCACCTATTCCCAATTTGTTCCCGATTCAGTAGGTTTGCCCACACTGTCCCACTCTAGTCCTGCTCCATTTCCTAATACTTCATCCTATTCTATGCACTTGTATCCTGTTCTGCCTGAACAGTATAGGTCCTGCCTAAAGGACTCACCTTCCCTTCCTTCTTCTTCTCAGTGCCCTATACCTATCCTTGAGAATAAAATAAACGGAGAAGACAATTCAGATGTAGAATAGTGTGGAATCTGTAACACAATGTGCATATTTAAAGCTGTTGTAATTTATACACTCCTATATGTCAATAGGATAAGAAGATATCTAACTCAGCACTCCAATACATATCATTTGAACTTTTTTGTGCAACAGTGCAATAAAACCAAATGAAAATAAAGCAAAGGCAAGGCCTGATTGTAAATCTGACGCTGTTTATCCCATCAATATTTTACTCCTGCAATGCGCAAGTAAGTGTTTTCCGATGGAAATAAAGCATGCATGATATAAATGACTGTTTTATTGTCTCTGTAATGACAAAACGCCTTATCATGGAACTTGATGCATGGCCATCTATGACTCTGAAAAGCAGTTAATTATGTTTCCTTTAGATCTAGATTGCCTCCTTCCATCAATAAACTTCCCTTTTTCATTTAATCCCATCACAACTGATTTTACGAAAAAATTCCCGTTAAGAGGGAGACTAAAAAGCATGAGTTATGATATTTGGCGACCCATAATTTTGACTCACTGAATCTTAAAGGGCATGTAAAGTCTAAAATAGAATAAGGCTAGAAATGCTGTATTTTGTATACTAAATATAAACATGAACTTACTGCACCACAATCCTAATCAAACAAATAATTTATGCTTTCAAAGTTGGCTACAGGGGGTCACCATCTTGCTACTTTGTTAAACATATTTGCAAGACTAAGACTGTGCACATGCTCAGTGTGGTCTGGGCTGCTTAAACAAAGCTGCTTGAGTTCTGCATGGCTGGGAAGTAAGGCGGGGCCTCCCCCTGCTGTTCATAAGTATGATTGTTTCCCTGCAGATCAGTTAGGGACCGTCTGACAATTCTTATCCACAGCAGTAAATGAAGGGAGAATTTCACTGCATACAGTCAGGTTTCTTATAAAAACGGTACACATTTTTGAATTAAAGTATATTGGAGATAGGTTTCTTTTTCATTAAAGAAAGTAAAAATGGGATTTTATTTTTTTGCCTTTACATGCCCTTTAATTGGTCCTTGCCTGGTGTTCGGAATGAATGGTGTAGATCATAGCATTCGTTATATTATATATTTTTATTATTTTTATATATATATATATATATATACTGTATATATATATATATATATATATATATATATATATATATATATATATATATATATATATCATCATTTAGTTGGAGAATATTGAATAGATTATACAGATTAATTGTTGTGGCTACAGAAAACCCACATTCTAGTATAGTGATCCGACAAAAGCAGCATGCTGTAGTTCCTAGTAGATCTAGGATCTAAAAATGATTTACAAATAAAACAGAATTTAAATTTAATTTGTAAACCAAACATCAGCTACAGGTTTGTGTTCATCCTAATAATTGATCCTAAAAATGAATCCTCTGGTTCAATGAAATTTGTTCAAGCTATTGGGATTTTCAGGGGAACCAATGGCCCAAAACAACATTTGTTCTGGTGGTGAAACTCGTTTCACACTGTTAAACAGGTGCCTGGAACTGAAAATACACATTACATAGTAGTATGAATTCTAGTTCTGCTCAAATTCCAACACCACTCAAATGGCTCTGGCAGCTGGTTATCAAGTAATGCTAGGGTCCTGGTTCCAATGAAATGATGGAAACCGAAATCTGAAAATGTAAAGAATTTTGTTCTGCTCATCTTTAGTGTGAAGTATGGTGAAGTATCATTTTTAAAAATGAATTAGAATAATTTGCTAAAATGGAGACAACCTTCTGAGATAAGGGATCCCATACCTGTACTGGAACAATACAATGTATTATTTTGTTGTCTTGTCACTCAGCTGCTTATCCTGGTCCTGCTCATCCCGAAGGTCATTTTCACAAAGAGGGAATTACCAAGCAAAATAGATTTTAATTGATTGGCTGTTTAGTCTATTGATTGATCAGTTGATTGAACAGCTGCTGTGGATGTGCTGAGCCAAGCCTCACAGCAGCAAGCTCAGTAAAAACACCACAATAACTTTTAGAGATGTACTGTCATCTCATTTTATCCTTTTTTTAACCATTTACTTTCACTTATTTTCCACCTCTTATTAGTGCTGGCCTGCTGCTATTAACCTGTTTGTTTCCTTTGCCGTTCCTTAGCTTTTAAATCACTTTATAAATAAAATTTAAAAAATCGTCAGATAAGACATTATGAGATGTATGCCCTGTTTTTCAGAGAATCTGGTAACTATTTAAAACAGGATGTAATAAACTTAAATATAATCATAGCCATAAAGCTCTGCAGAACTGTGGCTTTGTAAGAAAAAGCAAGGAAACCTAACCATCTGATAATTATTGTTTATTTATACAGATTGTATGTATTTAGCATATTTTATAGGTGACACAGCTGATAAGGCTGGTCCCTGGCAGTAAAATTTTGATGGTTACATTTTTAAGCTAGAGGAGCATTTTGTTAAGACCTCCGTAAAAGTGGCCACAGGTAATACCGTATGAAACTAATTTTTGTACAATACTCGGTGCGTGTATGGTGGGAGACAAGCCAACTGATAGACTTGGATACGGTCGGCTCCTCGATCGGGCTGGCCAGAAAACTTCGATCGGGTGCCTTTGAAGGCACCCAAACATCGGCCATCATCAGATACAGGTAGAATTCTATTGTTTCTATCTGATGATTCAACTTTACACGTGTGTATTGAAATGAAAGATCTTTCCTAGAAAAATCTTTGGACACCTTTATTGTATATGACCCAATCTATACACTGAGCTGGATTTTTGGGTAGTTGGTGGCCTTGGTACAGTCAGACTGCAATTTAAAACTTTTGTTGGGTCACTGCCAGGGACTTGGTTGCACTTATACAAATGCTATAGGTATTTTAAAATGTATGTTCAGGATCAGACTGAGCTGGCAGGACACCAGGATAAAATGTGGTAGGCCCGAGCCCAGAACTGCTCCCCCCTGCCTGCCTGAAACCTTGCGTTCCCTAAACTCTCCCTGCCTCCACAAGAAGAAAAGCAGGTACGTGCTGGTCAGGGGAAGGGGGATGGAGGAGGGTTATGACTGGTATGGGGGGCCCTGGAGTTGGCATAGGGGGTTGTGGGCCCAGGGCAAGAGTATGGGGTCCCTGATGAGGCAGCCAAGGTCCTACATAGTGAATGTTAATATAATTCTATGTTAACAAGTTATATAGGTATGAGATCAATTATTTGAAAACACATTATCTATAAAGCTCTGAATTTTGTGATGGACATCTCACATAGACTCCATTTTGAACCAATAATTCAAATTTGTAAAAATGATTTCCATTTTCTCTGTAATAAGAAAACAATAGCCTGTAATTGCTTGTATCCTTGTTGGGGGCAAAACAATCCTATTGGGTTTATTTAATGTTTAGATGATTTTTAGCAGACTTAGGGGGCTATTTATTAAAACTTGAAATTTTCCCATTATTGTAATAATAAAAATTCAACCAAACTCCCATCCATGATCCGGCTTAATTTACTAACATTTTGGATTGAAAATTGTCCGTGCGGGAAAAAACAAAATCGTACTACTTTCGTACTTGTTTTTGTTCGATAATACAAATATTTACAGTGTTCCGGACAACAATTTAGGGGTGGAATTGTTTGGAATTATTTGGATTATCGAACAAAAACCAGGGTCAAACAAAGATTTAGACAATCATGAAAGCAAAAAACATGTTCCAATTGTTAAAGGGACCACCTGCCATTGACTTTTACATGAGTTCGACAGATTTTAGCTGGAGTCCTTTCGGATTCTAATTTTTAACTGTTTTCCTCTACAAATTAGAGATTTTCACTTTAAAAACTTGACCTGAAAAATTCAAGGTTTAAGAAATAGGCCCCGAAATGTATGGAGATCCAAATTACAGAAACAAGACTCATCCGGAAAACCCCAGGTCCCGAGAATTCTGGATAACAGGTGTCATATCTATATTGTAAAGCTTTGAGCAAAATTCTTAGTAATGATAATAAAGTTTCTGGATAATGGATCCCATAGCTGTACATGGTTTTTCTCATCTGATAAGTTAAGGCAGCAATAGCAAAGATTAGACATAAATTTAAAAAGAACACGTTAAGAAAAGAAGGTTGTGCGGTGGCACAAGTAGCAAATGAAAAAGGTAAGTGGCAGTTAGTTGTATGTGTTGCTGCTCGACATACTGATGTTTAGAGAACAGGAATTAAAATTCACAAGCTTGTCTGGAAGAACAAAAGAGGGATGATCATTGGACACTGTAAATAACGTAAGTACTAATGCCTCTCACACTTCTACGGCTATTAAGGTATAAACAGAACCTGCAGAGACTCCTGCCAGAAGGGACGCAGTCATTAAAATATTGATGTTGATTCAGCAGCGCAGTCGCCATTTGTGCAACTTTGTCAGCTCTGCTACAGCTTTTTGTGCAGAAATTATATAAAAATGATTGGGAAATTGTGCATTTTCTGTTTATTTATAAACCCTTGGGGTGTTGGGGACAACACTAATTTACTAAAATGTGACGTTTTTCGTCATGACCGACGGACACTGGCAAATTTTTGCCAAACTTCGGCAATGCAAGCAAATCAAAGTGAAGATGCGCTAGCGTTCATTTCTGCCTATCGCAAATTCGCTAGAGGTCTTGCGCTCAGGCTAATTTGCATATGGTGGGAAATTTGAAGTTGAATGGACGTCTTTATGTTATATGTTGCAGCAAACACATTACATTTCCACTGTTAATTACACATTTCCAGGGAACCTTAATAAAGTCAATAGAGTTGTTATAATGCCCTACACATGTGCCCACTGTATAGTTAATGTTCCATATGTTAGAAGATAAATGTTACCCCAGGCTATCACTCTGAAAAAAGGAAAAGACGCCAGCGTTTTTCCACTCAGAATATGATAGAATATTTAATTCAAAGCTTTCTGGATAACAGGTTTTTGGATAACAGATTCCATACCTGTGTTACAAATTTATAGCAATGAACTTGCCTGTAAAATGGCCAGTAAATCCCTAATAATTCCTCCCCCAGTCCTCAGATCAGTCCTAATCCCCCTCTATCTTCTGACCCCTCTGTAACCCCGCCCAGCGACAAATCTCCTCTTCTTCAAGGCGACTAATTTCCATGAAATGCCTTCCTGCCGGCTAGAATTAAAATCGCCGGCGGGATGGAACTCGGATCGTTTTGTTTACCAAAGTAGCCTGAAGTTTCTTCATGAGGCAACTTCGGGTGACTTTGGAAAACGAATTGCTCAGAGTTCCATCCCGCCATCGATTTTCAATTTAGCCGGCGGGAAGGCATCGCTCCGAAAGAAGAGGAGATTTGTCCCCGGGCGACTTATCTCCCCAAATCTGCCCGTGTGTCTCTGCACTAACTCACCAAATCCCCAGCCTATCTACCCTCTCTACATCATAGGCCTGCCCCTTTACATTGTGACTCCACCCCCCCACAGCTCCACGTCTTGTATCTTGTGGCAACACTACTTAGTGCTAAAGCTGTTTTAGCAGAGGCCTGAAAACAGGAAACAACCCGTATCAGACTTCTATTCCCTGTTTTGGCGATGTTTCGGTAGAGGGTGAGGAAAGAGGGACAGCTGGGATTTTAGAACAGTCAGATTACGGTGACCCTTGGAAGAATTCTATAACATTTTTAATCCAGGCATCATGGATAGCAAATTCTTATGAGAAGGGCCCTTCTATCCTATTCTTACTCTGTAAAGATTTACTGTTAACGTATTGGTTGTAAAACTTAACTTTCTGGCTCTATGAAATAGTTGTCCTGCAGTCGACCAGGCCCGTGGCTCTATATACCTGTGCAGGTCAGGACTGAGATTTAAAATAGGCCCTTGCATTTCAGGTGCACATTTACTTAGCTCGAGTAAAGAATTAGAAAAAAAAATACTTCGAATTTCGAATGATTTTTTTGGCTATTTCGACCATCGAATTGGCTACTTCGACCTTCGACTGCGACTTCGACTTCAAATCGAACGATTCGAACTAAAATCGTTCGACTATTCGACCAATCGATAGTAGAAGTACTGTCTCTTTAAAAAAAACTTTGACCAACTACTTTGCCACCTAAAACCTACCGAACATCAATGTTAGCCTATGGGAAAGGTCCCCATAGGCTTCCTAACAATTTTCTGATCGAAGGAAAATCGTTTGATCGATGGATTAAAATCCTTCGAATCGTTCGATTCAAAGGATTTAATCGTTCGATCAAACGATTTTTCGTTCGATCGTAGGAAATGCAGTAAATCCTTTGACTTTGATATTCGAAGTCGAAGGATTTTACTTTGAGGGTCGAATATCGAGGGTTAATTAACCCTCGATATTCGACCCTATGTAAATGTGCCCCTACATCTGACCCATCTTTCTCAAGGGACCCAAATGAAGAGCTTAGTATAAGTATTGGTTTGGAAGAAGTTATGCATTTAGGGGATCATGGAGACCCAAATAAAAAAAGCACCCATTGCTTAAGGACCCCTGACCTGTACTCCTGGATACAATGCTGTGATTTTATGGTGGCAAATGTTTCTGTTAACTAACAATGAAGTATGAGGACGTAGTGATTGCCCAGTTCTTTATCTGACCCATGGCATGCTGCCTGCCTTGATTTTACTATTAACTCTATGAATTATATGTATGACAAATTCTGTTTGAACATAGAACATGATACAACTGAATGTTTGCTGTTTGTTAATCCAATGATGAACTTTTCTCGTACACGCCGTATCAGTCAGATATTGTAACATTCAATGTCATGGTGATGTCCTCCAGCATCCATTGAACTACAGATCCCGACTCCCCCATGACAGGCGGATTGGACTTTCCTTACCCATCAGGATGATCACTTGACTGATGTCTGCGGAGATGTCAAACCCATGATTAGGAGCAGTGCTAGTTATGATTCTAGGTATGACATCCCTCGATTCTACTGTCTGTCCAAAGTGGTTGACCTTGTTGAACTTCAGATATCAAGTATCAAATTGTCAGCTCATTACTTGCCTGATATAACCACTATTTTTGTTCACTGAGCCTCTCAGGTCTATTAGATAGGGCTGGAACCAATACTTGGCTAATCAGAGCATTACAATGTTCAGACAAAGCACATTTCCCTGGACTGTAGTTTTCTCATGTTATTACTTTTAATTGTGTACCAGTAAATAGACAGGGATAGACCTAACCTGTATCTCAAGTGAACCTGGAGCCCATGAAACTGAATGGCAACTTCTGAAGAATTTTATGTCCTTTTACCCATGATTCCTTTGTATGACTCCATTTTAAAGGGGTAGTTCACCTTTAGTAGTTCACCTTTTTGTATGTTATAGAATAACTAATTTTCAGAAACTTTACAACTGATCTTTATTATTTCTTTTTTATAATTTTTTTTTATTATTTCTTCATAATGTTTCCAGTTTTCAAATGAGGATCACTGACCCCAGCAGCCAAAAAAGGCCTCTGTAAGGCTACATGTTAATGGTTTTAACTTATGTATTTATTCAGGTCCTCTCCTATTCCTTTATAAGTCTTTCATTGAAAACTACTCCCTGGTTCGTAAGGTAATATAGACCCTAGCAACCAGATAGCTGCTGAACAAATAATAAAAAAAACTACAAATAAAAAAAATTAACTCAAAGGTGAACAACCACCTTAATATTATAATTATCAAATATATGAATGAAACCCCTCCTGCTAGTAGCTGATTATAATAAAATCAATATGAATATTTTCCCTCACATTGAGTAACCCAAATTGAGACCAATGCTTAAAGTTGCAGAGAAGAAAAAAAATAAGGTATTTAGAAGGTTAACGTAATAATGAATTTATTACGTGTCTAGCACCCATAGGGTTCAGCAGGTAACATTTACAGATCAGCCGATTGCTATGGGTTACTAGATGTGAGCAAATGTTAGACTTATTACATTATCCCCCTCCATTGATACCTCAGTATAGTATGTTCAACAATATTCATAAATTGTATGAGAACACTACATTTCTTTAAATACACTTTATGGCCAAATGTATGTGGAGTCACCTTCTTATTACATGACACATATCATGTAAGGCCCACTTAATTCCAACACAAGTGTCACTACATCATACGACATGCGACATGCTTGACAATCCCCGTTTCCTACTGTGTGGCAACAGTTTTTGGAAGGCCACATTCCACAATACTGGGGGGGCCTTCCCCTGCCCTATATAAGGCCATCCCTCCTCATTGCTGGTGCCTGAGAATTGGTCAACATTGAGCACTGAGGCACTGGCCCTAGCTCTTGTTTATGCTCTGCCTCCTGTTCTGATTTTTGCTCTTTCCCTGTTCTTGACTTGTTCTGCTCTTGTTCTGCTCGTGTCAGTCCCAGTCCTCTTCCAGTCTTCCAGTCCCGCCTTGCTCCATCCTGTTCTGGTCTTCGCCCCCTTCGTCCTGTCCTGGTCTGTGCCTCCTGTGTCCTGTCCTGGTCTGTGCCTCCTGTGTCCTGTCCTGGTTTACACTCCCTTCATCCTGGTCTTCGCCCACCTCCGTCCTGGTCTTTGCCCCCTTCAAACTGGTCTTTGCCCCCCTTCATCCTGGTCTTTGCCCTCCTCCATCCTGTCCTTTGCCCCTGCCGGCCTGTCCTGGTCTCATGTCCTGCTCGGTCTAGTCCTGGTCTTTGCCAGCTCCATCCTGCTCTGCTCAATTTAGTCCTGGTCTTTGCCAACTCCATTCTGTCCTGCTCAGTCTAGTTCTGGTCTTTGCCAGCTCCATCCTGCTCTTCTTGATCTAGTCCTGGTCTTTTCCCATTCCGTCCTGTCCTGCTCAGTCCAGTCCTGATCTTTGCCCGCTCTGTTCTGTCCTGCTCAGTCTAGTTCTGGTCTTTGCCCACTCTGTCCTGCTCTTCTCGGGCTAGTCATGGACTTTGTCCGCTCCATACTGCTCGTTTTAGTTCTGGTCTTTGCCCGCTCTTCCTGCTCTGCACGGTCTAGTCCTGGTCTCCGCCTGGTCTGTCCTGCTCCTGTCAGCACAATATCAGCTCCTGCCTGAAGGACTCGCCTTTCTCCTCTTTAGCACCCCCTACCTATTTAAGCAGCAAAAAGAAGACTAATTACATATTATTACCCTTGATTTTGATATATACAGTGCTTTATACAATATCCATAAACAAAAGTAGATTGCCCATTTCCAAAAAACATGATCAAAACCTTGATAATCCCAACATGAATAAATGTTATATACTGTATCACCAATCACGTGCTCTACATCCCCCAAAAGTGATATAAGAATGATAGAGTAAACTGACTGTTCAACACACTTGTGCATCTCTACAATGTGTTCTGTTGTGTTATCCTCTATCGAGTCTTCCATCAAATCATTATTGATCAATCTTTAGTATCTACAAAACCCCCAGAGTAATAAAGAAACATCAAAAAAACTGTTATCCTAAATGCTTGGGACCTGGGGAGATCTTTCCGTAATTTGGATTTTAGTCCACTAAAAAATTATTTACACGTTAAATAAACCCAATAGGATTGTTTTACCTTCAGTAAGGATAAATTATATCTTAGTTGGGATCAACTACAAGGTACTGTTTTATTATTACAGAGAAAACGGAAATCATTAAAATTAAATTAAATGGAGTCATTGGGAGACAGCTTTCTCGTAATATGGAGCTTTCTGGATAACACATTTCTGGATTAAGGATCCCATACCTATAATGTGCAAAATGTTTCCATAAAATACATTAAGAAACAGCTTTACAATTAAAGGAGTGGTTCACCTTTTAGTTAACTTTTAGTATGTTATAGAATGGCTAATTCTAAGCAATTTCTCAGTTGGTCTTCATTATTTATTTTTTATAGGTTTTTAATTATTTGCCTTCTTCTTCTGACTCTTTCCAGCTTTCAAATGGGAGGTCACTGACCCCATCCAGGGGAGTAACTATAGAGGAAGCAGACCCTGCGGCTGCAGGGAGGCCCAGGAGGTATAGGGGCCCTATTTCAATAAATATTGGTAAAACAGGTCAACCTCTAGACATTTTAGGGACCTGAAAAATAATTTGATGTGGGGCCCAGTAATATCTAGTTATGCCACTGACCCCATCTAAAAACAAATGCTTTGTAAGGCTAAAAATTAATAGTTATTAGGGTTGCACCGAATCCAGGATTCGGTTCGGGATTTGGCCAGGATTCGCCCATTTTCAGCAGGATTCAGATTCGGCCGAATCCTTTTTCCCAGATGAACCAAATCTGAATCCTAATTTGCATATGCAAATTAGGGACGGGGAGAGAAATCACGTGACGTCTAAGATATTTTTCCCTTCCCACCTCTAATTTGAATATGCAAATTAGGATTTCGATTAGGTTCGGTATTCGGCCAAATCTTTCACGAAAGATTCAGGGGTTCAGCCTCATCCAAAATAGCGTATTCGGCGCACCGTGCTGCATTTTCACCCGACAGTCGGATCAATGTAGTTGTTTCCTGCGATTCTCCTTCACTTCCGTTTTCGGTAAAACATCCAACATGCGTTTAGTCGTATTGCGACGTGTCGGGTCCAAGCGCTTCATCTAGTCCTGCCCTTAACCATGCATGAAAGAAAATCTTTAGAAATCTTCATAATCAGTATTCCACTTTGCTTTCTAGGCCTGACCATGAGGTCCTTTTCATCAGCAAAAACAGCCCTAATTGGTGCTTAAATACTACACTATCTGCTCTTTGTTTTCTTTTTCTCTGGTCTTGGCTGTATTTTGCTCACCATTTTAATGCAATCTAGCCCAGAAACCAGTGGTATGACAGATAATTGCCCGACTAACTACTTGGTCAATCAGAACATTAGAACCGTCACCATTCAAAATCAATTAGAGCTCACGGCTTGCTGAAACAGTAACAGCAACAACATGTGAATCTAACACACATCAACACATGCAGCTAGTTCTGCTGGTCAAAGGCAGAGATGAGAGGGGAGGCAGCCATTGGAATTGCAGACACGTTCGCAGTTCTCTGGCATTACTGGTTTGAAGTTTCACTTGTTAAATGAACCAGGGACTTGTCTTGTTTACACGATGACGCATGCGAGGCATCCAGATGAGTGAATCTGCTTTTTCAGGTCGCACAAATATTCATTTTAAGGATTTTAGGTTCCTTGTTTTAATTTTCTAAGGGACAAAAAACATTTTCCACCTCTTTGAACCTCTGGCATAAATGTTTTCTAACACAGATTTCCGGAAATGATTTGGGAACCCCAAAATGCAGACGTTTAGTGAAACTCATGGAAGCAGTTTACTCGTGTCCAGTGAGGAGACTGACAAGAGAAAATGAAATGACGGCTCTTATCAGTCTTTTCTTTCAGAAAACCTTCTGCAAATCATTTGTGGCTATGAAAACTGTAATGAACCTTAATATCCCCCAGCCGTTGAAATCAATTTGCTCAGGCTGAAGGAATACCGCAATCACTGGATTTTTGCTGTCAAACTTTATTTAAAAAACAGGAAAGAGGAATCATAGTCACTGACAGTTACAACATCGTACCCTAAACATGCCCTTTGATAAACTGATGCAATTGGGTAGACAAACATTACTCAGTAGGAAGACCTCTGCTTTGTTAGAAAAACCCTAAACTGACCCCAAAATACTTTTTTGCTTCCTGTTGTTCAGTGTCAAGTATTCAAATTTGACAATTGTCAGGGGTTAGGTAGCTGGGACCAGCTTTCTTGGGGGAAAGCAGCCTACGGCACCATCACAACTCATAAGGGCAGAGACACGCGGTCAGATTCTGGGAGATAAGTCACCCGGCGACAAATCTCCTCTTCTTCGGGGCGACTAATCTCCCACAACTGCCTTCTCCTGTCTTCCCACCGGCTAGAATGAGGCAACTTCGGGCGACTTCGGAAAGCAAAGTGCTCTAAGTTCCATCCCGCCATCGATTTTCATTCTAGCCTTACTTAAAACTTGAATCTGCTGGTATGTAGAGAGTTCAGATTGGTGCCTGCTGCACCACTGAGCTGCTCTGGCACCTCAAGCATTATACACCAGATCAGAGAGACGGGCGTTCTAAATATGGAACATCTCTGCTAAGCCTTTAGGCCCACTCTCTACCTAGTTCCCCATATGCAACCATTTATTGTGTGTGGCCTAGTTGCTGGCAAATCTCAAGAAAACTCTGTGCCTTGAGGGCATAATAATGAGCCAAGTGCTTGTGCTATGCTCATAAATGAGGCCCATGAATTTAATATGAATAGACTGATCGATCATCGTGAGCAGAAAATACTGGTTAGAAAAAGTCAATCATATGAGATTATGGACTGTATGTAAATATACACAAGTGATGGTTTGGCTTAATCATATTAAAGGGAGGTAATTTTAAGCAATCTATGGCATTTTGTCATTAGTTTTTATGGAGGATTCATTGAGCCATTGCCCAAAGGCTCAATGATAGTGATTAAAACGGTGTGTTAATGTACAATGCAGATTTCAATTTCATATTTAATGTTTTTATGGAATCAAACCAACAGTTGATGCCTTATCAATTATCACTATAAGTTTTTAGTGGGCCTCTAAATGGACAATAAACCCCCTTGTTCAACATGAATTTAATGGACAGGGCTAGTGCTGAACACACATTTTTTGCAATCATGAGAAATCAGTGTTTTTGTTATTTCTTGAGCTAAGCAGGGCAATCAGGGGAACTATATCTACCTTATGCAGTGTCAAACCCCATGACCCTTCTTAGGGCAGAGACACAAGCTCAGATTCGGGAAGATTAGTCACCCAGCAACAAATCTCCTCTTCTTAGGGGCGACTAATCTCCCCGAATTGCCTGGCAATCGATTCGATTCATTTTTCGAAGACGAGGAAAATTAAGGGCTCCTAGCGCCATCCTGCCGGGGATTGACATTGTAGCCGGCGGGAAGGCAGTTTGGGGAGACGAAGAGTCGATTAATCGCTGGGTGACAAAATCTCCCCGAATCTGAGCTTGTGTCTCTGCCCTTAGGTAGACAGTTCTTCAACTGAATGCAGAGTGCCTTGAAATGTGAGCCACATTCAAATGTGATTAAAAAGAGTTGGGGAGCAACACAAGCATCAAAAATGTCCCTGAGGATGCCAACTGAGAGCTGTGATTGCCTATTTGGAAGCCCCTACAATAGAGTCTTTTTGGCAGTACCCTTGTTTTTTATCCAACCAAAACCTCAAAGCCAAGAATTCAAAAATAAGCACCTGCTTTGAGGCCGCTGAGAGCAACAATCAAGGGGTTGGTGAGCACCATGTTACTCGAGAACCACTGATTGGAGATCGCTGATCTAAGCCAACCAGCAGTTCTCAAAAGGTTACTAGATGTATGCATTGCTTATAACTAGGCAAGTAATTTCAGTATATTCTCTTTTTCATTGTTTCCCGTATAGACATGAACACATCAATGCTTAGCCTATTAGTTTAATTGCTCCTATTATTCATTCTTCGTTAGTATGCCATTATCAAATGAATGTAATTTGCATAGACAAGGTAAGAAGCATGCCCCATTTCCTGCAAAAAACTAAAATTTCTCTATGGGGCATAAGCATAAACCTAAAGAAGGAACATTTTTAGAGCCCTGTGCCAAAATAATCAATGGAAGAACATTTTCTTCTCCATTCATAAACAGGCCCTCTTCATTCAAGTAGATTTGTGCATACAGTTGCAGAAACTCTTATCACTCAGCACAATGTATTTAATGGTGACATGTGCCGCAGACAGTTTGCTCAACTCTACAAACAATATCAGAAATGTTTACTACTCTCAATCTTTTTTTTTTTTTTTTGGAAATATTTTCTTTCCTTGCATGCAAAGGAGATTAGTATCTTTTTTGTTAGCCCATTTTCTTATCTCATCTGAAACCTCAGACTGTGTTTAATCCTTGGGATTATTTTAAGTACAGTTTTATGCTTGTTTTGACAAGCATTTTTAATGTCCTTACTATAATCACCTCTTGCCTCTGCTGCTTCGATTGTGAGAGGGGGGCTGCTCCGCCGGCTCGCTGTGTTTTATTGATGCACTGAAATAACTAAGGGCCAAAAATATTGTACTCATTTCCTTTCTTTCCTAATTTCTGAAATTTATTGTAACTTTACTGACTATATCTTGATTTTTAACATATTTGTCAACCTGTGGTGGCACAAAAAAGCAAAGCAAATGTGTTGCTCATTTATGGTTCAGGCTTTAGTAAGACATATTTTATTATTTTAAAGTGGACCCGTCACCCAGACATAAAAATCTGTATGATAAAAGTCCTTTTCAAATTAAATATGAAATCCAATTTCTTTTTTTTTATTAAAGCATTCATAGCTGTTGTAAACTTTTAAAAAATCAAAATTTAAAAAAATAAAATTTAAAAATCTCAGCTGTCAATCAAATGTTGCCTGCCCCTCCTCTATGCCTAGGCATAGAGGCGGGGCAAGCAATTACTTTCACTTTCCATTCAGCACTTCCTAGATGTCACCGCTCTCCCCACATTCCCCCCAGTTCTCTTAACCATTTAATTGTGTAACCAGGACATGGGGATGGACATCAGGTCCCCTATTCTGGTGCACAAACAAGATTCTGAGATGATACAAGACTTGTCTTAATAACAGTGTCCACAAAATGGCTCCTGCCTGCTTGCTATAATTATGAATTCCCAGACTGAAGGAAACAAGATTCAAATAATTTATACAGTGCAATTAAAGTTCATTTTGTTGACTAACATGATAAAATAGGATTTGGAAATATATTTTTTGGGTGACGGGTCCCCTTTAAAATAAGTTAGTGCCTCTTATTGCTTCTTCCTTGAGCAGTAATGATAGCTAAAGCTAAAGCTTTCTCAGCTTTGAGGCTGGCATAGAACAAACCCACAACAAACCATTGCTAGTATTCCAGGACAGGAGGGCCCCAGTAATTGGCTGAGATGCTATGGGGTGCATGCAGCCAATCTCTTTTTTGCATATGGTTAAACCAAGGACAATATGGAGTGTGATTATTGACAAAATGGAGTCTAATTGTGCTCTCAGTTCATCGGGTCAAAATGTACTTGGAAACATTACACTCAATACTTCCAGTCTATTTAAATAGCTGCATAATGTGCTATGGGAAAAATCTATGGGGCCGGATGCAAAGTGCTACAATAAACAGAATAATGCAGGTATAAGTTTCTAAACTATCAGGGATAGGGATGTAGCGAACGTCGGAAAAAATGTTCGCGAACATGTTCGCGAACTTCCGGACAAAAATGTGAACGGTTCGCGAACGTCGCGAACCCCATAGACTTCAATGGGAAGGCGAATTTTAACAGCTAGAAAAGACATTTCTGGCCAGAAAAATGATTTTAAAGTTGTTTAAAGGATGCAACGACCTGGACAGTGGCATGCCAGAGGGGGATCAAGGGCAAAAATGTTTCTGAAAAATACATTGTTGACACAGCGCTGCGTTTTGTGCTGTAAAGGGCAGAAATCACACTACGTCACTCAGGTGATGTTTCTGGACACGGAATGTGAAAAAGCTCACACAGCTAGGTGGCACTTGGTTAAAGACTGGGCAAACAATGCCTGCAAAGGCAACGTATACAGTAGTGGATACGGAATATATTATTGCTGCTGTAAAAACATCACTCAGGTGATGTTTACGGACACGGAATTATTATTGTTATTTAGACAGAATGTGAAAAAGCTCACACAGCTAGGTGGCACTTGCATACCTCCCAACTGTCCCTCTTTTGACCACTCAACCCCCTGTCCCTCTTTTGTACTGGAAAGTCCCTCTTTTCTCTGCACTGAACAGCCAGAAAAAAAACCAGTTTCTAACTTAATTGGCTTTTGGCAGAGAGCTCAGAACAGCTAACAGGTGCAAATAAGATACTTTGTAACAATTTTGACTCTGGTTGGTGCTGGTGGTGGTGAACTACTAGGAGGAGCAGCACACCAGTCCCTCTTTTCTCTGCACTGAACAGCCAGAAAAAAAACAGTTTCTAACTTAATTAGCTTTTGGCAGAGAGCTCAGAACAGCTAACAGGTGCAAATAAGATACTTTGTAACAATTTTGACTCTGGTTGGTGCTGGTAGTGGTGAACTACTAGGAGGAGCAGCACACCAGTCCCACTCCCCAACACAGCTAGACTAATAGCACTGGGCTCTTATAGTAGCAAAGTAAAAAAACAAAAAAGAAAATAAAAGCAGTCCTTACAAGGACTATTGGGTTATTACAGCAGTCAGCAGATGAGATCAGAAGCAGTGCCCACAGCAGCTACATACAGAGCACTGCAGTAGAAGGTAGATTACTAGTCAGCAAAGCTAACTAACCTAAACTAAAATGTCCCTCAAATCCCTGCAGAGTTCTGTCCCTACAATACAGAGCAGTATCAAGTAGATTACTAGCCAGCAAAGTTACTATCAACTGTCCCTCAAATCACTAACAGCTCTCTCCCTACACTAGCTCTTCCAAGCACACACAGGCAGAATGAAAAAACGCTGCAGGGCTTCAGTTTATATATGGAAGGGGAGTGGTCCAGGGGGTGTGGGGGTGGTCCAGGAGGGAGAGCTTCCTGATTGGCTGCCATGTATCTGCTGGTCTGGGGTGAGAGGTCAAAAATAAGCGCCAGCTAAGGCAAACCCAAATTGGCGAACGTCGCGCGACGTTCGCGAACATTCGGCGGACGCGAACGGCCGATATTCGCGCGAATTAGTTCGCGGGCGAACAGTCCGCGACATCCCTAATCAGGGACTGTATTTTATCATTTGCCTGCTACATGATTGCTTTCTGCTATTCTTTTATGTTAGGCTTCAAGTGCAATATTCATACCTCCCAACTGTCCCTTTTTTGGAGGGACAGTCCCTCTTTTGACAGCTCAACCCGCAGTCCCTCATTTGTACTGGAAAGTCCCTCTTTTCTCTGCACTGAACAGCCAGAAAAAGAAACAAAGTTTCTCACTTAATTGGCTTTTAGCAGAGAGCCCAGAACAGCTAACAGGTGCAAATAAGATACTTTGTAACAATTTTGAGATACAAAAACACAGTTTAGATAAGGAGAAATATTTTCAAACTTTCATAACCTGCCAAATTTTGTAAAAAGGATATGGTAATTAGGGGGTTTGGCCACAGAAAGGGGTGTGGTCAAAAAATTGCTGCGCTACATGCGGGAAAACATTTTTTGTCCCTCTTTTTACTTCCAAAATGTTGGGAGGTATGCAATATTTAAGAGATTCTTGGTGTAGAGTCTGACACTCATATGGAATTAGGGGTGGATCAGCAAGACAGTAAGACTTTGAATGAGAAAGATTTGGGCTTGAAACCTGTGTCACTTACATAAAACTCTATTCCCTAAGCCTTACGGTAAGGCCACACGACGAGATTCGGGGAGATTTTGTCGCCTGGCGACTAATCGCCTCGTCTTTTGACCGACTATCTCCCCGAACTGCCTCTGCGTTTTTCACCATAGGCTACAATGCAAAGTCTCCTGCGCTAATGCACACGTGGTGATGCGTTTTCTATAGTCGCCCGAAGTTGCCTCAGTGAGGCATTGAAAACGCATCATGGCGATTCCTGTATGGCAGATTCGTGATTCCTGTATGACAGATTCGTGATTCCTGTATGACAGATTCGTATATTTGGTCCTGATAAAAGTCCAGGCAGATAACAACTGGGATTAACAACTATCTGCCTCTGAGCAAATCAATGTACCTACACTTACATACTCTTATATGACATCAAAGGTCCCCAGGTTTTGTGTAGTAGCCCAAGCATATTTAATAATGTCACAAGAAAAAGAACGAAAAAAAAGAACGAAAGCACAAAGGAGCATAGAAATAATGTTTCCATCTAGATGCAAAGCACAAACTAAGGTGTCCGTGATGGTGCTTAATAGACTACAGACCCCTGTTTGACATGCACGCCCGCTGCTTGTGTTTCACATTTGCATTCAGAGCTTTCCTCTCCCTCTCGCCGCCCTTTTTTTTTTGTATTGTTTTGCTTTTGGCCTCATTAGGCTTTTTCATTTGATATCAGAGGAAAGCAGGCATTTCATCTCTTATTTCACTTTGCTTTGCCATCAACATTTCATTCTCCTTTGCTAATATGGAAAACCGATTTGAATGTAACCCCAAAGTTGACTAAATTAAACAATTATGTTGGGTTCATGCAATTAGGATGAAGTAAATAAAGGAGGAATGGAGTGGAAATACTGCCAAAATGCAAGTTATTTGATTTTTTTCTTCTTAAAAAAAAAAGGGCAGTCATCTAATGATTTTCATTTTTAATGGCACACTACTATACACAAATACATTTTTAAATAAAAAAATGATATATAGTGTTTGGTTAGACATCACAGGGACACTTACAAATTCTATGGCAGGGTTTACTCCCCCAGTTATTAGCCTACTAACCCCCCAGTCCCAATGGGCAGGGTAGGCCCTGTCATTTAAAGGGATACTGTCATGGTTATCAGTTAATAGTGCTGCTCCAGCAGAATTCTGCACTGAAATTCATTTCTCAAAAAAGCAAACAGATTTTTTTATATTCAATTTTGAAATCTGACATGGGGCTAGACATTTTGTCAATTTCCCAGCTGCCCCTGGTCATGTGACTTGTGCCTGCACTTCAGGAGAGAAATGCTTTCTGGCAGGCTGCTGTTTCTCCTTCTCAATGTAACTGAATGTGTCTCAGTGAGACATGGGTTTTTACTATTGAGTGTTGTTCTTAGATCTACCAGGCAGCTGTTATCTTGTGTTAGGGAGCTGCTATCTGGTTACCTTCCCATTGTTCTTTTGTTTGGCTGCTGGGGGGAAAAGGGAGGGGGTGATATCACTCCAACTTGCAGTACAGCAGTAAAGAGTGATTGACGTTTATCAGAGCACAAGTCACATGACTTGGGGCAGCTTGGAAATTGACAATATGTCTAGCCCCATGTCTGATTTCAAAATAGAATATAAAAAAATCTGTTTGCTCTTTTGAGAAATGGATTTCAGTGCAGAATTCTGCTGGAGCAGCACTATTAACTGATTCATTTTGAAAAATTTTTTTTTCCCCATGACAGTATCCCTTTAAGTAGAGTGGGGCACCAATATAAACTAAAGTTCAATTAAATAGACCACATCCACCAAGTAACACCCATACACACTCATTCCACTGCAAGTTGCAAACCTTTTTGGGGTCTGCAAATTTGGACCATATGAAGAATGCTTTGTCTCCCTTTACACCCCTTATAGGATAGTGAATAAAGTACCCCCTCTTGTAAATTATAAGGATATTATAAGTGACTGAGGAGTTTCATGACCATATAAAAACATGAGGCCGAAGGTCATGGACTCCAAGGTAACTTCTAATATCCACATATTTTGCAACAGGGGGTACTTTATTTATTATAATACACAAGTTTCAGTGAGTCATGTGACAGAAATGACATCACTACTCACCGTTTATAACTGATGACATCAGAACTCACCGTTTATAAGGATATAATTTACAAGATATTCATGGCTTTTGAGTATTATAAGGATATCATTTACAGGATTTTATGTATATTATTTAAATATAATGATCTCATTTTGTAAATATAAACTCCTTGAGGTCATAAAGGGACCTTCATGAACAACCCAGCTACTAGTTATAACTTTGTAAAAAAAAGCAAAGAAGAATAAGAGGACACCCTTTACATTTACATGTACATGTTGCAGAGAGGGCCTCCTATTTAGCTACACAGCTACTGGGCCAAATTAGGTCCATAAGGGGCCTGTATAGACCCACCAGAACTGAATCAACCATCCCAGCATAATTTTCAATTTTTTTAGCCAATTAATATCTGGCCAAGGCCTGACCAGTTATGGGTCATGCAGGATGTTCATCTGGCCCTATAAATGGTTCAATAAGTTGCCAGGACTGAAGTCAACAGGCAATACTGACCCATGATAAGACCAGCTTTATACTACAATTATGTGAGCTCCATGTCTGCCAATGGAACTCGTTTTGCATTCCTCTTTGACCAGTAACTATTACACATTGGATTTGTGTGTGTATGAGAAATCTTGGCCCAAGGCTCAATTTTATTTGTTCAGAATTTGTGCATATATCTGATAAAAAAAATGAGGAATTCTACACATGTGTTATATGCTTTTAAAAGACCTATTTCAGCAGGCCCTGTTCTAAAACACCCCGATTCTTACATTCTAAAATATGCTTTCTATTTAAAAATATGTGTAAAAGAAACATATAATCTGATGGCAGGTAATGACCAGTTGTCCCATGAGCTGAAAACAGCCTTCCCACCTGAGCTGAAAACAGCAAGCCCACCCTAGTTACACTTCTTAGTTACTAGTTACAGTTCTATCTTTATATATCATTTCTGTTGGATTGCTTGTAAATTGGGCCGTTTGCATCAGAGAGTGGAAATGGATTTTCTCCGGCCTTTAACCCATGGATTCAAAACCATGGCCTGCCAGTTCAGTTAGAATTCCCAGCATCCCCTGGCATCCCGTTTAATAATTGCTGAAGGGCCACAGATTAAGGGGGTTATTTACTAAAGTAAAAGGGCTTACTTACTAAAAAAGGGGTTTTTGGTGCAAAACTCAAATTTTTGGGGTTTCCTTTAAACTCAAATTTTTCAGGATTTATTTAAGTCCGATGCTGCAAAAAGTCTGAATCTGCCATCCCAGACCTGCCAAGGTTTTATATAAATCAATGGGGGAGGTCCCTATCCTATTTGGAAGTTTCTATGGTCTGCGCTGGAATTAGCCCGAAAATCAGACTTTTTCTGGCTTTTCAGGCAAAAATCTGAAAAATCGTCCGATTCGGGAAAAACCTCATAAACATTTGTATGATTCGGATTTTTGCTTGATTTTATCGAGTTCTCCCCCCGATTAAATTGTGTTTTTTTTTTTATAATAATGTAAAATCGTGGATTCTAGTTTGGTCTTTTTGGACTTTTTTTATTTAAAAAAAATCTGGATTTTGATGAATAACCCCCTAAGTATCCCTGTCCCTTTTTAGATAATTCAGAAGTTTGCCCAAGGAAGCCATTCAGTGTTTAGAAGCTTTTAGAGAGGGCCCATATACACACATGATGTACAGAAAGACTAGTCAGTGGGAAGAAGGGGTGGCACTGCAGTTTTGTATCAGTGTCGGGGACAGTGGTCACAGTCCTGACTAAGCCCTATAGATGTTCCTACCATCCACAGTAGCTGCCATAGAATACCACCACCACAGAGAATACCACATCCCCAGCCCTATTCCCTCCTCCTGCTCGATATGTCGTTACACTGCATACTCCCAACCGTAGCAATCGATAACCATCACCGTGGCAACGGGAGCAGGCCTGCGCCGGGAGCAAAGCCTCTTGTATGTGCACAGGGTAAAGGCTGAAGAGAAAAGAGATTTCTGTGAGGAAATCTCTGGTTCTGAGACTACGCAACATTTGTCATATTTCTATACAAGTAACACAATTCCCTTTTACCTTAGTCAAGTCTGTGTGGGTGTATAAACATGGATTACAAAGAGCCTGCCTTCCAACACTTCCTATTCATCTACTTTATGTGTGCGCTGGATTGTGTTTAACCAATTGTCAGATCTTGTTGACTCCAGTCCTGGCAACTTATTGAACCATTTATAGGACCAGAGTAATGGCAGTCGCTGCAGGAAACGGTGCCCAGAAGTGCAACACACAAACGGTGCCCCCATAGTTCCATTTTATTCACTGCGTCACCCACTCATTTTTCCCTGTAGAGACATTTGTTTCCTCTAATCTTCCCCCCCTCTCATTATGTCTTATTCTAAAGCGACTTGGAGTTGCTTTCCATATATTAATATATTAAGATATAATAGATATTGAAAATCATTTCCATTACTGAAGAGAGGATTATTAACCCCATATGGACCATTTACTAAAATTTTGTCTTGATTTGACCCCACAAATATGAGGCCCAAAAGAATCCTGTACTTTACAGCTGCTGTTGACCAGGTATAAAAATACACAGCACCCTTAGGGGCAGATTTATTAAGGGTCGAATTTCGAGGGTTAAAAAACCCCTCGAATTCGACCCTCGAAGTTAAAATCTTTTGAATTCGAATATCGAATTCGAAGGATTTAGCGCAAATGCTTCGATCGTTCGAATCGATCAATTAAATCGTGATCGAAGGATTTTTAATCGATCAAAAATAACTTTGTTGGGGAACATTGCACCTCGGTAGGTTTAAAGTGGTTTAAAGTATGAAGTCGAAGTTTTTTTTAAAGAGACAGTACTTCGATTATCGAATGGTCGAATAGTTGAACGATTTTTACTTCGAATAGTTCGATTCGTTCGATTCGATTGAGTTTGCTCGAATTTGACCAAATCGATGGTAGAAGTACCCAAAAAAAATACTTCAAAATTCGAATTTTTTTTCCATTCGAATTCTTCACTCGAGCTTCGTAAATCTGCCCTTAGTGCATTCAGCCCACATGAGGTCTTTTGTATCTGCAAAATCTTGGGCAATAGACGGGCATCATGAAAGTACCCCGTTGACACGTAATGGAGTGTAGGGAAGTAGGGGCATGACAGATCCGCTGGTGCCTAAGCCCCATCTTGCTCTGGGGTATTGCTTAGCAGTAGTGATGGGCGAATTTATTTGGCAGGCTCAACTTCATGACAAATTTACGAGTTTCGACTGCCGGCAATTAAATTAGTGAAATTGCTGCGCAAATTCACTACCGACAAGTAAACGGATGCCCATTGACCCTTCGTCAGAATTGTCGCCAGTGTCAATTTTGATGCCCACAAATTGACGCCAGCATCAAAATTCGCGTTTCGCTTCCCTGCGAATTTCCCGCAAATAAGCGAAACGGGACAAATTCACCTATCACTAGTTAGCAGGTCATTAGGGGAGTGATGACAGGGAAGGAAGAAGGGGTCAGGAAAGTTCCCACAGCTCATTTTAATTTTGGCAGCACAAGAAATCACCCACCCTCCCTCAATCTTAAAGGAGTTGTTCACCTTTTGATTAACCTTCAGTATGATGTAGAGAGTGATATTCTGAGACAATTTGCAATCGGTTTTCATTTTTTATAATTTTCTGGTTTTTGAGTTATTTAGCTTTTTATTCAGCAGCTCTCCAGTTTGCCATTTCAGTCATCTGGTTGCTAGGGTTCAAATTACCCTAGCAACCATGCCCTGATTTGCATATGAGACTGGAACATGAATAGGAGAGGCCTGGATAGAAAGATGAGTAATAAAAAGTAGCAATAACAATACATTTGTAGCCTTACAGAGTATTTGTTTTTTAGATGGGGTCAGCGACGCCCATTTAAAAGCTGGAAAGAGTCAGAAGATAAAGGCAAATAACAATAAAACTATAAAAAGTAAATAACGTAGATCAATTGAAAAGTTGGCCATTCTATATGGTTGTTGTATTTACTGGGAGCGTATAAGTAGGGTGGCGGGAGGGGTAATTGGCAGGGGCTGGGCAGGTGACGACGATGCCTCTGTCAATGCCTCTCTGTGTCACACTTGGAACGTTGCATGCAATTTGTGCGGCACTTACATGCAAACGTTTTGCAGTGGTGTTGCACATATCCTTGGCCAAGTAAAAGTAAAAAATGGGAAAATATTGTGCCAATTTTATGTAACTGCATCATTTTGTGCAATAGAGGGCTATGTAAGTACATGTACAAAGCCTTTAAACTCATGTTGTGTGCAGTAGTCATACCTGTTATGGGTACAAGTTTGGCAGTGGTGTTGCTGCTTAGCTTAAATGGATACTGTCATGGGAAAAAAAAATTCAAAATGAATCAGTTAATAGTGCTGCTCCAGCAGAATTCTGCACTGAAATCCATTTCTCAAAAGAGCAAACAGATTTTTTTATATTTGATTTTGAAATCTGACATGGGGCTTGACATTTTGTCAATTTCCCAGCTGCCCCTGGTCATGTGACTTGTGCCTGCACTTTAGGAGAGAAATGCTTTCTGGCAGGCTGCTGTTTTTCCTTCTCAATGTGTCTCAGTGGGACATGGGTTTTTACTATTGAGTGCTGTTCTTAGATCTACCAGGCTGCTCTTATCTTGTGTTAGGGAGCTGTTATCTGGTTACCTTCCCATTGTTCTTTTGTTTGGCTGCTGGGGGGGAAAGGGAGGGGGGTGAAATCACTCCAACTTGCAGTACAGCAGTAAAGAGTGATTGAAGTTTATCAGAGCACAAGTCACATGACTTGGGGCAGCTGGGAAATTGACAATATGTCTAGCCCCATGTCAGATTTCAAAATTGAATATAAAAAATCTGTTTGCTCTTTTGAGAAATGGATTTCAGTGCAGAATTCTCCTGGAGCAGCACTATTAACTGATTCATTTTGAATTTTTTTTCCCATGACAGTATCCCTTTAAGCATATTGACATGGGCATAATGCTCTGCCAGTTTGCAGTAGAGGCAATTAGACATACGTTCTAGTAAAAGTATAAAAAAAATTGCATTCGAAAAGGAAAAACACGGCTGATATTACTAAAAATTTGCACTTTTACAAGATAACACACGCAGGTTGCCACAGAGGCTTGAGTCTGCCTAATTTATTTACCAACCAAGCCAGGAAGGTCTACCAGACTTCTTTGTTCCCAAACCTGCTGTGCGGAGACTTACAGAAATTACAAGAATATCCCTGTGTGCGTGATGACAGTACAACATCTATAAAACTAAGAAAATAATGTTTGATGCAGCCCTTTAATACAGCCCAATGCAGTCTAAAGCTGGCCATGCATTATAAGATTCGCTCATTTGGCGATACAACAATCAAGCATATCTTTCATTGAGGTGGGCAATACCAGGCTAATCTAATTGTTTGCCCTTCAGGCCAATGATCATTATTGCCACTATGCCGGTTGTTGGATCAAGGACTGTATCAAGTTGCAGATGTGTTCTTCGATCTAATGGGAAAATTAATCATTTTCAGACAGATATTGTTCAGGTAAGCCCATCAGAGAGCCCCATACATGGGGAGATAAGCTGCTGAATGGGCCAAATCTGCAGTTTAAATCTGCCATATATGGCTATCTTAGGTGGCTCATGGGTTTCAACTTTCCAGTGCCAAATTGGCTTACAGAATCCTCTTTTTCTGTGATTATGGAGCCTCCTTAGATAGCAGGTCCCAGACATGGTTGCAACCCCTCTAAGTAGATGATGATAATGTGTGCCCTAGAGGTTGTGCCTTGGGTCATCATTTAAGTCCAGTGCTTTGAATACATTGGGGTGAAGCATGAGTGCATGCATAAGTCCACCTGCACAGGTTTGATCCATGGAAAATGGAGATTCCATGAGAAATTGGGGATATTTTAATTTTCCCAGTGCTATTAATCTTGGTATCTATGACTGCAGCATGGTGGTTTCAAAGGGTGTTTCTTGAATGAACTAATATTCGCCGAATGGGATGACAAGACATTTGCTATTTAAGTTAAGGGCAATATGGGCAAGCAACATACAACAGATTTCTCCACAGGCGGAGCGAATGTCTTGAGTGCCATTAATATTATATTTAACATTTAATTATCTTTATTAATTATATTAATTTATATTATAATGTATTATATATATATATTTATATTTACACACATATATATATATATATATAAATTAATATATTTACAAGAGTGATGGATGCCGGCACTCACGAAAATTTAAATCCCAAATGCCTGGGTGCAGTCCTCAAAAATCAAGTAGACGAAATCCATGGAAGTAGCAGGTCTTACAAGATGTGAAAAATATTTATTGTGGGTTCCACGGATTTCGTCTTTTAATATATTTATACATTCATTTATATTATACTAATTATATTTAACATCTGTGTCCCAGACATATCAGGGGACATTTAAAGGGGACCCGTCACCCCAAAAAATTATTCCAAATCCTATTTTATAATTTTAGTCAAGCAAAATGAACTTTAATTACACTATATAAATTATTTGAATCTTGTTTCCATCTGTCTGGGAACTCATAATTATAGCAAGCAGGCAGGAGCCATTTTGTGGACACTGTTATTAAGACAAGTCTTGTATCATCTCAGAATCTTGTTTGTGCACCAGAATGGGGGACCTGATGTCCATCCCCATGCCCTGGCTACACAATTAAATGGTGAAGAGAACGGGGGGAATGTGGGGAGAGCAGTGACATCTAGGAAGTGCTGAATGGAAAGTGAAAGTAATTGCTTGCCCCGCCTCTATGCCTAAGGCGTAGAGGAGGGGCCAGCAATATTTGATTGACATCTGGTATTTTTAAATGAGTTTACAACAGCTATGAATGCTTTAATAATAAAAAAAGAATTTGGATTTCATATTTAATTTGAAAAGGACTTTTATTATAAAGCTTTTTATGTCTGGGTGACGGGTCCACTTTAAGGGGATGCCCCCACAGCCCAAAATCTATAATTTTTCTATCTTGAAAAATGATAGAATTCTCTTTGACTCAACTGAATAATAACCACTGAACTAAGCAACTACTGTTGTTTTAAAAATCCATAGCTGGCAAGAACAATGTCCCTTTAATGTCCTCGCTGCTAATTTACAGCCCAGCAGTTTGCAGTGGTAGCAAAGCAGCTACGATCAGTATAAGAGAACAGTGAATCTGGACTCGCAGCTGCAGTGGATTTTTGCAAGCGTCAGTTTCTTCCCAAAGAGATATAGTAGATTGCCAATGAGTTTGGTATGAATCACTGTAACACTGTAGTCTGTTGGCAGGCGTCTTGCAAATATAGAACAGCATCTGTCTTGCCTAGTGCAAAATTGTTTAGCTAATAAAAGGCCCCGTAATGAAATGTGAATGGGCTTCGTTTTCTAATGTGGCGAGATGGAAAAACAATGGACTGTTGGCAATATACATAGATGCACGCAAACCAAGAAGTGTACGTGCTCCACTATCTGTTTATGGAAAAGGAGTGCTTGCATCGCCCAGATGGTAGGAAATTCGATTTGTGCTATGCACGATAAATTGGAATTTATTCAAACAGGATGAAAAAGCATTTCTAGTAGACGATGCACTGTTTGCCAATAACTGCAATGATGGTTTAGAGTAGAGCAATACTGCAAACCAAGTATATTTAAAGGAAAACTATACCCCCAAACAATGTAGGTCTCTTTTAAAAGATGCTGAGTAAAACAGCTCATGTGTAAATCCCTGCTTCATGTTAATGAACCATTATCATAATAATATACTTTTTTAGTAGTATGTGCCATTGGGTAATCATAAATAGAAAATTGCCATTTTAAAAAATAAGGGCTGCCCCCTGAGATGGTAAGATTCACTGTGTACACATACAAACCACATGTAAGGTCACATGAGCCAATTAACAGACAGAGTTCTGCCTTTTGCTTCCTCACTTCTTCCTGTTACAGTTAGAGCTGTAGTATTTCTGGTCAGGTGATCTCTGAGGCAGCACAGATAGAGTCACGAAATGGTGGTTCAAGGCAAGAGATGTAAAAGGGCAATATTTATGTAAATATATATCCCAGTTTGGTAAGATTCTTTAATATGTCATTCAAGTTGATATAAACTATCTGTTGCTTAAGTATTCATTTTGGGGGTATAGTTTTCCTTTAAGCATAAAGACTTCACCAATGAAGTAACTCACCAAATGACGTAGGTGGCCCAGGTGCTCCTGCCCCAGGCCCTCAGCCCACGGGAGCGGACAGTCCATGAACAGATAAACAGAGAGCAAGGCACTCTGATAGGTAACGCACAGATCAGACCAATAAGTAAAAATATGAAAATTGTATTCATATATAAACATCTCACGCCTAAAGGGTAGAGCAAGAGCAAGCCAGGAAGGGAAAATGTCACTTTACTTTTAGCTCGCTTGTATTCTTCTTTAGGGTTTCTATACATGTCAAGCAATTGTGAAACTCTGTAGGGCTCAAATGCTGAGAATCAAATAGAGAACGTTTATTTGTTGCGCGTGAGTTCCGTATAAAGTGAATAAAGCAGAACGTGAACAGCGCTGCCTGTGACGCAGATACATGGTGTAAAGCTGCTGACGTCTAAAGGGTTATTTATGGTTTTCATCTGAAAATAATATTTTAACGACTTAGTTACATAGCTTTTTATACCAAATAAAGACAAAATGACAATAAATCCATTCATATTTCCTCACAATGGGCAAAATGCTAATCACTCTGGTTTCTATAGTGAACCATAATCAGTGTCAGTGCAGACAGGTGATAAGTTGCATCCACTACAACTTGTGCACAATTCACCAATGTGACTGTAAATTGGTGCTAGTCCTGGTGGGGTGAACCATGCGCACATTGTGGCACATGTTTTTTCCCCTGCACCTTGCTCTCAATATGGCATTAAGAGATGGTGGGTGGTAGATGTTACTTAAGCGTCCTCTGAAAGGCCCCTTTGCACATCATTGGAATAGGAAGACCCTTCTAAGTGTTACTTATAGTGGGAGATGCACTGACCCTAGATCAAGAATCTATGAATCTATAATTTAGGATATCTGGCGGTTATACATACACCAGGACAATGGGGTTGTTTGGCCCACTTATTCATTATTTCCTATTCACTGCAGGCCCCTACACACAGACTGATACAATGGCTAGTGATGGGCGAATTTGCGGCGTTTCGCTTCGCCGAAAAATTAGGGAATTTCGCGCGCAATTCGCGAAACTGTGAAAAATTCGCGAAACAGCGCCGGTGTCTTGTTTTTGATGCCGGCGCCCGTTTTTTTTACGAATTTTTGCCGCAATTTTTTGCGGGCCTTTCGTGAATTTATTCGCTGGCGGCGAATCGTGCAAATTCGCTGCGAATTCGCGCCTTGCGAATATATTCGCCCATCACTAACAATGGATCCAGGTGCATGCAGATCCAGAGGCTGATACTCGACCTGCATTACTGTATATCAGCAAACAGATCTAAACATCCCTTCACCTTGTGCCAGATTTGTTTTTGGTGAATGTGATTACATATTGTTACCTAATGTTGTTTAAAGATTGATAGAGGCAAAAGTTGTCTGGGCCGGTGGGGCAGATTTACTAAAGGGCTAAGTTGCCATCGCTAACGGAAATTCGCCAAAAATCCCATCTGCTGGGACGTTGGCAATTTACTAACAGGCGTAGAGGACAATTCACTAGCGAAAGAGACCGTCGCTAGCGCAGTTTTGCGCCCTTTCGCCAGGTGCATTTTCGCTCAGGCGAATGATTGTTGCTCTGCAAATTCATGAAAGTGCAAATTTTTACAGAATGTCACTTCTTGCACCAAAGCCTTCGTAGGCGAAAATTAGCCCTTTAGTGAGTGCCCCCTTGAGTGAAAGCAAACCTTATCACTACAGCGCACAAGGACATTCTCGACCATTGTGCGCTCCCTACTTTGTGACAACAGTTCACGAAAGGCTTTTTCCTGTTGAGCAGAATAATGTCCCCATGCTTAAAGTAAGATCTCAGAGAAGTGCTTTGCTGAGTTGGGAGTGAAAGAACTTTGTTCTGCAACTTAAGGCTTGTGACAAACGAGCAGATTCGGGAAATTTAGTCACCTGGCAACTAATCGCCTCTTCTTCTGGGCGACAATCTCCCTGAACTGCCTTTGCGTGCCTTCCTGTCCACTATAATGAAAAGTCATCTGCACTATAGCACACGCGTCGCTTTGTTTTCCAAAGTCGCCCAAAGTTTCCTCGTGAGGCAACTTTGGAAAACGAAGCACCGCGTATGTGACTTTTCATTATAGTGGACGGGAAGACACGCGAAGGCAGTTTGGGGAGCTTGTCACCCAGAAGAAGATTCGATTAGTCACCAGGCAACTAAATCTCCCCGAATCTGCCTGTGTGTCACAAGCATAAAGAAAACACTGATTATGGTGTATTGTACCTAGCACAATTCTTCTAACTGATTTATTACCATTAGTACACCCTGATAAGGAGGCTTTAACTATTTACTTTTCGCTGGATAAAGCTTTCGGCTATCGGATGTGTGACCAATGTCTATTTTGTTTTATTAGCCTCAGCTATTAGGTTTCTATAGAACTGCAAACACATACACTGTTTGTACAAACCCACTCAAGCCCTTGTGACTCTAAAATGTCTGAGGCGTCTTGACTAGTTGTGAATGACTCATAAGTTTCCACTTACGTTATATAGTCATGTCGGAATGGAATGTAAATATTCCCTCACAATACCAAGCACTGTGTAAATATTGTGCTATTTCACATGGTGCCCATTTAATATGTTAGAGGCCAATTTTTTCATTCCATTAAATATATGGAACTACTCTATTATGTCTCCTTCATGCCTAAGTGAGTAAACAATGTCAACCCTGATTATAAGGGATTTTTAAACTTTACAGATTGACCAGTGGAATAGGACAATCTGTCCTGTCTTCTGAGGTGCCATACATCCACTAATAATTGGCAAATAATGTCAAAGTGGGCCAAACTGCCCTATTGTACTGGTGCATGTATAACCACCAGATATCCTTAAAGGAGAAGGAAACCCCCAGGGCGCTAAACCCCTCCCCCCCTCCCCTGTGCTGCCCCCCCTCCCTCCTCCCCCCTGGCCTACCTGTCCCCCTGGGCAAATGCCCCTAACTTTTTACTCACCCCTCTGCGCAGGTCCTGTCCACGGAGTACGCAGTCGCCATCTTCTCCCACGCGCGTCTTCTTCCTGCTCTGATCGGCGTTTTCTGGCGCATGCGCAGTAGGAACAGGTACGGTACGGCTCTACTGCGCATGCGCCGAATGTCACGAAGTGAAATCGGAAAACTTCGTGACATTCGGCGCATGCGCAGTAGAGCCGTTACCTGTTCCTACTGCGCATGCGCCAGAAAACGCCGATCAGAGCAGGAAGAAGACGCGCGTGGGAGAAGATGGCGACTGCGTACTCCGTGGACAGGACCTGCGCAGAGGGGTGAGTAAAAAGTTAGGGGCATTTGCCCAGGGGGACAGGTAGGCCAGGGGGGAGGAGGGAGGGGGGGCAGCACAGGGGAGGGGGGGAGGGGTTTAGCGCCCTGGGGGTTTCCTTCTCCTTTAAGATATAGATTCTTGATCTAGGGTCAGTGCATCTCCCACTATAAGTTACATGGGTCTTCCTATTCCTATGATGTGCAAGGGGGTCTTTCAGAGGGCACCTAAGTAACATCTACCACCCGCCACCTCTTAATGCCATATTGAGAGCAAGGTGCCACCCCTTGTGCTTTGTCTCAGGGCAAAATATGCCCCATACATGGAAAGTCAGTCGTCATGATGATTAACCACTCTAGGCTTCTTTTAAAGGCCTTAAGACACTGTAAAGGGATAGGGGACACTCACTTAAGGTTTGAATTGTAAGTTTGAATTTGAATATTCAAGTTGGATTTTTGGTCAAAACTCACAAATTAAGGTTGGGACTACTCCATACACAAATTCAAATTGAGATTTATCATACCTTGACCCTGGGAACAATTCGAATTTGATAGTACGCCGCCTAAAACCTGCCGAGTTCATGTAGAAGTCAATGGCAGAGGTCCAGTGACCCATCTGAAGATGTTAATAGGTTTCCTGACTTTCGAGTCAAGAAAAAACTTGATTCGAGTTTAGTCTAATTTGATTCAAATTCGATTAAAGTTTTTGGGTTGGTAATATTCGTTAGAGTTTTACATATTTGAGTTTCAAGGTCATTCGAGGTAAAAAAAAAAAAACTCTATGGGGGGAATTCACAAAAGTGTCGGGAACGAAAAAATGTCTTTAAAATGTCGTAGAAAGTGTCGTAGCCTACAGCCGACAAATTCACAGAGCATTTCTCTGCCAATTTTCCGACATGTGCGACACTTTTGAATTAGTGTCGTTAAAAGTGGGCGTGGTTTTTTCGGCGCCACTTTTCCCGCCATTTTTATGAATTACTCGTAAACTCATTTTTTTTACCAACAATTTTTCAGACACTTTAGGCTCTCCAAAATGAAAATGTCAGACAAATTGTCGTTTAAAAAGTCTTGGTAAATGTCGTTTGTACGATGAAAAGATATACAACATTTTAGAAAATTGTCAGACTTACGAGACATTCAGAGATGGTAACATCTGCCTTTGTGAATTTGCCGTTCATACGACATTTTACAAATTTGTCGACCGCCACTTCTGGGTTACTTTTTTTACCGACACTTTTGTGAATTCCCCCCTAAAACTTGACCTTTGATAAATATGCTCCTCAGTGATAAACGCATGCAAAGCTAAAATCATAAGATGAGTTAGTGATGTATTCACAGATGCTAGGAGAACACAAAAGAGATAATTAGATATACTTCCGTATGGCCATTTATAGATACCAATCATAAAGCATGACCAGGAAAAAAACCTCTCCCTGCAAGCAAGGAATGTTCTCTTATCCACTAACCCACAAGAACTAATCAAGAGTTCTCTTTTACTTGATAAATGCAATTAATATGATAAAATCAAACACCTCTTTGTCTTATATATCTCTATAAGAAACTGAGAAGGCAAAATGACACGAAGACACAAAGCCATAATTCTTCTGCATAAGACCCATCACCCAACATGCATGATTTTCTTATTTAATAAAAGAACAGTTCCATTAGGATAATGAAATCAATTGCAGAAGCATTTGAACAGCAATATTTTGTCTTTTCTCCCCTTGTTAAGGTGGCCATACACGTAACAATTACAATCTTACGAAAGATTGGTCATTTTCATTAAAAATGTTAAGAGCTGGAAACAATGGAAAAAAATGGAAACAATAGTTCTTCCTCTGTATGGCGATTTAGCAGTTAGCCTTGGACAATGTTCAGATGCCTTCAAACACCCATAAAGTGGTAGGTGTCACAATCAGCATTAGAGAAGTCATCATTCTGGCCCAGAAGGAATTGTTGGCAGAACAGTTTTAGGCATTTAATGGTCACCAAACCTACTTTCTTGTTTCAATGTATATATTGCTATTATATAATGGTATTATTAGGAGATGGATGTTTAGTTATATTTTTCAGAGATTCTCTTCAAAGTTATGAATATTGTGCCCACCTGTTGTCAGTCCTACTCTCTTTCTTCTAACCATGCCTTTATCCCCTCCCAAAGGTATTTATAAGCCTGATAAAGCTTTTCTGGGGTAATATAATGAAAGACACAATGTTTCTCCAAATCTAGACCGTAACAAACATTAAACACAGCAAACCCTACCAGCTTATTGGATACACAGTTTTTTACCACTTTGTTTTAGCTGCCTAGGACAACCATTTAAAGAGGTTCATTTATCAAGGTCTACAGAGGAGAAACGTAACCTTGGTCCTGGACCTAAGCTGAATAGACTTCTTGGAGTGAAACACTATAATACACTATAATATCTGTTCTTTAGGCACAGGTCTCCAAACAAGCAGATCCTTACTTGGTTTGGCTACTGGTCTGGTCTGATTTGAACGATCTGGTTTGGCTCCAGGGCCAATGATCAATCAAAATTGTGGCCTTTGGAGACATGTAGGGAAAGGACCATATTGAAGCTTCAATGTTCTTCTTGTCTATGGAAGTTTCAGAACTGGCCAGTTTTTGGGCAGATATCTATTAAGCAGGTGTAAGGAAAGTCTGATACTGTACATGAGCCAAAAAGCCAACTTAGTCTGGAGGAGCTGAGATTCTATTCCATAGCATCTATTGGCCCATGTATAGACAACAATCCAGAATTGTTAAAAATGAAAGTACTCAGGTATAGTTTGATCAGGAATTCAACCCTCCCACTCTGATTTTTACATATATTAGCATATATCAACAGACACCATACATTATTTCATCAGCATCAGCACAACCCTGTACCAAAAGCAATTCTACAGTAA
This sequence comes from Xenopus laevis, assembly GCF_017654675.1. Classification (NCBI taxonomy): domain Eukaryota; kingdom Metazoa; phylum Chordata; class Amphibia; order Anura; family Pipidae; genus Xenopus; species Xenopus laevis. The sequence continues at coordinate 117,085,249 of NC_054376.1, forward strand.
AATGTAAGTGTATAGACTTTATCAGAAAGGACCCATGTGAACTTTGGCTATAACTCAAGTTTCATAGATCTAAAGGGTTCAGCTTGGCCTGAGAAAGATTTATTTACATTCAAACTCTTTTTTTGAGAGGTTAAAACAAACACTGCTTGATCCAGGAACAGTATTGCCATGATCAGAAGTCATCAGATTCATCAGTGTCATTAAAAACATTCCAGGTAATTCTTGCCTGTTGCCTCTGTATCATCAAGCATTTGGCTATTATCTTGGGATTTTAAGGCACCCATTGCTTGCTAAAAATAAGGTCCCCAGATACTAGAAGATAACTCCACATCACCCAGATATGTGTCTTGTATTGTGTTCCACTTTGGTTTAGCTCCTCAAGGAAAATGCAGACAAAAAAGCCTGTACTTTATTCTGCACTCATTTACGCTGGCACCATTGGCATTGACAGGAGAAGGACTGGGACAAAATATTTTATTGCTACAGAATTCCTCAATATTTAGCGGACCATCACTTAGCAAAATACGCACCTTAGCATTGCATGCGCTAGTTTAGCCTGCTCTGACTTCACGTGTTTCATGCATGTGTAGTTGGCCCAAAGGAGAGGCACAAATGAGCCCTGAAATTAACACCATTTGGTGATAATTCCAGTGTTTCCTTAGCTGGTGTGCAACTTACTTACATCCAGTAAACAACATTATTGGTAGTGGAAGAAATGCCATTCCTATACATATTTAGTGTCCATACATTGGCTAAGCCACCACGAATAGAGAGTTTACAGAATGAGAAGTAAGAGAAGCATACTAAAATGATTACAATTCTTTTACACCCTTTTAGATGTGAATTTATGGGTTATTTTAAAAATATCAAGGTTGCTTGTAGGTAACAATGTAAAGTTTGGGATTTGGTGTAGCCAAAGGTTGAAGCTGGTATAAGACAGTTGAAAGCAGCTAAGCCCTACACAAAGCTGTCTATATTGGAGCATGATAAATAGCATCTGTTTACCAGCCATTGCAAACTGGACTTCCTAACAGCCCCATACCTTTCTATCCCCAAAAGGAATAAGGAATATAAAAACAATGGACAAGAAGTTGCTGATGACAGGTGCTTTTGTTAGATCAAAACATCAGTAGCAGATAAAACAGATAATGCTGGATGGCTAGGCTGCTTTCTGTTACACACTGGTTTTGTTTAAACTTGTCTGAACCAGGTGGGCAGGGAAAACAAACCTTGAAACCCTGTTATTCTAGGATGTGAATAAACAAACCTAACACTGAAGAATGAAGAAAAGCTAAGCAGCAACACCTGAGAAAGCAAATTACATAATACAACTGTTATGTTGAGCATCTACAGGATATCCATATTCTTCTCTGCTAGGAAGGTCAGATTCAGGGGCTTCTTTTATTATTATGGAGGTCTTTTAAGCAGGATGTAGGATGCTATAGTTTTTTATAATCACATTAAAACATCTTGAGTTTCAGACAAACCCTATAGCCAATAACACCAGTGAAGACACATGGAGCAAATAGTAGCAGTTGCTGCTAAAAAATGCAAAAAACAATACTGAGAATTGCCTCTGCTAAAACACATATTATGTAATAAAAGGCACTAAGTTTGTTCAGGAGCAGTAACACATAGAAACCAATCAGCACGTAGGATTTCCTGGTCACCTTATTGGTTGACATGGGTTACTGCTCCTGGGCAAACTTAGTGCCTTTAATTACATATGGGGGTCTTAGCAAAGTCAATTATCACTATTGCCTATTTTGTAGACATGGCCAGTAGCTGCTCCTAGTAGCTCTGTGTGTCTTTACCCTTAGAGGGTTATCCTGTGCCCACCATTCTTACCAATAACAGTTTACAAGTACAAGGCTTGGGTTATTCCATCAGTAAATGTTCTTTCATCTTTCTTTAGGAATAGGGACTTTATACACCTAGCTTAAGACAACCCTTTCCTGGGATTTTTTGTTGCTTTAACATACCCATCTCTGTATGGACAATTAGGTTTATCATTGTGCCATAGAGTATAGCATAGGTGGAATGCAAGTTTTGGGTTATGTGGGCAAGTTACAGCTGTGCCTGATTTGGTTAAGCATTCATTAAAATGTCTGCAATATTTTAAGCACCAGCCATGAGTTAAATGTAAATCCCTTCAATGATTTGCTTGTGATTCAGGAGCATGTTGGCATACGTTGCCTTGAATTGTTGGGGTTTATACACTCTCCCCATTCTTATATATTCTATGAAGGTATTTTATTCATCCAGGTCATGGAATATCTACTCCAATATATCTAGTATAGTCTAGTATTTATCTTTGAGTTGCATGGCACCTTGGTAATTCTATCCCAGTAACTATACAGCATTCAAAACCAGTCAGTTGAATTGAAGAAGCTGCTTGGATGAGTAGTGAAATGTCTTCAATGCTTACTCAGCAAGTCCAGCTGTTCTAGATTTACTTTTTCTAGATATCCTTGTAGAGGTTTTCTCTAGGTACTCTGGGCTCTCCTCATGCTCCAAAAAGATAGGCAGGTTATGTCACTACTGGGAAAAAAAAGATCATTATTTAATAGGGACCTTAGATTGTAAGCTCCACTAGGATAGGGACAGATGTGAATGTTTCTAATTTCTGTAAAGTGCCATGGAACACGTGGGAACTATAAAACGTAAGGGATTGAAACATGGCAGTAGATGTCTTTGCACTATCAAATGTGGTATTTAAATGTCTCCAATACCTTTGATATTAGTATTTTATTTATGAATTTTACCCAGTCCCTCTCTAGGGGGTATATTTATCAAAGAGTGAAGTTAGAAATCCCCACATTTCCTGTCCATTTCTATGGGATTTTAAAAGACGTATTTATCAAAGGATGACCTTTTACTTTCACCCATTGATAAATACTCATTTAAAAATCCCATCGACATGAATGGAGAGTGGCTGAATTTCACTCTAGAGGACTGTGGTGATCTCTAAATTCACTCTTTGATAAATATACCTCTATAACTTCACTTGGAATGACTGCAATGCTAAGGAGAAGGCAAATGTTTTCATAAAAGATGCCATCTGTCTTGCCAGTCCCCGTGGAATAATATATCATGCAATGAGCAAAAAAAAAAACTTTCAAAGTAGAAGACAGGACACAAGGTGATAGCAACAGCAACTTTGAAAGGGACAAAGAAAAAGGAAAGGCCATAAAGACATGCAAAAAGGAGGAACAAAAAAAGAACAAAAGTCAAAAATAAAAAAGATAATATCTGATAAAGATATTGTGAGTCTAAGAAATGCCCGACCTTTTCTAGTCTCCTGTTATGTTTGCTCACATAACAAATATACAGATACAGAATATTGAATTTTCCCTTGCATGGGCATGTCTATTACTAGGTACAGTCAAGCTACAGACATATTTGTAGTTAGTGTGCCTTTATCTATGTGTGTAGTAATGTGGTGTCCTGTGGCACCTCATTTTGTTGAGGTTTTTGGCAGATCAGATGTATACATATTATACTCATACAAGACCAATGGCCCTGATTATGATCCACAGAAATGGACTGCAGGGATTCCCTTCTGTCTTTGAAAAATTATAATGGCTATGTTTTTCAAGGGAGAGATCTTTTCAACTTTTGGCCATTCCAGACAAAAATGCTGATTTCAAATATACAGAATAAATGAGCCAAAATACACTGGCTACAACTTTTAATTGTTACATCTATGGCCACCTTAAATGTGAGCAGCCAAGCAGGCTGTCTAAAACTCTATGCAAGGCAGCATCTTGGAAGACTTCAAAGCTCTACCTTAGACACTTCAAAACTGTTAGTATACACATGGTTTTCAGGTTTACCCTCAATGGGGCAGATTTACTAAAGGGCAAAGTGGCTAACGCTAGCGACTTTTTGCCAGAAATCACATCCGCAGGGACATCGCTAATTCACTAACATGCGCAGACAATAATTATCTAGCGCAAGAGACTGTCACTAGCGTTCGTTCACACTCTATAGCCAGGCGACTTTTCACTCAGGCGAATGGTCATTGCTCCTCAAATTCACTAAAGTACAGATTTTACTGAACGTTACCTCTTTCGCCAGAGTCGACCGCGACCTCAGACCATGTGTAAGAAAACTACCTGAGTGGCGGGGTCGCCCGTCGCGCCATCGGCGGGGACGCCCGCCACATGGTACTTAGCTCTGGCGCCATGTTGGTTCTAGGGCACGCGTGGCGCGCCTGCACGCTTCTTAAAATCGCAGGCGCGCTGGCGTGTTTGCGCCAGTGCGTTTTTGCGCACGTTTTGGCGCGAATTTTGAAAGCTATTTAAGGCCCATTCAGTGTACAGCCCCTTGCCTGTGATAGAACTTGTTTCTAGTGGTTTCCTGAGCCTTGTGCATCTGATCTGTATCTTGTCTGATTACCCGTGTTTGACCCAGCCTGTTCCTGACTATTCTGCATTCTGTATCCTGACCCTTGCCTGCCTACGACAACTCTTCCTGCTTAACCCCTTGATTGACAACCCGGTTTGACCCTTGCCTGCCTGACGATTCTTGATATCTGCCTGCCTCGACCCAGCCTGTCTAAAGATTCTCTTGCCTGCTCCATTTGTGCCGTGACCTTCAGCCCAAAAGACTCTGCTAACAGCCGTGCCCCTTTGCCATCCAGAACATCTCGCCTTGCACCTCTCGTTAAGTCCAGGTGGCACCCAAGTAAGCTGAGGGCTCCTCCCGAAGCCCAACGGTGGTCACTCTACTGGTGAAGCCGAGCCGAGACCAGGGTGCTTGGCACATGTTCTGGTATTGGGTGCCGTTCGTGACACCAGGCGAACTGCTAAAATGAAGCTTCATCTTCCTCAATCTTCTGTCACTTATATCATATTCTGTCTGCCGAAAATGCATTAAAGTTGAAAAAATGCTGACAAGTGGGATTGCCTGCAAAAGTCCTTGGATTAACACTTTTCCCCAGACATTTGAGAACATATGGAACATTCATTTTACAGTGGGCACATGTCTAGGACATTATATGATCTTGTTTGCCTTATATTATGGTTCCTTGGACATTAAAAAGTGGCCACTTCAAGCTGTTGCTAATATCATTTCTAATAAAAACGTCCATACAACTTTAATGTACCGGCCCTATTCAAATTGACCTAAGTGTAAGGTCACTAGCGACTTTTCACTAGAATAAATGATCGCTAACGAATCTTTTCTATGAAATGCTCGCATTGAAGAAGTATAGCTAAAAGTCACCAGCGTTCAGGGCCCAGGACGCAATTTTGCATTTTAGTGAATTAGCGTAGTGGTAACGTATTTGTGCCTGGCGAAGTGTGCCCTTTAGTAAATCTGCCCATATGTGTGGTGCTAAAATATGGGATTAGAAAACCTAACCTTCACATGCCTGACATATTTTTGGCATTGTGCCTACATCAAGTTGGATGTGGGAGAACCCCAATAAGTAGTCCCATTAGAAAAAATAATGGAGTAACACCAGTGGCATAACTGGCAAAAAAGCAGACCCCCATCACCACCCACGATTTTGTGCGGGTGGGTTTCAGGGGTATGGATATTTTTTACACCCCTGAGTAATACACAGAATGTTGTCACCAATAACATATCAATGTCAAAAATAATTAGGCAGCGTCTAATGCAAAGAAGATAGAGGACTTTTAGGATTTGACCTTAAAAAATCAAACTGGGTCATTAGAAATTGGCAAAACAATATTTGCCTGGGGTCAACCATTAGCATATTTAAGTTCTATATCTTGAAAACAAAGAACCTTCCACAATCTTCTTAACATCAACACTCAGAGCTGCTCCTTTGATTTTGGACTCCAGTTTGAGGCATGAGATCCAATGAGAACCAGATTCCCTAATCCAGCTGAAACCTCTTTTGAGTTCACTGCAGGATATGAAGAGGTATTCTTCAGGTAAGGACACACTTGGAGATTCAGGGAGATTTAGTCGCCCAGCGACTAATCGCCTTTTCTTTGGGGCAACTAATGTCATGAGTAATTCCTCACTGGTAAACTTCGAGCGACTTCGGAAATCAAAGCGCCACGAGTGCATTGGCGCAGGCGTTTTTTTCATTGAAGCAGGCGGAAGACATGGAAAGCAGGCGGAAGCCCCAAAGAAGAGGCGATTAGTCGCTGGGTGACTAAATCTCCCCGAATCTCCAGGTGTGCCCTTAACCTTAAGGGTGGGAATGACATATAGGGTGGATGTTTAGATTAAAGACTGGAATTCCTCATAGGTTTCTTACTGGTGATACAATTGGTCTCAGGGCTATTCAGAGAACTTCCCACTGATATCACCTTGGAATCATTTTCTGCCAACAAATGCAAATCTTTGCTTCTCTTGCCCATGCTCATTTGGATTTCAAATGGTTTTTAAGCAACCCAAAGAGTTAAACCCCACAGTAAGCGCCCGTACAAGGGTCCCTCATCCACCTCGATAGGCAGAGGAATTGTTATATTTTCTTCTGGTTAAAAAACGAAGCAAAATAAAGGTGGATGATATTATTATTCATTTTAATAGATACTGCCAAACATGCTACAATACAACCTTTTACAACAGGAGGTTTGTTTTCAAAGTAAGAACTATAGGTGTATTACAACTTTTGTTTCACATAGCCGGGTTATACTGGTTTCGTCACTCAAACAGGTTTTGCATTTGTCCGTTCAAATCTTTTTCCTTGCAGGAGAAATTAAGCATGGAGCCCAGCTGCACTCGCCTGTGAATAGCCCTGCCTCAAGCTAATCTGACATTTTCTTTCTGTACATATATCTTGGTTCCTAATGCACGCTTTTGTGCTGACCTTAACAATTGCTTCTCAGCTTTCATCATTCTGTAAGGAACCAAAACACTGCAATGCAAGAAGCTTGTATTGTAAAGATGCTGGTGTAACATTCATACATACTGCATGCGTGTGAAAATTTACAACCCTTTCTGGGATTCAGGATGAGAGTATTAAATTTAGCATTTTTCTGCAGGCGATGAGCCACTGGGCTGCAGTAAGGGGAAGCCGGTGTTGCGTTTATTATGCTGGTTCCCTGTGACTTTGAGAAAGTCCCTTTACCTTTGTATGCCTTAGTCAATTCAAATTTGTTTGCAAGCTTTATGGGCCATGGCTACACTCTGGAATGCGGCAATAAAACAATAACATGCTATCATCCGACTGGGTAAGGAGAAATGAGGGGTCATTTTTCAATGCACACACGGCTGATGCAATGGAGAGCATTATATTGCCGAAGTTCAGAAAGGTACAGGCTTCTTCACTTCCAAAAGTTTGCCAGTGCCTCCATACTCCATCTTTTGATGAATGGTGCACAACTTGCACCTATTGATGGACACGGCAGATCTCCCTACAGTGAATTGCGTCAATAGTCTCTTCGGGTCTGTTCGCCGACACTGAGCACGCAGGTGCATGCTTAGTTGGGGCTATTTAGGAAACTGCTTCAACTGCACATGCGCCTGCAGGCTCAGTGATGATGAACAGACCTGAAGAGATACAAATAGGCAGAAGATGGTGCAGAGTAACTCTGCTGCGCTACTCGAGCTCAGATTTCCAAACAGGAGCAACTTTGTACATCAGTCGTGTCCAACTTATTACATATAATGGGTAATTGATTGGCGAATAAATTTGCGGCAAATTTCCGAATGTTTCACTGCCGGCAAATAAATTAATGAAACTCCCACGTAAATTCGCTGGCGTCAAAACCCGTCGCTCTTCAACACTATTCGGACTTTAACGTCAGCGTCTAAATTGACACGGGCGCCAAAATTGACGAGGGCTGTTTCCAAAATTTTTTCGTCTGAAATTTGCAAATTTTTTGGCGAAACAGGAGAAATTCCATCATCACTAATAATGGGCCAATTGTATGTCATATAACATGTTGGAGGGCCAGACTGAATTAAAATGATGATGTCATACAGTGAAGTCTATGGAGTCTGAGAGCAGACTAGGGATTAGGGACCATAAAAATCTTTTGAAGGGCCACATTTGGCCCATGGGCTTCCAGTTGGAAAGCCCTGTACTACATAATACTGTACAATGTGCAGGGAGGGAGAGGCAAGGGGGCAGATAGAGGGCATTTAAAGGGGAGCTGTTGCATTTAGGGAAGCTTAACTTTCCTTTAAGACCAGTTAAAAAAATGCAAATGCTGTTTTGAACCCAAACTCCAGAATGCAAGTTAATGTTTAAATCGAAAATGTTCCAGTATTCTCATTGAAATTGGTTCAAGTCTTGCCTATTTCAAAGATGCCCATACACGGACAAATAGGGGCATATATATCAAGGGTCGAATTTCGAATTAAAAAAACATTGAAATTCTAATTCAAAAAGACCAACCGAAATGAAGTCAACGTTTTTTTTTTGGTCGAATAGGTCAGTTTTCGAAAGAATAGGTCCATATTCGGCTGAATTCGAATCCTGCCCATGGGGGCAGCCATTCAAGCCATTCAAGCACAGGATACACAGTAGATAACAGATAACTACAAATATAGTTTATATAAACAAGCTGCTGAGTAGCCATGGGGGCAGCCATTCAAGCACAGGATACACAGTAGATAACAGATAAGTACTACTATAGTTTATATAAACAAGCTGCTGTGTAGCCATGGGGGCAACCATTTAAGCACAGGATACACAGTAGATTACAGATAAGTACTACTATAGTTTATATAAACAAGCTGCTGAGTAGCCATGGGGGCAGCCATTCAAGCACAGGATACACAGTAGATAACAGATAAGTACTACTATAGTTTATATAAACAAGCTGCTGAGTAGCCATGGGGGCACCCATTTAAAGCTGAAAAAGGAGAAAAGGGTCAGTACACACAGCAGATAAGCTCTGTAGTATAGAACTTTAGAACTTATCTGTTATCTACTGTGTATCCTGTGCTTGAATGGCTGCTCCCATGGCTACACAGTAGCTTGTTTATATAAACTATAGTAGTACTTATCTGATATCTACTGTGTATCCTGTGCTTGAATGGCTGCCCCCATGGCTACACAGCAGCTTGTTTATATAAACTATAGTAGTACTTATCTGATATCTACTGTGTATCCTGTGCTTGAATGGCTGCCCCCATGGCTACACAGCAGCTTGTTTATATAAACTATAGTAGTACTTATCTGTTATCTACTGTGTATCCTGTGCTTGAATGGCTGCCCCCATGGCTGCACAGTAGCTGGTTTATATAAACTATGGTTGTGTTTCAGAACCAAACACAGTGCAAGGCAACAGTACATTATATTGTCATTCCTTGTCAACACTTTAATTTTTGGGGGGTTACTGTTCCTTTAAGAAATTAGACCAGTGCAAAAGTTTAACTGGGGATAGTCAGGTTGGGTCGAAGCATAATGTAAATTGTCACTCTCCAATCAGGAATGTAGGTCCTGGAACATACAGGGACATGGGAAGCCAATATTGCACTTTAATGACTGAAATGGTATAATGTTGCAGTTTCATATCATTTTTAAGAAGTAGAGTTATATAACTTTTTTTTTTTTAAAATGTCACCGATAAATCTTGTAACAAGAAACGTGCTTATCTTTCTTTCAATCTAGGGTACACGTGACCGTGAGCGTTATTTTAGAACTGAGCTCGCTGAAGTTGTTGTTTTTTAGTGAGGACATCTGTTCCGTGAGTCAGCACAGCCTGCTAAGCCCACTGCCGCGTCGTTTTCACTTTGACGAGTTAAAAAAGAAATCAAAGAAAAAGAGAATCTGATAAATTACCCTTGAAAGAATAGTTATTATTTCCAATCTAATTATGTTGTCAAGGAACGAGAAACTCGTTGGAGGTTTATTTTTAATTTCAGGGAAATGGGACTTGAATCGCAGGAGTGAGAAAGAATGAAATAATAAACTGGGTGAATCCCAAATAGAAATCAATATACTTGATGAGATGGAATTGGGAAATGTACGGATCTCCTTTGAATTCCGGCTTATAGTTACGGAGAAGGGATCTGTATTTACATTATTATCACTTGAAATAAATGACATTTTAACTAAAACAAAATGAAATCTTTATGGTGAGATAACGGAACGGCTTAATTGGATGAGGGGAATGAAAAGAATCTGTAACTTACTGCACCAATATCTCCTTGTCCATTTAAATAAAATAACATTCATATAAAGTCTACATTTAGGGGCACATTTACTAAGCTCGAGTGAAGGAATAGAATAAAAATACTTCGAATTTCGAAGTATTTTTTTGGCTACTTCGACCATCGAATTGGCTACTTCGACCTTCGACTACGACTTCAAATCGAACGATTCAAACTACAAATCATTCGACTATTCGACTATTCGATAGTCGAAGTACTGTCTCTTTAAAAAAAAACTTCGACCACCTAAAACCTACCAAGCACCAATGTTAGCCTATGGGGAAGGTCCCCATAGGCTTTCCTAGCAATTTCTGATCGAAGGAAAATCGTTCGATCGATGGATTTTTACTTTGATTGTTCGATCGAACGAATTTAACTTCAATGTAAATGTGCCCCTAAACGTTCTCTTTAACTTCTAGTTTTATAGAAAGCCTATTATAAATGTCCGGAAGGTGCCAAAAAGTGTATGGTGGTTGTGCTTAGGTGAAGAGATAAAATAAATTGGTTACATTATTTACAAGCTAAACCTCCATTTATACATTAGCTAGGCTCATTCCACACTTTTAGATAAAATGTTTTAATGACATTAGGTTGAGTAGAATACAACTTTAAGGGGGTTATTTATCAAAATCTGAAAATATTTCATTATTTTTTGAAAGCTACGCCGAACAAATCCGCACGGGTTGTTTCCCCTTATCCATCAATACATTTTTCCTAAAATTTCCCGTGCGTGAAAAAAATCGAGAAATAATTTGCATCATAAATTTTTTTTTGATTTCACGCCCATAAACTTTTTGGGGTTTTTGCCTAGAAAACCACAAAATCTTCAGATTCTTGCACGAAACCCATCGCAGATCAGGGTATCTTCGGGACTTCTCCCATTGGGGCAAATTTACTAATGGGCGAAGTGACTAACGCTAGTGAAAATTTGCCATTGTGATGTCATTTTGGATCTTTGCCGATTTACTAACGGTCACCAGCGTAAGTTCGCTAGTGAATGAGATAAACTCTAGCGGTACTTCGCTCCCTACCACCAGGCGAAGTTGTGTTCTGGCAAATGGACGTAACTACACAAATTCACTAAGATGCAGATTTTACTGAACATTACCTCTTGCGCCAGACTTGCCTTCACCACCTCAGACCAGGCGAAGTGCAATAGAGTATATAGGACTAACTCAAAAAATAGTTAAAAATTTTTATAAGTCCCAACAAACGCTGGCGTCTTTTCCTTTTTTCAGGGTGATAGGCTGCAAAAGTGCGTACATTTTTTTTGGGGTAACCGGCTTCCCCCCTACATTTTCTAACATATGAAACACAAACTATACACTGGACTCATGTGTAGGGCAATATAACAACTTTATTTTATTAAGGTTTATTATTTTATTAAGGCTTGTGTAGTGTAATGTATTTGCTGCAACAAATACAGTACGTGCATTGAACTTTAACTTCCCACTGTATGTAAATTAGGCAACGATAGCGCAACTTCGATTCGCTTGGCGCAGTAACGCTAGCGCAACTTCACCAGCATTCCGCGCCCCGGACGCAACTTTGGATTTAAGTCAATTAGCGTTGTCCAGTCGAATCTACACCTGGTGATGTGTTGCGATGTGAGCGAAGCCGTTGCTGGCGAATTTTCAGGAGTTAGTGAATTTGCCCCATTGACTTCTACATGAACTCGGCGAAGTTCAAAAAGTTGGAGTACTTTTTTATTTGGACTTCTGATGAGCGAATATGTCCACCAGGCATGGATTTTCTGCAAATTTCTGTGTTTCACTGGCTGCGAATAAATTCGCAAGACTGCTGAGGAAATTGTCACACACATAAAAATTTTGCTTGCGTCAAAATTGACACGCGCCAAAAATATTTTGACACCCATGCGTCTTGCTAATTTTTCATCGTTTCGCAATTTTTTGGGGGATTTCGCACATTTTTCAGCGAATCAAACAGGACAGATTCACCCATCACTACCTCGGACCAATAATGGAAATGTTCAGTGTTCAACTGCAAAAGGAGCGACGTAGGGTGAATTCCCCTACAAATTCCAAATAATGTAAATGGTAGACAAAACCATGTTACAGTTGCATTTTTTTTGTTCCTTTCAACTGTATTTTCAAGCCTAGGCAACATGTGGGTTTATGGGTGCAGGAGACCAAGAAGGAGCAACAAATTAATAAAATAAAACACAGAATATAGACAACTTTGAAAGAACCGTGTGAAAATAGGTCTGCGGGTGTCATAGTCACTTTAATGAAACATGTAGTGATCCTATTGAACTTACTGGTAAACTGTTGTGACCCATATAAGACCAGGTTAGAAAACAAACCTGCTTGATATTGATAAGCTCCTCTAAGACATACAACAAATAAACATGTCAACGTGTTCACGTTCAGTAAAAGAGCCAAACTGAAAGTGCCATTTTCTTCCAAACAGAAGCCCTTTATGTTAGACGCTGCATATAAAACCCATTGCCATTCAGTTAAATTATCTCAAATTTCCTAAAAGCCGGATGAATCAGTGACCAGAAGACCTTAATAGGCAAAATTGGTTGTTGGCATACAACAGCAATTGATTCTGAATGTTTAGTGACCCAGAAATCAAATGGGATATGTTTTCTGCTCAACATTGATTTAAAATTGGACATGGATTACCGACATGTTTGCCCTGGTGGAAACTTTGTGTGAGATAGAATATGACTCGTTGTTATTGAATAGCATAGAAAGCATTTGATATGGTCCCTTATCCCACAGCCATCAGATATTTCTTTTCTTTATTCTAACCACACTAGAACATTATAAACTGATTATTGTGAGTGACTGGTCCAAGGCAAACTTTGAACAATGTTATAATCTATTATTTTTTTTATTAAAGGATAAGTAAACCTTATAAATAAGTGAATGTAAAATCGATGAGCACTATTGCAATGTACCTTCATTATTTTCTTTTTAATTCAAAGATATTAAGTTAACATTAATGCATTTTGTTACAACAGCGACACCTGCTGGTCAGTTTCTGACCAGTCTGAGCACCAAGTAGTCAAAGAAGTTGTCAGGAGAAAGAAAGAGGCTGCTCTGATGTTCTTCTGCTTAGGAAAAAAATTAGAAACCTTTCCCAAATCTTTCCTAAGCAGAAGAACATCAGAGCAGCCTCTTTCTTTCTCCTGACAACTTCCTTGACTACTTGATGGTCAGACTGGTGGGAAAATGACCAGCTGGTGGCGCTGTTGCAACAAAATGCAATTATATTAACAGTACATGTATCCATTAATATCTTGGAATTAAAAAAACATAAATAATGAATATACATTGCAAAAGTACTTAGAATAGCACCCTCATCAATTTTATAAACACTTGGTTTTAAAGTTTACTTATACTTTAAGTGTCCCAGTATAATCATATGATGTAATGTCCTCTAGCATAGCTAGGACCATGCACAAATTGTTTCACCAGTCACTGCTCTATTTGTATAAGACATGGCTATCTGCAGTCAAAACTGTTATATGCTGGATAAAAGTGGCAGTTAAATTGCCCTATGTGCCATTAACAGGAGGTGACCATGGGGCAGATTTACTAAAGGGCGAATTCTCTCCAGCGACCGCTTCATACACTTCACACCATTTTGCCAGGCGCTAATTCACTAAAATGTGAAGTTGCTTCCCGGGCGACTATTTTAACCCAAAAAAGTCAGTTAGGACTTTTGCAGGCAATCCACTTAAAAAAGGAAAAGTCGTCAATGTTTATTTCAACTTTAATGCATTTTCGGCAGACAGGATACGATGTAAGTGACATAAGACTGAATAAGATATAGCTTCTAGCGATTGAGTGCGAACGAACGATATCGATGGTCTCTTTCGCTAACGAATTGTCATCTGCGCCTGATTGTGAATTGGCGATGTCCCTGCAGATGTGATTTATGGCGAAAAGTTGTTAGCCACTTCGCCCTTAATCTGCCCCTATGTCTTTACTCTGAAATTAAGGGGGGTTATTTACTAAAATACGAATATTGCTCATTATTTTCATTATTTTATTAAAACCACTTTGACCAAACTCCCATCCACATTTTAACCTTATTTATCAATACATTAACTAAAAAAAAACTGGTGCGGAAAAAGACTTGATAAAATCGCGAAAAAAATTTGAATTGTACGATTTTTTGGAGTTTAACGCCTCAAAACTCCAGTTTCTTCAGATTATCATCTGAAAAACACAAATTAATCGGATTATTGTATGAAACCCAGAGCAGATCATTATAACTTCCAATTGTATTTGGACTTTTAGTCCCAATAAATCACAAAAAAGGTTTTTTTTCTATGAAAAAATGGTCTTTTACCCTTTAAAACTCTGAACTGAAAAATTGGGATAAGAGAGAGAGAGATTTAAGGGCTGGTTTACTAACATTCAGATTTTTTTCACAAATTGTATTTATTTTTCTTAAACTCCCAAGAATTTGAGATTTATTACGTTGAAAAAAAAAAAACATCTCCAAGTAAAAGCTGTTGAAGTCCAATAGAAGCCAATTGGAGCTGCACTTTGGACTTTTAGAGGTTTCTTGATTATTTTTTTCTCAAGGGCAATTGTCTGAAAAAAGAGGTTTTTGTGTTTTTAGCGGATCATTCAGTGGTTTTCTTTGTTCACACTTTTTATATTCTCATCTTTTAATAACCTTCATGGCATTCGCGGTTTTAGAGAAATAGGGAGTTATGTAATAAAAGGCACTAAGTTTGCCCAGGAGCAGTAACCCATAGCAACCAATCAGCTTGTAGCATTTACTAGTCAATCATATTGGTTGCTATGGGTTACTATTCCTAGGCAAATTTAGTGCCTTTTATTACATATGGGGGATAGAGTTTAATCGTGTGTCACGGTTGGCAACCTAAATCTAGAACCGATGCCAAGCACACTGGTCTCGGCTCGTGCTTCTGCCTTTAGCAGCCGCCTATGGCCTCGGGAGGAGCCCTCAGCTACTCAGATGCTGCCAGATCTTATAACGAGAGTTGCAAGGCGAGGGGTTCTAGACAGGCAGAGGGGCACAACTGCAAAGCAAAGTCTTTTGGGCAGAAGGTCGTGGTACAAGGCGTTAGGCAATAGAGTAGTCACATCAGGCCAGGTCGAGGCAGGCAGAGAATAAACATAGTCCGGCAGGTAAGGGTCAAAACCAGGAATCAATCAGAAGGATTAAGCAGAATCGAAGTCGGTTATCAGGCAGGGGGCAGGATATAGAATTCAGAATCATCAGTAACAGGCAAGGGTCAAACCAGGAATCAGAATCAGACAATCAGAAGCTCAAAAGCACAAAAGCACCAGGAAACAAGATCCTATAACGGGCACGGTGCTGTAGCCTGAATGGGCCTTTTATACTTTCAAATTTCGCGCCATTGCGAGCTGGTGCCTGTAAATTTGCAGAGGCGTTCCGCGCGCCTTAAGGAACCGGCACTTGAGGAAGAAGGACGCTTTGGGCCGGGCTACCCTGCCGCACCACTGGACCACCAGCATGAGTTGAATTTGTTACATCGTGGTTTCAAAAAGCTCTAATACCACTACAATTCAACCTTCAATAGATGGGCCTATATAAGACAAATTTTTTCAGTTGGTTAAGTCTGTACGGTTGCCTAATAGGCAATACTTTTGGAAACTTGAAGGAAAGAGAATAAAGTAGGGCGTTTGCTATCAGAAAGTACAAGAAGACAAATAAGGAAACAAGTGGCAAATGCCTTTAAAATGTATGTTGTTGGGTATCACAAATGCCAATGGTTGATATTCCGTGACATTCTATAGTCATAAAAGCAAAAGAAAAGCCTTATAACAAAAAATTGCTTTAACAAATATGAAAAATGAAATGCAATTTGGAAACCCAAAATGTGTAACTATAACCTATTTATTTAACTCGTACACAGACTTTTAGCTTGTGCAGGTCTCGCTTTCATTTCTGTGGTAGTTTGTGATAAATGATTCGCTGCTGTTGCTTTCCTCAGATTTCCCTCTCTGCTAATTAAATCTTTTAATGCTCTTCATTGCGTCTGTGTTATAAACAATAGGTTGACTGGGTCTACCAAATAGACATGAGCCGACTGCAGGTTCTGATCAGAAGGAACGAGGTATAAATCCCAGGGTATAAACATTGGCTTCGGTTTCTGTCTGATGTAAATTTAGCCTTTTCTTATCCTCAGTATTTAAGGAAATGTTGTAGAGGGACACACAGGACAAAGGAAAGCAGGGAAAAGAATAAGCTCATTGACTAGCTCACCAAATAAGTTGCCCTTTCCACAGTTTTCTCACCAAGGCTTATTTTAAACTTATGTCTGTGGGTGAACGATTGGATCACATGTGGGGGGCCTGTGCAGACCTGTTGGAAACAGATTGAAACCACATCTAGATGTTGTCCAGCCTTCCCAAATTATACCTGGCCAAGCTCCAGTGAAATATTGATAATATATTGATAAATGGCGCCCGTTTTTGATGCCGGCACCCTTTTTTTTACGGTGGCGGAAGTTTTTTCCGACGCCGGCGAAAAATATATATGACGGCAGCAAATTTATTCGCCGCGAATTCGCGCCTGGCGAATAAATTCGCCCATCACTAATCGTACAAATCGAGGATTCGTACCATTTTCGGACCGTGTGTGGAGAGTCCCAGCATTTTTCGCCCGGCGGACAGGTTTGATTTTGTCCAGACCGTCCCGCCAGAGCACATTGCACTCTCATCGTAATCCGATCATTCGGCCATAGGGTCGAACGTTCCAGTGGCCCGTTAGTGGCATATCGGGGAAAGATTGGCTCATTTGTCTATGTCGCCAAACGAGCAGATCTTTGCGTCTATGGCCACCTTTAGGAACATGTCCTGTGATGTGATGGTCCTTCCCTTATAGGAACCCTATCCCTAATATTGACTTTCCTAGGCCCTTCCAATGCCACACACATCCTTGCTCCTCAAGTAGAAGCTTAATCCTGCCTGTCACGTAGTGAAGGTAGAGGATCCATTATCTGGAATGCTTGGGACCTAGGGTTTTATGTATAAGGCATCTTTCTGTAATCTGGATCACCCTACCTTAACTCTAGTGATGGGCGAATTTATCTCAGAATTTCCAATGCCAGCGACAGTTTAGACGCCAGCAACAATTAGACAGGCGCCCATTGACTTTAATGCACATAAAAAGTCACCACCATCAGAATTGTCGCCGGGATCAAAATTCGGGTTTTGCAAATTTTTCACCCATTTTGCGAATTTCGTGGCGAAATGGGACAAATTTCTCCCATTACTGCTTAACTCTGCTAAATATGATTTAAACATCAAATAGACCCAATAGGATTAAGTAAAAGACACTGGGGTTCTTTTATCAACACTGGGCAAATCTGCCCATGGGCAGTAACCCATGGCAACCAATCAGATTGCTGCATTCATTGTTCTACTTGCAGCTGGCTTTAGAAAGCAAATCACTGATTGGTTGCTGTAGGTAACTGCCCATGGGCAAATTTGCCCAGTGTTGATAAATGAGCCCCACTGTTTCATTATTTTTGAAAAAGGACATTTACAAATTAAAATGAATTAAAATTGAGCTGGCCTTCCATATTTTGGAGCTTTCTTGATGACAGGTTTCAAGATAACAGATCCCATACCTAGACACACTAACACATAGTAGGACAATCTAGTAGGTTCCCCTAATTTTTCCCATAAGGCATTCTCATCCTGAAATAAATATGAGGGTACAATTCTAAGAGCAGTATTTGGTAGGGATACTTTTTTAACTCCTCTTCATTAGTATTATATTACAAACATACAATGACCGGTCTAAATACATGAGCATTATCTTTGGTCTTTAGTAAATTGGGTTGAATGCAGGTAACAACTACCCGAAGGGGTGAAATAATAATGAGAATGCTACTATTAGAGAAACACTATCTCACTCTTTCGGTGCACAAGAGCAAAGATGACTGGAGGGCACGAGAAACACTGATACACAATGTGGCTGAATGCATTAAAACCAGGATTCCCAGTGGCACAGCAAAATGTTATTTCTGATTGGTTGTTTGGGCTGTACATCAATAGAGGATCGATGTTGGATCAATAAGTTTGTTACACATTTTAGTTCCTTATAACCGACAGGCATTATCATGTTTATACTGCGGCCTAACAAGGTTAAAGGTAACAAAAGCTTGCTGAAAATGCAGTTATGTATGTCATTCTGGGAATGGCAATGTTACCAGCCCATTGGGGGAATGGAACAAAGAGGTTGTAAACAAAAAAAAAATGGTGTATTTTGCAATATAAAATTCTACATTAAACAATATATACCATGGAAATTATAATGTATTGCAGTTAGTAGTGTAATGTATTTCATATACAGGTATGGGATCTGTTATTCAAAAAGCTCAGAACCTGGGTCTTTCATGATAAAAAAAAAACAGTAATCTGGATCTCTATTTCTTAAATTGACTTAAAAATCATTTGAACATTTAGTAAATCCGATAGGATTGTTTTGTCTCTAATAAGCATTCATTTTATTTAAGTTTCGGTCAAGTACAAGTCTTCAAATTACATGGAAACAAATTTGAATTATTTGATTAAAAGTGAGTCAATGGGAGATGGCCTTCTCATAATTTAGAGCTTTCTGGATAACGGTTTTCTACATAACATATTCCTGTAATGAGCGCATCAAACCAGGTGTGGTGTTATGATGCCGGCGTCAACGTGCAACGTCAGCGCATGACGTGTAACATCATCACGCACGTTTTGGCGTGAAAAAATGCCTATAAAAGGACACCAGAGGCCTATAGACATTGCCCAATTATAGGTTCAACTTATTGTGTTCCTTGGTGTAATACTTTTTTACCTTTAAATTCCTGATCTTGACCTCGGCCTGTTGACCAGCGACTAAGAACCTTGGTGCTTGAACTGACCTCTGCCTGGATTTGACTTCACTACTTCTTAACCCCTTGGATACCATGAACTGTGTTTGGAACCTGCGGCTTCCTCCTAGGTCCGTAACTCAGACCTGAGCCTTCAGGCCCTGACAATTCCAAACCTGTGTATTATAGAGCTCACACTCTTAATGCTATTGCCATAAGTACAAGGGAATCAGATGAGTTCCCAAGAACCTGATATGGACTGAACTGGCCTGGATTTTCACGAATAGCAGGATTATGGCATAAGGGCGAAACCTCTCTGCCCAAATAATGGGCCAGATTTAATTCAGTGAGAAAACTTTTTCTCAGTGTAAAAAATAGGGACGGCAAATCTGGAAGCTAAAGGAGGCTACAGATTTATTTGGGAGACAGAGCTATCTGATACTAATTCCTGCCTCATAAGTCAGGCCAAATCAGCTTAAGTCTCATTAGTGACTGACAAACCTGATCCCCACGGTGCTCTGCTGCAAGTCATCCTTGGCAAATAAAAAAAAGTAAAATCTGTCTTTTCAGGACACGTATTACTGTACAGTGTTTTGTAATATGTTGGCGGTTTATAGACATGTGTAATTAATAATAATAAAGTAATAATAATAATAAAGTAATATTCATATGGAACAAATGGATCACAGTTTCCCCTGGGTGGTGCCTGCAAACTGTATCTGCTGCTGTTGTGAGTTGTTTTTTTTTGAGAGGGACGTTGCACTAGAGTCCTGAATCAGGTTTGGTAACATGGAATATCTGCAATGTGATCAGGACGTGGCCAGATTATACTTTTTGTGCCCACTGTGTGGGTGGCCCGCGGGTACCTGATCTGCTGCAGTGGGGTGCAGCGTCGAATTTGCCGGGCGTGTGCCCCTAGGCCGTGTGGTTGTGGTGCCCAGCCGCGCAGTCTTAGTGCCCGTCCGCATTACCTCGTGCAGGCGCAAGAGTGCTGGCGTGCAAGCGCCAAGCACTGTGGAGCAGCGTGTCCCCAGTGCTCCTCATAGAGCGTCTGGGTGGAATGCCACCCCAAAAAATTTGACTCCCTAGGCCCCGGCCTTCACAAATCTGGGCCTGGTGAGGTGGACTACAGGAGGCCATTTCTGGGGTAAAGTAAGAAAATACATGCTTCCCAATGCAAAAATTGATCAATGTGTCGTCACTTCTGGAACGTTGCAGCAATTGCTGTGGAGAGCAAGTCGGTGGAAATCGATGGGCTTCAGAAGGTGGGCAAGCAGGTCCGGGTACGACTTAGGCTAAATGGGTCCCGGGTTTGATGCAGTTTTTAAAAAAACTGACTCGTGCAGGTCTCTATGTTGCACCCTAGTTGGGCACAGTATGGACACCAAGCTTGATAGGTAGACATCTGATTTTTTTAGCTTTGCATCGCTATTCATCAAAAATATCTGACAGTGCCTGAAGTAACTGGTTTCAGATGCCGCTTGTTCTACAAAGAGACGCGATTTCTTTATGGCTGTAATGATATTATCTTGCTGCATGAAGAGCGAAACCTAATAGCTCCTGTAGGCACATCTCTGGAACAGAAGGATTCACTGTGCTGCTTCAAGGCAAGTCTCTATTTCCTCAATAAAAACACAATGGCAAATGGAATCCATGATTCTAGAAATCCTTCTGGTCTCCAAAGAGAAATGGGACTGATTCCTGTCAAACTCATCTAAAATGTACTGTGAACCTAAATGGTGCAACAATATTCATATTTAGACGGTCAACATTGTAGTCATCCTTAAATGTGTTAACTTATTGGAATAAGCCTTCTGATTGGGCTGTACACAAAGATAAAATGATCAGCTGGCATAGAGTTCACAAAGAAATTAAAATCATGGTAAGAGTGACAATTTCTGTCCAGTGACTTTCTGTCTTGGTCAAAAAGATAGCATAAGAAGATGACAGTCCAGTCCATATAAACGAATTAAAAAATGTTAAAAAAACACACACACAGTTTAATGAATCTTAAGCTCTGTCACTGTCAGACAGGCATATCTGGAAAGAGCAATGAGGAATTAATGCAAAATGTACACTTATAAGACATCTTAAAGTGTTATGAACTGTATCTGCTAGAATCTTTATATGAGGCTCTGTAGGATATTATTATAGATTAGCAGCACATTAACATGTTTCTGCAGGCACAGACCCAGGACTACTAAAGACAGAAATATGCATGAAAAATATTCCCCAGTTAATGAACGAGTATGGCAAAGGGAAAAGAGAGAGATAGATAGAGAGAGAGAGAGAATACCCTCATTTCCAGCCCCTAAAGTGTAAACCTAACAAACGACATCACAATCAATTCTGGTTTGTTTTTCTAGTCACATATGTGAACGTTAAGCATCCTGCACCATCTAAATTAACTGGACAAGTATTTTATCCATAAAATGTATAAAATGTTGTCCAATGAAGCCAATGGCTCAATCGTGTGCAGGGAATGAGTAATGTGCTCACTCAAGTGTTCCAAGACATGGAAATGCACTTGACCTCCAAGGACACCAGCTGCTGTTCCAGAAACATACAAGTTCCCCTGTATTTTATCCATGCCCCATTTCCTGATCCCTTTTCATCCAAGCTACGTACTAACCGAAGCTGGAGTTCCCACAGATATACACAGTACATTTCTAGTTTTTCCATGCCTATTAGTCAATGTCAATGGAGACAACTCAACTCCAGCATATATGATTAAAGTCAACCTTAAAGTGGACCTGCCACCCAGACAGAACAAGCTGTATAATAAAAGTCCTTTTCAAATTAAACATGAAATCCAATTTCTATTTTTTATTAAAGCATTCATAGCTGTTGTAAACTCATTTAAAAATCTCAACTGTCAATCAAATATTGTCTGCCCCTCCTCTATGCCTTAGGCATAGAGGCGGGGCAGACAATTACTTTCACTTTCCATTCAGCACTTCCTACATGTCACTGCTCTCCCCACATTCCCCCAGTTCTCTTTACCATTTAATTGTGTAACCAGGGCATGGGGATGGACATCAGGTCCCCCATTCTGGTGCACAAACAAGATTCTGAGATGATAGAAGACTTGTCTTAATAACAGCGTCCACAAAATAATTTTGAAACCCCAGACTGATGGAAACAAGATTCAAATAATTAATATAGTGTATTTAAAGTTAATTTTGCTTGACTTATGTGATAAAATAGGATTTGGAATAATATTTTTGGGTGACGGGTTCCCTTTAAGTAAATTGTCTGACCAGTACTTTACTAGAGCAGTGATCTCCAACCCCATTGATGTTGCTCCCAGTGGCCTCAAAACATGTGCTTATTTTTAAATTCCAGGCTTGAAGGCAAGTTTTGGTTGCATAAAAACCAGGTGTACTGCTGAACAGAGCCTCCTGTAGACTGCATGTCCTCATAGGGGCTACCAGATGCCCAATCACAACCCTTATTTTGCACCTCTAGAAATGTTTTCATCTTTATGTTGCTCCCCAAATCCTTTTACATTTTAGTTTGGCTCCCAGGTAAAAAAAAAGTATGGGAACCCCCAATCTAGAGTGTACCAGCTTTATTTAAAGGAGAAGGAAAGTCACCCTCGCGGGTGCTAAATGTTAATCACCCCCAATTGAATGTATTGACTTACCTGAAACCCTGGGCCAGTGCTCCTATCAGCAGAAAACTACACTGGCGCCAGGGTTTATTCCAGCGAGCACCACGGAACGATCCTCTTCTGGCTTCTTCTTTCTTCAAATTTCCCGGGGCAGACACATGCGTAGTAGAACGAAATAGCGACTTTTTAGTTTAAGTTCAGCTTTTCACTGTAATGCACATGCGCAGCTGCGAAAAGAAAGAAGAAGACAGAAGAGGATCGCTCCGTGGTGCTCACTGGTATAACCTCGGGGGGGTGAAGTTTTCTGCTGATAGGAGCATCGGCCCGGGGTTTCAAGTAAATAAATACATTCACTAGCCACCCCCAAGTGTGAAACGACTTTACTTTTCCTTTAACCATGGATTAATAAATACATTTCTATTGAAGTCTTTAATAATGTCTCCAGGCTAGCATCCAAGAAGCTATATTAAATATAAGAGTGCATGGAAAACATTTTCTTTGCTCTCTATGCCAGAAGATTTCAGTGTAGACATCCAAGTAAGCTTTGTGATTGGCTTTCAGTGTGTCAAATTCTATATATACGTGCTTGTTGCACCATAGCTTTTAAGGCAGATAATTCTGGTTGCTTTTCCTCCCCATAACTGAGCAGTAGACTGAGTTCAGAAGAGAGGGACCTCGCTCACCCCTATCTGTCTTGAACTTTAGAAGGAATCATTCACTTTCAATGTAAACAAGTTGGGAGTATGACATTATCCTACATTACACACACAAGCCCTGTATAATAAACTTTTCTTAATCTTTATTCGGCTGGACAGTCAGAATCTCAATTGCTCCTTATAGTTCCACTAAAGTAAAGGCAGCACGGAATGTTCTTGGAACATTTTAAGCCATTATGGTTTAAACGTCTTCGAGAAGCCTTTATAACCGCATAAGGGTACACTAAAATATAATATAATTTGTTTTCCAAAAGTGATGCTAACTAGGAAAGTATATTACGGATATGACAAGAAAATTAGAATATGAGCATTTAAATACCACAGAGGTTTAATTCTGGAAGACGATCTTCCAAAGCCGAGCGGTTGGGTTTAATAACCCATTTAACGCTATGTAGCTCGCAAGGCAAAGTGGCGAATATCTGCTGCACTCTATTCTTTCACTGAGAGGGTTAAACTATAATAAGCGCTGGGCAATATCCCCAGCTGTTCCCCATGAATTATACGTTTAATATAGAAAAAAGGGATTTAACGATATTGCAAAGTTTCAACAGATTAAAAAAAGGGAGACATAGAATATTATATTCATTACATCTAGTGAAAATTGCCTTATACCAGGGAAAAAAAGAGAGATCTGTAAATTTACAACCAGAATCCTTTTTTTTTTAAAGGGAATATAAAAATATTGCTTCATTAGCGGACTGTGCAGTTACTGCTCTGTGAGGGACTGGGGATCAAGAGTATCTTAGACCAAATGAGACATAGAAGTAATGGCTTTTCATTTACAAATACACTCATTCAATGCATTAGCCGAGACTTAAAAGATTAATCGGAGCCAAGAGTCCTATGGACGGAAGGGGAGGGGGAGCAGAGGAGATATATTTTAATGGTCTATTCTTCTAGACAGAAATTACCAGAAGAGAGATATGTATTTTCTCTAATGTTTTCCTTTTTTAAATTAACACCAACATCGATGCTTTGAATTTAGTTAAGGGCGACGTTTACTGTAGGCACATCAGGCTTTGCAGCTAGAGAGGACAGCGCTGCTTAAATAAGCAATTGATCATAAATCATTATTTTCTTCTAGTCTTTATTATAATATGCATAAGCATAGCCGTTTCATGTTTAGAACACAAAGAACAAAGAATGGCCTTGGAAAATATGAAGCCTGTGACAGTCCAGTTTGCCCACACTGTGATAGAAAATATTGGCCCACGGTATACTCACATTTCACATATACTCCTCCATGACATCATAGGCTGGGGATTATAAACACGTGAGGTCATAGAAAGACAATAAAGGTTGGTAGAAAGGCAAATATGGCTACTCCACTATGTTACTGATCTTGAGGCTGGTTTGCTCTGGGTCCAGTAACCCACAAAGACCAATCAAACATTTCGTGAAATCTGGTGAAAGCTAGCTGCTGATTGGTTGCTAGAGTCTGAACTAAACGTTTGCATGACATGGGCACTGTCAAATGTCAGACTCTTCTTCCCCACCTGGAAATAAACACTAGTCTACACATCTTCTATGGGTTGAAAAGCCTGCAGCCAATTTTTTCTAACCACACATTAAGGGGCACATTTACGAAGGGTCGAATATCGAGGGTTAATTAACCCTCGAATTCGACCCTCGAAGTAAAATCCTACGAATTAGAATATCGAAATTCGAAGGATTTACCGCAAATCCTACGAACGATCGATCGAAGGAAAAATCTTTCAATCGAACGATGAAATCCTTCGAATCGAATGATTCGAAGGATTTTAATCGATCGATCGAAGGATTTTTCTTCGATCAAAAAAACCTTAGAAAACTGATGGGGAAGGTCTGGGGAAGGCTAACATTGACCTCGGTATGTTTAAACTGTTGAAGTTTTTTTTAAAGAGACAGTACTTCGACTATCGAATGGTCGAATAGTCGAACGATTTATCGAACTAAAAATCGTTCGAATCAAAGTCGTAGTAGCCTATTCGATGGTCGAAGTACCCAATAAAACCTTTGAAATTTTAAATTTTTTTACTTCGAATCCTTCACTCGAGCTTAGTAAATGTGCCCCTAACTGTCATTTGACTATACATTTGCAATGCATCCAATAAACCAACTGGGTCTCCTCCCCTATGGAGATCTCCTGTTCCTTAAAATATTATAAACCCTGAGGCTAGCCCCTCTTCCTTTACCCCTTTTCACCGTGGCTGATATCTGCAACCGCTAGCCACCGAACTAAACCATTCCACCTTTAGCTGCAATATTCCCACACCATTCCCCGTATTGCCCTCACTTCCACTAAAAAAGGGGGAGGATGCAAAAGTAAAATGGTGATTGACTCCTCCTTTTTTATCCCTTTCACTCACTTCTTCCTGCCTCCAACCAATCGCCTTGCACACTACATTTTCCACAACGACTCACTACTAAAGCTTTTCCGGCTCCCTTCCTAGCCCCTGTCATCAGGGCCGGCCTTAGGCCAATTGGACCAATTGGGCCCAATTGGGCCCCGCACCTCTGGGGGGGCCCCGCACCACAGGGCAGCACAGATAATATTTCCCTCAGCACATGATGCTGCCTGGCCTGCCCCCAACTTTGAGAGTCCAGCCCATCCCCAAATCCATAGGTCTAGCCTGCCCCCAACTCTCATAGGCCCAGCTTTCCTCCAACCTTGATAGGCCCTGCCTGCCCCCAATCCAACCAAGCCTGCTCCCAAGCTGAATCGGCCCAGCCTGCCCCAAACTAATTGGCCCAGTCCACTCTCCTATTTCCTCCCTCTCTCTCTTACCCTGTGTGCCCCTATTATGTTACCTTGTCTGCCCCTTTCCTTTCTATTTTGTGCCTGTATGCCCTTATTTTCCTAAATACTTGGTGTGTCAGTAGCCAGCAACACTTTGTCTAGGGGCCCCGCCAACATGGTCCCAATTGGGCCCCACATTTGATAGGACCAGCCCTGCCTGTCATGGCCCAATCTCCTTCATTTCCTTGCGGTTCTACCAATGACCATTAAGTTTATATCCCATAGGCCTTTCCCATAATGATACAGGTATGAGACCTATTATCCGGAAACCCATTATCCAGAAAGCTCTGAATTACGGGATGGTCCATTATTATCAAATAATTCAAATTTGAAAAAAAAAATATTTTCCTTTTTCTAGTAATAATACAGTGGTCTGTACTTGACCCCAACTACAATACAATTAGGCCTTATTAGAGCCAAAACAATCCTATTAGGTAGGTTTATTTAATATTTAAATGATTTTCTTAGCAGAATTGAGGTATGGAGATCCAAATTATGGAAATATCTCTTATTCAAAAAACACCAGGTCCTGGGCATTCTGGATAACAGGTTCTATAACTGTAGAGCAAATAAATACCATGTGATGTTATGCCGGATTATTTTGTGCCGGATGCACTAATAAACACAGGCAGGAAGACATGCAGAATTAATTCCAACCTATGTAACTTCCTACTTGTTCTTTGACTTACTTAGTAATACAGGTATGGGATCCTTAATCCAGAAACCTGTTATCAAGAAAGCTCTGAATTATGGGAAGGCTATCTGCCATAGACTCCATTTTAATCAAGTAATTAAAAAATGTTTTTAATGATTTCCCTTTTCTCTGTAATAGAAAAAGGATAATAATAATAGGACTAATAAGTACCTTCTTATTGATGCCGACTAAGATATAATTAATCCTTATTAGAGACAAAACAATACTATTGGGTTTAATTGATGTATGAATTATTTTTTTTATGTAGACTCGGTAGCCGTATGGAAATCCAAATTCTGGATCATAGGTCCTATACCTGTATCGGTACTATAGGGCTTATGTACAAGCACGCAAAGCAAATTTTCGGGAAAATGTAATAATAAATAGGCGTAAAAAAACCCCAGCGGATTTGATCGGAGTTTGTAACAGAAAATGTTGAGATAAAATGGGACTTTGATAAATAACTCCCTAAGTATTAGGCCCATAACTAGTACTAACAATCCCTGTTCCTGTAGAATAGTGATCCCCAATCAGAGGCTTGTGAGTGACATGTTCCTCACCAACCCCTTGGAAGTTGCTCCCAGTGGCCT
Organism: Xenopus laevis; assembly: GCF_017654675.1. Lineage (NCBI taxonomy): Eukaryota > Metazoa > Chordata > Amphibia > Anura > Pipidae > Xenopus > Xenopus laevis. Next base: position 117,112,569 of record NC_054376.1, read on the forward strand.
TAAAGCAGGAGCTTATTTTTGAATTCCAGGCTTGAAGGCAAGTTTTAGTTGTATAAAAACCAGATGTACTGCCAAACAGGATCCTATATTGGCTATTTAGTAGCCCCTATGCAGGCTCCTATAGGCTGCAAGTCCTCGTAGGGGCTACTAAATAGCCAATCAAAGCCATTATTTGGCACCACAGGGACTTTTCTCATGCTTGTGTTGCTCTCCAACTCTTTTTACATTTGAATGTGGCTCATGGGTAAAAAAAGGTTGTGGAACCCCTGCTGTAGAGAAATTCCCTTTGACCTGTCCTTCACTCCTACCCCAGGCATTAACTGCTTTACTGATCAATCACAAGTGTATCATGTAAGATTAAATGAAAATGTATTGAAATTGTCTATTTCCAATCTCTGATCGGTTTACACCCCTTTTCATAGTGTTTTGCAGGCAAAGAGAATGGCACCATGCATTTTCTTTAACACTTTAATTAAATAAAGCAGCTTTGCTTATATATATATATATATACATAGAGACTTTTCATTATTCCATTATGTTCCCTTAAAGGGGACCCGTCACCCAAAAAAATTATTCAAAATCCTATTTTATCAGATTAGTCAAGGACAATGAACTTTAATTACACTATATAAATTATTTGAATCTTGTTTCCTTCAGTCTGGGATTTCAAAATTACAGCAAGCAGGCAGCAGCCATTTTGTTGACACTGTTATTAAGACAAGTCTTGTATTATCTCGGAATTTTGTTTGTGCACCAGAATGGGGGACCCAATGTCCATCACCATGCCATGGCCACACAGTTATATGGTAAAGAGAACTGGGGGAATGTGTGGGGAGCAGTGACATCTAAGAAGTGCTGAATTGAAAGTGAAAGTACTTGTCTGCCCCGCCTCTATGCCACGGGCATAGAGGAGGAGCAGACAATATTTGATTGACAGCTGAGATTTTTAAATGAGCTTACAACAGCTATGAATGCTTAAATAAAAAATAAAAATTGGATTTCATGTTTAATTTGAAAAGGACTTTTATTATACAGATTTTTGTGTCTGGGTGACAGGTCCACTTTAAGTAAAAAGAGAAGGGGAGCAACACAAGCATGAAAAAAGTCCTTGGGTGTCAAATAAGGGTTCTGATTGGCTATTTAGTAGTCCTTATGTGGACTAGCAGCCTACAGGAGGCTTTATTTAGCAGTACGCATAGTTTGTATGCATCTAAAACTTGTCTCCAAGTCTGGAATTCAAAAATAAGCAGCAGCTTTGAGACCACGGGGAGCAACATCCAAGGGGTTGGTGAGCAACATGTTGCTCGTGAGTTACTGGTTGGGGATCACTGCCTTAACTGAACCATAATATTTACTGTAAGATGTCAGATGCCCGACTCCATGTCCTTTATTTTTGTTTATGGATTTGAATCAGCAAAAGAAAAGATCTAAGAAAGATCTGCTTGAATATGTAATATCTCATGTACCTTCCTTTCCGTAGGATAAAGATGAACTATAAAGGACCCATTCTCCCTTTAATGCAATCTATTTGGAAGGCTCAGGAATGTGTTTATTTACTGCCAATACCCATCTATTGATTAACACTCAGACACTAATCCACATATTTTAAATTGGTCACATTTCTTTAACAGCTCAGTTGCACTGAGTTCTCCTAGGGGTACCATGGCCAGTCCCAAAGGTCCTGCTTACATCGCATGGTGCTATAGAGAGTATAAAGAAAAGCTAATAGATGGAGCTCACATATCGATTCCGAACATGAGAACCTTTCAGGTCGTACAAATCTCTGATTGTTTGCGGCATGTTGACCAAACACAAACACTCATCATATTGATGACATAAATTGCCTTTAATGATCTTTCCTTTTCTCATCTCATGTTTCTCCCATTAGCGCAGCGATTGGGTTTCACCTTCCCTACAAGACCCCATTTGGGCACTTGCAAAATACTGATGGTGCAGCTCCAGTAACACACAACGGAATATCATCCTTTCTTAAGAGCTATGGTCAGAAAGTAAGTAGTCCTCCTTAGCAGTCAAATAACCCCACACATTTTACTGCCATTTAAAATGACACATTACAGAGCACTCTTGGCTCTGACTCCTGAATCAATGTTGTAATTTAACTGATTAACCAAGGGGAGATCTGACCCTGTAACACATCAGAGAGAACAGAATGGAGACCACTGTAGAGCTCTCCTCCAGCCAAGATTATAATTGATGCCTTGCATGTTCTGTGTTTAATAAATCTATGAAGATGAATCACAGAAGTGTGCAAGGCATTGTGGGACTTTCAGTCTTGGCTGGAGAAGAGTAGAGTACTGCTATATTGTTTTGATGGTACATGGAGTCAGGAGGAAAAGCAGAGAGGCCATGGGCAGTGTTTTAGATTAGTGAACAACCAGAAAAATATACAGGCTTTACAGGCCAGGTTGGATGTGCGCACATGAATGCCAGTGATCTGGAGTAACATCTGGTTGCCCCTAATTGGATAGCGCAATGGTTAAATGCAAAGATATGGGATCAAATCACATATTTTGTATAACTTAACCGCTGAATTCTAGAGCACTGTTACATTGCAAACCTCTCAGCTCAACCCTCAAACAAGTTGAAGACAACATGGACTCAACAGTGATTTAGGATGGCATCCAGGGCTCTTAGGATTAAGTATGAGCCTGAGTCCTTTTCCAGAAGTGGTTCCAAGGTAGGTGTCACCCAGAGAATAGCAACCCCACAATTTCTCCTTGGTTCTTACAGAATAGCCCTGAATATTATCCACCCCCGGGGAGTAAATACTGCTATAGGTTGCTAGTCTGTCATCTGAAGACCTTGCTCACAGGGTTCCTGTAGTTAAGGTGGCCATACACAGGGAGATGCTCTCATTTGGCGACGTCACCAAACGAGCGGATCATTCCCCGATATGCCCACATTGAAGTGGGTGATATCAGGCTGATCTGATTGTGGCCCAACAATTGGATCAGGATGGAGGCCATCCGGGCAGTCGGAAAGTGGGACTTCATCAACGAAAAGATGCGGCTGCAATCTGACGGGTTTTTTACCCTGCCCAATTGGCATCTGGCTGACTTTCAGGGAAGATATCGATCGGGTAAGCCCATCGGAGGGTTTTACACACGGCCCGATGAACTGCCGACTTGGACTGTCGGCAGCTTTTATCAGCCCGTGTATGGGGGCCTTTAGACTCTGGCCTCTTGTTCTTTAAATAATAAGTCCTATTTCCACCTCAGGCCATCTGGCAAATTTATTTCAGGTAATGCTCTTATGCCAGGAGGCTTTAGCAATTGAGTATTATGACCAGAGGTAAATAGTTAGGGACTGCCATATGGTTTTTACCTTGATGTGGTATGGTGGCTTATCAATCATATCTCTCTTCTTTTTCTCTATGTCTGTAGTTAATTTGGCCAGATCAGTAGCACTTCCATTGTATTTTAGTATATTTTTATTTAGCCATGGAGTGCTCCCACAACCTTTCCTTTTTGCATCTGGCACATCCATTTGTTGCTATGGTGGAGTCCTGAAAAGCCAAAGTACATATCCAGCCATCCCCTTGTATAGACTAGAAAACCATAAACTGGTGAGCTACTCCTGGGAAAATTGGGAATTGGTGCAGGTTCAGACTGGGCCAGTGGGATACCATAAAAAAACCAGCACCCTGTGGGTCTTGCAGTCAACAACCTCCCATCTGCAGCAGTTAAGGATCAGGAAGAAGGTATAAGGTATGTGGGGCTGCATGGGTGGAGGAAGGGGGAGATGGACACCAGGAGGGGGGCTTTGAGGTCACAAGGAGTATAGCAGCCCCGATGGGCCCAGGCTCCACTGTAAGACAAATCCTTTACATTATTATAGCTAACGTGCTGCTATCTTCATTAATTTTTGTAAATTGATCACCCTCATCTCAGTGAGCCACTGCACAGAGCCATGGTTCCATATTCCTAACAACCATTCATACACTTGTCACTCTCAAGTAGTAAAAAGTCAAACCAAACAGTGTGAGAGAAGTTAGAAAAGGTTATAAATGTTATGTTTTTGCCAAAGTCCCTCGACTTGGCCCTGATCTTAGTGTCCTTTCCAACAAACCCAGGCCTTCTTAGATGTACTGTATTTCTTAATCTTTCTAAACATTTTGTGTGGTTCATTAAAGGAAAACTACTGCCTAGATGCCAGTGTAAGTCATTCCAGGTAACCAGGCAACAGTTTTGATTCTTCGTTTAAGAAATGCAGATTACAGGTTAAATAATTGAAAGGAAAAAAAAATGCTAAATATTTAAATCAATTGCAAACTGTTTTTGCACATGCTAAAATTAAAGTTGATGCAAACCCCAAAATATAACATCATTTTAAACAATTTCCAGTATGGAAATGGAAATTTAATATGAGCTTCATTTCGCGGAAATAAGGAACTTTCTGAATAAAAATTCTGCAATAATCAAGTTACTTCTCAGTAACCCCCTGCTCAGCATTGTCTCTCTTCATTCAAGTGTCGGGTCAGATTTAGTGACTTCAATGCGTTTCGCAAATTTTTCGATGTTTCGCAAAATTTTTTGGGGTTTCGCAAATTTTCAGACAAAGTGAAACAGGACAGGTTCACCCAACACTAGTCAGATTGACAGGTCAAATACAATAGCGTGTGCTCCTTCTGCCAAGACAATGTATTAGAGGTAACTGTCTTTCAAAATAAGCAACTCCAACACTTAGGGGCAGATTTATCAAGGTTTGAATTTCGAAGTTAAAAAACTTTGAAATTCGACCATCAAATAGGCCAAATTCGATAGTCGAACTTTTCTTTTTGAATTTTTTTTGCCGTTTTCGGTCAAAGTAAAATTGTTCAAAGTGAAATCGTTCGTCCGTTCGTTAAAATCATTCGAATTGAACAATTCGGCGATTTAATCGATCGAACGAACGAACGATCTTCAAAAAAAAAAAAAACGTTGACTTTTTAATACTTAACCAAATTTTGGCTCTAGGAGGTCCCCATGGGCTAACATAACAATTCGGCAGGTTTAAAGTGGCGAAGTGTCAAAGTTGAAGTTTTTTAAAGAGACCGTACTTCGATTTTCGAATGGTAAAATATTCAAAGTATTTTCTATTCGTATCGAAGTCGAATTTGGCCTATTCGATGGTCAAAGTACCCAAAAAATACTTCAAAATTCGAAGTTTTTTAATTCGAAAATTCACTTCGACCCTTAGTAAATGTGCCCCTTAAAGTCTGATTGCCAAAAACTCTAAAAATGTTACGTTTTTTTTTTTTATAAAATCCAAATTTTTAGGGGGGAAAAAAACTAGAATTTTTCGTGATTACAAAATCTAATGTTATTGTTCAAAAAAGGGTAACAGCAGCTCTTTAAATATTGATAGAACTTAATATATATGATGCTGTATGTGCTGGTTTGCAGCAGCCTCGGGGAAGACATTTCCAATTGTATGTCCCACACTGCAGAGAATAGCGTATTGATTAGGAGCTACATTGATTCTACCAGTCAGCAAGAAAACAGCACATTAAAGGGGGATATTTATTATGGTAGGCATGTTGTGAAAGCACAGCACCTACCAAACAGCAATTGAGTCCCTGCGGTAATTATGAGAGCAGCTTGATAAATACAGGGACGCTGGCGAGTCGCTGCAGACAGATTACAGAGACCTCAAAGCTAACAACTATTTTCCACTATAATCACTGCGATACAAAGCAGCAATGGTCAGAGCAGAGCTACAAAACTGGCAAATACAGATAAAATTATACAAGGCTTAGTGGACAGCCTTTGTTTTTCCATAATGTTCAAAAATGTTTGAAGTCAGGATATGGCACATTGGCAGATGAAAAAAAAAACAATTCCAGCTGTTTTGATTTTTCATGTTGCCATTCCATGTATAGCCAACTATTTATGAGATCTGTCTGTTTCACTGATTACTGGGATATCAAAAAGTATAAGATGGTGTATGACTAGTGATGAGCGAATAAATTCAGCAGGCGCCTGCCGAATTCGCAAAGATGCTGCAAAAATTTGCCAGCGTCAAAAATTGTTTGGATGTGCGTCTGGAAAAGTCGCTTGAATCAACATTATTCTGGCGCCAACATTTTTCGGACGCCCACTGACTTTAACACCGGCGTCATAATTGATGTGAATGTCAGTTAAAAAAAGCACTTTTGGTACCTTGCCCTGGAATTAAATAATATATAGTTCAGCAACTTCAGCACATTGAACTACTTCAAATCTGGCCTTGGCCAAGACATACTGGAACTTGTTTCTACTTCAGCACATGAAGTAAACATTTGTATCACGGCAATAGAACACAGAATAGAATAGAATTTTCTACTGAAAATATTTTGCTTATGCATGAGCCAAATGAGCAAACCAAGTTACTTTGCTTGCGCCTATCTAATAAAGCTTTCACTGGTGGTGGTACTGGTTTAAATGAAGAGGTGGTCATGCTACACACCAAGCCCTATTAGTATCACAGGAGGACTCGTAGTTATCGACTGATATCCCAAATATTGCTGTGGAATTATGGATTTGGCTGACATTAAAAAACAACATTTTAGGTGATTTCATTGAGGTCTGAACACTTATGGGTATAAAAATCAAATTTGTAAGTTGTATGTAGGTTTTTCTCCAACTCAGATAAACTCGAATGTTTGAATGTCTGGGTATGTATGAAAAAAACGAATGTCAAAAACTCTAATGAAAAACTACGGAGGAAAAAACTCGAACGATTGAGTTCATGTCTGGAAAAACTGGACTGGTTCAATTTGATCGGGTTTATTTACGAAAAACTCAAAATTGATCAAGTTTTCAGATAAAAAAAACCCTCAAATCAACCAAAAAACTGTAGCTTTGCTGAGGACAATTCATATTTCAGTTTTTGAAAATATAACTCAAATTTGGGTGCAAAAAAAGAAATTGAAAATGAATTAACTTTTTGACAAATCTGCCCCTTCTCATGGTGGTTATGTTATGACGGAGTGGAAAGGAACAAGCCAATGAAGATATTGGCAACAAAACAATATTTTCAGATCATCTCTCAAAATCAAACAATAACTGCCACAAATTTAATGCAAATCTAACTTACACTACCACGCAAGGCAGAATCTACAGTGGCCCAATATTCAAGATTCGTGGTTTCCAGGTTCCTTATTGATCAATGCAATGCCACGTGTAATGTGTTCAGCACTGGGACTCTTCACTGAACCTGCAGAAACCATCCACCGAATAATTCTAGAATATAATTTCTCCCTTTCCGTGCAATGTGTCCACCGCCAAAATATGTGGCTTAATAAATTCATTCAGTGCAAAAAAAAAAAATCAACAAATGCTGAGCCATTATTTGAGACATTAACAGTCGTTTGGAAGTATAATTACAATGGAATTCTTTATTTGACAGCTCCGCAAACATAACAGAAATTTTTTTATGTATCTGGAAAATAAAAACCAAGACAGACCACATTTCGTTTATTCTTGCCATGCGCAAACAATTTAAGACAAAAAAAAAATTTAACAGAAAGAACAAAAAAATGATTGTGCTCATTGGGCAAATAACAGAAAATAATTTTACTCCCTTAGGTTCCAGAGAAGTCTTTCACATTATGATTCCTTACAAGACCTTCTGGTCACCGTGCAATTTATAAAGGGGTGACTGTCATTAGAACAAAATGGAAGGCAGAAAGAAAAAAAAAAAAAAAGTAGAAAAATCTTCCCAGAGCAAAAAGGTCACGGTGTAGGTGGGATTTGGGGAAAAGTACAACAATTTTTCTTACAAAGAGAAACCCCTACCCCCAATGATAGAGTCTGATTATACATATTAATTTAACATCTTAAAAATAGTTTACATATTTTGCCATAATAATTCCGTTCAAGATTTTTTTTTTCTTTTTTTTTGTCGGAGAGGGATTTAATATATATTTCTTTAAAGATTTATATTAAAAAGCAACACTTTCATGTACATAAAACTGTACAAAACAAGGCAGCATCACAAGCAGTTAAATTAAATCTTTGTGTTAACCCCCCTCCCCCCATCATTGGTTGGACGAGAGTCGCCAACACATTGCATTGCAGACACCTCCAGAGGCAAAGTGAACCAACACTGAAAATACAAATTTCAGGCTTTGATTTTTTGTTTTTTGTGTTTTACAAATTTTGAATACATCATTTTGTGGATTCTCTCTGAAGCCATTGCGTTCCACAAACACTAACTTTTTTTTTCTGCCAAATCTCGCCACTTTGTGGCACAGTGTCATCACTTGTATGTGTCTCACCTTTGGTAATTATCATTTCCAGAAGAAATCCTGGTTTGTTTACATAGACCTAGGGGGTTATTAATCAAGTTCCGAATCTCTAACATAAAAATCTGATCAACTCCGATGGACCTTATTTATCATTAAAAAGCTCCGAAAAAATTGGGTCGGGTAAAAATCCAATAACTTTGGAGCTTTGCCTGAAAAGGACAAATTTTTCCGTACTTTTCCGCAAATACTATAAATTTTTCGGTCCAAAATTATTGGATATCAATCAATTCCCCATTTACTTGTACAGGACCTCGAGAGCTTTGAGATGCCGGATTTTCAGAGTCTGACTTTTAAGACTATCAGGCTTTAATAAATTCCAAAAAAAATCGTAGTGGTTTTTTTTTTTAGTCCGAAAACTACGAATTATTCGAATTTTGGATATTTGCAGCATAATAAATAACCCCCTTAAAGTGATAGCATCTGTCTCAGTATAATGCCGTCTTCTTCCTCACTGATCCTCCTATTGCACACATAATTTAAAGGGAGTGAATTATGAAGGCCCGTGAGTATATGCCAAGAGAAATGTTGTTTGAATTTGTGTTTCTGTACAGTGTAAAGGTTGCCACCTAATCCCCTAAAAACTGGACACAAACTCCAGATCATGGCTAATTAGAAATGTAATTGCATGCATGCTGCAGACTGCTCTGGATTCAGTGCAACTGGGCAGTTCATTGGTAAGCAGCCATCCAACATGCATATTTCTTATGTGTGACCATTTAAAATGGATGAAGTACCAATTCTAGTGCGCCATCTGCATTTCATGTCTTGAACAACATCAGAGCCCCCACACTAGTGTTACATCATACAGCCATACACCAAAGTCATTTTGTTGATGCAACTTATTGGATAGAAGTACATCATAGAGCTCAAAATTATATGATTTTAGAAGGTTCCATCCAACCCTACAAAGGAGACTTTGTAATGACCCAAATTCCAAAACTGTGCCATGGATACAATTATTTTTAAATGCCATTAGAATAAGTTTTGACTCAACAAACCTGTCTGAAAAAACAGCCCAAGATGAAATATGCTGTAGTGGTAGACAATTGCCAACTGGTCTTTCCTTTTGATCTACCTGGTCTTTCTACCAGTTCTGCCTCTCTCAAATCTAGAATTTATCTAACAGGAATTATTGGAATGACACACAAAAAAGTTCAGAAGGTTGCTTAAATGTCCTAAATATTTTCAACACCGTTTTATAGAACGCTTCAGTTAATGGCACTATCCTATACTGAAAACGATGGTTACTCATCATTCCTGTATGTAGATCTTAGCCAGGTTTGAAGCTCATTAATCCACAACCCACCCAACCCCTCAATGCCAGGACATGTGCCGCTAATCTTTCCATTAAGAAACCTCCCATGGCGCCTCTCAATCAGATGTATAATGCAGTAAAAGACACGTGTAGTACTGATATTGGCTCCAGCAGGTTCAACTCCTAAATGACATCCCATTCTTGAGAGGCAAGCCTGACTGTAAATGTCTTCAGCAAGGTTGAAACTTCCATGCCTTAGAATTGTATCGACGTGCATAGAAATAAAAAAAAATGGAATACCGTACATGGAAAAACAGCCTGGTCTACAACAAACACACATTTTTATGTACTTTGAACATTGCCCTTTTTTTGCTTTTTTTTTTAAAAAAAATTGTTTTTGTAATGACACACTATTAATACATCTATTCACATTATGTGAAACATATAAATAGCTACATCCACACAGTTGGCAAGTTCTAGGAATGTGAGAGACTGACGGAAATGCCATGAACCCAACTTTTTACTAGAGAGACAAAGCAAGTATGGCTTTAAGATGGTCCAGCTATGCCCTCCAATCAAGTTTCAGGATATATGCTTCCTCTACTCATGCACAACCTGATATATATCATTTTTTTATTTAAAAGAGGTTTCTTGCACTTAGCGGTCTGAATGGGGCCCAGTCATTCTTTTTGTGTGTGTTCTTACTCCATATTGTACCATAGTAAAATACCCTGTGAATGAAGATTTTTTATTGTTTTAGGCTTCATTGACATAAAAATAACATTCACTCATTATAAACCCCGCCCAATGCAGCTATAATCAAGCTCATTGAAGAGTGACCAAAGTCCTAGGTGCGTGTTAATAAAGACTTCGACTTAATAAAGATTTAGACCTGAAGGTTTTCCAGAATTCCTTTGTTTGTCATTACAGCGAAAGTGAGAAGTAGAGAAAGACTACTGGGGGGGAATGGGAGGGAGTGACGTAAGGAAGGAAACAGCAGGTGATAATTAAGAATGTACTTAAAGGATATTAGACTGTCATTGTGGAGCATTGTGCATGTGGAAACAAGTTCATTCTCATTTTGTTGTTTTTTTTCTTCCATTTTTATATATATATATATATATATATATATATATATATATATATATATATATATATATATTTTTGGTCAGGGACGTCCATTCTGCTGGGTGTGAATTTTCAGAAAGATTATTGTGGCTATAATGGAAGATGAGTCCAACCAATGCAATAAGTGAAAGATGATTGGCTCAGACGAGGCATTCTACCTCTGCAAATGAAAATGTAAAGAAAGGCAGAGTCCAGTGCCCTTGGTCTAGGCCTTGATAGTCATACAAGGAAGACATCCCAAGAATGGGTTTATGTACAACGATACCCTAAAAGATGTTTTAAAGTCGCTATCTGGATGGGCTCTTAATAGATCAGTCATTTTAAGGTCCCTGGGTGATATCAGTGGCACAGTGGGTCCTCTGCTTTCCTCCAGAAGGGAAAAAAATCGGTATATATGGGCACATCCATTATATAAAACATATTTCCTAGATAGTAAAGAAAAAACCCAAACATCCTAAAAAGATTATTTATATTTCCAATGACTAACGTAATCAATGCATACATAACCACAAGGTATTTCTCTGAATATCAGCAATAACGGTCTACATTAACCTTAGCACAAGAGAAATTGGATGAATCAAGAATTATAGTGCAATTCCATAACAGATAAGGATTTAATATGCAGCACAGCTACGAATGAAAGAGCTCCCCATGCACTAAACGACCAATCAGATCACACATTTCTAGAGCATTACACATTGCGAGACGCTCCATGGCTAAAGTCACTGGAAAGGAAGAGGCAAAGTAACCTGAAAAAGAAGAATAAAATTCAGGGTGGCTATGTAGAAGGTTATTTTCAAGTGGAACCTGTGTTTTTGGAAAAGTGAAAAAAGGACAAGTGATGGCTACTGGCAGGGTCTATTTAGTGTTGGTGGGGCCCAAGTCAATACAACATTTTCAAGGTCCAATTATTTGTTAGAAAGGAGTGCCATATCCATAATCAGCTGTTGTTGAATACAGGACTCTGGCAGGCACAGGGTGCTTATTTACATTATAAATACAAGCCTTCTGCGGTCTGAGCAACGAAATGCATTTTTTGGATTCCCATCCCACAGGGTGCATTACTATAAAACATCTTTCTATTGGTTTAAACATATGGGTCTTGCAATTTTATTAAGGTGGATGCTGCTTAATCAATAAAGAGAACCATAATCTAGTTCAGGGTTGATTAATTGAAGGCCAATCCCACTAGGCTGGATGTGGCCATCTATTAAGTCTACGCCCAAGAACTCTTTATATAAAATCATTGTTTTATTATAATCTGGCCCCTAGCCATAAGAAATTGGCCCATGACATGGAAAAATCTTGGGACAGCACTGATCTAGTTGGTTTCCAAAAAAGGCTAGAACTACGCTCACCCTTGTGTGTGTACATTGTGCCTAATCAATCAGCACATGTGGAACTGGAATATTCTACGTTGGTTTTCAAGTGTTTTCTTTCTCTCTTAAAATAGAATGGGGAAAAAAAATTATATAAGTGAAAACACGGGGGCGAAAATCATGAACACCATCTACAGCTGTCTCTATGCAATCCTATCTGAAGTTGTCCAAAGTGGCCCAGCTGCTATGGAACACTTTGCAGAGTTGAACGGAAACCACAATAAATAAACAAATGCTCCTTACAACGATAAAAAGCTGAAATCAGGCAGACTTGATCATCATTCAAAGGGATTGTATTTACAGAAGTCTACATGAAAAGGCCTGTCAAACTCGCAGCTTACCCTGTTACGGATGCGTTGGATATGCAGCTATAGCTTGGTCCCCATCTGGCTGTCCTAAGCATTCATCCACATGATCAGATGGCACCTTTGGTATATACTCCACAATGATCCTCTCAAAAACGCTCTACTGCCTAGCTACAAAAACTGAAGACGCAACAGGAATCATTCATAAATTACTGGCTTTTGTTGCTGTGAATTAACTAGTGGTCAACTAGATGTTGATATTGAACGAAACTTTAAAATGGTTTGGAAGAAGGATCTCAGAATCGGAGAGGTTTCTGCGGTCAAGATTCTAAACTCAGGTGAGCAGGTCCTGAGATGGACAATCTTACAGATAATTCACCTTTGGGTATTAAGTCAATTGAGTCGTAAGCAGGTATGGGAATCCCTTTTCAAAGCAGAGGTCATCTTCAGTGTCACGTAATATGGCTTGTGACGCAACAATATGCCGCTGCTTATATGAGCAGTGGTAATTACTATGGCTCATGGGTAGTTTTGATCACGGTTACTGTTGAGCTACTGGCTTGAAGTTGTTTTCCAAAAATATAAACAGAAACCACATCAGGGCTGTGATTATCACCTAAAATAACATGCCTGTGCCCATGTGGACTGGCTCTTAGCATTTTCAATGCAAGTAGAAGTGATCAAACCACCCAGCTGCCATAGTCTTCACATTGCAGGACATACTGTTTGCCAAGATGAAATTAGCAGGCTATGCCAATATGTTTCAAACATATAAAATAAGAGGGATCCAGTTACTTATTGGCGTGAGCTTGGGGGGGGGACAATATATATATATATATATATTGTATGGAAGGCGACTTTGTAAAAAATAAAAAAAAAATGGAATTATTTTGCTAAAAGATAGATTTTTTTTGCTCTGCAGTTCTACATCATAGAAGGCCTATTAACCTCCAAAAGGAGCATGCAGGGCATTGATTGCAGACGTTTTTGTCTACCGAGCGAATGTTTACAGAACAAAATGGTTCCAAACCGTTCAGCTCTAGGATTGACCAACTACAAAAGCCTTCAATTATGAATAAGCCATTAGGGCTAGACAGGAATTCGCATCAATGAGCATATTTGCGCTCTGTACCAAAAAACATGACAGCACCAGAAATAACGGTATCATTCCCCCTATTCTGAATCACAAATACCAAACCATAATGGCTTATTTAGTCCTCCTTCCATTTCTAGTTTCTCTTCTGGGCAGAGAAACCAAATGCACATGTTCCCTTTATAAAAACTACTCCTTAAAAAATGTGCTTCCCCTCTCGAAATCCAGTTCTGACCTTTAGGACACTGAATTGTCTATGTTGAGGGTGATTAGGAGTTTTACATTAAAATACAAAAATAAAATAAAACAGAAAACAAAACCCCACTACACGTTATGTCGGCTCAACCCCAAATGCATTTGCACGAACCATAAAGCATTAATTGTGTCATTACTTTTATGTTCAATTTCCTTCATTTAAAAGACAGCTTGGTTTAGGTTCCTGGATAAAATCAGCAACATCCACATTTCCCCCCCCCCTATACTCCTTGGGTCCAATACATGCCAATAAAACGTCAAATAAATCTCACAGGTATATTTCCCTCTTGGCAGATTGAGAGGAAGGAGTTGTGGCATGCTGGAAGTCAGTGGTTTGGGTGAGTGGGATTTCCTCCATTGGGGAGTCTGTACATGATTCATGGCTGTTACTTGTAAAGGCACTGTAAGTCGGTAACAGCTGGATGTTCGCCATTTTGGTGGTGCTGTTGTTGTTGCCTCCAATGCACTCCTCTGGTATTCTGGGGTTCCCATTGCCAATTTGCTCTTGACTCCCCTTGTCTTGGTAAGGCACAAAAGTGGAGAGCTTGAGGGCATTTTTGGGCCTGTGGTTGGGAGAAAGCTGGCCAGGCATCCAGCATGTATCCGAGTGTCCATATTCTGTGCATTCCATCGTGCAGTTTCCCGTCATGGCTACATCAGGCAGTGGTCTGAGATCTGTGCGGAGAAAGAATTACGATTGGTCAGTTCTTCACATCCAACATGTATTTCTTTCCCTACAATACATATAAAGTACTGAACAAGACTAATGAATGGAATTACTAAATATATACATGTATACCAATAAGTGCTTGTGTTTTAGGCATCATAGCACATGGCATGTGCTCATTGTTAACTCCTATGGTAGTGTATCAAGACACATTAAAGGAGAACTAAACCCTACCCCCCTACCCTACTTAGACCCCCCTTACCCTACAGCCTAAGTGTTATCCTGGGCAAATGCCCCTTTTGTTTTACTTACCCCTCTGTTCAGATTCAGGCATCGGAGTTTACGGGCACTATCTTCGGCCGCTTCTGTAATCTTCGGAATGAGACAGGTGCTTCGGCAATTTTCGTGAGTTTTGTCGCATGCGCAGTTGTCGCAACACAGAAAATTGCTGCAACTGCGCATGCGCCGCCACGCCGGTCTCATTCCGAAAATTTCCGAAGAGAAGAATATGGCGCCTGTGAACTCCGATGCCTAAAATTGCACTGGGGGGTAAGTAAAACGTTAGGGGCATTCGCCCGGAGTAAGGGGGTCTATGTAGGGTAGGGGGGTAGGGGTATTTTTTTAACGTTAGGGTTGAATTCTCCTTTAAAATAGCAGCAAATAATACATTAATGGTCTTATGTAATTAAAGGCACTAAATTTGCCCAGCGGCAGTAACCTATAGCAACCAATCCACAGGTAGAATTTCCTGGTCACATGTTTAAAAGCAAACATCTTATTGGTTGCTACTGGTTACTGCTCCTGGGCAAACTCAGTGCTTTTTATTACATGTGGGGGTAGAGGTCAAAAGGAAATCCCCCCCCAAACATACAACTATCAATACTCCCATGACTCCAAATATATCTATGGCCCTTTGTTAAAAAAGTAATGCAACTGTCAGTAACTGTTCAGCCCCAATAACTTCCTTAAATGCAACTAAATTATGACAGATGCAAATTCTATGTGAAACAAAAGGATGACATGTTCTTGTCCTTTCACGGGTCTGCTGGACCACACCACGGCATTTCCACCCAGCCCCTGCAGAAGTTCAATCAGGTTGACCACTAGGTAGAGGAAAGCACTTTGGGAACCTTATGTAAGGTGGACCAGACACCATTATAAAATGTATGAAGTCCTTTAATAGCCTTAATGTACATAATACGGGTCATTTTTTGGATCTTGACCCTGTCTATGATCTCTGAGATGATGATGATGATGATGTATATGAGGCTGTTCACATTTGCGGCAATATGTTTGGATCAAAGGTCAATTAAAGGTTTAATATAAACCAATTGAGTTGCAGGTACCTTCAATCCATTCTGATATGTTGCTGTATTAAACATGTTGTAAAGTTTAAGAATGTTAAATCTTTGTAAGCAAGTTAGAAAGATTTCAGCAATTTCTTTGTGGTCTCCAATTACCAATCAAGTTCCATGAGACAAACAGTCTAGTAAATAAATGCTCATAGCAGGACCATTTCAATAACGGTGGGACGAAGGGGGCTAGTGGCGATATTAATCGAATTCACTGTAGGAATAAGAAGCGATGAGCGCGTTTAGCAGCAGGCAGAAATGTTCATCATGTATAAATATTAAAAGCAGCTAATGAAGTCTGTTGTTTAGTGGCACAAATGTGATTTTATTTATTTGCCCATCATGCAATTTTATTATCGGAGACAGAAAGGACCAGTCGCTGTGATGCAAGAAGATGAAATGCCACTGGTTTGATGCAACTCGTTGCAAAGGGTTTGCAAGATTCAGACACAGGTCCTTGATGTGCCATGAAAGTGGCAAAACCAAATATTTAATTACTATTCTTACTGAACAAGACATCCAGTAATATGGGGAGCATTAAGGTTCACTATGCATTTTAGTTTGTCTGTTTGACAGCAGGTGCCTTGAGCTATTAAGATTCTCTTTTCTTTGATTGGTAACCCCGCTCCTGCTTTTTCTCCAGTCATCCTTAAACTCATCTGCATCTTTCTCAGCAACCTTAAAATATAATACATCACGGGACGGCCGAGATCATAGAACACAAAAGGATCCCTAGTTTTTTTTTCACACTGAATCAATGTCACGCTTTAACACTAAGTTCTGTATAACTTAAAAATACTAAAGCGGATTGAATCCCTGGAGGTTTAATGGATTAAAAGCAAATGAGCAACTGTTGTTGTCCCCAAGGGCCACCAATCATTTTAACAAGGCTGGCAGCATGACTGCAGCTGCTTCTTATAAAAAAAAACACACAGGTAAAGTCAAAGTTTTAAAATCCTTGCGATATAAAAAAAATTTAATTGCACCAAATTATTCCCCTCCTCCCCCCGATTCTTCTAGCTAAATAGTAGTCTCGTGTTAATCTGGCATAATGACAAACCAATATGAATGAATTAGATTTATTGAAGGCCATCAGGTCTGACAAATCGCTTCTTCAGGCAACTAATCTCCCCGAAAAGCCTTCCCACCAGCTAGAATGTAAATCGCCGGCTGGATGACACTCAGAACGCTTCTTTTTCTGAAGTTGCCCGAAGTTGCCTCACGAGGAAACTTCGGAAAGCCAAAGGGATCAGAGTGCCATCCACCTGCTATTTAGATTCCAGCCGGCGGGAAGGCTTTTCTGGGTGATTAGTCGCCGAAGAAGAGGCGATTAGTCGCCGGATGACTGAATCTCCCAGAATCTTCCAGTGTGTCTCTGTCCTAAAGGGGAACTGTAATTAACAGGTGAAATGTTTAGAAACCCATAGGAACCAATTGTCAGGTAACATCGACTAGTCTTCTGTCTACTGGAATGACTTAGATCTTGAGTAATATGAGTGGACGTTAAAGGGTGGTTCACCTCCAAGTTAACTTTTAGCATGTTATAGAATGGCCAATTCTAAGAAACTTTTCAATTGGTCTTCATTATTTCTTTTTATAGTTTTGGAATCGTTTGTCTTTTTCTTTGGACGCTTTCCAGTTTTCAAATGGGGGTCACTGACCCACCTAAGAGACAATTGCTCTGTAAGGCTACACATTTACTGTTATTGCTATTCATAGTCTTCATAGTCCAGACTCTTATTCAAATCAGAGCATGGTTATAAGGGTAATTTGGATCCTAGCAACCAGACTTCTGAAATTGCAAACTGGAGAGCTGCTGAATAAAAAAAAATAAAAAATGAAAACCAATTGCAAATTGTCTCAGAATATCAGTCTCTACATCATACTAACAGTAAACTCAAGGTGAATAACCCCTTTAAAGGAGAAGGAAAGGTTAAAAGTAAGATTTATCAGAAAGGTCTATATAAATACACCAGTAAACCCTCAAAGTAATGCTGCTCTGAGTCCTCTGTCAAAAGAAACACCACATTTCTTTCCTTTTATTGTGTACTCATGGGCTTCTGTATCAGACTTCCTGTTTTCAGCTTAAACCTCCAGGGCTTGGGCTTGAGCATGCTCAGTTTGCTCCTCTTTCCCCCTCCCTGCTGTATTCTGAGCCCAGAGCTATGAGCAGGGAGAGGCTCAGGCAGGAAGTGATGTCACACCAAGCTAATATGGCAGCTGCTATCCTAAACAAAGAGATTTTCTAGAGCTGTTTACTCAGGTATGGTAAAGCATTCTGCAGAATAAATATAATGTTATAGCTTGCACTATTGTGGCTAATCTATTTGCAATAAACTGCTTTGGTAGCTTTCCTTCTCCTTTAAGAAATGACTCCCATCAGTTTAGGTCAGGGATCATATTTTCTAAGTGATGTAACATTAGGCGTATTTTATACATATATCACAATACATTTTGCATTGCTTAAAAGCTTGCAAAGTAGCAGACAGAAGAGGGAGAGAGACACCAAACCAATCTCAAAGTCATCAAGCACATCTGCAGAAATGCTAAGCAAACCGATAACTTATGAAACCTGCCTCTGGACCAGAAGGAAAAAAACCCAAAATTGAATAAATGTGAGACAAACAGCCATTGAAAACCCCAAATACAGAAACAAGACACACAATCCAGTAACCGAATGGGCAGCCTTTCTGGGTCCTTTAGAACCCAACTGGGATGTTTTCAAGCGAGGCAAATAAACACATACAGAGCGCAGTCTTCATTAATGGCATTGTACCATAAGTAGACACATTGTGCTTTGACCCTGTTCCAACTCACTACCTGCGGGAAGGGAAGTGCTAACATTATATTTTTTTCCCTGTGTTTTTTTTTTGATTTTTCAAAAAAACATTATGTGAACTACTTATGAATCACCCCTGTCCTCACTACAAATGGAAAGTGAGTAAAATAGAGGATCAGGAGGTCATTTACCGGAGTTCTTTCTACATCACGGGTTGCAGAGTCGCCTGCCCTGCGGACTTTAGAACCTTATAATGAGGCAGACCGCAGCCTACTCTTGGCACGTCCCGGGCTAGTGGACTATCGAAATGTTCACCGCTCTTCCCTGTGGCAGTGTGCATGTATAAGAGAAAGAAAAACATAAGACGGCCAGTGAGACAGGTGGAGAGAGGCACATGGTATGCACACAACGTTCCGCACTCAAAACAACCCAATATTTTTGCAGATACCGGGTGGATTTGTTCCCTAGTTAAAAAAAAACAAACTTCCTCCTCATTAGATTTATCATTTGTTGACTTCAGTTGTAGTAACCATTGTCCATGACGTCCTACATACCCATAACCAAATGTCCCAAGAGAATGTCGGACTTGGTGGCATAAAACAAATTCTATATTGAAATACACATGTCCAAAATAGTTGTGGTGTACAGAGAACAATGTGGTGTATACATTTTCATGGACATGAGTGGAAGTACGGATTGCTTTAGCTGAACACTGTTAAATACAGCAAGTTGACTTGTTAGAGCAGATCTGCTCAAAAATGAAATTGTATTGGACCACTTTACGTATCTCCCAAGTGACCACAAATCCATGTGTTTTGGTAAATTCCAGTGCTACCTTAGAATTGTGTATACATTGGATCGGTCTAAATAATGATGGGTGCTGCCACCCATATGCAAATACATTCCAAGTTAGAACAGCAGTGGCAGTGGAGAGTAATGCAAGGTCTTCACATTGTTGCCTTTGAACCTTCAACCATCAAAGCCAACAATAAAGCTCAGTCCCATTGAATACATTAGTATGGCTTTTATGGAAGTAAGGTGCAGCCAAAAGGAACCAATTATGTTTACAATGCCTAAAAGTTGCATGTTTTGAACCACATTTCTTTTCTACTACTGCCATTGTTATTAAGCCATGAAGATTCGAATTTCCTGGTTGGCTAAAGGTTGGTTTTAACAGATACTCTCAACCTAGTAAAAAAAAAAAATAAGCAAATGCGTAGTTACTGCACCGCATTTCTACACTATTACTAATTTCTATAGCCTTAAGGGATGTTCCTTCAAATTAGAATGATTAGGCCTTTCCCCTTTGAAATAAATGGCACATTATGGGGGTTATTTATTAAAGTCCGAATGCCAAAAAACTCAGAGAGTTTTTTTTTTACTATAAAATCCGAATTTTTAGTGGGATAAAAAAAGATTTATTACACAGAGGATGGTAAAAATCTGAATCCGAAAATCCTCCGTCTCACACCTGCCGAGGTTGTATATAAGTCAATGGGAGAGGTTCCTATTTAGAAATTTCTGTGGTCTGTGCCTAAAAATCCAACTATTTTGGGGGAAAATCCAGAAAAATCCAGAATCTAATGATTCAAGAAAAAAATAAGAAAAAAATGGAATGATTCAGAATTTCGGAAAATTTTTTATCGAGTTTGTCCCCGATCTGATCAAATTGTGCTTTTTTTAAATTAAAAAAAACAAAAAAACAGTCCAAACGTGGATTCTAGTTTGGTCTAACTTTTTTTATTTAAATACTACAGATTTTTAGAAATAAGGCCCTATTGGGGGAATGTAATGAAAGCTGCAAAGAGCAAAACAATTTGCACAAATAAGAATAAAAAAAATCGATTTTCGCCATGTAATACTATTCCTTAAACTACGAATTTTAATTGCGCATTGCGCACTTTTGAAAAGGGCTTGAAAAGTGTCAATCTTTTGGAGCAAACATAACTTTTTCAGTAAGAAGTTTTATTACATTCACTGCACACTGGCGCAAACGATAAAATTCACAAACCTCGGAAGTGGTCGCTAAATAGTTTAGGGGTTCGCAAAAACTATATTTAGTTCACACATGATAAAATTCACAAACCTCGGAAATGGTCGCTAAATAGTTTCCGGGTTCGCAAAATCTATATTTAGTTCGCACAACGGCAGATTTGTTCGCACAAAGGTATAACTTTTCGCATTGCCAATATTTTTCATTTACCGACTTTTATTACATTCCCCCGTATATATGCAATGAGACCAAATCCAGAGAGAAAAAGCCAAACCCACCTCTCAATTTTACTGAATCTGGCTTTCTTGGTTAATTTAATTAATAAAATGTGACTGGCAGTGATATGGAATATTAATCCCCAACACATTCTTAGCAATGCGGCAAGATTCCTAATCCGTTTAAGCACTAGATTGAATCCTCTAGTATGAGCTACCATTTTATAGTACAAATTCGGACTTTTTTTTGTGCAATGCAATGACATGTGTTAGTAATTTATTATTCGTTGCCCTTTTCTTGTTCGGGTTCACCCCGTTCCTAAAAAGCCACCCAGTAAATGAAGGATTCTATCTTAATATCCATGTTTAAAATGATATTCAAGTGATAATGCAGCTCCGTTTCACTGCTGGGAATTTATGGTTTTATGCAGCTTGTTTTGTAAGCAAGGCTAAGGCTCACACAAGTTAGGCAGCAACACATTTTCTAAATACAAAGCTGGCAAAGACCTGAAGCGTATTTTATCTTTTGCTTGCTCTAGGATGAACGTGAGACGAATCCGTATAAACGGTGTAACGCTTGCAATATAATTTACCGATACTGTAGTCTTATCTGTAAACTGCATGAATAAATTAAATCAGCGGTGGGAAAAATCATAGGCGGCTGAACCGAAGCAACAGTTTGGATAATAAGGGAAAGTATCCTTATGTGGTCAGCTTAGGAAGGGTCTCAGCTCTGTGGTACAGGTATGGGATCTGTTAACCAGAAACCAATTAACCAGAAAGCTCAGGAAGAACAGCTCCCATTGACTCCATTTTAATCAATCAAAATATTTAAAAATGATTTCCTTTTTCTCAATAGTACTACTACTACTACTCCTACTACTAATAATAATAATAATAATAATAAAACAGTACCTTGCATTGATCCTAACTATGATATAATTGATCCTTTTTGGTGCAAAACAAGCCTATTGGGTTTGTTTAAAGGAGAAGGAAAGGCTAAAATTAAGTACGTTTTATCAGAAAGGTCTAAATAAATATACCAGTAAACCCTCAAAGTAATGCTGCTCCGAGTCCTCTGTCAAAAGAAACACAGCATTTCTTTCCTTCTATTGTGTACACATGGGCTTCTGTATCAGACTTCCTGTTTTCCGCATAAACCTCCAGGGCAGGGCTTGAGCATGCTCAGTTTGCTCCTCTCCCCCTCCCTCCTCCCATCTCTGCTGTAATCTGAGCTCAGAGCTGGAAGTGAGCAGGGAGAGACTCAGTCAGGAAGTGATGTCACACCAAATTTATATGACAGCTTCTATCCTAAACAAACAAAGACAGTGTCTAGAGCTGTTTACTCAGGTATGGTAAATCATTCTGCAGAATAAATATAGCGTTCTAGCTTGCACTTTTGTGGTTAATCTGTTGGCAATAAACCGTCTTGGAGCTTTCCTTCTCCTTTGATGTTTTAAATTATTTTATTTTTGTAGATTTAAGGTATGGAGATCCAAATTACAGAAAGGCCCCTTATCCAGAAATCCCCACGTCCCGTGCCATACTTGTACATGAATAACATACACAGCAAGAGGCTCTAAACTGTAAGGCTACCCCCCTTGGCAGCTACAATGAAGCGGACAGGGAACTTTTACCTTGAAGGACAAAAAGGCTGAGATTTATGGGGGCTTATTTAATACAGGCGTAGGATCCAGTATCCAGAAAGCTCAGAATTACAGAAAGGCCGCCTCCCATAGACTTCATTGTAATAAAATAATCCAGATTTTTAAAGAAGATTTCCTTTATCTCTGTAATAATAAAACAAAACCGTGTACTTGATCCCAACTAAGATAGAATTAATCCTTATTGGAAGCAAAACCAGCCTATTTGGTTTATTTAATGTTTACATGATTTTCTAATTAACTTAAGGTATGAAGATCCAAGTTACAAAAAGATCCCATATCCGGACAACCCCATGTCCCAACTAGTGATGTGCTGGCCGACCCGATAGCCGCGGAACCCGCAGACTTTGTGGCTGGCGGGTTGAGCTCTTCTCCTGCTCTTCCCGCCTGCCACCGTCAAATGCCGGCTTCCATCTTTGTCTTTTATAGACGCTGCGCCTGCTCGCCCCACCCCCTTTGTGACATCAGCAGGTGGGGCGGGTCTATAAAAGGAACCCGGAAGTGAGGATGCAGGCTGGTGCAGGCCAAGGGAGGGTAGGTTAGGGTCGGGGAAATCCCAACACACACATCACTAGTCCCAACCATTCTGGATAACAGAGTGTGACCATTATGACTTCCATAACAATGTTATGAGCTAATGGGGCCTAAACTAGCAGAGAAATGTTCCTGGCACCAATAAAATATCAAATAATCAAATAAAAATCAAATAAAATGTCAAAATGTGGCATCATTTTAACTAAGAGATCAAGTCTTTGTCCCATAATTTTCCTTACTTTCTACCAAAGTCCTCCCATCACAGTCTAAGCCATGAGCTGCTAGAATACTATCATATGAAGACTGATTATAGACTGGCCTGGTGGGGTGTAATGGAATTGTGCTGTTGCTGGGGATTTTGGTGGAGCACAGGCAGAGGAAAGACAGACAACCGTCTAAGGACACTCATACCCTGCACAGCAACTTACATATATACATTTCACTGTACAAGACACAATTTAGCATGTTTTTCAGTTTAGGGTTCCTTTACAAATTACACAAGAAGAATTTATAACTATAAATATAATTTCTTAATTCGCCTGAAAAACGGTGCTGCTGGAATTCTTATTTCAACAAATTACCGGCAGGATATTCCAATATTTCTGGGCAATATAAAATATCAATTGGAGATCCTCGGGGGAAGACCTAGGCATTGCATGAAGCATGGCAGGAGCGAGGGGGGAAATGTGCTAAGTGGCAGACAAAGGAACAACTGAAGCGTGAACCATATTTTAACAGCTCCACTGCACCTCACCGTAAAGAACCTAAAGGCACTGAATGAAGGGAGGGAAAACAATTATGAAAATTTAAGCAGAGCACTCCACTTAAAGGACTCAAAAGAAATTCGTTAGCATGCTACGAAACACCAACTCATGTTAAACTTTAAAATCGCAAAGTCTTTATTTAGAAATAACTTACTGAAACTCCGCCTCTTCAGAAAAGGCGATCGGGTGATCCATCGTGCGGCAATAGATTTCTCCTCCCTGCCTTCCTTATAGGAGATAGTCAGGGAGGAGAAATAGAGCGCCGCACGGTGGATCGTCGCCTTTTCTGAAGAGAAGCGCAAGCGGAGTTTTGGTAAGTTATATATTAATAAAGACTTTGCAATTTTGAAGTTTAATATGTGTTGGGTTTTTTTTGTAGCATACCAACGCATTTTTTTAAAAAATTTTTTTGATGTTACTGGTCCTTTAAGCGTTACAGGTTTTATTTTCAAATGTATGTTTGATATATACAGACGACATATATGTTAAATAGGTTTATACACATACTTCCCTACATTGCCTTAAAGTTAATGCCAGGCAGGCAGTGTGTCAGCCAGGGTGCAAACACACGGAGTGGATTTCAATGTGAAAATGCATACTAATGTGTTTCCTAGTGATGCACCGAAACCAGGACTTGGCTTGGGATTCGGCTGTTTTTAGTAGGATTCAGCCAAACCCTTCTGCCTGGCCGAACCCTAATTTGCATATGGATATTTGCATATGCAAATTAGGGGCGGGGAGGGAAATCGCGTGACTTTGTTGTCATAAAACAAGGAAGTAATTTTTTCCCCATTCCCACCCCTAATTTGCATATGCAAATTAGGATTGGGATTTGGTTCGGTATTCGGACGAATCTTTAGTGAAGGATTCGTCCAAATCCAAAATAGTGGATTTGGTGCATCCCTAGTGTTTCCATGCTGAAATCCATTCTGTGTGTCTCCAGCAATGCCTTTTCTTTTTAACAAACCTTCCTGATTCCACAGGAAACCATATTACTCGCAAGAACCATTTCCCAACCCCCTTAGGCTCACAGTGTAATGCAACCCCTCACTTATCTGTGAACCAGCCATTGATGAAAGCTGATGGAATTAAAGTTCCAGAATGCATTACTTTATAATAGAATAAGGCAAATAAAAGGGTTACATTACACTGTGAGCCTAAGGTGGGTGGGGAACTTGTCACAAATAACACAAAGATTTCCTTTCAACCTGTGGAACCAAGGTATGTCTGTGTCAACAGTAATCTATTTATTTCTAAAATCTGCTTACTTTTTACACTATTTCATGAATGATGCACCCAAGGAGTTCTGTACTGTACAGGCCCATTGAAATCAGAAGCAAGTATGCATACCAATTATTATTATTGATCAACAATTCTAATTTAACATAAAAGGTATCCATTTAGCATGTCCTTTCCTTATAAAATCAATGGTTGGAGGCAAGAGTACAAAGGGAGAGTATAATATATATATATATATATATATATATATATATATATATATATATATATATATATATATATATATATATATATATATATATATATATATATATATATATATATAATTTATTTTTTTTCCTTTTTTATTTTTTTGCATGCAGGGAAACACGCAGCCTAGTAATATTTAAGAAATGCTACAGTAGGTAGCAATAGATTCTGGTTCCTTCTGAGAGGAAGCTCAAGGCCAATTCCCAGCGGCCCCTGCTTCAGTATAATTATATGCTTACTGATTCTAGCGCAGGGATTTCGGAGACCCCACACAATTAAACTGGCTGAAATAACAGGGTTGTGGAGGGGAAAGTAGCCGGCATTATATTTTCCATGCAGCTGCACACGCATTGCGGGGTCACTGGGGAGCAGACTCTGAAGCTCCAACTGAGCTCAGTCTCTGGAAGGTCTGCAGAGTAACGTTAAAGGGAAGGGAGATCTTTAGAGAGGCGTGGTCCCTCTTTTTATTTCCAAAATGTTGGGAGGTATGCATGTACTTACTGTTTGTTCCATTATACTCTAGCCTGGACTGGCCCATTCCCCCAGTTCGCCAAGTCATGACTACTAACATTGACCACTTTTAAGAAAGCCCTAACCCTTATGTTCCAGAAGGACAGAACATTTGGCAAGCATTGAAAAGTGTAAGCTTTATGGTTTAGTATTACTAATGCATAGGCCTCTTCTAACACAAATCACACACACTGTAGTTTGGTCCCACTCGGCGGGTAAGCTCTTTCCCATCAGTTTTCAGGCTCGGCCGTTCAATTTGGAACTCTATCCATTTTTAATGTGTTTTCAAGTAAACAAATTAGCAAGTGGACATGTGTTAGCAGGTACTTCAGTAGGGTCCAAACCCCTAAAAACCATGCTTTGATTTGACTAAAAGACTGGAATATGAATAGGAGACGGTCTGAATAAAAAGATGAGTAATAAATAGTAGCAGAAACAATGTATTGTAGCCTTTCAGAGCATTTGTTGTTTAAATGGGGTCAGTGACCCCCATTTGCAAGCTGGAGAGAGTCAGAAGAAAAAGTCAATTAATTCAGAAACTGTAATAATGAAGACCAATTGAAAAGATACTTAGAATTGGCCATTCTATAGCATACTAAAAGTTAACTTTAAGGTGAAACACCCCTTCAAGTTAACTTTTAGCATGTTATAGGATGGCAAATGCTAAGCAACTTTTCAACTTGCCTTCATTTTTTCTTTTTTATAGTTTTTGAATTTTTTTCCTTTTTCTTCCGACTCTTTCCAGCTTTCAAATAGGGGTCGCTGACCCCATCTTAAAACAAATGCTCTGTAAGGCTACACATTTGTTGTTATCTCTACTTTTAATTACTCATCTTTCTATTCAGGCTTCTCCTATTCACATTCCTGCCTCTTTTTCAAATCAATGCATGGTTGCTAGGGGAATTTGGACCCTAGCAACCAGATGGCTGAGATTGCAGAGATGTACAGGACTAAAGTAAATATGCCAGTTCCAGTCTAGGTGGTGCTGTTTCTCTAAAGTGCTGGCAATAAAACTTTTGAGTCTAAAGGAAAGTAGGTGATATGATTAAATGAGCTAATGTACCAAGCAAATTAATTCCGTTGTGGCCTTGCAACTTAATGTATCAAGGGAACTTAACAGGGTTTAAAGGAACAATGATAGCGCTTCTTGCCATCAGCAGCATACTGAAGCATTTCCAAAATTATTCTATATATGAAGCAGGCAGCAACAAAACAGAGTTTTTCAGGCAGCTCATAAGGCAGAACTGTATGATATGATGTAAAACAAATGTCCCATAGAGATGTCGCGAACTGTTCGCCGGCGAACTTGTTCGCGCGAACATCGGGTGTTCGCGCTCGCCGGAAGTTCGCGAACGTCGCGCGACGTTCGCCATTTTGGGTTCGCCATTGTTGGCGCTTTTTTTTGCCCTCTCACCCCAGACCAGCAGGTACATGGCAGCCAATCAGGAAGCTCTCCCCTGGACCACTCCCCTTCCCTATAAAAACCGAAGCCCTGCAGCGTTTTTTCACTCTGCCTGTGTGTGCTGAAGAGATAGTGTAGGGAGAGAGCTGCTGCCTGTTAGTGATTTCAGGGACAGTTGAAAGTTTGCTGGCTAGTAATCGTTTTGATACTGCTCTGTTATTGGAGGGACAGAAGTCTGCAGGGGTTTGAGGGACATTTTAGCTTAGGTAGCTTTGCTGGCTAGTAATCTACCTTCTACTGCAGTGCTCTGTATGTAGCTGCAGTGGGCAGCTGTCCTGCTTCTGATCTCATCTGCTGACTGCTGCAATAACAGTAGTCCTTGTAAGGACTGCTTTTATTTATTTTTTTGTTGTTTTACTACTACTACTACTACTACTACTACTATAAGAGCCCAGTGCTATTAGTCTAGCAGTGTTGGGGAGTGGGACTGGTGTGCTAATCTGCTGCTCCTAGTAGTTCAGCAGCACCAACTTTAATTTTTTTTTTTAATATTCATTTTTTTTTTATTTTACTTTTTTTTATTTTACTACCGCTGTAGTAGTGTATAAGTTGACCTTTTAGGCATTATTTGCCCTGTAGGCATTATTTGCACACTGTTTTCTTCAACCCGCCATCTAGCTGTGTGACCTTGTTCACATTCTGTCTAAATATCCATAATATTACCGTCTCCAGAAAAAACACCGGAGTGACTTTTTTCAAGCAGCCATAATATATTTTACGTAATCCGTATCCACCGCTGTAGTAGTGTATACGTTGACCTTGTAGGCATTATTTGCACACTGTTTTCTTCAACCCGCCATCCAGCTGTGTGACCTTGTTCACATTCTGTCTAAATATCCATAATATTACCGTCTCCAGAAAAAACACCGGAGTGACTTTTTTCAAGCAGCCATAATATATTTTACGTAATCCGTATCCACCGCTGTAGTAGTGTATACGTTGACCTTGTAGGCATTATTTGCACACTGTTTTCTTCAACCCGCCATCTAGCTGTGTGACCTTGTTCACATTCTGTCTAAATATCCATAATATTACCGTCTCCAGAAAAAACACCGGAGTGACTTTTTTCAAGCAGCCATAATATATTTTACGTAATCCGTATCCACCGCTGTAGTAGTGTATACGTTGACCTTGTAGGCATTATTTGCACACTGTTTTCTTCAACCCGCCATCTAGCTGTGTGAGCTTGTTCACATTTTGTCTAAATATTGATAATATTATCGTCTCTAGAAAAACCACTTGAGTTACTTTTTTTCAAGCAGCATTCATATATTTTACGTAATCCGTATCCACCGCTGTAGTAGTGTATACGTTGACCTTGTAGGCATTATTTGCACAGTGTTTTCTTCAACCCGCCATCTAGCTGTGTGACCTTGTTCACATTCTGTCTAAATATCCATAATATTACCGTCTCCAGAAAAAACACCGGAGTGACTTTTTTCAAGCAGCCATAATATATTTTACGTAATCCGTATCCACCGCTGTAGTAGTGTATACGTTGACCTTGTAGGCATTATTTGCACAGTGTTTTCTTCAACCCGCCATCTAGCTGTGTGACCTTGTTCACATTCTGTCTAAATATCCATAATATTACCGTCTCCAGAAAAAACACCGGAGTGACTTTTTTCAAGCAGCCATAATATATTTTACGTAATCCGTATCCACCGCTGTAGTAGTGTATACGTTGACCTTGTAGGCATTATTTGCACACCGTTTTCTTCAACCCGCCATCTAGCTGTGTGACCTTGTTCACATTCTGTCTAAATATCCATAATATTACCGTCTCCAGAAAAAACACCGGAGTGACTTTTTTCAAGCAGCCATAATATATTTTACGTAATCCGTATCCACCGCTGTAGTAGTGTATACGTTGACCTTGTAGGCATTATTTGCACACTGTTTTCTTCAACCCGCCATCTAGCTGTGTGACCTTGTTCACATTCTGTCTAAATATCCATAATATTACCGTCTCCAGAAAAAACACCGGAGTGACTTTTTTCAAGCAGCCATAATATATTTTACGTAATCCGTATCCACCGCTGTAGTAGTGTATACGTTGACCTTGTAGGCATTATTTGCACACTGTTTTCTTCAACCCGCCATCTAGCTGTGTGACCTTGTTCACATTCTGTCTAAATATCCATAATATTACCGTCTCCAGAAAAAACACCGGAGTGACTTTTTTCAAGCAGCCATAATATATTTTACGTAATCCGTATCCACCGCTGTAGTAGTGTATACGTTGACCTTGTAGGCATTATTTGCACACTGTTTTCTTCAACCCGCCATCTAGCTGTGTGTATTATCGTTTCCAGAAAAACCAACTGAGTTTTTGTTGTTGTTGTTGTTTTTTTAAAAATAATGCCAGGCAAAGGCAGGCC
Source organism: Xenopus laevis (assembly GCF_017654675.1). Lineage (NCBI taxonomy): Eukaryota > Metazoa > Chordata > Amphibia > Anura > Pipidae > Xenopus > Xenopus laevis. The sequence continues at coordinate 117,142,083 of NC_054376.1, forward strand.
GCCACGCAGAGGCCGTGCTAGGGGCCGTGCTGCTATGCAATCCTGTGGCCCTAGCAAATTGCCCAGTTTTAAAAAGCCAATGACCCTGAACTCCCAAAATGCTGAAGAGGTAGTTGACTGGCTTACACAGCACACCCCATCCTCTACCGTTTCTAACTTTACCACAACATCCTCCTCATCCTCCACTGCTATGGCCACCCCACGTAACACTTCCTCCACCACCGGTGCCCCTTCTTCACTGGGGTCAGAGGAGTTATTTTCCCATGAGTTTCTTGAACTGAGTAATGCGCAACCATTATTGCCAGAAGAAGATGAAGGAGATGAGGACCTTACACCAGATTTAATTCTGGCAGAGAACACGATAGAGATGGACATAATGAGTGATGAGGAGGAGGTCCCCGCTGCTGCTTCCTTCTGTGATGTGTCAGAAGAAATTGATGCATCTGAGGAGAATGATGATGAGGAGATTGATGTTTTGTGGGTGCCTAGTAGAAGAGAGCAAGAGGAGGGTAGTTCAGATGGAGAGACGGAGAGTCAGAGAGGCAGTAGGAGAATAAGACTTAGAAGAAGCAGGGAGGACAGCCCGCAGGGATCAGTAGGGCAACAACATGTATCGGCACCTGTGTTCAGCCGGCCAACGCACCCGCCATTGCCGCCAATGCCGCCAACTTCTACTGTTACCGCCAGATCGCACACTTCCAAAAAGTCAGCAGTGTGGGATTTTTTTAATGTGTGTGCCTCTGACAAAAGCATTGTAATTTGCAATGAGTGCAGTCAGAAACTGAGCCTTGGTAAGCCCAACAGCCACATAGGTACAACTTCTATGCGAAGGCACATGAGCGGCAAGCACAAAGCACTTTGGGAGCAACACCTCAAAGGCAACAGGCAAACTAAAAGCCACACTCCTTCTGGTCCAGCATCTTACTGCTCTACCTCTGCTCTCCTTGACCCGTCTGAACCACCCTCCACTCCGCCTTCCACCTTGACCACCTGTTCCCATTCCCAGTCATCTGCCACCAGCCAAGTTTCTGTGAAGGCCATGTTTGAGCGTAAGAAGCCAATGTCTGACTGTCACCCCCTTGCCCGGCGTCTGACAGCTGGCTTGTCTGCACTCTTAGCCCGCCAGCTTTTACCATACCAGCTGGTGGACTCTGAGGCCTTCCGCAAATTTGTAGCAATTGGGACACCGCAGTGGAAGGTACCCAGCCGCAATTTTTTTCTAAAAAGGGAATACCACACCTGTACCAACATGTGCAGAGCCAAGTTACCGCATCTCTGTCACTTAGTGTTGGGCCAAAGGTCCATATGACTACTGACGCATGGTCCTCCAAGCATGGTCAGGGCAGGTATGTCACCTACACTGCCCACTGGGTGAACTTGGTAATGGCTGGGAAGCAGGGAATGGGTAGCTCAACAACAACAATGGAGTTGGTGTCACCGCCACGGATTGCACGCGGTTCTGCCACCACCTCTACTCCTCCATCGCTCTCTACCTCGTCTTCTTCTTCTTCTTACTCTGCTGCTGGGTCCTCCTTCTCCTCCTCCACACCTGTGCACCCCCAGCTCCCCCTAGGCTATTCGACGTGCCAGGTACGCCGTTGTCACGCTGTCTTGGGGATGACGTGCCTGGAAAGCAAAAACCATACCGGATCTGTACTCCTGTCATCTCTGCAGTCACAGGCCGATCGGTGGCTGACCCCACACCAACTGCAGATCGGAAAAGTGGTGTGTGACAATGGAAGCAATCTGTTGGCAGCGTTGAGACTAGGCAATTTAACACATGTGCCCTGCATGGCACATGTGTTAAATTTAATAGTCCAACGTTTTGTCTCCAAGTACCCAGGATTCCAGGACGTTCTCACCAAGTCCAGAAAGGTGTCGGCCCATTTCAGACGTTCCTACACAGCCATGGCACGCCTTGCTGACATTCAGCAGCGCTACAACATGCCAGTCAGGCGTTTGATTTCTGACAGCCAGACTCGCTGGAATTCAACGCTCCTTATGTTGGAACGTCTGCTGCAACAACAAAGGGCCGTCAACGAGTACCTTTTTGAACTGGGTGGTAGGACTGGATCTGCACAGCTGGGGATTTTTTTCCCCCGTTACTGGGTGCTTATGCGCGATGCCTGCAGGCTCATGCGACCTTTTGAAGAGGTGACAAATATGGTCAGTCGCACCGAAGGCACCATCAGCGACCTAATACCCTTCGCTTTATTCCTGGAGCGTGCCGTGCGACGAGTGACAGATGAGGCTGTAGACCAGCGTGACGAGGAGCTGGAAGCGCACGATTTCTGGTCGGAATCACCAGAACGAACCCAGGCACCTGCTGCAACGCAGGGAGAGGTGCCAGAAGTGGAGTCAGAGGAGGAAGGTGGCTTTGTGGAGGAGGAGGACCAACAGGAGCAGGCTTCCCAGGGGGCTAGTGGTGACCTTTTGGGGACCCCTGGTCTTGTACGTGGCTGGGGGGAGGAGACCGTGGATGATGCAGTCCTTGATAATGAGGAAGCGGAGATGGATAGCTCTGCATCCAACCTTGTGAGAATGGGGTCTTTCATGCTGTCATGCCTGTTGAAGGACCCCCGTATCAAGAGGCTTAAGGAGAAGGACCTGTACTGGGTCGCAACGCTACTAGACCCTCGGTACAAGCATAAAGTGTCAGAAATGTTACCAACATACCACAAGTCCGAAAAGATGCGGCATTTACAAACCAGCCTGCAAAACATGTTGTACAATGCTTTTAAGGGTGATGTCACTTCAGGAACTCATCAACATTCCAGGGGCAGAGGTGCCAGTAATCCTGCCACGAGCACACCTGCAAGGACAAAGCCCTTTGGCCAGTCTGTAACGTCAGACATGCAAATGTTTTTCTGTCCAAGGCAGCGCCACAACCCTTCTGGATCCACCCTCAAAGAACGCCTCGACCGGCAGGTAGCGGACTACCTGGCATTAACTGCAGATATCGACACTCTGAGGAGCGATGAACCCCTGGACTACTGGGTGCGCAGGCTTGATCTGTGGCCAGAGCTGTCACAATTTGCCATGAACCTCTTGTCTTGCCCAGCCTCAAGTGTGCTCTCAGAAAGGACCTTCAGTGCAGCAGGAGGGATTGTAACTGAGAAGAGAACTCGCCTAGGTCACAAAAGTGTCGATTACCTGACCTTTATTAAAATGAATGAGGGGTGGATCTCGGAGGGTTACTGCACGCCGGAAGACTTGTTCTGACTTCTATGCAGCTGTCCTTCTCTTCAAGCCTCATGACTCCACACACAGCTGTCCTTTAGCGTCCTCCTCCTCCCTCCGCCACCGTTACAAACTAGGGTGCAAACCCTACTGGTTTAATTTTTTCTGGCCTCTGTGCTTCAGTGGCTGCAACCAAAAAAACTGGGCAAACAATGTCTACAAGGTCAACGTATGGCAAAAAATGACTATTTTCAGCATTTATATGGCATATTTTTTCTGGCAACTGTGCTTCAGTGGCTGCGTCCAAAAAATTGCATATTTTCTGCATTTATATGGCATAATTTTTCTGGCCTCTGTGCTTCAGTGGCTGCAACCAAAAAAATGCATATTTTCAGCATTTATATGGCATAATTTTTCTGGCCTCTGTGCTTCAGTGGCTGCAACCAAAAAAATTTATATTTTCAGCATTTATATGGCATAATTTTTCTGGCCTCTGTGCTTCAGTGGCTGCAACCAAAAAAATGCATATTTTCAGCATTTATATGGCATAATTTTTCTGGCAACTGTGCTTCAGTGGCTGCGACCAAAAAAATGACTATTTTCAGCATTTATATGGCATATTTTTTCTGGCCTCTGTGCTTCAGTGGCTGCGGCCAAAAAAACTGGGCAAACAATGCCTACAAGGTCAACGAGGTTGACCTTGTAGGCATTGTTTGCCCAGTTTTTTTGGCCGCAGCCACTGAAGCACAGAGGCCAGAAAAAATATGCCATATAAATGCTGAAAATAGTCATTTTTTGCCATACGTTGACTCAACGTATATGGCAAAAAATGACTATTTTCAGCATTTATATGGCATATTTTTTCTGGCAACTGTGCTTCAGTGGCTGCGACCAAAAAAACTGGGCAAACAATGCCTACAAGGTCAACGTATGGCAAAAAATGACTATTTTCAGCATTTATATGGCATATTTTTTCTGGCAACTGTGCTTCAGTGGCTGCGTCCAAAAAATTGCATATTTTCTGCATTTATATGGCATAATTTTTCTGGCCTCTGTGCTTCAGTGGCTGCAACCAAAAAAATGCATATTTTCAGCATTTATATGGCATAATTTTTCTGGCCTCTGTGCTTCAGTGGCTGCAACCAAAAAAATTTATATTTTCAGCATTTATATGGCATAATTTTTCTGGCCTCTGTGCTTCAGTGGCTGCAACCAAAAAAATGCATATTTTCAGCATTTATATGGCATAATTTTTCTGGCAACTGTGCTTCAGTGGCTGCGACCAAAAAAATGACTATTTTCAGCATTTATATGGCATATTTTTTCTGGCCTCTGTGCTTCAGTGGCTGCGGCCAAAAAAACTGGGCAAACAATGCCTACAAGGTCAACGAGGTTGACCTTGTAGGCATTGTTTGCCCAGTTTTTTTGGCCGCAGCCACTGAAGCACAGAGGCCAGAAAAAATATGCCATATAAATGCTGAAAATAGTCATTTTTTGCCATACGTTGACTCAACGTATATGGCAAAAAATGACTATTTTCAGCATTTATATGGCATATTTTTTCTGGCAACTGTGCTTCAGTGGCTGCGACCAAAAAAACTGGGCAAACAATGTCTACAAGGTCAACGTATGGCGAAAAATTACTATTTTCAGCATTTATATGGCATATTTTTTATGGCAACTGTGCTTCAGTGGCTGCGTCCAAAAAAACTGGGCAAACAATGCCTACAAGGTCAACGTATGGCAGTTGTTTAAAGAGAACAGTAGATTACTAGCCAGCAAAGCTACCTAAGATAAAATGTCCCTCAAATCCCTGCAGACTTCTGTCCCTCCAATACAGAGCAGTATCAAGCAGATTACTAGCCAGCAAACTTACTATCATCTGTCCCTGAAATCACTAACAGCTCTCCCCCTACACTATCTCTTCCAAGCACACACAGGCAGATTTTTCAGATACATTTTTGCCCTTGATCCCCCTCTGGCATGCCACTGTCCAGGTCGTTGCACCCTTTAAACAACTTTAAAATCATTTTTCTGGCCAGAAATGTCTTTTCTAGATGTTAAAGTTCGCCTTCCCATTGAAGTCTATGGGGTTCGCGAACCGTTCGCGAACCGCTCGCGTTTTTGCGCAAGTTCGCGAATATGTTCGCGAACTTTTTTTCCGACGTTCGCTACATCCCTAATGTCCCATTTCAATAACGTTGCATTATGTTACAGTGAGCTTTGGGATTTGCAGAACAGAGAGTAATTAAATTAAATACCAGTAAGGATTACCTGTTTTTCTTAACCTTTGTCCCCAGATATTTCCAGACTACAACTTCTAACATTCTTCAACATACTGTATAATCAAGGGTCTGGTAGCCCCATTATCATCATCTGCAGTAACGGAACTTGGTGGGGGAGGGCCCTGGTGCGGGCCATGCAGTCGGGCCCGCCCCCACCCTCGTCTGCGTGATTTTTCTCTGCGGCTGCAGTGTGCGCGATCTTGCGGGGGGGCGGGCCCTGGCCCAGTTGCACCCCCTGCTCCCCCGGTAGTTATGCCCCTGATCCTCTGGGGATGCAAGCATTAGGAAACAGGGCTAGGACGCATACAGTTGCCCTAACAGAGCTTATCCACCATCCCTATTAGTCTAAACAAACAAACTTCATACATACAGAATACATGTACAGAACAATGATAAGTGGGATCATTGTATGATCACTAGTGATGTCCCGTTTCGCTGAAAAATTCACAAGTTTTTCACAAAATGGCAAAAAAATAACCATACGCATTTAAGTCAATGGGCATCAGAATTATTTTGACGCGCGTCAATTTCGGCGCCCGCGACAATTTTGATACACGCGCCTATTTTGTCCAAATGCATTAAAGTCAATGAGCCTCTGAATAATTTTGACGCGTGCCCACATTTTTTTTCTGCAGTGGATTTTTCGCTGACAAATTTTCTCTGCAGTTTTGAGAATTTATTCGCCAGAGGCGAAACGTGGAAATTCATAATCTCATAATTATGAATTTTAAACAATGTTAAAAGTCATAATTTTGACTTTTTAAAGTCATAATTATAAGATTAAAACTCATAATTTCGACTTTTTAAAGTAATAATTAGGAGAATAAAAATCATAATTATGAGATTAAAAGTCATAATTTTATTTTTTTTAAATCATAATTATAAGTTTAAAAGACATAATTATGAGAATAAAAGTCAATTTCAATTTTTTAAACCAATTATGAGATTAAAAGTCATAATTTCGACTTTTTAAAGTCATAATTAATCAGATTTTTTTTTTTGCTGGCCCCAGTAATCTTCCATACTTTTTCAATATAAATTATGTTATTATTATTTTTTTTTTAATAAAGATTTTATTGATGCTTTTAACTTTACAAGTGGATAGAACCAAAAAAGGAGAACCATCACATTCTACATTAGTCAAGACTGTAGAAATTGTTCACATAAAGACTATTGTAATATACATTTTGAACTATAGCTCAGTGGGCACTTTTGTTATAACAGTTACCAATTTTGGGGCCAATTAATTTCCATACTCAGGGATTTGATTCTCCCATACATGACTAATCCATTTGTTCCTCTGGATTCGCCTCCAACCACGGGGTCCAGACTTTATCAAATTTCTGCGAGCATCCTCTTTCCTCATATGTAAGCTTGATCAATGGAAGCGTTTTGCTAATCATTTTTCGCCATGCCGGTACTGTGGGGGATTGGGGCGTCATCCATTTAATCATCAACAGCTTCTTTGCGTAAAATAGTAGCACCCTAATTAACAATCTGGTTTTATCGAGAGGCAGTAGATCATCAGCCAGTCCAAGGAGGCAAACTTCCGGGGTGCAGGGGCCTTGGAAGGCTAGTTCATCAGACATATATTTCACTATGGCTACCCAGTATTTATTAACTTGCGAGCAAGTCCAGGTCATATGGAAAAATGCCGCCTCCCCCTCTCCGCAAATAGCTCCTGTGTTTCTTCCCATTTTTTCCAGTTTACTTGGGGTAATATAGACTTGATGAAGAAATTTAAGCTGAATGAGTCTATCTTTTAAGGCAATCAGGTCGGAGTAGATGGAATCTGTTGCTTCTTCCCAAAGCTCATCTGTTATTGTTGGTAGGAAGGATTGCCATTTGGGGAGAGCTGTGGCAAAGGGCGAGGGGCCTGTTTTAAGCAGTGACTTGTAGAGTCTGGAGGTCAGTTTGCTTCGTTGTGGGTTTCTGAGGATCATCTCAAATGTGGGTGTAACATTGTATCGTCAGGCTCGAAAATTGTGACTGGAATGCATGCCGTAATTGCATGTATCTGTAGAGCTGTAGATCTTGGCGCCCTGTCCGTGCTTTGAGTTGTTGGAGTGTAGGGAACTGGTTTTCTATCAAGAGGTCTCCCAGCACTTTTATACTTCTCGCCGGCCAGTATTTGAAGTCCTGCAGCTCGCGGATTGGAAGAGTTATTTAACTGAAACAGGAGCGGTCTGCCGATTGCTTCTCTCTGTTACTTGGTGGTTGTGACTTTTGAAACAATGTTTGAGAAGCCATCTTATTGACAGAACTGGATGGGATGGAGTAGTGCTGACTTAGGAGCAGATTTATCAAAGGTCGAAGTGAAAATTCGAATAAATAAAAAAAAAATGCGAATTTCGAGCTAATTTTTATGTACTTCGACTAGGGAATAGTCTAAATTCGAATTTCAAAAAAATTTGACAATTCGAACATCGAAATTTGTCATGTAGTGTCTTTAAAAATTCGACATCTAAAACCTGCCAAATTGCAGTTTTAGCCTATGGGGCACCTCCTAGAACCTATTTGGAATCAATTGGTGGACTTTGAAAAATGACAGTCTTTTTTTGGGTAAAACTTCATATCATTCATTCACGATTTGAATGTGCTATTATTTTGATTCGTACGATTCGAATTCAATCGAAAACTGACCTATTCGATCACAAACATACCTATTCGCCCAAAAATAAAAAACAATTTCATTTCGGTTGGTCTTTTTGAATTTCGAAGTTTTTCAAATTCGAAATTCGACCCTTGATAAATATTCCCCTTAAACGGATAGTGACACAAAAAAAACTACTTTTTAAAATAGGACTGTACCTTAAAAGTTACCTATAGGTCATGTTGATCGTTTTTTGCAGAGATGTTTGTTTTTGTAAGTAATTGTTAGTTGACGTTTCTAAACCTGTTTTGCCAACCACACTGTCCCATCTCAGCCTGATTGGTGGCGAGGCCACAAAGGCCTGGGCGGCATATTTTTAGGGGCGGCATTCCGCCCAGCCACAATCTAGTTTTTTCCAGGAGCAACTCTGCTGCGCGGGTAATCTCTAGTGCTCTATCGTGAACCGGCGCATGCGCTTGTGAAGGCGGGGCTTGTGTACGTGTGTGGGGTGGGCGCTAGAAGCCACTGTCCTAGGGGTGGCCCATTTAGAAATCAATTTTGGCAGCTCCCTCATACAGGAACATAGGGCATCAGATGGGTAATGTAAAAGCATCCTGAAAATACTTTATGGCAAAGTTATAAGTAGCTTTCAAAGGCAATATTATAATAAAAAAGTTTAATTTCTGGTGTCAGTATCTCTTTAACGGACAGTATTAATATATAGGAACTGAATTCTGTGGACATCAAACTGGCGTTGAATGGCAACCAGCCTCAGGTGGTAGGATGATGCTGGAATGTTTTAACAACAAGTGGGTAAGCTCTGTGTTGGTGGAATATAAAGGACAGAGACAGAATTTATAAAGACTGACCAGGTGAAATAAATGAAAGGGAAGGCAGAAGCTAAAAAGCATTATGAGAGAGACAAAGGGGCTGGAGCTGAAACAGAGATAGGAAAAAGAGGAGATGAAATATGCGTGGTTGTTGATCGGCGTTTCTCCGGAGACCTTGCTGAAGAGAACTGAAGGAAACTCTGAATGTGTAATTACTGGGACTCAGTAAGAGGAGATGCAGAACGTATGTGAGCCGTTAGCAGAGCATCCTGGGAAATTCACCGTCATTAACCCGTCCATGGGCAACTCTGAAGGGATCTCCTGCAGCCCAAAGCAATTACCATCCAATGCAAAGCCAGCCGTGGATTCAACCAGCCTCTTCAGTGGGATTTAGGTGAGGGATGCTCAGGACATTTGCCCCTTAGGCTTTTTAAATGATGACATATTTTGAATGGAGAAGTTAATGGGTTAAAGAACAAGGGTTGTCATCAGTCTAGTAGTGGGGCTTTAGGGAACTACAACTCCTGGCATTTTTTGAGGGCATGGAAAGTTACAAATAGGATTAGAGGTAAAGGACAATTGTGTAAAGGCTTAAAAGGAGAGGGGGGAACAAATCAGATAGTTTAGACTAAAGTTCTGAAGCCAAAGTTCCATCTACACCACACGCAGTTATGTTCCAATAGAGCCACAGTGGTGGTATCCATCACTTTCAGTGATTAACATTGCTGCCTTGCATTACTGGTAAGTTCTAGAACCATTTCTAACAGGCAATATTTGCATGGAGTTTTAATGTCCTACCCGTGTCTGCATTAGTTTCTCTGAGCACTCTAGTTTCCTTCCACACTCCAAAAACCTACATGGAGTTTTAATGTCCTACCCATGTCAACATGAGTTCCCTCTGAGTACTCTAGTTTCCTTCCAAACTCCAAAAAAACATACATGGAGTTTTAATGTCCTACCCATGTCTGCATGAGTTTCCTCTGAGTACTCTAGTACCCTTCTAGTGCCCTTCCCATTGCATTTTGGTTCATCCAAAACACACTGTTTAATGTCTAAACTAACTTACTCCATTGTAACTAACTGCTGCTCCTTGATCAGTTTCTTTCCAGGGGGTGCGGGATTTAGGGCTCTTACACCCAGGCATTTGCTTCTGCGTTTTTGAAACGCACGCTGAGGGCAAACCCCCCCCCCCCCCACATATATTGTGTTTAAACAAGTTTTATTGCTGCAGCTAAGCATGCTTTTTTCCATTCCAAACAAACTCTCTATTCTATTGATAGCTGAACATGAGTCAAGCGCAAGAAAACGCAGCATGCTCCATCTCAACAAACACACACAAATGCAAACGAAGTAAAACGGAACTCAGAACACTCATGAGGACAGCCTGGCAGAATATAATTAGAGAATGCTTTTTTTTATGCTCAAACCTGCGTTTTAATGCGCATCAAATGCATAAAGAAATGCCCGTGTGTAAGAACCCTTAGAAAGGCCACAGCATATTAAAAAAAAAAGTTATGAATATACAATTGCAACACAATCGGGCCTTCCTCCATCATGTAGCAGGGGTAACGCATTGACTAAGGCAGCCTGTATTACATGAGATTTGTCATTAAAGTGGACCTGTAATCCAGACACAAAAATCTCTATATTAAAAGTCCTTTTCAAATTAAACATGAAATCCAATTTCTATTTTTTATTAAAGCATGCATAGCTGTTGTAAGCTCATTTAAAAATCTCAGCTATCAATCAAATATTGTCTGCCCCTCCTTTATGCCAGTGGCATAGAGGCGGGGCAGACAATTACTTTCACTTTCCATTCAGCACTTCCTACATGTCACGACTCTCCCCACATTCCCCCGTTATCTTAACCCTTTAATTGTGTAACCAGGGCATGGGGATGGACATCAGGTCCCCCATTCTGGTGCACAAACAAGATTCTGAGATGATACAAGGCTTGTCTAAATAACAGTGTCCACAAAATGGCTAATGCCTGCTTGTTATAATTATGAATGCCCAGACTGAAGGAAACAAGATTCAAATAATTTATATGGTGTAATTAAAGTTCATTTTGCTTGACTAATGTGAAACTAGGATTTGGAATGTTTTTTTTTGGGTGACGGGTCCCCTTTAAGTTTTTCTAAAACTTAAATGTGAAAAGCTATTGAATGCCTCCTAAATTATGTATTAGCAGCATTAGAAGGCCAAGTGCTTCCAGGCCTAGGCAATATGCTACTAATTGGGAGTTGAACTTAACAGCTACAAGATGAGGTTGCACATGATATGTACCAAATATGTATATTTTACTAGCTGCTCTTCAATGCTATACACTTTTGCTTCAGCCTCCAATCATTACAGTATCAACAGCCTTTAAGCAGACTTATAATGTAAGATAATATTACACATTGAACAGTCAGGAGCTGGTAGTTATTTCAGTGGAGGAGATCAATATGAGAGGGCACAACACAAAGTTGGAACGTTAATGAGTTGTCAGTGATACTAGTGGATGATTTCAATCTAAAAGTGCTGGCCACTGGGGAAATACAAATATTAATATCTACACTGGTGGACATGGGCAGTAACTTGATGGAAAAGATGAGCCCAGGGCAGTGGTGTATCTCAGAGGCTTCCAGGGACATCACCAGAGTTTGTCTCTCAAAGCAACCATGTCTTTACTGGAGCAATGTGGTGACTAGGCTTTCTGTGTATATGTACTAGGGGGCTATACCACAGAACAAAAGAAATGCCAGTGAAGCCTCTATAAGTAAAATAATTAAATACATATTCTTTATCTATCTCTGAGAGTGAGTTACACTGCTGTGTGGACTCCCAATCCTAAATCAGTAGAACATCAATCTCTATGTACAGGTAGAATATATCATTTCAGTGGGTAAACAGAACTCGGGTTTCTTGACCTTTTAATAGTATTATAGCACAGAATTACATTTATCATCTTAACCAACTGGCACCAAACCATTAGGGTAGGGGCACACAGGCAGATTTGGGGAGATTTAGTCGCCTGGCGACTAATCACCTCTTCTTCGGGCGACAATCTTCCCGAACTGCCTTCCCCTACCTTGCCACCAGCTATAATGAAAAATCGCCAGCACAATTTTTCATTATAGCTGGTGGCAAGGTAGGGGAAGGTAGTTCGGGGAGATTGTCGCTCCGAAGAAGAGGTGATTAGTCGCCAGGCGACTAAATCTCCCCAAATCTGCCTGTGTGCCCCTACCCTTAGACAGTGTAAGCCTGTTCACATGCCCTATACAAATAGTGCTCCCCAAGGAGAGAGGACACAAACTAAGTCTACATTAAGCAAATCATGCACCAGCAGCCGGCAGATTAGGAGTGTATCATTTTTGGTTAGGGCTGGTGTATTTGGCTATTATAGAGACCATATAGACCAAAGATCCACAACCAGTAGCTTGTGATCAACATGTTGCTCTCCAACCCCTTGGATGTTGCTCCCAGTGGCCTCAAAGCAAGTGATTGTTTTTGAATTCCAGGTTTGGAGGCAAGTTTTAGTCTTATAAAAACCAGGTGTACTGCCAAACAGAGCCTCAGTGTAGGTTTACAATCCACATAGGGGCTACCAAATGGCCAATCACAGCACTTATTTGGCAGCCCAGGAACATTATTCATGCTTGTGTTGCTTCCCAACTCCTATTACTTCTGAATGTTGCTCACGGGCTCAAAAGGTTGAGGATCCCTGATATAGACTAATAAGACTAATATCGTTGGGGTTTTTTTTGGATTAGAAGATTCAAACAATGGAGCATAATGAAAAAAAAACGAAAAAAACAAACAAAACAAATCAACTGTATTCTGCAGTTAAATCGGAATTTCCCAGAAATAAAAGGCACAAAGCTCATGTCACAAATGTTTGCTCTGTTAGGACATATGCCTGAAGGCAGATGTAGTCAGGTGTCAGACCTATGTAATTTAGTATTTAGGGAGACTTAACTCCTGCTGTCTGTTTGACACCCATCATCATAGAAATAGCAAAAAATAAGATAGGTATCCAAAAATAGGTATGCACTCGGAGGTCTTATGTAGAACTTTTTTTTGTGTTTATTCAGCAAAAAAACAGCAGTTTTCTACATAAGACCTGCGAGTGCTTGCCTATTTTTGGATATACGGTATATATATCTATATATATGTGCCATGTGCCACCAACAGGAAAACCACACGCATCACTGTAAAGCCTCCATTTTTCTCCCCATTCATCCTCCATTGCATCGGTCAATTGCCGGGGCATAATTTTCATCCACTAATGTTCTGCTAGAACAGGGGTCCCCAACCTTTTTTACCCATGAGCCACATTCAAATGCAAAAAGAGTTGGGGAGCAACACAAGCATGAAAATGTTCCTGTAGATGACAAAAAAGGCTGTGATGGGCTATTTGGTAGTCCCTATGTGGACTGGCAGCCTACAACAGGCCCTGTCTGGCAGTACACCTGGTTTTTATTCAATCAAAACTTGCCTAAAAAAAAATTCAAAAATAAGCACCTGCTTTGAGGCCACTGAGAGCAACGACCAAGGGGTTGGTGAGAAACATGTTGCTTGTGAGCTACTGGTTGGGGATCACTGCGCTAGAGAATGCAAAAGTGACTGGACAGTGGAGTCGATGACGTAGAAGCATGGGCACTCAAGAATTGAAATGAAGAAAAATGACAGAAATAGGAGCCTTTCAGCAAGAGGCTCACATTATTATATGTAAGAATTCTCGTGTATCTATACACAATGCATTTTCAGACACATATTGAAGACTGCAGAGAGAACCCCGTTGACCTGCTGGGTGCAGAGAATGTCGCCCACCGCAGGGTTTATTCCATTAACATTTAAAGTTGGCCACAAAGATGCATTTCTTTTGCGAAATCCACAACATCAATCAATTTGAGTTGCAGAGCCAGAGCTGAAAATCTCATGTTTTCCTGTTTAGGCACATAAATCATTAGCCTAAGAATTTTTGTGTGAAGAGGCGGCTGGGATGTGACCATATTCTTATAAATCCTTAACAGCCTTTCCCCACCGCAATGTGATGCAGCGCTATGGTGTAATAAAGGGGTTAAATGTCACTGAAAACCTTGATCTGAGAGATGGGAGAGGATGAAGCACAGGCCAATAAACATCATCTTTCTATTCCATTATCTCTTTATTGAATGTGGGTCTGCACTGCAGCAATCACCCACGTTGCCCCAACCCCCATTTAATATCTTGATGAATTATTATGATTGGGATTTTTTTTTTTGTTACTTTTATTACATTAGTCGGCTGCTATAAAACCTTGGCGATTCCCACACAGACGCTTCATTTTAATACAGATAAATGATTGTTGATGGCAAAGCTCTGTTTGGGGCTAATTTAGATGATCTTCATTTTGAAGACGTGTTAAAAAGTGTCACGGAAAGGATTTTCTTTCACAGATTTTCCACATACACTGTACTGCCCAAAGGTCTGCCAGCATCGTCCAATTAGCATCAGCGGCTCGATGTGAGACACACCATTCTTGTTATAAATCTCTTAAAGCGATAGCTACAGAGTGAGACTATTAAAGTAAAAGGCCCCAAGGGTCCTAAAGAGGGACATCGGCATATCAGCAACATGGAATTGTGTAAATACGGAGGCTGAAAGACACGTTATTTATGCTACCTATAACAATATTAATTTAAAAAAAAAAAAAAAAAAAACAACACAAGACCACACAAGAGCTATTAGTCCAGGATTTAAGGTGGCCATACAGATGCAGATATAGGTCCTTTAGACACATTCGGCATCTTATCTGCCCGTGTGTAGGGGCTCCCGACAGGTTCCCCCCATCTAAATCAGGCCAAAAATCAGCCAGATATCGATCAGGCATGCTTGATTTTTTTTCTTTGATCCAGGACCGCATCGGTCATTGTAATCCAATCGTTCGGCCCCAGGGCCCAACAATTGGATTAACCAATATCGCCCAGCCGTTGGTGGGCATATTGGGGCCAATAAAAGCTGCCGACAGACCGAGTAGGCAGCTTATTGGCCCGTGTGTGGGGCCATCCAACGGGTGTCCCCGATCGATATCTATTATTTTGGACTAAGTAAGGTATTTAGGTTATGAAGGATTTAGTTTAGAACAACTCTGGTTAACTCCACCCAAGAAATACCAGCACTGTGCGAAGAAAAAATGTCCCACCAGCAGCACATGAGCTCCAACCCACAGTAGTTTTAATAGGATGGCAAGGAGATGTACTCCAGTTTTTAGTTCGGCCGTATTGTGGTAATTGGATGGGTCTGATATTATATAGGTATAAAATTGATAAAGGGCCCTGTGTGGCCCAAAATGATGCCATGTTTCAAAGTCTACAACGAGCCAATAAAATCACCTTTTGTATTCACGAAAACGGATCAGTGTGCTACAGCGATTTTGGACTTTATTGGTATTATTTATCAGAGAAGACTAACAAGCTGAGCAGTCAAGGAGCCCAACGAGGAGTATTATGGGTAGACAAAGGGTGAAGTCTCCTGCAGTGAGGGAAACCATTTATAGTCATTGCTGGGAATTCATGTTGCTGTCTTGCAAGGGGATAGTCTGATATCTTCTCCCACTACCAAGAATGTATGAGCAGTACTGAGACATTAAGACATTGACGATGAGATGCTAGGATCTGTATTGTAACACACTCTGGAGGATAAATTCTGTCCATGTAATTTATGATTTTTTAAAGGCTTACTATTGACAAATTATTAGAGTATACATAATGTAATTGATATAGCACTGGGCCCGCGCTATAGCAGGGAAGATACATACCTCTGTGAAGTTGGTTGGCTCTTGCCCTTGCTTTAGCAGCACCAAATAGGTTGTCAGCAAATTCTGTATTGTTTACATAAATGGCTTAGTGTTTGCATTTATGAAAGAGCGGCTGGCGCCATTTTGTTTGTGTCGGTAGACAAGTTTGAGGCAGCAAGAGTCCTGCTTTATTCAGATCCTTGTTAAACCTTACAACAGAATGGCCAGAACTGGTTTAGAAGATGCTGCAATTTTAACATACGTTGTGTAAAAAGTACAAAAAAAAAAAACGACCACACACTGGCACTGCTTAAATAAAACCTTGGTGGACCATTGGGACCCAAAAAAAAGAGACACTGTAGAAAGAATTATTTTTTTTTTGTTTTAAGGCTATTTTGCTATTGAGATTATAAAACATAATTAAAAATTACACATGAAAGAAGAGAGGCAGAAAACGGATTGGGAACGCGCGTGATAAAGGCCTATGTTATCATCCGTAAGGGAGGGAGTCTAAGACTGTTATCATTTAATTAAAACCTCTGAATATCCTGCCCGTCTCCACCTAATCAAAGGGGATACAAATATGGAGGGGGGTACAGAATGGAGGAAAAGTCAGGAAAATGCATGAGAGTGAATAAAGTAGAAATAATGAGGGGAAGAGAAAAAAGTTGTGCAAACCTAAAGTGTAAATGGTTGTGACTGTAGTGCAAAAAACAGGACAGGACAGAGAGCAAATGTGACAGCAGGCAAGAGGCAGGACAAACTAGACACAAAGCAAGCAACCCTGGAATGCTCGGGACTGAGGGTTTTTTTTGGATAATATGTATACCTCCCAACATTTTGGAAGTAAAAAGAGGGACAAAAATGTTTTTTGCACGTAACGCAGCAAAAATTTTGACCACGCCCCTTTCTGTGGTCACACCCCCTAATTACCATGTTCATTTTACAAAATTTGGCAGGTTATGAAAGTTTCAAAATGATTCTCCTTATCTAAACTGTTTTTTGTGTCTCAAAATTGTTACAAAGTATCTTATTTGCACCTGTTAGGTGTTCTGTGCTCTCTGCTAAAAGCCAATTAAGTGAGAAACTTTGTTTCTTTTTCTGGCTGTTCAGTGCAGAGAAAATAGGGACTTTTCAGTACAAATGAGGGACTGCGGGTTGAGCTGTCAAAAGAGGGACTGTACCGCCGAAAAAGGGACAGTTGGGAGGTATGAATATGTATTTCCTTAATTCTGATCTTCATACCTTAAGTCTACTAGTGAATCATGTAAACATTAAATAAACCCAATAGGCTGGTCTGGCCTTCAACAAGGATTCATTATATCTTAGTTTGGATAAAGGACAAGGCACCGCTTTATTATTACAGAGAAAAAAAAAGTAATCATTTTCAAAAATTTTAATTCGGGGGATGGCTCTTCTGGATAATAGGTTCCAGATAATGGATACCATACATGTAATAATATGGGCCACGTCTGCCTTAATCTACTGTATAGCAACTAATTAGCAGCTATTAACAATGACATGGCTTACTAGACTGGTGCAAACCTTGCCCATGTCCATATGCTGCCTTAAAAGGAAGTGTTCCTTCCCAACACTCACCATTAAACGCCTATTACTACAATTCAAATTTCTTGCCTGGAGAATAAAACAAACAGGGTAGGGAAAATAAAGGAACTGGCAACAAAATAATCTTAGTTTATAAAGAATAAGAAAACAGATGAAGGAACATGGGCAGAATAGTGGGGAGAATAGTAGGGAGAGGAAAGAGTCAAACAAATATGAAGGATTTACTAAGGGTTATAGCAAAAAGGGCCAAATAGAAATCAAAGGGCAAATGTATAGTAAATATATATATGTATAAACACACATATACATGAGAGTGAGGTGGACACAGCGCTAAAGAACTATTCCTTTTAATCCCAATTCAAGGCAAGGGAGAAATCTGAAAGAGATAGAAGAAGGGAAGAGATAGAATCAAAGCTTATCCTGGCACAAATGAAGGCATAGGAAAATAACAAGGTAAAGAAAAATTCACGGCCAGAGCTTTTCGGTTCATCTGTGTGCCAATTAGAGCATCCTAGAGACGGAGGGGGGAGAGAAAAGGAGAGGGACACCAATGTTTATCTATTCATCTCTGTGCCAATTAGAGAGTGGGAGGGAAGGCACAAGCAAGGGAGGGAAATCGAGAACATTGCACTATTCACAAACTGCCAACCTGAGGGTGGGAAGAGAAAGCAAGCAGGCAAGGCAGCTAGGAAAGAGGAGTATGCAGGTTAAAAGGAATATTTACCCAATTTAATAAAGAGACTTCATCTGTCATTTACTTATCTCAGAAATAGGAGGAGAGCATATTACATTGTATAAACAGAACACTGCTTCTTAGCATCGGTTCAGAGCTGTCAAGATGCAGTGGACAAATCTGTGCCGTGACTGCACCCGTGGACATAACAAAATGAGCATAAAATTCCCATGATATAACAGATGTGATATGCAAAATAAGATAAATAATTAGATGCGCTCAGCATGACTTATGGTGCCCTTGATTTTAAATCCATACGGGCCCCAGTGGTGAGTGAATATACATAGCACCAGCATCTTTTAATAATCTTTAATGATAGGTGCCCTGTGCAAGAAAAAGTAATCAATAGGACAAGTTGGACTTGTATTTGTCATGGATTTCATTGTTGCGCAACAGTGATTGACTTCTGCAACCTTATGCAGATTATTTACTGTATGCAACCAAGTCTCTTGTAATCCAGCAACAGACTGACACTGACTGATCCAGTAGAGACAGTGGATTTGTGAGTGGCCAACTGTGTCGGATACCGTTGGGATAGGACTAATCCCATAATCCTCTTCTGCTCACAGTGGTTTGATCCTCTTCAAAACCTGCCACACAGATCTCCCTTGCATCTTAGGTCTTTGCTCTTCCCATTCCCCCCGCCTGCTTCTGCCACCAGTGTGGGTTTTAGAAATGGACTAATCCACAGATTCCCATTTGCGAAGACTGAGATTTCATGGTGCCAAGTTCATGAAAACGCTAAACAGAAAGGCTAAATGAGGTAACAATAAGACCCCCAGAAAGAGCTAACAGAGGAACAGGAAATTAGAATCAGGGGGACACACATATATGGAATTTATATCTGTCATAAAGAGGGGACTGTGACGTGTATCCACTTGCAGCCAAGCAAAGGTATCCATATCTGCTGATCTAGAAAACAATATACACATAACCACACTCATATATTCCCATGACAGATGTCATGCACCAATTCACAAAAGATTCTACACAAAGGGGAACCATCCAGGTGAAATGTAGGCACTGGGCAGCATGTTTATTGCTTTCAAAGAGCTTGAGCTTGGATATTGACTTTGAGAGATTAGGATCTGCAACAGCAAACCATGAGATTTAGGCATAAACACCAGCCAGACTGTAAGGGAGACTTCTACACAGTTAGAATGGACAGGCAACCCACAAAGAGACACCGTTGCACAACATGGCAACAGCAGCCCAGAAGAATGGCAAAGGCAGACCTGTAGACAGTGACAGAAAGGAGAGAGAGAGGCATGAAAATGAGAGCAGACTTGGCTCAAGGCTCTTGTGTGCATAATACCCAGGAAGGGGGAGAAGAAAATCGTTCAGATGACTGAGTCGGGCACGGGGCCAGATCAGAGAGGAATCTCCTGCAAACAATGTAGAATGGGAGCTTGTATCTTCCTGAAACCACGGTCCCTTGATCGAATGACTTGAAAAAACAATGAGCCAATGAAAAAGAGAAATAGGAGAGCGAGCTTTGGGTTCACCTATATGGCTTGATGCCTCAGCAATTGTACAGATCAATACCAAACAAAGAACCTGCTCTTCCAAAAAAGACTATTCTTATTGTATCTTAATCTTCCCTCCTGATAAATGCAATCCGTGGCCATCTTTAGCCTAAAACAGGAAAATAATGTATGGCCACTGGAGAACTGAGCCCAAGTATTGGGCAGCTATAGCCAAGCACAATTGGTAGGGGGATTCTACCAAAAATCTCATCCACATGAATTGCAAAAAGGTATGGACACCAAATATGTAAAAAAAGGAAGTTAATGTGAAGTCCCTACAATTTCTATTGTAATAAAAGTTACTGAAATTTCCACCTAGTATATACTGGCTCCTCTGACAGGTTCAATGGTTTGTTGACTTCTGATTGGATCTGGGTCTAGATTAGCCATGGCAACACATCTGTATCCAAATTTAATGTAAATCTAATCATTCATCCTTATTGTTCCACTCGTGCCCCCAAATGCAAGATGAAGGTACATGGCTGCTAAATCAGCTCCTGCCCAAGACAACCAAAACAATGGCCTCTCCAATCAATAGCTGGGGCTTATTCAACAAATCAGAACGGTTCCAATGAAATAATCACATGGGAGTTGATTTGGCCCAATGGAAACCACCCATGGACGATGTGTCTGCAGATAAAAGAACCCACCATGGGATTGTATAGTTGGCCTAAGGACTAAACATTCACATAAACCCAATCTGGACCACAACTAGGACAGCTAAATCAGACAAAGATCCACTTGTGTCAAAATAAATGAATCAGGGTTAGCTCACCAGTGGATGGAGACCTGAAAGCATAGCTACTGTTAAAAGCAGGAATCCATTTTGGTATACTTAAAGGGCATGTAAAGGCAAAAAATAAAATCCCATTTTTACTTTCTTTAATGAAAAAGAAACCTATCTCCAATATACTTTAATTAAAAAATGTGTACTGTTTTTATAAGAAACCTGACTGTATGCAGTGAAATTCTCCCTTCATTTACTGCTGTGGATAGGAATTGTCAGATGGTCCCTAACTGCTGAGCAGGGAAACAATCATACTTATGAACAGCAGGGGGAGCCCCGGCCTTACTTCCCAGCCATGCAGAACTCAAGCAGCTTTGTTTATGACGATCCCTAAGCAGCCCAGACCACACTGAGCATGTGCACAGTCTTAGTCTTGCAAAGATGTTTAACAAAGTTACAAGATGGTGACCCCCTGTAGCCAAATTTGAAAACACAAATTATTTGTTTGATTAGGCTTGTGGTGCGTTCATGTTTATATTTAGTATACAAAATACACTATTTCTAGCCTTATTCTATTTAAGACTTTACATGCCCTTTAAACTGTGTTTGTTTAATGCAGCAGAAGGGGAGAATCAATAACTAGATGTGAATGAGAACGGTGATTCACCTTGAATCATAAAAATTAGCTACATTTCTGGACGTCGTTAAAAATCGGCTTTGAGGAAACTATAAAACACTCATCCAGCTACAAATGACTCACATAAGGACATGTACCATTAGGAGAAAATTGGGAGTGCTGCATCTCAACCTGATCTGAGGGGATTAAGTCGCTTTCTAGTTGTATAGCGTAGCAACCTTTCTATTGAACCGGGAACACAATGAACTTTCAGATGGGATTAATTTGCAGCCTCAAATACAGCTCTGGAGAAAAGGGATGCACAGTGTGTGGTAGTAGTTAACACCGTACTAGTTCAAATGTTTCCCACATCAGAGGCTAGCCATCTAAAAACCCTTCTTTCCCTCAAAAACGAGGCATCTCTCTATCTCCCGTGTTCTTGTCGGTCTTTCTCTTGAAGCCACAGAACATATTTCTCGCTTCACAAACACTTGCTCGCTCTCTCTGGACAGAGTTTAAATCCTCCTCTAATTGGGTTGATGTTCTGGCTAACAGGCTGGTATCTACGGCCAGGAACAGATGGATTAGTGACAAGTGACAAATCGGAAGGGGAGGTGGTGGTGGGCAGCAGAAGCTGGTATATGTGTAAGAAGGCGAGGTAAGGGTATTAACCAGCTTTGAGCAGATTCAGCGCCTGTCATAAGCTGAGCGATCTGCTTCAGGCTCTCCGTTTCACACCCACGGCCTTTACACACACCACCAGCTGCCCCACTTGGAAACGATGGAGCTGCTCTGTAGGTTCTGGTGTATAAGAGTGGGATGACGCCTGGCACCTGATAACATTTTCACAGTAAACACTGCATACCAGAAAATTGGGAGAATTAAGGGTCACCAGGGGGAACCCATCCGATAATATTCAATTAGCAGCATTTAATGGGAAATGATGAGATGGGATGAAGGCAGGGTAAGGCAATAACAGCTAGGGAGGTTGTGTGCACACAGGAACTAACAAGGGATAACCACACATACTGCAGATCCAGCAACCGAAAATTGAATTATACCCCCAAGGGCTAGAAGCTTCTAATTGAATAAGCTCATAGCAGATAGACAGAGCGGCCCGAATACATCCGGCCAGGGATGAGGATATTAAGGACATAACCCAGGAAGAAAGAGCTGTGGGGAGGGAAAGCGAAGAGTCTCTTGCTGTTTAGATCAACCTAATGATCGCCTTATTATTTTAGATCATTAAAATACATTTTTAAAAACGTTCAATTTTCTCCAGGCAATTAAAAAAATAAATAATATATATAATATAATATATATATATAAGTAGGGGATTGTCTGACTGGGGTTTGCATGATTCTATTTTGGAAATATACAATGTACAATGTTATCCTTTAAGACCAATATGGTCCCCCTTTAAAAAAAAAAAAAAACAAGGGTTCTAGACTTACAACCTGCACCTCCCTGAACACTAGTAAAACAGCACACAGAACAGTTTTAGGCTTTTTTGTGCCCAAAAAAATTCCATCTCAGAAAACACTTGGTTCTCTATAGTCCCTCGTTCAATGGACCTGAGGGTGCATTTGTGACTGTCATTCAAAAGCATAGACTACAGCATTTTCTCATGAGAGCACCCATGAGTCCGGACCGTTGCCATTGAAATGGACGAGGGGCAGTTCCAGGCACGTTGTTGTCCACATGTTAAACTGGAAATCACGTGGGAGACAGAATGAGACACTTATATTATTTTTATTATTGTGCCATTGCCCTGTATAGATGAAACACAGATCATGATAGGCACAAAGCTAGCTCTAGTAACTATGACAACAGATCAAAAAGTATTTATTGTTCTAGTGTCATAGTCAAAAATGTCATTGCTATGGGTTACTGGACCTGGAGTAGCTTTGTGCTTGTTATTATACCTTTCATTGTAGGTTCAACGTTCCACAATGAAAATTACCCATTATTATGGGCAACGGAAGCCAAGTAATCTTCCTGTACCCAATGTCCTAAGGTGGCACTAATACTGCCTTGAATACAGTCCTACCCCCACACACTTTCTAGAACCGTGACTATTAATGCATAAAAAGTCAATATCGCTTTAAGCTTTTAAAGGGGAACTGGAAGGGTTTCAAACACTTGGGGAGCAATTCGTTTAAAGTACAGAAAGGGCTGATGGAAACTAAAACAAAAGAGCCAAAACAGCATTACTTTGATTAACTAGAACAAAAACTTTGTGCGACTTCGGAAAACAAAGCGCTTCAAGTGCCATCCCGTCGGCAATTCAGACTCTAGCCTGGGGGGAAGGCAGTTCGGGGCAATTAGAAGAAGGGAAGGCAGTTCGGGGCAATTAGAAGAAGAAGAGGCAATTTGTCGCCGGGCAACTAAATTTCCCTGAATCTCCACAAGTGTCTCTGCCCTAAAATAAAAACCCTTCCTACAAAGAAGGGTATGGTTCCCCTTTAATACTCGTATGTGTGGACATAAACACCATGAGACGTCTACTGGAAAAATCAACTTCTCCCTCAGACTGGCACAGACTGTTTTGCAGCAATCCCTATTATCAGACAAGTATCTCTGATACACACTTACCGCCTTTAGATCTCCCACTTGTATGAAGTGCCAAGACAAGTGGAATTTTAATGGACCGCCATCATTTTAATAGGGCAAAGCAGGACAAACGGTGTGTATGGTCGATCTTATATCTCACACGGGGATATTAAAACTGCTCACGTCTCGCTCATAAAACGTGTCAACATCTAAAAATTCATATTTTTGCCCATTACCAAAAAGCCTATTAAATGTAATCTGCGCACTCTCACATAATGAGGCATAAACCACAACCTGTTTGTGACTTTTACAACATCTTGGATTTCTGGAGAGCACATTAATTCCCATAATTATGACCATTTCCTTTTGTGAAGCTGATCAGGAAGTTAATATTCTCCCCTCTGGGCTAATAGGAGTCATGCCTATGGATTCCTTCTCCCAGCACTCCAATTTAATACTGCACAACTTACCCCAGAGCCTGTGCCCATATTACCCACAGCAACTAAAGAATCATTATAAAAAGGGATACCCTTACCATTAATTAGCCTACTTTGACATCAGGACCATGTTAAGTATAAAGGGATATTATATTTCAGATCTATAAGTGTTGGACTTAACCCCCTAGCTTCCACCAGTAAGGGTCAAGGCACACAGGCAGATTCAGGGATATTAGTCGCATGGCAACAAGTCTCCTCTTCTTCGGGGCGACTAATCTCCCCAAACCGCCTTCCCGCCGGCTTAGGGTCAGGGCACACAGGCAGATTCTGGGAGTTTAGTCGCCCAGCGAATTTCTTCTTCTTCGGAGCGACTAATCTCCCCGAACTGCCTTCCCACTGGCTAAAATGTAAATCGCCGACAGGATGGCACTCGAAGTGATTCGTTTTCCGAAGTCGCCCCGAAGTTTCCTTGTGAGGCAACTTCGGAAAACGAATCACTTCGAGTGCCAACGATTTACATTTTAGCCGGCAGGAAGGCAGTTTGGGGAGATTAGTCACCCCGAAGAAGAGGAGATTTCTCGCCGGGTGACTAATCTCTCCAAATTTGCCTGTGTGCCC
The DNA here is from genome assembly GCF_017654675.1 of Xenopus laevis. Taxonomy (NCBI): domain Eukaryota; kingdom Metazoa; phylum Chordata; class Amphibia; order Anura; family Pipidae; genus Xenopus; species Xenopus laevis. The sequence continues at coordinate 117,166,510 of NC_054376.1, forward strand.
TGATCCTTAAATGTAAATTGCCGGCAGGATGGCACTCCGCGCAATTCGTTTACCGAAGTTGCCCAAAGTTGCCTCACGAGGAAGGCAGGGGAGGCAGTTCTGGGAGATTAGTCGCCCTGAAGAAGAGGAGATTTTTTTGCCGGGCGACTAAACTCCCTGACCCGACTAATGTGCCCTGACCCTAAACCTAATCGAGTTCACTCTTTAAAAAATGATAAGGGGATGTAATAAAAGCCGCACAAATAAGATTAAAAATGTGCATTTCGCAATGTAATACTATTCCTTAAACGGTTATTGGGAATTTTAATTGCGCATTGCCCACTTTTAAGAAGTACGAAGGTGTCATAATCTTTTGGAGCAAACATAACTTACTATGTAACTATGTATGTTCGCACTAAGGCATAACTTTTCGCATTGCGAATATTTTTTCCGTTACTGACTTTTATTACATTCCCCTATATGAATAGTGGGGCTAATTTACCAATACAAGTGCTAAATGGAAGCAACAAAACATCAAAGTGGCCATGGATGACTGCACTGGTACATTTCAGTCCCCATGTCACCAAACCGACCACAAGATATTATTCCAAGTTGTAAAGGCCCAAGGTAGAACAAAGGGACAATAGAAGATTCGCACCTATACAAACCCATAACTTTAATGCAATAATGCGAGTTACAAGAATTCTTAGTGGAGCTTGTGCCTGTTTATATCCATATAACAGACAGGCTAATCTCTGAAAAGCACCAAAAATGGTACTCAAGCAAATAGGCAGATCTCCTCAGATTCACCTATGACCTTTTAGAGCAAAGCATGGGGAATCATCTAATAAACGTGCCCTTTTTAACTTCAATTATCTCTCTAGATTTATTTTTTTAATATACATCCATGGTCCCTTGAGCTTTCACGTGCTACATTACACTGCATGCACCGCTAATCCCGGGACGAGGAAGTGCATCATTGCTGGACACTCTCAAACAGTCATTATCACAGATGCGATTAGGGGGATGTGTGTAAGCATTAGTTAATTCCTGTCTGCTAGGCACAGATTTAAAGGGCTTCTCTGCAGAGATGGAGAGTGTGAGGGTGTCCCTGTCCATATCATTTTACTTGACACTAACCAATGCCAGTGCAAAAGCAAATTTAATTTTATTTTATAAGCAATAATAAAAATAATACAATGTGCAGAAAATAGATATCACTGAATAGGCACGTGCCGATAAATGCAGCTTTTAAAGAGTAAAACTGGACATTAATTGAACTATATTAGTCCAGCTTGGCCATCATACTGAGACGTGTATTGGGCCATGGCAACTTTAAAGGGATACCGTCATGGGAAAAAATTTTTTTTTCCCAAAATGAATCAGTTAATAGTGCTGCTCCAGCAGAATTCTGCACTGAAATCCATTTCTCAAAAGAGCAAACAGATTTTTTTATATTCAATTTTGAAATCTGACATGGGGCTAGACATATTGTCAATTTCCCTGCTGCCCCATGTCATGTGACTTGTGCTCTGATAAACTTCAATCACTCTTTACTGCTGTACTGCAAGTTTTGAAGTGATTATCACCCCCCCCCAGCAGCCAAATAAAAGAACAATGGGAAGGTAACCAGATAACAGCTCCCTAACACAAGATAAGAGCTGCCTAGTAGATCTAAGAACACTCAATAGTAAAAACCCATGTCCCACTGAGAAACATTCAGTTACATTGAGAAGGAAAAACAGCAGCCTGCCAGAAAGCATTTCTCTCCTGAAGCGCAGGCACAAGTCACATGACAATATGTCTAGCCCCATGTCAGATTTCAAAATTGAATATAAAAAAATCTGTTTGCTCTTTTGAGAAATGGATTTCAGTGCAGAACTCTGCTGGAGCAGCACTATTAACTGGTTCATTTTGAAAAAAAATTTTTTTTCCCATGACAGTATCCCTTTAAAATACTATGTCTAATTGACATTAATAGGGTCTTTTACTTGAGAAGGCTGGAAGAACGCAGAAGGTGAGAACTGTTGACATGGATACATTCCTGCTATGTAGTACAGGCCTCCACAGTTGCCATTTCTGGAAGTTTAACCATAGATATCATACTTACCAGCTCCTATCTCTCTTGAACGTGGTTAAGTCTCTGCTATCTATGGGACAATATCTGGGTTGACCCTTTTCTGCCATTTATTTTAGAGAAACCACTCAAAGCAGTAGCTACTCTTTTCTACTCATAACTGAACTCTCCAGCTAAAGAATAGAAATGTGCCTCCTACAGTAACACGCACTCTAATGAAGGCTCATAGTCAATGGAGATGGAACCACAAATGGCAGTCTCCTTATCTGGTGTTATTTGCAAAGTTTGAATCAGCTGGAGAAGCATAGGTACCATCTGTAGTTGCCTCAATGAGCCACCTCTGCATATTTACAACAGAACCCTCACAAAGAGGGATAGGCAACCAAGATCATATAGGACGTCTAGATTACAGCTGTATACATACATATACTGTATATCCCTATAAATACTTTGGCTAAAGATGTCCAGACAAGCAAAAGGACTGCTCCCACTTATGCCAATGCCAGAGATGAATGCTCTACAAGTAGAATCTATTATACCCATGTTTTTATCATCTAGGAGAAATTAAATGATGTATATTTTCCCATCGCCCATGAAATGAGTAGCAGCAACACTCCTGTGCTACAATAAGCTCAGACAAGCTAAACAAAAGTAAAACAATAATACAGCAACTATTTAGAACCTCTAAGTTGGTAGAGGAAAAGACAAACATAAGGGTCATCCAACTTTAGGGAAGAAGTCATTGATGGGGTGCCGTATCCCAATATTTAGTATGTTTAGTGTGAGTAATAGTGATGGGCAAATTTATTCGCGGCAAAAATTCGCCAGGGTCAAAAAATTATTTTTCCGAAAAAACGGGCGCCAGAGTCGAAAACGGGCGCCGGCGTCAAAAACGAGACGCCGGCGTCAAAAACGAGACGCCGGCGTCAAAAACGAGACGCTGGCGCAGTTTTGCGAATTTTCCGCGAAATGCTAAATTTTTGCGAAATTCGCAAGTTTTTCGGCGAAGCGAAACGGCGCAAATTTGCCCATCACTAGTGTGTAAGTGGGCTCACAATTTTGCAGCTGCACAGGGCCGGACCTGAAAGTCAGTTTCGGGGTGAATGTTTATATATTAACTTGGATACCCATCGAACCACAGTAGAGTGACTAAGCAGAAAGTGGTTTTTTTTTTCCCCAATATACCTATAGTACATTTATTAGTTGGTAGTGATGGGCGAATTTGCGCCGTTTCCCCGAAAAAATTGCGAATTTCGCGCAAAATTCGCGAAACTGTGAAAAATTCGCAAAACGGCGCTGGCGTCTCGTTTTTGACGCCTGCGTCCGTTTTTGCCGCCGGCGTCCGTTTTTTCAAAAAAAATTTGACGCCGGCGAATTTTTGCCGCAAATTTTCGTGGGCATTTCGCGAATTTATTCGCTGGAGGCGAATCGTGCAAATTCGCGCCTGGCGAATAAATTCGCCCATCACTATTAGTTCGGTACAAGAACCCACAAAGCCTTAAAGGGATTCAGTCATGATTTGTTTATTATATTTTAATTTCTAAATTACACTGTTTACACTGCAAATAATTCACTCTACCATGTAAACTGTAATTCCTGAACCAGCTAGTGGTTTTTTTTTTTTTGTTGTTTTTTTAGTTGTAATATTGGTGTGTAGGTGCATCTCAGGTTATTTTGCCTGGTCATGTGCTTTCAGAAAGAGCCAGCACTTTAGGATGGAACTGCTTTCTGGCAGACTGTTGTTTTTCCTACTCAATGTAACTGAATGTGTCTCAGTGGGCCTGGCTTTTTACTATTGAGTGCTATTCTTAGATCTACCAGGCAGCTGTTATCTTGTGTTAGGGAGCTGCTATCTGGTTACCTTCCCATTGTTCTGTTGTTAGGCTGCTGGGGGGAAAGGGAGGGGTGATATCACTCCAACATGCAGAACAGCATTAAAGAGTGACTGAAGTTTATCAGAACACAAGTTACATGACTGGGGGCAGCTGGGAAACGGATAATATGTCCTATGTCAGATTTCAAAATTGAATATAAAAAAATCTGTTTGCTCTTTTGAGAAATGGATTTCAGTGCAGAATTATGCTGGAGCAGCACTATTAACCGATGCATTAAAAAAAAATTTCCATTACAGTATCTCTTTAAATCGACAGCCACAGAAAACTACCTTGTGCTACTATTTCTCTCTGTCATCTTTTCACAAACCACAAGTACATTTCTAATGTATGAAGCACAAAGAAACACATGAAATTCTAAATATAAAATTCATCAGCCAAAGATCATTATTGTCACTTATATTGATTAAAAGGAGTCATTAAGGTAACTCACTCTGGAATATTGTTGCATTTCTCAGAGACACAATGCTGGAATCATTTTCTGATAATCAGCTTCCTTTCAGCCTCACAAGGTTCACTCTAATTAAGGGTAGTCGTATGAAGATCACAAGTCATACCATAGATTGAAGTATTTCTTTCCACACCATGGTGATTGATTAGTGTAGGGTCACGGAGATCTAACTGACCACAAGAATCTTATATACTCATCTCCTCAGCTTCCAGGTAACCTTGGTAAGCATAAAGCTTCAGCTTTAATGGGTTTGTCTTTTAAAGCCCCCATTTGCTTGAGTCTGCAACTACAGTTAGATCCATAAATATTTGGACAGAGACAACTTTTTTCTAATTTTGGTTCTGTACATGACCACAATGAATTTTAAATGAAACAACTCAGATGTAGTTGAACTGCAGACCTTCAGCTTTAAATCAGTGGGTTGAACAAAAAGATTGCATAAAAATGTGAGGGACTAAAGCCTTTTTTTTTTAACACAATCACTTCATTTCAGGGGCTCAAAAGTAATTGGACAAATTAAAAAACTGACAATAAAATGTTCATTTCTAATTCTTGGTTGAAACCCCTTTGCTGGCAATGACAGCCTGAAGTCTTGAACTCATGGACATCACCAGATTCTGGGTTTTTAATGCTCTGCCAGACCTTTACTGCAGTGGCTTTCAACAAGTGAAATGCAGCTCAATTGGGTTCAGATCAGGTGAGCGACTTGGCCATTCAAGAATATTCCACTTCTTTGCTTTAATAAACTCCTGAGTTGCTTTGACTGTATGTTTTGGGTCATTATGAAACACCTCCCAATAAATTTGACTGCATTTAGCATAGACAGTGTCTATGAACACCTCAGAATTAATTTGGCTGCTTCTGTCCTGTGTCACATGATGGATAAACACTAGTGTCCCAGTGCCACCGGCAGCCATGCACGCCCAAGCCATCACACTGCCTCCCAAATGTTTGAGAGAGATTCGGTATGCTTTGGATCATTGTTCCACGCCTTCTCCATACTTTTTTTCTAGCCATCATTCTGGTAGAGGTTGATCTTGGTTTCATATGTCCAAAGAATGCTTTTCCAGAACTCTGCTGGCTTTTTTAGATTTTTTTTTTAATCAAAGTCCAATCTAGCCTAGATTGCTTATGAGTGACTTGCACCTTGCAGTGCACCCTCTGTATTTACTTTCATGCAGTCTTCTCTTTATGGTAGACTTGGATATTGATACTGATACCTCCTGGAGAGTGTTGTTCACTTGTTTGGCTGTTGTGAAGGGGTTTCTCTTCACCATGGAAATGATTCTGTGATTATCCACCACTGTTGTCTTCCGTGGACGTCCAGGTCTTTTTGCGTTGCTGAGTTCACCAGTGATTTCTTTCTCTGGATGTGCCAAACTGTCGATTTTGCCACTCCTAATATTGTAGCAATGTCTCGGATGGGTTTTCTGTTTTTGCAGATTAAGCAAAATCCTACACATACAACCACCTCCCCCTCAAATCAACTCCAGGGCTTTTATCGGTTTCATTGATAATGACATAATGAAGGAATTGCCCAAACCTGCCCATGAAATAGTCTGAGTCAATGGTCCAATTACTTTTGAGCCCCTGAAATGAAGTGATTGTTTTAAAAAAAAAATGCTTTAGTTCCTCACCTTTTTATGCAATCTTTTTTTTCATCCCATTAAATTAAAGCTGAAAGTCTGCAGTTCAACTGCATCTGAGTTGTTTTATTTAAAATTCATTGTGGTCATGTAATGTAAATTCGAAAAAGTTGTCTCTGTCAAAATATTTATGGACCTAACTGTGTAAGGGATAAGTGTATTTATTGATACATAATACATTCACTAGAGGAAATATTCCCAAAATTTCAAGCTATGCAAGTTCTGGCAAATGATTCTGGTTTGGTGTATGTAATTTTGATGCTTACAGTACATTTATTAAGTCCACATGACTAGGACCCCTTCATTATTTAGTAGGGGACCTGTAGTGTTTTGCATTATATTCCATATTGCCTATTCTAACAACAACGGATCCATTACCCTTTGCAAATGTCCCTTTTCTCAAGATGTTGTTCAGACACTAAATGCAAAGTCTGCTTAGGGCGGTTGCATTATATGTGCTGTATTTTAGCTGGCATATTTTGTTAACCGAACTTCTTCCATGACCGTTCATGTAATAGAGAAGAAGGCAAAAATGTGCAAAATCAATAAAAAGCACCATGATTTGCAGAAAAACAGGAATGGAAAAACCCCATGTTGCAATATAAAGGTACAAAAATATCTGGAACGATCGCATTTCAAATATATCCATGGAAGATACAGCACTGGTAATTACGCTACCAAGAATAACTATGATTGAACCTTTGAGTAAATGGTTAGTATGGACATCCATGTTAATTGTGGTTAGGTGGTTAGAGTTAGTTTATCAGTGACAGAAGAGATCTGGTGAAAGGCGAGTGCCAAGGCAGATCTCTGCACATTACCATCTCTTACCAGTTTCAGGATGCTCCATCTCACCAATGCTACCATCAGGGGTGGTACGCTCGTAATGGTCCTCTGGGAGTGCTAATGGCCCTATTCTTGGCCCGGATGAGGACTTGCTGCTAGGGGTCTCAGACTCCTCCAGCCCACTGTCATAGTAACTGTGCTGAGATGGGTCTTGAATATCAGGTGCCTGATTGGACGTTGAGAACGTCACTCGGCGATGAGGTAACTAGAAGAAAAACAGATAAGAATAAGCATTTTAAAATTGAAAAATTGCATGAACTGTTGTTTTTTCCAGTATCTCCAATGCAAATCTGAGGGAAAAATACCAAGTACGTGGGTTAAATCTTCTGTGTTAATGATTATCCAGTGCTTTGTAATAATGCTTCTCCTCCTGAAAGTCTATAATTCCCTTTATATGCAGGATACAGTCTTACTGACTCTAGCTGCTGCCTGTTTATTTCTTCTAGGACCTTCTAAATTAAAGGGATACTGTCATGGGAAAAAAAAAAAATTCAAAATGAATCAGTTAATAGTGCTGCTCCAGCAGAATTCTGCACTGAAATCCGTTTCTCAAAAGAGCAAACAGATTTTTTTTTATATTCAATTTTGAAATCTGACATGGGGCTAGACATATTGTCAATTTCCCAGCTGCCCCAAGTCATGTGAATTGTGCTCTGATAAACTTCAATCACTCTTTACTGCTGTACTGCAAGTTGGAGTGATATCACCCCCCTCCCTTCCCCCCCCCAGCAACCAAACAAAAGAACAATGGGAAGGTAACAGATAGCAGATCCCTAACACAAGATAACATCTGCCTGGTAGATCTAAGAACAACACTCAATAGTAAAAACCCATGTCTCACTGAGACCCATTCAGTTACATTGAGAAGGAAAAACAGCAGCCTGCCAGAAAGCATTTCTCTCCTAAAGTGCAGGCACAAGTCACATGACCAGGGGCAGCTGGGAAATTGACAATATGTCTAGCCCCATGTCAGATTTCAAAATTGAATATAAAAAAATCTGTTTGCTCTTTTGAGAAATGGATTTCAGTGCAGAATTCTTCTGGAGTAGCACTATTAACTGATGTGTTTTGAAAAAAACATGTTTTCCGGTGACAGGGTCCCTTTAAATGCTAAGGTAGAAGAGTCCTTAAAGTACAAAACTCATCCTTTAAAAAAAAAAAAAAAATGTAAAGAAAAATGAGGATTATTTATCCCCAAGTGCGGAGTTCTTGGTGGCACCATTCTTCATGGAAAAATTCAGTACCATATTTCTAACAGAGAAAATTTTTTGTAAAAATACGAGATTAAATTAAGAACATTCATTCACTACGGAGGCCAGGCTGCTCTGATGATCTGATACACTACTAAAATTCGTAAATAAATGCTAAATTCAAGCCCTGGGTATTGTTCTTAGAAAGAAATGCTACTTATATTAAGCAACAGATGTTTATGGATATTTACAGATGCCGGCTATCAGGAAAACACTGATGCATTCTTCAGTTGGCTGCCTGATGTCTGCAGATGAAAGCTTTTAGGACTCAAGTGAATCTGTACGCTTGTATCTATAAACATCAGTTATCCAATAAAGGTCATCATCCAGGCCCACACAATGGTTAGGAGGGGCTGGGGGATACTGCTGCTTTCTGCATCTTTGGAACCGGAAGAATATAAATATATATCTTGTGAGCACAATCAATTGTACAGTCAGGGCTAGGAAGGCATATAGAATAAACACAAAAATACTGAGGGCCACAGGCACTTTCCTTTTCTCATTCCTAATGAAGTTTTAGTTTCTACAGCATTAATGCTCTCTGTATGACTGATGCAAGAAAGAACATTAAGGGATAGATTTAAAGAAAATGCTATCCTATATGACAGTTGTACTGGTCATTGCTAAATGTACTAGAATAAAGGTGGCCACAGACGCACAGATAATATCGTACAAAACAAATTTTCGTCCGATATTCGTTGCGTGTATGGTGGAAAAAGAGCCGGCCGATATCGGCAGAAGACTTGGATATCGGTCGGCTCGCCGATCAGGCTGGAAGGAAAATTTTGATTGGGTGCCTTTGAAGGGACCCAAACATCACCCATTGTTAGTGCTGAATCGTCAGATACAGATAGAATTCTATTGTTTCTTCCCGTATATCTACCTGTATATCTGACAATTCAGCTCTACACGTATGTATCGAAACGAAAAATCTTTCTTGGAAAGATCTTTTCCAAGAAAGATCGTAATTGTTACGTCTATGGCCACCTTAAGATAAGGGGCAAAAGGGACATCACTGGAGGCAGAGAAGTCAGAGTTGTTTTATATTTGCTATGTGGCTGGTACAGAATCCTAAAACTTTTGCTGTAACATGTCTAGAAATTCTTCGTGGAGCTTTCATCCTCTTTCAAACGCATATTCCATATCCATATAACTTTCATTGTGCACGCCCATTATAGAGTTTACAGGCAAGCTGCAATTTTTTTGCTACCTATAGCTGTCGGGATTCAATACAAATCAAGTCCCTGGCCATCGTGTGACAGTTTGTATTTATTCCATCCTATAGGATAAATATCTATTTTCTTTTCAATTACTCATCCTTTTGACAAAAATAAAAACACAAGGTAAAAAATAAGGAGCATACAGACTACGCAGCTTGTCGCCACTATATAAGAATAATAGCACAAAAGAGATGAACATAGACTCGTCCACAAGTAAAAACTCCCTCGACCTTTGTATATGATGAAGGTTCCAATAAGGAGCCAAAACGTTGGATTAAAATAATCCTATTTTTGTTTGGTTGCAATATTCCTGTGAGTGATGACGATCCGGGATATGTATATATGTCTATCCATCTATCTCTCTCGCTCTATCGAGAGAGAGAGAGAGAGAGAGAGAGAGAGAGAGAGAGAGAGAGAGAGAGAGAGAGAGAGAGAGAGAGAGAGAGAGAGAGAGAGAGAGAGAGAGAGAGAGAGAGAGAGAGAGAGAGAGAGAGAGAGAGAGAGAGATAGATAGATATAGATAGATATAGATAGATATAGATAGATATAGATAGATATAGATAGATATAGATAGATATAGATAGATATAGATAGATATATAATGGTACCCTCTCGGGCTTCTCAAAAAGGATTGGAGCAGTGATCATGTTAGGCACATCATCAATAAAAAATAATTGATGCACATCAAAATCTTTTCACCCATAGATTTGACTTACCTAAAACCCCGGCCGGTGCTCCTATCAGCAGAAACTGCACCTGCCTGGGGTTATACCAGTGAGCACCACGGAGCGATCCTCTTCTGGCGTCTTCTTTCTTCAAATTTCCAGGGGCAAACGCAAGTGAGGTTGAACGAAATAGCCGACTTTTTATTTAAAGTCCGGCTTTTCATTTACGGCGCATGCGCAACCGCGTGAAGACGCAGGAAGAGGATCACTCCCGTGTTCTCACTGGTATAACCCTGGGCCGGTGCATTTTCTGCTGATAGGAGCACCGGCTCGGGGTTTCATGTAAGTAAATACATTCACTTGGGGGTGCCTAACATTTGGCACCCCCAAGTGCACGAAGCCTTTCCTTCTCCTTTAATCAAATAAATCAAAATTTGAATAACAATACATAATAATTAGCGATGTATGAATCTGACCCGTTTTGCTTCCGTAAAACGGCAAAAAGTTTGCCAAATGCATTGAAATCTATGGGTGAAAAGATTTTGATGCGCATCTATTTTTTATGATGTGCCTAACATGATCACTGCTCCAATCCTTTTTGATGACGGATTTCTTGATAATAGTGCGTGTGAAGTACTTATTTAGAGCACGTAGATAATGTGAGGCTATTTATTAATGGTAGTCATTGGAAAACCATTGCTGGGTTTATAGCATTTATATAAAGGTTTTGCTCAGATTTCGCCAGTTGAGAGAGAAAATATCTTTGATTAGCGATATAAATCTCACGCACAGGTGAATGATTGCTGGGCCGACACAGAACAGCATATAAATATCCTTGGTACTGAGCTCCTTCCGTGTAGGGGACATTTTATATGTTAATTAGCAGGGCATAAAAACAAATCAAGCGACAACAAAGCAGTTATGCAAACGAGTAGGGTCTGAAACAAAATAACTACAGGCAACTTCTAATTATTGGAAAATAAATATAATACTCCCAGGGAGCTCTGTTTGACTGCCTGCTTCTTAACCGTTTCTAAACAGGCTATAAGGTTCCATTAATTTTATATCTTACATACTGTACAATATCACAATATGGCCGATGTCCTCTATGCTCACCTTGACCTTGGTGTTCACCTAAGCCAAAAACACCAGTAGAGTATTGATCATAAAGAGAAGGAGTGTGTGTGTAGGTGCATCTCAGGTCATTTTGCCTGGTCATGTGCTTTTAGAAAGAGCCAGCACTTTAGGATGAAACTGCTTTCTGACAGGCTGTTGTTTCTCCTACTCAATGTAACTGAATGTGCCTCAGTGGGACCAGGATTTTTTTTTTTTTTGGGACCTTGGTTTTTTGGATTTTTTTTGGGGACCTGGAGTGCTGTTCTTAGATCTACCAGGCAGTTGTTATCTTGTGTTAGGGAGCTGCTATCTGGTTACCTTCCCACCGTTCTGTTGTTAGGCTGCTGGGAGGGAAAGGGAGGGGGTGATATCACTCCATTGTAGTACAGGAGTAAAGAGTGACTGAAGTTTATCAGAGCACAAGTCACATGACTGGGGGCAGCTGGGAAACTGACAATATGTCTAGCCCCATGTCAGATTTCAAAATTAAATATAAAAAAAACTGTTTGCTCTTTTGAGAAATGAATTCTGCTGGAGCAGCACTCTTAACTGATACATTTTGAAAAAAATGTTTTTTTTCCCATGACAGTATCCCTTTAACAACAATCCAATCTAAGTACATTGTGCAAAAAGTGAAGGTCAACAAGTAGATTCACCACAGTGAATTTGTAATATAACGCCGTACAAACCATAGATCATACTGGCATTGCCACCTTCCAAATGTAATCTGATTACAATGTAATCTTAAATACCATTTAAAGAACAGTTCTATTCGGTGGTTGCAAGGAGACAAATGGAAATAAACTGGAGAGTCAAGTCACAAGACTGTTGAAAAAGCAGAATGCGCTATTTCTGACGAATTCAAAAGAATAAAAGAAAGTGGTTTCTATGAGCGGTGTTTCTTCAGGCTCACACAAAAGAGTCTGCTCTGTGCGCCCCGGCTAAAGAAAGGAAACAGACATGAAACAAGACAATCAATAAGAGGGAGAGATCAAGGGTGGAAAAGGCGCAGGGAAGGTCTGCAACACACAAGCAGCAAACACACAAACGCACTTTTAGATGGACCCATGAAAATATCCACAGAAGTCAGGACTGTAATATTTCTGTAACAAATTCTGTGTGGCACACGGTGCATCACCTGCCTCTGACCCAACATGGGCCATCAAATACTAAACTGTCATCTGCTCATTAACAATCATTAATCTTGCCCTAATCGAGCCAAGATGGCCTTATTCATGTAGTTAGGCATTCTTTCCATCTTTCACCCTAACTGTACTTTACATTAAGCCCCCAGTTTGGAAACGACTGCCCCACAAGGAAGCATAGAAGTCAATAAAACATTTGGAGAATCATATTATTTGAGGATGGCACCCCGGGCCCAATCAAGAAGAACTGGAGACCAAGGCAAATAATACTCACCCCTGTATTTTAACCATCATAGTCTGCACCAACACTCAGGATATGTAATTTCGTATAGGTATGAGATCCGCTCTTCGGAAACCCATTAACTAGAAAGCTCCGAATTACGGAAAGGCTGCCTCCCATAGACTCCATTTTAACCACATAATCCAAATTTTCCAAAATGATTTCTTTTTCTCTGTAGTAATAAAACAGTATCTTGTTCTTGTACCCAACGAAGATTTAATTAATCCTTATCTGAATCTGAATGAGCACATTGGGTTTATTCAGTGACTTAAGGGCAGAGACACACGTGGAGATTCAGGAAGATTAGTGGCCCATCGACAAATCGCCTCTTCTTATGACGACTATCTCCCCGCAATGCCTTCCCGCCATCTAGAATCGAAAACGCCGACAGGATGGCAGTCGGATCGATTCGTTTTCTGAAGTCGCCCAGTTTCCTCGCGAGGCAACTTTGGGTGACTTCGGAAACTAAGTGCTCCGAGTGCCATCCCACTGGCGATTTAGATTCTAGCCGGCGGGAAGGCAGTTCAGGAAGTAGTCGCCCGAAGAAGAGGCAATTTTTTTCTTATTTAAACAATATTTTTCAATTTGTGTCTTTTATTATATTTTCCCCCTAAAGAAAATATACACTTTGAAAGACAGACATATGCCATTTGCAGAACTGAGTGCACCGAACCAAGGATTCGGTTTGGAATCCACCCAGGATTCGGCTTTTTTCAGCAGGATTCGGCCGAATTCTTGTGCCTGGTCAAACTGAATTCTAATCTTATTTTGCATATGCAAATTGTGGGCAGGGTGGGATTTCACGTGACTTTTCGTCACAAAACAAGGAAGTAAACCAGTTTTTCCCCACTTTTTCCTTTCCTGCACCCAATTTGCATACGCATAGGATTCAGATTGGTATTTGGCCGAATTGTCCACGAAGGATTGGCTGAATTCAAAATAGTGGATTCGGTGCATCCCTAGAACTGAGGTACAGTTAGCCACTAGTTAAGGGTGGAGACGCCTGCTGGAGAAGAACCCGTCTTGGAACACATAGAGAATAATGTCAAACAACTGGTTGAAGACTTTTGGAGAACACATGGACAGCCACATGTTTGAGTGATAAGAGTTGGGAACGTCTTTACAATGAAACTGATTTAATGAAAACATATTTATGGATGGGACTCATTACTGTCCATAGGGCAGCATTTTGCACTCATTTTCTGAATGCCTAGATGAATTAATTATGTCATTAACTGAAGGTTTGTCCTGTTCTCCTAATCAGGGCCAGGCTGGCCTGGTGCCCTAGGCAACCTGGCAAGCCACCCTGCCCTTTGCAAATATGCAAACGCCCAACCAACACGATGGAGAGGAGACGGAGGGGAGAGAGATGAGAGAGAAGAGAAGGAGGGGAGGGAGAGGAGATGGAAGGGCGGGAGGGGTGAGCGATGAGATGGAGACAGAGGGAGACGGAGGGAGAGGAGATGGAGGGGAGAGAGAGGAGAAGGAGGGGAGGGAGAGCAGATGGAGGGGAGGGAGGGGTGAGCAATGGAGAGGAAGGAGGGAGGGGACAGTGATGGAGGGGAGTAAGGGAAGATCGACAGAGGGGTGGGTGACAGGAGGGAAGGGGAGTAAGACCGAGTGGTGAGGACTAGGGGTAGGCAGAAGACAATTTTAGAGGTAGCGGCCAAGTTCCCCCCTATCATTGCACCCTAGGCAGCTGCCTCTTCTGCCGACCCCTAGTTCCGGGCCTGCTCCTAATCATGTCATTTCAAGAGATAAGGATAGCTTTTTGGCTAGGATAAGCAGAAGTTGCAATCTCTTATTTTAACAAATGATATCGCCCCACGATAACTTCAAATAACAGGTCCAAATGGCAAAAGTTTTTTTTTTCTTATTTTACTGGGAACACCGTTAAAGAAACATTGTTATAGTCGCAGGATAAAGAGAAGGGAAATTACTTTCTCCAGGTCAACAATCCCCATATAACGGGTCAGTCGTTTGCTGAACTTTCAAACCCCTCTTTATACCTCGTTCACAAATTCTCATACATTTCTAATAACCGTTTCCAGCCAACTAATAGTGTGAGGAAAGCGCGGCACACAAAGATGACCAAGATCAGGGAAATCTAAGAGGAAATGAAAGTCGCCAGCTGTACTTTCAATGTTTTACAAGCAAAAATGGATTTTTTTTTTTTGCTATAAAGGGACAACTAAAACCCTATGCAAAATGAATGTGTGTGTCGAATCAGAATGCTTTGGATCGCTGTCAACTATCTGGGCGGCTGATATTGCTAAGCTGCCCTGTACTACAGGTATGGGAGTTATCCAGAAAGCTTGGGACCTGGGGTTTTTTGGATAACAGTTCTTTCCGTAATTTGGATCTTCCTACAGTAAAGGATCAGTAACATCATACCTCCCAACTGTCCCTTTTTCGGAGGGACAGTCCCTCTTTTGACAGCTGAACCCGCAGTCCCTCATTTGTACTGGAAAGTCCCTCTTTTCTCTGCACTGAACAGCCAGAAAAAGAAACAAAGTTTCTCACTTAATTGGCTTATAGCAGAGAGCCCAGAACAGGTAACAGGTGCAAATAAGATACTTTGTAACAATTTTGAGACACAAAAACACAGTTTAGATAAGGAGAAATATTTTCAAACTTTCATAACCTGCCAAATTTTGTAAAACAAACATGGTAATTAGGGGGTGCGGCCACAGGAAGAGGTGTGGTCAAAAAAATTCTGCGCTACGTGCGGAAAATTTTGTCCCTCTTTTTACTTCCAAAATGTTGGGAGGTATGTAACATCAAAATTTTATTTAAAAAAAAAAATTGTTGGTATAGATTGAAAAAAAAACCCACCAAGACAAATTAGACTTTAAAATCGCAGTCTTTATTAAGAATCTCCCGAACTTCCACGTGTGTCTTTGCCCTTAAGGTACCATTAAGAATCAGAGGTTCTTACCAAAAGGGGCCGGTAATTATACAAGCAAATAGAAAAACTATAATTAATTTTTTTTCTTTTTTAACACTGTGAATATTTTATTTTTGACTCTAGTTTGAAGGGGTTGTGAGATCACAAAGCATTGTTTATAACATCAGCATGAAGCACAGTCATAAACTGGTTACAAGTAATCAGACTGCGGCAAAGTTTGCAGCCATGAAAGTGAAGAAGAAAGTGCAAGCAGTACCGAGCTTTGGTTGCTTACAGAATTAATATCAGTCAATAATTATTTAATCTGAATTTGGCAGTGGAGAAGCTGGATGATTTGAAATTGGCTACAAATACAGCCTATAGCTGGGGCTGCTGTCCAGCAATCCCATTTAGTGCATCGATATACATCATGTCACTGCTCTTAACCATGATCACATTATCTTAAATTTGGACTAGATGCGGCAATAAAGTACTCCTGCAGACCTTAAAATACCAGCCCTTGATGTAATTACTTTACAGAATTCCCAGAATGCCCAGGAGGGAATAAATTATATCATATCCAATCACCAAGTAGTTGTACCTGTACCGTCCAACCCTATAACAACCATATAGGATTTCCAAATTCTCTATAGATATACATTGAACATTAGAGATTCTGTAGCTCTGTTCCACATACCCGATACATTCATTTATTATAAATAGACTATATAAAGACTTGGTGGGACCTTATTCCCATTAGTTACACCTTTGACCACATTAACAATGTGCTAGTTCTTGTTGATCAGATTGAGTTACTGCACCTGGGCAAACTTAGTGCCTTTTATTACATTAGGAGGTATATGCTATAACATGGGCAGCATTTGCATAAGTCCATAAATACGTGCCAACCCTTAAAAAAAATGGCTTGCTAGATAAAACTTTGACTATTTTACTGCTCAAGCCTGTTAATGATATAATGTTATCGTGGCCAATGTGTATACAACTATAATACTGACTCTTATGCCGGCTCTGCTATGGGACAAATACAGGTTGGGGTCCAACTTGAACTAAGGGTCACACTAGTTACAGAGCCTATAACAGGTATGGGACCTGTTATCCAGAATGCTTGAGACCTGGGGTTTTCCGTAATATCAACCTCCATACCTTAAATCTGCTAAAAATAGTTCATCAAACATCATCAACATCAAATAAACCCAAATAAACTCCAAAAAGGATTAATTGTATCAAGTACAAGGTACCGTCCTATTTTTACAGAGCAAAAGGAAATTATTTTTAAATATGTGAATTATTTGATCCAAATGGGGTCTATGGGAGATGGCCATACCGTAATTCAGAGTTTTCTGGATAACGGATCCCATACATATATTTAAAGCTCTGTGTTGCCAAGTTCTTCTTCTCCTGCATACTGCCCACTGCTAATTTTGAGATGTAAAGAAATTACTCTGGGTAATTTAGGAGCATTGTGAAATAGGGGTCTTTACTACTAGTGATGGGCGAATTTGCGCCGTTTCGCCGAAAAATTCGCGAATTTCGCACGAAATTCGCGAAATGGTGAAAAATTCGCGAAACGGCGCCGGTGTCTCGTTTTTGACGCCGGTGCCCGTTTTTGACGCCGGCCCCCGTTTTTCGGAAGAAAAATTGACGCCGGCGAATTTTTTCCGCGAATTTTCGCGGGCGTTTCGCGAATTTATTCGCTGGCGGCGAATCCCGCAAATTTGTCGCTATTTACTACTAAAGGTGGCCATACACTATTAGATCTGCTCGTTTGGTGGATCTTAACCCGATATGCCCACTAACGGCTGGGCGATATTGGGTGAATCAGAACGTTCGGTCCTGGGGCCGAACGATCAGATTACAATGCAGCGAATGGGCGCAGACAGGTCGTAGGATCGAATCTCTGGATCGCAGAAAAAAAAAAAATCAAACTTGACCAATCAATATCTGCCCGATTTTTTGTCTGATATCGATCGGGGGGAGCCCCCACACATGGGCAGATAAGCTGCAAAATCGGTCTAAAGCTTCATAACGGACGATCGTTCGGTGCCATTTCCTGACCTGCCACCAGGCCCGGACTGGCAATCTGTGGGTTCTGGCAAATGCCAGAGGGGCTGCTATATAAGGTCCCATTGAAAGTCAGTATTTAGTGGGCTGGTGGGGCTGTTTGGGCCTCTATGTGGGCTGAGTGGGCCTCTGTGTACCTGAAATGCCAGGGCCTAATTTAGTTCTCAGTCTGGACCTGCCTGCCACTAACCATTCCGATCAAATAAAGTACAAAAGAACAGATCAGCTGATGTTCTGCCCCTCACAGCAATCGTACAAAAGTTATATCGGACTGGTGACAGTCTCCCACTGATATCGTCAGAGATATCGGTAGCCAACAGAAATTTTCTAACCTGTCCGATTGTCTGAACGACCGATCGGCATAGCACGAAAAATGTCGGGACCCTCCACACACAGCCCGAAAATCGGACGAATCAAGGATTCGTAGGATCAAATCTTTGCGTCTATGGCCATCTTTAATCTGCACGTATATGGCCACCTTAAAATGCCAACACGAGTCTTGTATTGTCTAGTCCAGGGATCCCCAACCTTTTGAACCCGTGAGTAAAAGGAGTTGGGGAGCAACACTAGCATGAAAAATATTCTTGGGGTGCCAAATAAGTGCTGTGATTGGCCATTTGGTAGCCCTTGTGTGTATTGTCAACCTACATTGAGGTTCTGTTTTGGCAGTACACCTGGTTTTAATACAACCAAAACTTGCCTCTAAGCCTGGAATTCAGAAATAATCTCCTGTAACTGGGAGTAACATCCAATGGGTTGGTGAGCAACATATTGCTCACGAGCTACTGGTTGGGGATCACTGGTCTAGTCCAACAAATGTGCTTTAGACAAGCTGCACAAGACTAGGGTAAGGAAAGCCCACACAATTCTACATATCACGCACTAAATCACGGAGAAGTTGCCAAGATCACAACAGGGCTACAAATGACTTGGCAGAAAATGCCACCTCAACTGATTGAATGTATATCAGTTTTTATTTTAGGACTCCAGGGGGTTTGATGAAGAAGTATATTTAGATGAAAAGGCAAAGTTAGGGTAATTTGCTAAAAGGAAAAAAAACGAAATTATGGGATTGAGTGAGTGGAACTGTACTTTTAATCCACTCATTGCCACATGGCACAGAACAGGGAGGGGGAATCACCACTTCAGTGTATCATTTTTATTGCACATTTTCCTGCATGAACAGAGATGTTGAGCTTTGTAGTAAAATGAAATGACCTCTGATTTATCTGAAGAGGTTAAAGTGACTGCTATGGGAAAAAGCTTTCATACTGAAGAATATTTATTATGATCAAAATGGTAGTCTGCATTTTTTGCTGTGACTACACTGTAGCTATTCTCAGCTTGTAGCACGGCCGATGATTAACACGTTCTCGCAACTTCGGTCACCCAAACTTTCAATAAGGGAGAGAAAAGTCCAAGCATTTGGGTCCATGTTTTGTTTACGAAAGGGGAATATAATTTATGGCCACAGTACAAAACACTTATACAGGTATTAGATTGGTTATTCAGAATGCTCAGGCGTTTTGTGGATAAGAGATCTCCATACACTGTCTCCTAAAAAAATATCATAAAAACAAAATAAACCCAACAGGCTTGTTTTGCCTTCGATTAGGATTCATTATATCATAGCTGGGATCAAGTACAAGTTACTGTTTTATCATTAAAAGAAAGTGATTTTTCAAAATTAGAATTATTTGATTATAACAGTCTATGGGACATGGCCGTCCTTTAATTTTGAGCTTTCTGGATAACAGGTTTCCTGATAACGGATCCCATAGCTGTACTCTGCTAGGGTTGCCACAGCCCGGTTTTTGGAAGGGCTGTCCGGGTGAAAAGTTGAAGCGAATGAAATGGCGATCAGTCAATCATTGATTGCCACATCATCAGTCCCGCCCCCTGATGTCACCTGCTCCACCCCTCAACATCACTGGCCCGCCCCATGCCTGTTTTTGCTACTCCAATATGAGTGCCACCACCACCTTTAAAATTATAAACCACAGAAAGAAGGGTGCACCTTAGGGTGGCCACCTTTTCAACCGGTGGAGACTGGGCAGGGGGGGAGGGTCTGTGATGTAAAGGGGGCGGTGCTTTGATGTCAGAGGGTGGGCCGTTGCATCAGAGGACGATTGCCCAATCGCCGTGTCAATCATGGGGAATCCTGCCCGGTTTTCCTTTTTTGTAAAACCAGGCATGAAGTTTTGACCCGGCAGCCATTCAAAATACCGGGCTGTCCTGGTCAAAACCTGGACAGGTGGCAACCCTAGGGCACCTTGATCCCGTCCTCCTATTCTCCATAATGTGACTTTGGAACGGCTGCTTCTTGTCCCTCCTGTGTTGCCATTTGCCACTACAACTATTGCATTTATTTTCTTAAACACAAAACTGGGACTAGGATATAATGTGAAAACAAAATGGGTAAGTGCAAGTGCTGCGGATGAGAAAAACAGCACATTGAGAAGTTAGCTGCTCCCAAACTTGACCTCCTAATGTAAAGGACTGTGTTTAAATGTATTCAGTCTGGATCTCTCCAAATACATAAAAGGCTTTGAGTTCTCTTTATAAACTGCTTTAAAAACAGTTTATAAAGAGAACTCATCTTTCTGCAGAGCATCTCCAATTCTGATGCACAATCTCTGCAAAGACCACTGACATGCGTTTAATGGAACCCTCTGACCCAGAATAGAATGTCTTTCTTATGTAAACGGCAGTTACTTTCAGTCTAGCAAGCCGACCCCTCTGAGATTGAGACTGGGGTGTCTAATGAAAAGGAAAAAACACTGAAAGATGGGGTGTGCCAGCAAAGGCGGAACAAGGCTCGAGTCATTACAGCTTTCATTGGGTCACCCGTAAATGCCAGTTAAATCAGAAGTGCTTTATTTGTCTTACATAGATCATTGCAGAACATTTGTCACTCACACACAATTGTCGTATGGAGCTCTCAGACCACAGTTCAGACATCTGGGAGATGACAATCCACTCCTGGCGACAGGTTTCTGCCAGTCCCCCTGGTTGCACAAGCAAATTCCTGGGAAGCAAGAGTTTCCCAAAACAATCACCAAATGCACCAATACAGTGACTTTCCCAGAGTCCTGGGGAACCAGCTGTGCTGTTGTACGTGTCCAGGCAATCTCTCATGTCCAATACATTTTGAAAGCAGGCCAAGTACAACATTGGCTGATTGGCTGGAATTGTGCTGTTTGTTGATCAAGAACCTTTTTGGAGGAAATGGATATGTCATACTTGATTACATAGACAGTGCTGTCCAGCTGGAAACATACAAGTCACATTTGGCCTTTCAACGATTTTTTTTTTTATGGCTCTCAGACTTTCCCCATGGACCACCGTCCTAATTGTTTGAGATAATCAATGTATTATCTGGTCTGCAGATGTATGGTATATTAGAACATTAGCTGACTACACTACATTAGGAACCAGATCTATTGATTTTAAAGCCCCTTTTGCAGTCAGGCCTCCTTCAGCTCACTAGAAGCTAGTGTAGCCATGACCGACAACTGAAACAGTCAACCTGTTAAAGGATAAGTAAACCTTAAAAATAAGTGAATGTAAAATTGATGAGTTATTCTAAGCACTTTTGCAATGCACTTTTATTAATTAATTTTTTTATTTTTTTTGAATTCCAAGATATTAAAGGAGAAGGAAGTCTGTTGGGAGGTGCCAAATGTTAGGCAACCCTAGGTGATTGTATTGACTTACCTGAAACCCCGGGCCGGTGATCCTATCGGCAGAAAACTGCACCGGCCTGGGGTTATACCAGTGAGCACCACGGAGAGATTTTCCTGCCTCCCCTTTCTTTGCACTGTTGAGCATGCGCAGTAGAACGAAAAGCTGAACTTTAACTAAAAAGGTTGGCTATTTCATTCTACTACGCATGCGTTTGCCGGGCAAATTTGAAGAAAGAAGAAGCTGGAAGAGGATCGCTCCGTGGTGCTCGCTGGTATAACCCTGGGCCGGTACCGTTTTCTGTTGACAGGAGCACTGGCCTGGGGGTTCAGGTAAATCAATACAATCACTTAAAGGACAAGGAAAGGCAAAAAAATTAAATCCCATTTTTACTTTCTTTAATGAAAAAGAAACCTATCTCCAATATACTTTAATAAAAAAATGTGTACCGTTTTTATAAGAAACCTGACTGTATGCAGTGAAATTCTCCCTTCATTTACTGCTGTAGATAGGAATTGTCAGACGGTCCCTAACTGCT
Organism: Xenopus laevis; assembly: GCF_017654675.1. Classification (NCBI taxonomy): domain Eukaryota; kingdom Metazoa; phylum Chordata; class Amphibia; order Anura; family Pipidae; genus Xenopus; species Xenopus laevis. Next base: position 117,188,268 of record NC_054376.1, read on the forward strand.
GAGCAGGGAAACAATCATACTTATGAACAGCAGGGGGAGCCCCTGCCTTACTTCCCAGCCATGCAGAACTCAAGCAGCTTTGTTTGTGACGATCCCTAAGCAGCCCAGACCACACTGAGCATGTGCAGGGTCAGGGTCAGGCAAAGATATGTAACAAAGTTACAAGATGACAGCCCCCTGTGGTTAACTTTGAAAGCATAAATCATTTGTTTGATTAGGCTTTGTGGTGGAGTAAGTTCATGTTTATATTTAGTATACAAAATACAGCATTTCTAGCCTTATTCTATTTTAGACTTTCCTTGTCCTTTAACATTTGGAAACCTCAAGTGCAAACAGCCTTTCCTTCTCCTTTAAGGGATACATGAATGGTTAACATTAATGAATTTTGTGACAACAGCACCACCTGCTGGTCATTTTCCGACCAGTCTGACTACCAAGTAGTCAAGGAAGTTGTCAGGAGAAAGAAAGAGGCTGCTCTGATGTTCTTCTGGTTAGGAAAAAAATTAGAAACCTTTTTCAAATCTTTCCTAAACATAAGAAAATCAGAGCAGCCTCTTTCTTTCTCCTGACAATTTCCTTGACTACTTAGTGGTCAGACTGGTCAGAAAATGACCAGCAGGTGGTGCTATGGTAAAAAAAATCAATTATATTAACAGTACACGTATCCTTTAATATCTTGGAATTAAAAAAAACATAAAAAATGAATGTACATTGCAAAAGTACTAAGAATAGCACTCTCATCAATTTTATATTCACTTATTTTTAAGGTTTACTTATCCTTTAAGCAAAGAAGCATCCACGCCAAACCTTACTTTAACTGGCCTCCACCTCACGTTTGCTGCTTTGAAACCCATCTTAGAGCAAGAAGGCTTTAGAATTTTGGGAAACCGTTAATGACGTTTTTAGTTTCACTGCTGTAAGAGAAGTGGAGACATCCAGGGCAATGGGTGGACTTGAACCCAGAGTAAACAAAGCAGCTGCTATTATTCCCATCATAATGGTCCTCATGGAAGTTTCAAACATAGTTATGGAGTTGAGTAATAACATCGATGTAGGCTCAATGATTGGACCTGTTGGTTTCAGCTTGGAACCACCCTTTCCGAGAGGCAAGACAGTTCTTGAGAATGTAGGCACATACCCTAACAGCTAAGTAATGACAATGCGTGACATGCAGCTCAAGAAACCATTACAAATTATTTTGTAGAATTAACGGTGTACCGAAAAACAAGAAAAACCTCATATCACATGCACACAAACAACATATAAAATGTTCTGCCTGTCAGCATTCTCAGAAATGATCATTACAGGGGTTATTTTAAGATTGATTCTTCTCCCAGGCACAGTAGCTTTGAGCGGTGGAAAGTGTACATGATATATATGCAATGTGTACGCCTGGAAACATAAACAAACAATCCCCTTTTTTATACACTGCCGCAGACTGTCAGGCTAAGAGCATTCGTGTGTGACCTGTAGATTTCAGATAATCATTCCTTCAGCAACATCCCCTGGGGAATGAGTGGCAAGTTCATCAGGGGGATATTCTCCCCCTATTGTCTAGGCATGAATGGTGTCACACGGGTCAATTAATAATGAATTTAATTCACAGAGGTCCTGACGGCAACGAGAAGGGACGATGGGATGTAGCGATGCGCTGTAGGCAAGAGCGTTTCAGATGAAAATATTAATGAGCAGCAGGGAAAGCCAGCAGGACGCTAGTTCCTTCAAGCCATGGAATCCTCCATCAGCAGAATGGGGAATCACAAATCAGTGCCAAGGCCTGACCCAGATTGCTGTGTGACCGTATCTCCGCAACAGTCTCATGAACTCGGGAGCACCGGTCACCAAAGGCCACAACTGTGACAAATTTAAAGATATTCCTATGTACATTGACAAGCCACTTGCTGGCTGAGGGGCAGGGAAACGGCATCCCTAATGCATCCCCAGGCATTCTTATGCAAACTGAATACTCCAACTAAAAACCAACCTTAGGCTGAATATAAAGGATAAACCGTGATGGGTATATGTGGGCCTCTTTATCAAATTTTGGTTTGGAAGCCTGAGTTCCCCTTTAACCGTCTCCTTGGGTGCAGCTGGAACGTACAATATAAATCCAGGATATTGTCTCTGAAACATTGTGCTTCAGTATTAAAAAAACCCAAAAAAAAAACATTACGAGCAAATATATATCAAATTACAATTATCCAGCCATTCTGATAAAACTAATGTGAAATGTAATTGCAAATGATACATTTCTGCAGCATTTAAAATGGCTTCATTTTACAGAATTAATGGACTGCTATTCCGCTGGAAACGTAATGCTGCGGAGCAGAGGTGTCAAATTCCCTGGTCTACATAGGCCACATTTAAAGGAATATTTACCAATCTGCCACGGATGTAGAAGACATTATATGCAGTGCAGGGGTTTCTTCCTGAGGTATTTCCATGGCTGAGAGTGATGTGTTACTTGGTAAAGCCCAGTGAGTGTGCCACCATTTTCCCCATATCATTTGGCCAATGGAGGGCACCATCACTGGATGTGGGTCTCTGATCAAAGCACTCACGGCTATCCCTACAGATCAAATATTCAGATAAATAAGGGTCTCTGTGCAAAGACTATGAAAATATATGAGCGAATTTTTTTGACCATGCCCATTTTTGTGGCCACACCCCCTAATTACCATGTTCATTGTACAAAATTTGGCAGGTTATGAAAGCTTTAACATATTTCTGTGTTTTTTTTCAGTTTTGCTAAAGAAGTTGAATTGCCCTTCAACAATTCAACAAACTTCTCCCAAGGGACCTGTTATCTTATATTGTTACAATTACTTATTTGCTTATCTCAAAATTGTTACAAAAGTATCTTATCTGCAGCTGTTGCTGTTCTGGGCTCTGCCAAAAGCCAATTAAGTTAGAAACATTGTTTCTTTTTCTGCCTGTTCAGTGCAGAGAAAATTGGGACTTTTCATAACAAACCAGGGACTGTGGGTTGAGCTGTCAAAAGAGGGACTGTACCTCTGAGAATGGGAGTTGGGAGGTATGCTTCCTTTCCCTATGCCATGCATGTAGGCCAGGGGTCCCCAACCGCTGGCCCAGAACCGGGCCGCGGACACTCCTGCACTGGGCTGCCGAGCCCAGCCCACAAAAAAATGAGGCTCGCCGTATTGGACGCCGGAGCGCCCAAATTGGACACCAGCGTATCCAAACTTGCTGCTGTCCCCCGCCAACCCCACCCCTGACCCCTCCGACCCCACCTCTGGTCTTGCAAGAATAGATTTTTTTTGCACTGGTCCCCGGTCCAAAAAAAGGTTGGGGACCGCTGATGTAGGCAACTGTGTGGTCTAGCCTTAAGGAGTAGGGTAAGGTAAGGAGTAAGCCCAAAGCAAATCAGTTACTTCAGCACCAAAGAAAATATATTTACTTTTACTGGATAGAAAGTTGTGGTCTGTGACCATAAGTTTTTCCCCCATTTATTTGCACCCTCAAATTTATACCATGCCTAGGGGGCCCCGTGTTCCCCTGCGCGGCTGTGGGCAACAGAGGCCTGTAATCAGCTGACAGTTACACGTGCTGCCATACTACAGTCACAGGGAATCCTGCAGGGTGGGTTCAGAGACGTCTCACTACATTGCAATGAGGCAGGGAAATCCCCCCCTGTATAGGGCCCCATGTTAAAACATAACTTCCCTTAAAACAGGAGGTCTTAAATAACAAAATTACCCAGCTGTGGGAAGAATTAAATGGAATCACACAAACCTGGGTGAGAAAAATTTCCTTTTAACTTGTTCAGACACAGTCCTGTGGGGTCCTGCTATATATACCGTTACAGCCTTCGGAGAGCGGCATAATAACAAGGCACAAAGATTCAATGGCCTCGGGCTCTTTAAAAAATGTCTTTTGTTCTATGAAAATAAAGAGCCATTTAAGTCCCTTTAATAGAGACCGAGAAATGTGTGGCATGAGGTCAATGAGCTTGGTCACTCAGTGCTCATTGAGTTGGGGAGCAACACTAGCATCTAAAAGGTTCTGTGATTGGCCATTTGGTAGCCCCTATGTGGATTGTCACCCTACATTGAGGCTCTGTTTGGCAGTTTTAATGCAGCCAAAACTTGTCTCCAAGCCTGGAATTCAAAAATAATAATCTGCTTTGAGGACACTCAGAGTAACATCCAAGGGGTTGGAGAGCAAAATGTTGCTCATGAGCTACTGGTTGGGGATCACTGATCTTAGTCTTTAAAGAAAAAACACACCAACAATATGCCTGAAAATGCCACTTAAAAACAAGAAATGGTCCATAAAACACACATACTGGGGGTCATTTATAAAGTTTGCGCAGTGCATATTTCTCGCAAATGGTTGTATTGCGCATGAACACTAATATATTGCACTGCTCTGCCCGTCTTTCCGTTTTTTGCGAATTCGCAGTGTGACTAAATTTTCACAAATGGGGCGCAAATGTGACAGGATTTTGCGCGAGCGCACCCAATGTGCGAGGTTGTTGTGCTCAAAAATAGCGTTGACAGTAACTTAAATTTGCAGTTTGCGAAACTGTTTTGCAAATTTTTTATCCGCCACCAAAGTTGTGGCGTAATTGAGTCGCAGAGTGTGCGCATAGAGATTCGCAATTTGTGACATATTTAAAAAGCTCCTATAGACATTCTCATTGTGAAAAAAAAATTGCAATTCTGTTTGCACTCTCTTATTCAGCTTTATAAATATAACCATGCGCAGGGCAAATATATTCACTTTGCAAACCTGTGCCCTGCGCAAAGTTTATAAATGACCCCCACTGTGGTTTTATAATTTCCTGTGTGCTGAGTTTATTCTGCACAAGATCTTCAGGCTTCTGCCTAGAACCCAACAGTAGTGATGGGCGAAAAAAAAGTAGTGATGGGCGAATTTATTCGGCAGGTGTGAATTTGCAGCAAATTTCTGCATTTGGAAAATAAAATTTGTGAAATTGCAGAGAAAATTTGCTGGCGACAATGTTTTTTTGCCGCCAGAAAAATTCCGCCGCCAGCACCAAATCCGACGCCGGTGCCAATTCCGACAGTTAAATGGACACCCATTGCCTTAAAGCTGCGGCAAATGTCGACGGCGTTGTAATTGTCGTCAGCGTCAATTTTGACGCCAGAGTCTAAATTCCTGTTTCACAAATTTTTTGCCCGTTTCGTGAATTCCACGGGAAATTTGGGACAAATTCGCCCATCACTACCCATCAGTTTTACGTTGCGTAGAACAAGGAGACCCAGTCTCAGCAGTATAATAATCACCAGCTTAAGTAATGGACCAGTGACCCTTCAGCAGTTCTTCAATAACAAACTCCCGGCACCCTTCAGCTTTGTCTGTGGGAGGCGCTGGGAGTTACACGTCAGCAACAACAGAATATAACGAATATAAAACAAAACCACTGCCACTTTACCTACTAGCACCAGGTCAACCACTCCTAATTGACAGCAGTTGCTATGGGTTACTAGACCTGGTTCAAATGTCAACTTTTGTCTCTGGGAGAGACGCCACAATAGTATGAGGTCCAATGCACCCTCAAATTTATACCGTGGGCCCCATTGTTGCCCTCATCTATCTCTGCCTTTCTATTTAAGTGACAGTTGATGGGAGACAGCCGCTCCTTATACATAAAGCTGTACAGATAGACTTGCTGAAATCCTTGTTCAGTTCTGCAGGACAATGGGCAAGAAGAGACCTTTCCAGACAAGGCTCCTTTTATTCTCAGAGCCAGCGCATTCCAGAGGCCGGACCTCTCTACCTCAGCAAACAGATCAATGTCAGCCTACACAGTAGCACTAAGTGTATCAGGGCTGTTTACAGACACACTGCTGATACACCAGGAAACATTCAATGCTTGTGTGAGCTCGGCACATTATCCCCAATTCCTCGGCCTGCACTCACATAGAGCCAGGGAGGGAATCAGGCAACATGCAAAGCCATTATGTGAATTTCAGCTTTTATTAGCACATACGTATACAAAACTGCATCCCCCCTAATATAGCGGCATGATAGAAGAACGCTGCTGGCAAGCATGCTATTCATGGAAAATAAGCACTGCAGCCATTTACAGCTAAGAGCAAGTATTTCAGCCACACAGCCTGGTAGCGGTTATGGAACTCTTGAGCGTTATAGTTCAGTGCAGCAAGCGAGCTAGGGAATCTGGCAACCCCCATCAAGAACAGCTAAAGGGATTCTCTTGTTACAATAATATGCATATTTGTACCTGAAAAACTAGATTTTGTCATATACCAAGCAACAAGAATTAGAAAATTTGGAGTTTGTGTTTCCCAAGGAAGGTGCTTGTCAGTGTTTCTAATGGAGAGTAAAGGGTTCTTGACTGTACTGTCCCTTTATGGTGAAACAACATTTCTTCCCTGATTTGTGACAAACAGTATTCTGTTAAAGGAGAAGGAAAGCTGCGGAGGCATTTTATTGCCAATAGATTAGCTGCAATAGCGCGAGCTAGAATGCTTTATTTATTCTGGAGAATGTTTTACTAAAAAGCTCTAGATAGCAGCTGCCAAATTAGCTTGGTGTGACATCACTTCCTGACAGTCTCTCCCTGCTCTGGGCTCAGATTACAGCAGAGAAGGGAGGGGGGTGGAAGAGGAGCAAACTGAGCATGCTCACGCCCAGGGCAAGGAGGTTTAAGATGAAAACAGGAAGTCTGATACAGAAGCCCATGAGTACACAATAGAAGGAAAGAAATGCAGTGTTTCTTTTGACAGGGGACTCAGAGCAGCATTACTTTGAGGGTTTACTGGTATATTTAGGTGGACCTTTCTGCATACCTCCCAACATTTTGGAAGTAAAAAGAGGGACAAAAAATTTTTTTCCGCACATAGCGCAGCAATTTTTTGACCACACCCCTTTCTGTGACCACACCCCCTAATTACCATGTTTGTTTTACAAAATTTGGCAGGTTATGAAAGTTTGAAAATATTTCTCCTTATCTAAACTGTGTTTTTGTGTCTCAAAATTGTTACAAAGTATCTTATTTGCACCCGTTACCTGTTCTGGGCTCTCTGCTATAAGCCAATTAAGTGAGAAACTTTGTTTCTTTTTCTGGCTGTTCAGTGCAGAGAAAAGAGGGACTTTCCAGTACAAATGAGGGACTGCGGGTTCAGCTGTCAAAAGAGGGACTGTCCCTCTGAAAAAGGGACAGTTGGGAGGTATGCTTTCTGATAAGGCTTACTTAGTTTTAACCTTTCCTTCTCCTTTAAGCTGCCCATAGATGCTCTGAATTTGGTCCTGCAGTTTGGTCATTTCCAAGCAGCCCCATGTACATGTATGGCAGGCTGGGGACCGTTTTTACAGATCTTACTCCTCAGTTCTGTCAGGTTGTGGGTGGATAATGTAGAGTAGGGGTCCCCAACCTTTTTTACCAGTGAGCCACATTCAAATGCAAAGAGAGTTGGGGAGCAAGACAAGCATGAAAAAGTTCCTGTAGATGACAAAAAAGTTTGACATTGGCTATTTGGTAGCCCCTATGTGGACTGGCAGCCTACAAGAGGCTCTGTTTGGCAGTACACCTGGTTTTTTGCAACCAAAACTTGCCTAAAAATCAGGAATTCAAAAATAAGCACCTGCTTTCAGGCCACTGAGAGCAACATCCAAAGTGTTGGTGAGCAACATGTTACTCATGAGCTACTGGTTGGGGATCACTGCTGTAGAGGACTGGACAGTGTATTTTAGAGATGCACCGAACCCTGCTGTTCAGCGTTTGGTTGAATCCCCGAATCGAGTTGGAGCAGAATACAGTATTGAAGGGTGCCATGCTTCTGATAGCTGCAAGATACCATCGTGGGGTAGGATTTTAATGATTTGGGCCACCATGGGATGCCACTTCAGTAAAGCCTGCAAGTGCTTTTGAACCAATATGAAACCAGACCCTTTACAAGTCACACATTTACAGGCAGAGGCATCAGTATGTCGGAGAGAGTGGCAGCTCCCCCTCCCCAAGAGGTACAGCAGCAGCTTAGATCAGTCTTCTGATGGTCACTACCTATTTAAAATTATAGTGAAGCAGAGAGGATGCTTGGATGGGGCTCTTATAACAAGGATATTTATTCTCCATACACAGATCCATTCCAGTGTGGTGGGTGCAGCTATACTAATTGCTCAAATCAAACATCATCTATACACAGTAATAGAACACTGACCTCTAGTGGCTAAATTATCTTTAAATCTGTATGGTTAAGGGATTCTCATGATTTTTATGGTGTACTTTTATTTCTAAATTACACTGTTTACTCTGCAATTAATTCACTCTACAATATAAAATGTCATTCCTGAACCAGGAATATTGTAATATTGATGTGTAGGCAGCCATCTTAGGTCATTTTGCCTGGTCATGTGCTTTCAGAAAGAGCCAGCACTTTAGGATGGAACTGCTTTCTGGCAGGCTGTTGTTTCTTCTACTCAATGTAACTGAATGTGTCGCAGTGGGACCTGGATTTTACGATTGAGTGTTGTTCTTAGATCTACCAGTGAGCTGTTATCTTGTGTTAGGGAGCGGTTATCTTGTTACCTTCCCATTGTTCTGTTGTTAAGATGCTGGGGAGGGGGGAAAGGGAGGGGTGATATCACTAACTTGCAACACAGTAGTAAAGAGTGAATGAAGTTTATCAGAGCAAAAGCCACATGACTGGAGGCAGCTTGGAAACGGACAATATGTCTAGCTCCATGTCAGATTTCAACATTAAATATAAAAAAATCTGTTTGCTCTTTTGATAAACAGATTTCAGTGCAGAATTCTGCTGGAGCAGCACTATTAACTGATGTGTTTTGAAAAAGAAAAAAAAAACTTTTTTCCCATGACATTATCCCTTTAAAATTCGCAGCAGATACCATACTGGCAGGCAGGTTCCAGTTCCTCAGTACACCCCGCTGTAAAACATGTCTTTAAATGTGAAGTTAGATTATGAATGAGCAGAACGAATAGAAAGGAATTTGGCCCTTAGACAACTGATGCCTAAATTAGAGGGGGAACCCAGACAAATGAGCGAGATCTGGCAGCTCTGTCGATATGCTATGACAGTGACTTGTTAGCAATCATGTGCAGTACATAGTCATTATCATCCCCCACAGTCATATTTTTCTCTTATAACTCCTCCAACACATCTCAATCAATGGCCACTATTCTCTCCTCGTGCCATCTCTTTTCAGTAATGATTTATGGGCGCCTGGCCTGACTCTCACTTCTCTCTCTAAAACCAGGTCCGAAAAAGGGTTGCACAGATTTAAAGGGGATATAAACCCAGAAATAAAACGTTGCCCAATGAAGGTAGACAGTGCTAGGTGCATCTCCCAATGTCTACTTATGAGCATCATACAATAGATCCTGGTGGCACAGGCTGGACCTTTGAGTGCCTATAGATTACTAATAGTGATGGGTGAATACATTCAACTGGCACAAATTTGCGGCAAATTTCCGTGTTAAATTCGCGAATCTCCCGCCGGTGTCAACATTTTTTGGAGGCGCGTCTGAAAAGTTGCTCGCTACAAAATCGGCGCGCCTATTGACTTTAACGCCAACTTGGACACGGGCGTCAATTCCCGATTTTCACGAAAAATTACAGATTTTCATGATTTTTTCGTGAACATGTCCAAATTTCACGATTTTTTTCGTGAAACTCTGATTTCACGATTTTTCTGCAAAATTCGCCCATCGCTAATTACTTATCACTTGTACAACAGGCAGAGGTTATAGGAGCAGGATTAATACATTCACCCTACTGTACAGGGAGCTGCAACTGTAAGTAGGTGCTCGGCTAATCCTGTGACCAGGCCCCACTAGGGGCTACTCACATTCTGCAGGGAGATGCATTTAGCAGTGCTCAGTAACACACCGTTTAACTTACACGTTCAAAGGCAGCCGGGCTAAGTCTTTCATGGTTTCCTACCTATAAGTAGCCATATTGGAAACGCAGAGTGTAGTGCGTGACGGTTACCCTTTAACCTCTCTTTAGGCAGAAAAGCTGCTGCGGTGGCTTTGTGGGGAAGGAACAGAGGGGCGTTTGTCTCCCACTAATAAAGGAATGGACTGAAATTAGAATTCAGATGGAACTCCTCAACGATCATCTAAATTTCTACTGAATTTAAAAAAAATAATCCCATTGTCAGAGTTGATGATACTATAGTGTAAAAGGCACCTTAGCAAGAATCCTCCAGGTCTGGATAACGGATACCATATCTGTAGATTAAAGAGGAAACAATACTTCCGCTTTCAATGAAAGGAATGAGTAGAAGAGTCATTGAAGGTGGCCATAACATCTTCTCCAAGTCAGCTGGTGGGTGGCAGAGGGCATGGGGAAGCAGATGGGATAAAATGCGTACAAAGTGCAACTGATGGTCCTGTTAATGTGCCGTCTCTGTATTATAAATGTAGGAAAGCCTGACACAACGCAGACACACAGCTTTCAATAAACCCGGCTCTGCTCAGGTGCAGTGGGAAGGCAGTTTGCCTTTATCTTAGTTACAATAAACAGACATCTTTGTTTTTTTAGCGAGCACACCTAGAACAACAGGAGTGTGGAAGAGGAGAGGAGTCCCTTGGCTTTGCACTAGTCTGGGGCTGCGCAGGATTTGCATTTAGCTAATAAAATGATTTTTAAAGGTTACTCTATCAACTTTCTGCTAAACGGATGACAGAGGGGACTAGTAAACAGCTATGTCCTATATACAGGGGTCCCCAACCGACGGGCTGTGGTCCGGACACTCCTAAACTGGGCCACCACCGAGTCCAGCACACAATTTACATGGCACGCTGAATTGGGTGCGGCGCATGCAAACTTGCCTCTAGACCCCTCTCAACACCACCCAAGCCCTTGCAAAAATTTTTGCTTTTGCACCAGTCCCTGGTCCAAAAAAGGTTGGGGACCTATGTCTTATAAGAAATGAACTAGGAATGCAGAGTATGTTTCCCTAATGAAAGCATGCAGCAATGTTAATATGTGATGAGTGATGAGGAGGAGATTAGGCAGGAGGGCTCAAGCCTTGTGAGAACAGAGCTGAGAGCAAGAGGGGGGGGGGTTTAACTATTGGGTGACACTTTTGGGTTACCTGCAGGTCACAAGTTAATCCTTAAACTGTACAGAAAGATAAATGTAAGTTCTTTTTTACTGAAAAAAAAGAAAGTTCAAAAAGCCCTGTGCAACATATTTGGTATTGAAAACTGTGTTCAAATGCTCATATTTATTGCACTTAAAGGGATATACACACAGTATCTGCACGACAAAAGCAGCTTATGTGTTTCTCCACTGGTCGGGGACGAAACTAGGAGTAGGCAGAAGAGGCAGCTGCCTAGGGCGCAACGATTGAGGGTCGCTGGGCAGCTGCCTTTCCTGCCTACCACTAAACCGGATGCACCTTGCAACCAGCTTGCACCCTCCCCTACCAAGAACATACGTATGCAATGCCACGGCGCATGCGTGCGAGCCACAGGAGAAGGAAGGGCTAGCTGGCCAGCTGGGTTGCCTAGGGTGCCTGGTCCGTCTCTGCCACTGGTAGCAATATATTAGCCTTATCCAATGGGATCCTTAAAGGGATACTGTCATGGGAAAAAACATTTTTTTCAAAATGAATCCGTTAATAGCGCTGCTCCAGCAGAATTCTGCACTGAAATCCATTTCTCAAAAGAGACACAGATGTTTTTATATTCAATTTTGAAATCTGACATGGGGCTAGACATTTTGTCAATTTCCCAGCTGCCCCTGGTCATGTGACTTGTGCCTGCACTTTAGGAGAGAAATGCTTTCTGGCAGGCTGCTGTTTTTCCTTCTCAATGTAACTAAATGTGTCTCAGTGGGACATGGGTTTTTACTATTGAGTGTTGTTCTTAGATCTACCAGGCAGCTGTTATCTTGTGTTAGGGAGCTGCTATCTGGTTACCTTCCCATTGTTCTTTTGTTTGGCTGCTGGGGGGGAAAACGGAGGTGGTGATATCACTCCAACTTGCAGTACAGCAGTAAAGAGTGATTGAAGTTTATCAGAGCACAAGTCACATGACTGGGGGCAGCTGGGAAATTGACAATATGTCTAGCCCCATGTCAGATTTCGAAACTGAATATAAAAAAATTCTGTTTGCTCTTTTGAGAAATGGATTTCAGTGCAGAATTCTGCTGGAGCAGCACTATCAACTGATTCATTTTGAAAAAAATGTTTTTTTTCCCATGACAGTATCCCTTTAAGAGAACAACATTTAATAAGAATGGTAAAACACTTGCTTGACTTTACCAAGACTAGTGATGAGCAAAATCTTCTGCCAGTTTTCTCTGCGAAAAAAAAAAGATGCCCATAGACTCCAACGGGTAAAAAAAAATTGTCACAGGTCAAAAAAAAAAAAATCTGTCGCCCATAAACTTCAATGCATTTGGCAAAACAGGTCAGATTCACCCATCACTAACCAAGACGAGGACCAAAACGTTGGACTACGATATAATAAGAAACTGAATTATTTGTATATGGGTGTGCCGGTTCTTTGATGTTCCTGGATTTATACAAAATTTAACCGAGCACCCCATTCATACACTTGGTCCTTGGAGTGCGGATATTCACTGGACTGAGATAGATATAGATATAGATATAGATATAGATATATATATTAAAAGCATGCTTTATATACAGCAAATCAGTGGCCGGTTCCAAGCACTTTGCAGGTCGTATGGAAATGGAGGCTTGATCGTTGGCGGGAGCTGCTCACAGTGCAGTTAGCCATGAATATTGTGCATGTAAACGGACACTTTGGCAGAGACGGCAAACACTGGCACACGGCTTGCCCCGGTTTCCCTGTACAAAGTGATCACTTGGCAGCAGAGGAAAGAGCCTATAATTGGTACAGACACTACTGTTTAATGGGCAGCTCATCACCTGCCAGAGCAGGACAGTATCAGTCTTTGTCGGAGCATTTACATGCAGTTGCTGCGCGTGCCATAGTGGTATAACTTACGCAGTGCTTTAGATATTGCAAAACTACAATTCCCAGCATCCGCAGCTGGAACCCTCCATGCTTTTCATTATCTGTCTTCCAGCAAGGGGCTAATATTAGGTGTTTTTATGCCTGAAAAAAATAAAAGCAAAAGCCTGAAAATGCCTAATTGTGCCACAGGCTTAAAGCTTGTCTATAAAGGATGTAATGCAATAACATGGCTTCCCATACTGGACCTCCCCACTGCATTCACACCTGCTCTTCCACGTGCTTCCCACTGAAATCAATAGGAGCCATGGGAGGCAACATGTGACATTAGCCTTAAAAGAATTCTGTCATGATTTTTATGATGTAGTTTTTATTTCTAAATGACACTGTTTACACTGCAATTAATTCATTCTACAATATAAAATTTCATTCCTGAACCAGAAAGCGTATTTGTTTTAGTTGTAATATTGGTGTGTAGGGGCATCTCAGGTCATTTTGCCTGGTCATGTGCTTTCAGAAAGAGCCAGCACTTTAGGATGGAACTGCTTTCTGGCAGGCTGTTGTTTCTCCTACTCAATGTAACTGAATGTGTCGCAGTGGGACCTGGATTTTACTATTGAGTGTTGTTCTTAGATCTACCAGGCAGCTGTTATCTTGTGTAAGGGTCAGTACACACGAGCAGATTCGGGGAGATTAGTTGCCCCAGCGACAAATCGCCACTTCTTCCGGGCGACAATCTCCCCAAACAGCCTTCCTCCTGCCCCCCACCAACTAAAATGAAAATTGCCTGCAGCAATGCACACGCGACACTTTATTTTCCGAAGTCGCCAGAAGTTTCCACGTGAGGCAACTTCGGAAAACGAAGTGTCGCGTGTGCATTGCCGCAAGCGATTTTCATTTTAGCCGGTGGGGGGCAGGAGGAAGGCAGTTTGGGGAGATTGTCGTCCAGCAGAAGAGGCTGGGGCAACTAATCTCCCCAAATCTGCTCGTGTGTACTGACCCATAGGGAGCTGTTATCTGGTTACCTTCCCATTGTTCTGTTGTTTGGCTGCTGGGGGGAAAGGGATGGGATGATATCACTCCAACTTGCAGTACAGCAGTAAAGAGTGACTAATGTTTAAGAACCAATATGGAGCAGGCACTCAATGAAGGCAAACTTCCACCAGGGAGAACGTTTTGTTCTTCTTAGTGACGGAATCAGGACGGCAGCACCTGGGTCACAGCGAAGTCCGGGTAAGCTTATGAGATACATTTATATCCTGTGTGTTTTGGGAGTTTGAACCGCTCCAGTGTACTAGCGATAGGTCCGGGGCTTGATGCACCGGGCCACCAAGTTAGAACGGTGAGCGCAAGCATAAAATTGTATATTAATTAAAAAAGTATTGGAACAGGCTACTAACGGACTCGAGTTTGAGAATAGGAACCCCAGACTTAAGCTGGATGCGTATATAAACTTCCACCAGGCAATAGTTCAAAGTGAAGAAAGTTTGTGTCCACAGCCTGACGCGTTTTCTGTCAAACACTTAATCATAGTGACTAACGTTTATCAGAGCACAAGTCACATAACTGGAGGCAGCTGGGAAACTGACAATATATTTAAAAATTAAATATATAAAAATCTGTTTGCTCTTTTGAGAAACGGATTTCAGAGCAGAATTCTGCTGGAGCAGCACTATTAACTGATGGGTTTTGAAATTTTCCCATGACAGCATCCCTTTAACCACAAAGAAGAGGGAGGGGGAATTCAAATGCAGCTCACTATGTCTATTACAGGAGGACATTTGATTTGGATACAATTTTTCCAATGGGAAAAAAAAGTAAAATGCATGGATTCGGGAAAGTTGTGTATAGATGTATACTGGCCCTTTAACTATAGGCAACAGGGAATGGATTATTTCCGAAGGTCCAGTTATCTGGTGCATGAGCCCTGACAGTTGAAGAATGTGGGTCTTGCCAGTGGGAGGGTGCAAAACGGGGGGGGGGGAAGCTAAGTATTCACCTTGTTCTTCTGAGATAACAAACAGGATTGTGTTATTTAGGATTATGGGGGTGTCGCATGGAATCAAAAACTGTAAATGTCGCCTGTGGGATTGGGGAAGGAACGGCGGCACTTGGCACCTGCTTGCGTTAAATTGCTTCTTCCCACTCCCAGTGTTAATAAGTTTGCTTGACAGGAAATGATTAGCAATGTTCCAGGTCGTGACTAATCCTCCTTTCTGCATACAACACAATACGTGGGACTGCCACGAGACACATGCCAGCTATTGCTGCCCACCCGCCACTCAAATTCTCACTCGGAGCCCCACTCTGGAAACAAGCCTGCCTTTGTGGCTGAGGATTATGGGGTGTTAGCAACACAAGCTATGTGAGGCTTAATATAGCAACACTTGTTCTTAGCATTTGAGGCTGAGCTTTCAGCTCAAGAAATCCAAGCAATTAATGGATTGGGAAGACACAGCAGCTGCCCCCATCATCCAAAATTCTCCCCTACCCTTTGCAGACAAGGATTTAACACCTCACTGTGTCGTGAAGCACTAACACTTTACAGCATTATTGTTTAATTCTAAAGCGCAGAAATTTAATTTAACCCAGATTTACCTGAAAATATCTAGCAAAAAATGTTTCTTATTCTATGAGTTAAAGGTTTATGCAACATTTTTGGGAGGTATGGTGACATTGTTGACCACGCCCATTTTGTGGTCACACCCACCAATTACCATGTTCATTTTAGAAAATTTGGCAGTTTATGAAAGTTTGAAAACATTTCTGTGTTTTTCTCCCCCCAGTTATTACAGTTTTGCTAATGAAGGTGAATTGTTCTTTAGAGCAGAAATACACGCTCAGATTCGGGGAGATTTAGTCGCCCAGCCCAGCGATGGCAATCAGTGTGCTTCTTTTTTTGAAGTCGCCCAAAGTTTCCTCGTGAACGAAGCGCTTCAGATTCTAGCAGCTGGGAGGCAGTTTGGGGCGATTAGTTTCCCCAAAGAAGAGGCGATTTATCGCCGTGGCGACTAAATCGCCCTGAATCTGAGTATGTGTCTCTGTGGCGAGCCTAAATTCTCCCAAGAGACCAATTTATCCTTATTGCTACAATTACTTATTTGTAGTGATGGTCGAAATTGCCTCAAAAGTTGTCGCCGGAGACAAAATTCGCATTCCGTGAATTTTTCCCGTTTCACTAATTTTGCGGGAAATTTCCAAATTTTGTGGTGAACCTAAATGGGACAAATTTGCCGATCACTACTTATTTGCTTATCTCAAAATTGTTACAAAAGTATCTTAGTGCATCTGGTGGCTGGGCTTTCTGCCAAAAGCCAATTAAGTTAGAAACTTTGTATATTTTTCTGGCTAAGTGCTGAGAAAGTCGGGACATTTCAGTACAAATGCGGGACTGCGGGTTGAGCCGTAAAAAGTGGGACTATCCCGCTCAAAACGGGACAGTTGGGTGGTATGGTTTAGCATCGTAGGGAAGCTATACATATATATAGACTTGGATACCAAAAGTAAATGTGTAGGGGTAGCATTAAGTCTTCAGAATGCCAATTCCGATTTTTTTTTTGACGCCAAACAAGTCTATCTAATTCAGGATAGAATACAAGGTTCTGGTTTATTACAGAGAAAACGGAAATATTTTTAAAATGTTAAATTATATAATTAAAATGGAGTCTATGGGAGATGACCTCTGTAATTCTTAGCTTTCTGGATAAAGGGTTTCCAGATAACAGATCCCATCCCTATTATTACAATACTAGCAGCGGCTTTGTTTGTCAAGTCCAGCTTTATATACACATTATTGTGTTTTGCCACTCCCACTGCAATGAGAGATGGCTTCGCTCAACTGAATTAAGATTATTAGAGGACCATACCTTCCAACTGTCCCATTTTTCATAGGACAGTCCAGATTTTGACAGTTCTAGCTCACAGTCCCGGATTGTTACTGAAATGGCCAGACTTTCTCTGATCTGCTGAACTGCCAGAAAAAGATACAAAGTTTCTAACGTCATTGGCTCTTGGCAAAGAGCCCAGAATATGTACCAGGGTCACTTTGATACTTTAGTAACAATTTAAGACAAGCAAAGAAACAATAGTAACAATTCAAAATAAGGTCTTTTTGGGAAAACTGTGACTTGGAGCTTAAAGGGGTGGTTCACCTTAAAATAAACTTTTAGTATGTAATATAATGGCCAGTTCTAAGCAACTTTTCCATTGGTTTTCATTATTTATTTTTCATAGTTTTATAATTTTTTGCCTTTTGTCTTCTGACTCTTTCCAGCTTTCAGATGGGCGTCGCCGAACCCATCTAAAATGCAAATGCTCTGTAACTGCTACCCTTTATTGCTCATCTTTCTCTTCTCTCCTCAGTTCAAAGCAACTTTTCAATTGGTCTTCATTGTTTATTTTTTATAGTTTTTTTATTTTTTATTTAATTAATTATTATAGTATCTGTCTCTTTCCAGCTTTCAAATGGGGGTCACTGACCCCATCTAAAAAAACACATGCTGTGTAAGGCTACAAATGTATTATTACTGCTCTCTACCCTCTCCTATTCATATTCCAGTCTCTTAGTCAAATCAATACATGGTTGCTAGGGTAATTTAAACCCTAGTGACCAGATTGTTTATAATGAAAATTGTAGATCTGCTGGATAAAAAGCTAAATAAGTCAAAAACCACAAATAATACAAAATGAAAACCAATTGCAAATTGTCTCAGAATACATTCATACTAAAAGTTAACTAAAAGGTAGGGAAGGGCGAATTTGACCCGTTTCGTTAAAAATTCGCTGCTGGCAAAATGCCGCCGACGCCCATTAAAGTCTATGGGCGTCCAAAAAAAATTTGTCACGGGGCGAAATTTTTTTGACGCGCGTCTTTTTATTTTGACGCGCAACGCCATAGAAGTCTATGGGCGTCATTTTTTCGGCGAAACAAGACGAAAAAATTCGCCCATCCCTATTCAAAGGTGAACAACCCCATTAAAGGGCAATGCACTTTCATTAGCAAAACTGTAAACGCATAAAAACCAAGAAATGCGTTCAAACTTTCATAACCTGCCAAATTTTGTAAAATAAACATGGTAATGGGGGCGTGGCCACAAAAATGGTCATGGTCAAAATTGCCGCCCTCTGCCGTCCCTCTTTCTATTTCCAAAATGTTGGGAGTTATGGAGGATCACTCTATCCATATGTCAATAAATATGTCAATAAATTTGTAGCCTTACAGAGCATTTGTTTTTTAGATGGGGTCGGTGACCCCCATTTGAAAGCTGGAAAGAGCTTCCAGATTAGCATATCTGCAATTTACAAGGAATTTTTTTCTCTTGAATTAGATAGGAAAGAATTCTAGGAAGACTTGTCAACTTTTCAACACTAGCAGTTCCTTCCCTTTTTGGAAAGGTGTAATCCCGCACAACAATCTTATCCAGAATTACTTTGAAATAATTCTTTGCCAGAGGCAATGTATGACAGGCCTGTGTGCCAATGGGATGATAAATTATGTATTCACCACTGTAAACAGATACAGAAA
The DNA here is from genome assembly GCF_017654675.1 of Xenopus laevis. NCBI lineage: Eukaryota > Metazoa > Chordata > Amphibia > Anura > Pipidae > Xenopus > Xenopus laevis. The sequence continues at coordinate 117,206,714 of NC_054376.1, forward strand.
GAAAAACCAACAGATGGATGCTCATTACACATACCGACGCTAACCTCAACGTTTCCAAGCATTAAAAGAGGGATAATATAGGGAAGTCTGGTTATTCTGTGCCTTCAAAAGCCAGGTGCTGAAATTTCTAACACACACAGGAAATTCAAAAGTAATTTTCTACAAAATAAAATCCTTAAGTAGCCCATAACTCCATGCTCTGCATTGCGCGACAGCCATAAAGTTACAATAGCTGCGGGGGAAATGATTAGGGTTTATTGGGAAACACAAGGGACCTACAGAGATCTAGCACATCAGAATTGTGCATGGTGGGTGCCACAATAAGGTGGGAGAATGCTTTGACATGCCTCATCCGAGTAGTCCAGATCCACATAACGTCCCCAAAAGCCGATCTGGAGCTGAGCAGGTCATGGTCCCCATGCAAATCAGTAACACAAGCCAAAACAAGCAGCAGAACAAACAGCCTTTGATATGTTCCTCAGCTCATGCTGCTCTGAATCCTAATTGGGAGGGGGGGTGATTCTCTGGTTCTAATTAATTTTGTTTTGCTGATTAAAAAAAAAATATCTGTTTGAAGCTTTCTCCGTGAAGGGCAATTACCTACTTCTTCTCTAATTGAGAAGGTTCTTCATCTCCATAACCTTTTTTTTTTTTTTTGAGGCTACGTACACAAGTATACTCAACCGGTCATGAGATAAATTATGTAAAGGGATCCACCAATTTAAAGACAAAAAGTGAGGGGGATAAGAGAGGAGGCATCAAAAAGGGGGATATTGTTACAGACCTCCAAGACGGAAAGACCATTTAGGGCAGAGACGGACGCTGCTATTTCGGGAGATTAGTCGCCCAGAGACAAATCGATTCTTCTTCGGTGACTAAACTCCCTGAACTGCCTTCATGGCACTTGGATTGATTTGGCTTTCTGAAGTAGGCCGAGGTTTCCTCGTGAGGCAACTTCGGGCGATTCCGGAAAACGAAAAGTTCAGAATGCCATCCCGCTGACGGGAAGACAGTTTGGGTAGATTACTCGCCCCGAAGTAAAAGTGATTTGTTGGTGGGCGACTGATATCCCAAAAATGGCAGCTTGTGTCTCTGCCCTCAGATGCTTTCACATTTTCTTTAGCATTGTAGTACATCATAATTTAAGTAAAGTCTAGGTTGATCATCTGTTAATGTTCAGAAAAAAGTCTGCACATAGGTGGTTTTGCCTTGGTAACCGTATTTTTCCTGCATAAGTATGTGAGCTTTTATACAAGATTGGCTGCCAAAGGTAAAACACCATTTCTAGAGAGTGGAGATGGGCAATTTGAAGACAGGTCCCTTTATACAGTCAGTGAGTAGGGATGGGCGAATTTGACCCGTTTCGTCAAAAATTGCCGCCAGTGAAATGTCTATGATGCCCATTGAAGTCTATGGGCATCAAAAAAATTTTTTTTTTGACGCACTTTTTTTTTTTTTTTTTTTTTTTTTTTAAGCACAACGCCATACAAGTCTATAGGCGTCATTTTTGTAGCGAAACAAGGCGAAAAAATTTGCCCGTCCCTATCAGTGAGGAATATCGGCTCCAAACAAGGTAAAACAACTATGAGGGTCAGGGCACCCAGGCAGATTCGGTGAGATCAATTGCTCGGCGACAAATATCCTCTTCTTTGTGGCGATTAATCTCCCGGAACTGCCTCCCAGCCAGCTAAAATAAAAATCTCAGACGGGATGTGATTAATTTTCCGAAGTCGCCTCAAGACTTCGGAAAACGAATTGCTCCGAGTCCCATCCCGCCGTCGATTTTCATTTTAGCCAGTGGGAAGGCAGTTCGGGGATATAAATCGCCCCGAAGAAGAGAAGATTTTTCGCCGGGCGACTAATCTCCCCGAATCTGCCTGTGTGCCCTGACCCTGAGGGTCGTTTTCTGCTGCAGTTATGTCTGTATAATATCAGTTGCAGGTGCTTTCCACCAATGTTCCCTCTAAGCTGTCCAATCGCACATACATTTTAAGGCCAGCACACACAACAATTGTGGTGCGCACAAAGAATTGTGTAAACACGTTTTGCATTTATTCTGACCTGTGCACTGTTTTTAAAAATGTGTACACAGGTTTAAAATGTGAACACAAAAGATTTATTTTTGCCGCACATAGCCGAAAAGAAATGAAAGGAAACATTGCTTTCCACTGCCTGTGCCATAATTGGGATTAGACCCCCATTATTTTTGGTGTTACGACCAGCAACATCCAGATTAACTAGAGAAAACAATGGCAGACTTCTTATACATTACTTCTGAATAGATCCATGATATTAAGTGACTTAATAGGAAGAGGCTTGTGATTGGCTAGGTTATGCAAGACGGGGTGGCATTTATGCCAAAAATAAGACAAAACAGCTCTTCAGGACTCTCGATAAAAATCAGTGGGTCAGAGAGCAGGAGCTGTATTTATAACAGGCCCACACACTTCCATCTCTGATGTCAATTCCTTTTTAGAGAAGAAAAAAAAACAGAGGAAGCAAAGTACATTATTAGGCTGATGCCGAGTGTCACCCGCCCCAGCCGTCAGGTCCACCGGGTGCCGCAAACCTTAGAGACCCCCTTCTCCGTTCACAGCCGCAGCTGGGTTGAGGTTAGAGGCAGCATCCAGGAATTCCGTGGGAGCGGGTCTGGGTCGGTAGGGCCCAGAGGGTTTTTCTCTAGGTCCCGACAGCCTAGTCCGATACTGCTGATGCCACACGGGGAAGAATCTCATGCTTTGGTGCTGAAATCTGCAACCTGCACTCGGGCCAATTGAGTGGTTATTTGGTTACTTTACCAAATAAAAGATTTTTAATTTACTAACTTCTTAACTACCACTGTCTACAACAGGGATCCCCAACCTTTTTAACCCATGAGCCACGTTCAAATGTAAAAAGAAGTTGGAGAGCAACACAAGCATGAAAAAAGTTTGTGGGGATCCAATTATGAGCGTTTTGATTGGCTATTTGGAAGCCCCTATGTGGATTGGCAGCCTACAGGAGGATCTTTTTGGCAGTAAGTTTTTTTATGCAACTAAAACTTGCCTGAAATTCAAAAATAATCACCTGCTTTGAGGCCACTGGGAGCAACATCCAAGGGGTTGGTGAGAAACACTTTGCTCGCGAGCCACTGATTGGGGATCACTGGTCTACAACATGCCAAGACTTCATTGTAAGGTGAACTTTAAGGATCAGAAGGGCCAAAAAAATATAAGGTGCCTTGTTAAGTAACACCAACAACAAGACCAGGAAGCCTCCAGCTAAGAGAAAAGTGTTTAGTAAGGAGGAGAGGGCAGGCAACAAAACATGGGGAGAAAAATGGCAGTAAAAGGAGGTTAAAAAAAAAAAAAAAGTTAAGGGGCCCAAAGAGGCAGCATAAAAGCTATTCCTTCCCATCCATCAAATCTGCTTTGAGCCTCTGATTCTGCAGCTACAGTTTAGATTACAGGATTCTGCTGCTCTGTGAGCGGGTCTGGAAGCTGACAGTCAGGGGCGTGGGAATGTCTTCTGAGTAGCAGGCGGCAGATTTATATTGAGCATCTTCTTTTCCTCGGCATAGTGACCTAATACTATAGCACAAGATGGCTTCTAGGAATATATATAGTGAATAAAGTACCCCCTCTTGTAAAATATAAGGATATTATAAGTTACCGAGGAGTTTCATGACCATATAAAAACACGAGGCCGAAGGCCGAGTGTTTTTATACAGGTCATGGAACTCCGAGGTAACTTATAATATCCTCATATTTTACAACTGGGGGTACTTTATTAATTATAATACACAAATTTTAGTGAGTCATGTGACAGAAATTACATCACTACTCACCGTTTATAACTGATAACATCACTACTCACCGTTTATAAGGATATAATTTAAAGGATATTCATGGCTTTTGTGTATTATAAACTGTTATTGTCTTTCACGGATCAGCAACATCCTTCTCTCTATTGCTTGTCCAGACTCATAGATATCCTAAAGCCTGCCCTGAAATATACAAAGCTATAGCCCAAAGCTTTATTCCTTTTTCCACAGACTATTTTTCCCACTGTTACTATAGGCACCATCTCTCCCTACTATACCTGCTATCCCACAGTCACACTCCCTTCCCAGAGACTATTATCCACTGTTACTATAGACACCATCTCTCCCTACTATACCTGCTATCCCACAGTCACACTCCCTTCCCAGAGACTATTATCCCACTGTTACTATAGGCACCATCTCTCCCTACTATACCTGCTATCCCACAGTCACAGTCCCTTCCCAGAGACTATTATCCACTGTTACTATAGACACCATCTCTCCCTACTATACCTGCTATCCCACAGTCACACTCCCTTCCCAGAGACTATTATCCTACTGTTACTATAGGCACCATCTCTCCCTACTATACCTGCTATCCCACAGTCACACTCCCTTCCCAGAGACTATTATCCCACTGTTACTATAGACACCATCTCTCCCTACTATACCTGCTATCCCACAGTCACACTCCCTTCCCAGAGACTATTATCCACTGTTACTATAGGTACCATCTCTCCCTACTATACCTGCTATCCCACAGTCACACTCCCTTCCCAGAGACTATTATCCCACTGTTACTATAGGCACCATCTCTCCCTACTATACCTGCTATCCCACAGTCACACTCCCTTCCCAGAGACTATTATCCACTGTTACTATAGGCACCATCTCTCCCTACTATACCTGCTATCCCACAGTCACACTCCCTTCCCAGAGACTATTATCCCACTGTTACTATAGACACCATCTCTCCCTACTATACCTGCTATCCCACAGTCACACTCCCTTCCCAGAGACTATTATCCACTGTTACTATAGGTACCATCTCTCCCTACTATACCTGCTATCCCACAGTCACACTCCCTTCCCAGAGACTATTATCCCACTGTTACTATAGGCACCATCTCTCCCTACTATACCTGCTATCCCACAGTCACACTCCCTTCCCAGAGACTATTATCCACTGTTACTATAGGCACCATCTCTCCCTACTATACCTGCTATCCCACAGTCACACTCCCTTCCCAGAGACTATTATCCCACTGTTACTATAGACACCATCTCTCCCTACTATACCTGCTATCCCACAGTCACACTCCCTTCCCAGAGAGTATTATCCCACTGTTACTATAGGCACCATCTCTCCCTACTATACCTGCTATCCCACAGTCACACTCCCTTCCCAGAGACTATTATCCACTGTTACTATAGGCACCATCTCTCCCTACTATACCTGCTATCCCACAGTCACACTCCCTTCCCAGAGACTATTATCCACTGCTACTATAGGCACCATCTCTCCCTACTATACCTGCTATCCCACAGTCACACTCCCTTCCCAGAGACTATTATCCACTGTTACTATACGCACCATCTCTCCCTACTATACCTGCTATCCCACAGTCACACTCCCTTCCCAGAGACTATTATCCACTGTTACTATAGGCACCATCTCTCCCTACTATACCTGCTATCCCACAGTCACACTCCCTTCCCAGAGAGTATTATCCCACTGTTACTATAGGCACCATCTCTCCCTACTATACCTGCTATCCCACAGTCACACTCCCTTCCCAGAGACTATTATCCACTGTTACTCTAGGCACCATCTCTCCCTACTATACCTGCTATCCCACAGTCACACTCCCTTCCCAGAGACTATTATCCACTGTTACTATACGCACCATCTCTCCCTACTATACCTGCTATCCCACAGTCACACTCCCTTCCCAGAGACTATTATCCACTGTTACTATAGGCACCATCTCTCCCTACTATACCTGCTATCCCACAGTCACACTCCCTTCCCAGAGAGTATTATGCCACTGTTACTATAGGCACCATCTCTCCCACAGTCACTGTCCAACTGCTACTATAGGTACCACAACACACTACTAGCCTATTACATATAAATCAGGCGTTGGTTGTACAGGTCATACTGGAAGATGGGAGATGCTATGAGTTAATGTTTATAGAAAAATGAAATGAAAAATATGTAATTGGTATTACTACAACTATGCAACATCATACAGAATATTTGATCTGGTGACAGTTTCCCCTCTAGCTATATATACACACACACACACACACGCGACATCACCTCCCACTCCCAAGCAAGTCCTTATGGGGGAACATGCAGAGGAGGTGTGATTCTGGCAGCCGTGTGTTACCCGCAGGGTGACAGATTCCACAAGAATGGGTGTGCTAATAACAGAAACATCAAGAGGCGCTGAATAAGGACCACCGACCAGCAGGACAAACTTGTTCTGTCGGCACAAAATAACCACATCACTGCTAGAACAACTAAAAAGCCGTATGAGGTTATAAATGAGAGGAATCAGGAGGAAGGAAAGCATTAAAGCTAATATATGTGAATACCTAATTAAATCAGGCACGCAGCTGAAATAAGTTACATTGAGAAGAACAAACTCCCAAATCCTGTTTGTATAGCTCTGGAAAGAAATGGATCGAATTACTCAGGCTTATCACAATATTATTCCACTTCTGGGTTTGAACAAAAAGGGGATGTATAAGGAATATATTACTCTGATCAATGATGCAGCTCGATAACAGGAAAAATAAAAGTTGTGGTTGTTACTGCTGAGCGCTCCAGGAGTTATTGCTGTCGAAAGACAAGCAATTAAACAAAAAGATATATAGTTATACACATATATATATATATATATATATATATATATATATATATATATATATATATATATATATATATATATATATATATATATATATATATATATATATAAAATGCACTTTATTAGACAAAAATGCAGTGCCAAGATTGGCAACATAGCCACAGCCCAGGTCCTATTAAAGGAAGAGTAATGCCGAAAAATGAAAGTGACTGGTAAAACTGGTGTGTTTGCTTAAAGGGATACGGTCATGGGAAACATTTTTTTTTTCAAAATGAATCAGTTAATAGTGCTGCTAGTCCAGCAGAATTCTGCACTGAAATCCATTTCTCAAAAGAGCAAACAGATTTTTTTATATTCAATTTTGAAATCTGACATGGGGCTAGATATATTGTCAGTTTCCCAGCTGCCCCAAGTCATGTGACTTGTGCTCTGATAAACTTCAATCACTCTTTACTGCAAGTTGGAGTGATATCACCCCCTCCATTTTTTCTCCCAGCAGCCAAACAAAAGAACAATGGGAAGGTAACCAGATAACAGCTCCCTAACACAATATAACAGCTGCCTGGTAGATCTAAGAACAACACAATAGTAAAAACCCATGTCTCACTGAGACACATTCAGTTACATTGAGAAGGAAAAACAGCAGCCTGCCAGAAAGCATTTCTCTCCTAAAGTGCAGGCACAAGTCACATGACCAGGGGCAGCTGGGAAATTGACAAAATGTCTAGCCCCATGTCAGATTTCAAAATTGAATATAAAAAAATCTGTTTGCTCTTTTGAGAAATGGATTGCAGTGCAGAATTCTGCTGGAGTAGCACTATTAACTGATGCGTTTTGAAAAAAAACTTGTTTTCTGATGACAGTATCCCTTTAAGAAACACAGCTATAGTATAGGTATGGGATCCCTTATCTGGAAACCCGTTATTCAGAAAATTCAAAGTTACGTTAAGGCCGTCTCCCATAAACTCCATTATAATCAAATAATCCAAATCTTTAATAAGGATTTCCTTGCTCTCCGCAATACTAAAATAGCACCTTGTACTTGATCCCAACTAAGATATAGTTAATCCTTATTGGAAGCAAAACCAGCCTATTGGGTTTATTTAATGTCTACATAATTTCTAGTAGACAAGATATAAAAATCCAAATGACGGAAAGCCCCAGATCCTGAGCATTCTGGATTACTGATCCCGTAATTGTTTATATATACAAGCTGCTGTGTAGCCATGGGGGCAGCCATTCAAAGCTGAAAAAGGGAGAAAAGGCACAGGATACACAGCAGATAATGGATAAACTCTGTAGTATACAATGGGATTCTTCAGAACTTATCTGTTATCTACTGTGTATCCTGTGCTTGAATGGCTGCCCCCATGGCTACACAGCAGCTTGTTTATATAAACTATAGTAGTACTTATCCGTTATCTACTGTGTATCCTGTGCTTGAATGGCTGCCCCCATGGCTACACAGCAGCTTGTTTATATAAACTATAGTAGTACTTATCTGTTATCTACTGTGTATCCTGTGCTTGAATGGCTGCCCCCATGGCTACACAGCAGCTTGTTTATATAAACTATAGTAGTACTTATCCGTTATCTACTGTGTATCCTGTGCTTGAATGGCTGCCCCTATGACTGCACAGCGGCTTGTTTATATAAACTATAGTAGTACTTATCTGATATCTACTGTGTATCCTGTGCTTGAATGGCTGCCCCCATGGCTACACATCAGCTTGTTTATATAAACTATAGTAGTACTTATCTGTTATCTACTGTGTATCCTGTGCTTGAATGGCTGCCCCCATGGCTACACATCAGCTTGTTTATTTAAACTATAGTAGTACTTATCTGTTATCTACTGTGTATCCTGTGTTTGAATGGCTGCCCCCATGGCTACACAGCAGCTTGTTTATATAAACTATAGTAGTACTTATCTGTTATCTACTGTTTATCCTGTGCTTGAATGGCTGCCCCCATGGCTACACAGCAGCTTGTTTATATAAACTATAGTTGTGTTTCTAAAGCAAACACACCTGTTTTTGCCAGTGAATGTATATATTTTCCTTCCTTTACAACACAAAATTTTTGGTGTTACCAAAAAAAAAAAAGGCAGGTATGGCAGACGCCATACCAGACAACCAATAGGCTGCAGATGCCTAGCAGTATTGAGAGTCATTAATATAAATTATAATATTGCTTAACACAGGCTGAGAAGCAGCAACCCGATATTAAGTCCAATTTCCTGTCGCAATTATTAATAACACCCTGAGGTCCGCGCCATTATTGGCACTTAAACTGGTAGTTAAAAGGTTACTGTGATGTCACAAAAAAATAAATAAAAAATTCTCAGCCCATGGACTGTGCTTTCCGCAGAACTTGCTCGATCTGGTGCCGGCTTGGGCACTGACCTCTGGGTGTTCCATTCCTCACTCTCCTACCATGCAATTTTCTATGTAATTAAAATGTAACGTCAGATAAGGATCATTAGATTCCACCGAAAGAGTCACTGGCAGGGCAATTTCTATCAAAGTGAGATTTTGACAGTGGCAGCGGCACTTCTCCGTGCATTCGGCAGCAAGTGAAAGAAATGGCAGTCAGATCCTGATTAAATGGGAGTAAAAGTGGGGGGGATGTGGACAGACTGTAAAAACAAGGGCTGAAATGGAAACAGAAGAGAATGGCAAAGAAAAAAAGAAAAATGTTACAATAAAACCCAGTCAATATATAAAAAACTAAATTTATGGATTGTTCATTTGGTATTGCCGTCTGCTAATGAAAATAATATTATATGCATATAGAAAAAGACAACCTATCAGTGTTAAACTGGCCTTCCAATGTTCACAACAATTAAATGAAGACAACAAAGAATAGTTTTTATACATGGTGAACACAAGAAAGGGCTAAGGAGACCTGGGCTCATCGGGCGACCGAAACCTGGGCCCACCGGGAGACCCCCTGGTACTCTAGTAGACCAGCCCCATCATGTAAACCATGAACATAGAGAAACATTGTGGGATTATCTATCTATAAGAATAAGTGGTTGGCATGAAGGTCCATGATGTGCATCCAGCAAGAGATGGAAAAAATGTGGTGTAACGCTCTGATGGAAAGTACCCCAGGCTGGTACATTTTAAAAAGAAGAGGAATGTTGGGCAAGGGTAGAAAGCAAAATATGGGCACCACCAATGAATTTGCACCTTGGACAGGTGGTGTATATGGCCACCAGGGGCATAGATCTTTTTGGTTTATACCAGTGATCCCCAACCACTGGCTGTTGCTCTCTGAACCCTTGGATGTTGCTCCCAGTGGCTTCAAAGCAGGAGTTTTTTTTTTCTTTAATTCCTGGCATAAAAGCAATCTTTAGCTACATAAAAACTATGTGCACTGCTAAACAGAGGCTCACATAGGATGCCAGCCTACCAATCTGAATGTGGCTCAAGGGGACCCCTGGTTTGTACAAAAGGTAAGAACTTGCCACTGCAGGAAAAATACATTCTTGTTCTGCACCTTCTTGACAATGACGTAAGAGATGGAGATGCTGCTGCCAATGATACCTATAAATGAAAGCAAATATTTGTGCCCAGCCTTAGTTTGCACAGCAAATGAGCTAGAAATGGTGGAACTGATAAGCTCGCTTTTTTTTTGTTCTATCCCATTTAATCACATGATTATGACCATTATAAATAACAAACAGCTGAGGGTAGAAGGAACAAAGTGAGAAGATTTAGAAGCTACGGGCAAGTTCTGTATCCGTACCTTAAATGATAAAACACAAGTTCACTTTTCACACATCATGCCGCTATTATACTGCCATCGCCCATCTGTTCTTTTTTCAACTGTTAAAGTTCTAACGTTCTGCGGTCTTTTCTACATCTGTGCCACTGACATGGATTATGGAACATTCTGTCCTATCATTATAGAAAAAAATGAAATAATTGCCACAAACAAAACCCTCGCTCCCCAAAACCTGATGTACATGCATCCGTTTAGAGATAGGAGAGCAATTTCTGAGGCGGCATGGGGGAATCTGGTTCAGATAAAGGGTAGGAATGATCAAGGATGATATCTTTCCCAAAATGTATGCGGATCCCTAAAATATTTTATTGTGAAGCTCAGTGACATCTAGTTCTACCCATATAGAATTACCATTAACCAATATCAAAGCTGTGCAACCTTGCCTGAAGGTGTCCACAAGGCTTCCATGAAGCTTCCAAAGTAGCAATTCCATCACTGTACCTACTGTAAGTCTATGCTTTGCCAAATTGGGCAACAAAATAGCCCTACCTTGCCATGACAACAGCTGGAGCAGCTCAGACAAGACATTCCCAATTTGTGTCTCTGAGGGCCCTCTCGCTATCTAGTCTTAGTAACAACCTCAGCAGTTAGCCTAAGTTGAGGACTCCTGGCTAAAGTTCCCTTTTATTTAGGAAATCAAAAGGTGAACACAAAAATAGCCTTAGAAGACAAGTGACTCTGGATTGCCAAACCTTTTCTAGATCAGCACAAATTCAGTGATCCCCAACCAGTAGCTCGTGAGCAACATGTTGCTCCCCAAACCCTTGGATGTTGCTCTCAGTGGCCTCAAAGTAGGTGCTTATTTTTGAATTCCAGGCTTGGAGGCAAGTTTTGGCTGCATAAAAAACAGATCTACTACTAAACAGAACCTCCTGTAGGCTGCCAGTCCACATAGGGGCTACCAGTAGCCAATCACATCTATTATTTGGCTCCATCCAGGAACATTTTTCATGCTTGTGTTGCTCCCCAACTCTTTTTACATCTGATTGTTGCTCACGGGTGAAAAAGGTTGGGGATCCCTGAATTAGATTATGTTTCTAAATGCATTTAAATTCTATATTGCACATAAGGCCAAGTTTTTATGCAATGGTTTCTTTTCAAGACAAGGCAGTAGTTTACAGAAAAAAAAACTGAAAGAAAGCAGCAATGGCATTTCACAAACATAAGTCAGGCTTAGTACTGTAATATTCCCCCCAAAATAACAACGGATTACATGAAATCTCTTTGTGAAAGGAAGCAATATTCTGACTGTGGGAAAATTCTTGCTGCTAAAGAACCATTATTAAAAGCACTACACTGACTCCTAAATGGAAAGACCCAGGATACAATTTTACAGACGATTGGCAATTCTTAACCGGCTCTCTCTCTCTGGTCTTTTCTGTGCTAAGATAAATCATTTACATCAAGTGCACACACAACTGTCCTCTCTGAGGAATCACTGGCATATGGAGAAAGAAAGAGAGCAAAGGGAAAGGTAGGGATGAAAATGAGAATATTGAGGAAGGAAGAAGAAAGGACAAGACATTGCAGAAGAAGGAGGAATATAAGCGAAGGGGAAAGAAAGGATGGAGGTAGAATGCAAGAAGAAGAATGCTATGAAGTACAATGGAATTGAGAGAGTGGGGTCAATGAGGCAGTGGAATTGGAGTGTGAGAGAAGAGCAGAGAGAGATAAGCACAGAGGAGAGAAGAGTTGGGTAGAATAGGACTTGGTAAATAGTTGATGGGGAAGTTAGAGTAGAGCAGAGATGGGGGAATTAAGAAAATTGTACTGGATAGAGTCAGAGAGCAGGGGAAGTGGGAAAACGAGAGAGAACCAGAAAGATACATGGCATGGGAAAATACATTGCAAGAAAAAACTATGTACTTTCTGGAGGTGAAATTACAATATATTAAGATGATGCAGGAAGCAACTAGCAGTAATAAGACAAAAGTGCACAAGTAAAGGTGCAGTAACAACTTCTAAGTCCACGTATATACATTTGAGCTTGACTATATTCTAACACAATCTCACAAGAAGCCGAGGCAAGAGCAGACAACGAGACGTGAGGCACTGAGACAGTAACAGTTAGTTTGCTGGAGCTGACCTTTATGTGCTGTGTCAGAAGGGGGTAAAACATGACTTTGTACTGGTTCCTTCTCATGGAGAGACACACCTTAGAGAGAAGCAAATAAAGGAGTGACTGTGCCTGTATCACACCAGTGTCCCTGGATTAAACCGTTCTCTCTATGCTGTATAACACCAATAGCGGAAGGGCAATGTTGTTTTAGTCTTGTCCCTTGTGATCACCGACACTTTGTCCTGGCTCAAAATCCAGTTGGAAACCACCACATGTGAAAACAAATCCTCACCAACATGCACAAACTTGCCAAAACTTGTTTTGAGTTGGGGGGGGGGGGGAATGAAGCAATCCACCACTATATGCCATCAGTCTTAAAGACATAGGAAATTTCCTAATTATAAAACTGGAACAAATTGGTTTCTCAGCAATTCGTAGGGAAACCAGCAGCAGGTCAATAGTTTTGCATTCAATAAAAAGAACAGCAATGATGGATTCTACCATCATTTTGCCAGTAACTAATGCTCAGTATTTGTCTTTCTCCCATAAATGATTGTTCCTAAAAAGCACATTTATATGTTAATTAGATAAATGCCCAATTTTATATGTTCAAGATTATTAACCAAAACCAAAGCGAACCATAGAAATCCCAGTAAATATCACTGATTTTGCTTACGAATAGTGAAACTGCCCAAATTCCAGCAGGAAGATGGGTATCCAAACAGCTTACCAACCAACAAACGGAAAGCAATACATGGTCTCAATCTCCTTTCTTAACATTATCTAAGCCTTATCATAGATATCCGACATACTTATGTCTTATCATGGATTCAACTGTAAAAAAAAAAACACATTTCTAAACAGAAAGCCAAATGTCTAACAGTCTTTTAAACTTTATAAAGAATTCATTGAAATGAATCCCAAGTTACAGGAGTGTCTACTAAAAAAAAAAAAAAAAAAAATCACTACATTGGTTTCAGTGGAAATAAATCCCTAACGTTCAGCAAAAGGATAAAGAAATGTACTTTTTTTTTTTTCGTAAGGAAAGTATTTGGCATGGCACCAAGCATATTAAGGCAGCCAACACGTGAAAGAAACTGTGGATCAGCAGGGCAAAATAATCAACTAAATAATTGTCAGGAGGTTAACAAGGTGTTATCGGCATTTCAGGGTCCTTATCACAAGGCCATAAGCAGTTGGGGTTATTGAAAGGAACAGAGAGCAGATCTATTTGTGTGCAGCTGTGCGACTGGTTTATGATATCATTACTGTGTAACAGTTTTACTGATAATGGCCTTTTGTCTGGTGGTTTCCATGAACACTCGAGCCAACACGTTTCATTATTTTTTATAATGTTTAAGCCAGGGATGTGCCAAGGTCACCCATGTCCAAAACTACCATGTGCCGGCAGTGCCATCTGTATCAAGGGCAACTTACTGCACTTTATTCTGGAACCAAAAATATTTGCTCCTGTAGATGCTGCTTGTGATTCCCCCTATTGCATATTTGCCTTTTAATCTTGAAGTTGGGGATTGCAGGTGGCTCCATTTCAGGAACAGGAACCAACCCGACTACCTGGAGTTGATACATTTTTTCTCTATTCTTCTTCACTGGGTCTGGGTGTTGATATACAATTTTCTATCGAAAACAAGCTTTATTAGCTCCAGACCCCAAGTTATAATGATGAATCTAACAGAGTGAGTACAGAGTCTTGCCAACACTTCACCTAGTTCAAAGAAGAAAATGTACCAAGAGAGCAAGGAAGTATTCTTAAAGGAGAAGGAAAGGCTAAAATTAAGTAAGCTTTATCATAAAGGTCTCTATAAATACACCAGTAAACCCTCAAAGTAATGTTGCTCTGAGTCCTCTGTCAAAAGAAACACAGCATTTCTTTCCTTCTATTATGTAAACATGGGTCTCTGTATCACACTTCCTGTTTTCAGCATAAACCTCCAGTGCATGGGCTTGAGCATGCTCAGTTTGCTTCTCTCTCCCCCTCCCTGCTGTAATCTGAGCCTACAGCTATGAGTGAGCAGTGAGAGACTCAGGCAGGAAGTGATGTCACACCAAGTTTATATGGAAGCTCTTTTCCTAAACACACAAAAAGCTTTTAGAGCTGTTTACTCAGGTATGGTAAAGCATTTTGCAGAATAAATATAGTGTTTTAGCTTACACTATTGTGGCTAATATATTGGCAATAAACTGCTTCAGTAGTTTTTCTTCTCCTTTAAGAGCAATGTTTCCCAGGGAAGCCCCAGCAATGGAAATTGAAGAAAAAAAAAATGTCTGGCCAAAAATAACCATGCATGATTAAGAAACAAAGAGTGACACAGTGCCCTTGAAACTGTCCTCCAACACTTTTTTTTCCTTTTCCAAGAAATCTGATCAGCTACTATTTCTTGCTGTACTCATTGTGGCCACTTTTATGCCAGATACGGTGGATAAATGCAGGAAGTAATGTGGGGAAAAAGTCTAAAACCATGCTGAAGGGAGGATCCACAATGCCAAGGATACGAAAGGAAACATACTGTATTCTTTCATCAAGAAGCTATGTTTTCATATGCCCTTTAATTAAGAGTTTCCTGCTTTTTCGGCATTCAGCAATGAGAAGCATTTTTAAAGTTGGAGAAGTAATAATTAAATATCCTTTCAACCTGCGGACAGTCGCCTGTAGCAAAAAAAACAAAAAAAAGTGTACACGTAGTAGACCAGACAGACATTCAAGTGGTTTGAAACTTAAGGTGGCCATAGATGTAACAATTACTATCTTTCCTGGAAAAGATCTTTCAATACAAACGTGTAGAGCTGAATTTGATATACAGATAGAAACAATACAATTCTACCTGTATCTGACGATTCAGAACTAAACAGTGGGTGATGTTCAGGTGCCTTCAAAGGCAACGCATCAAAAATCTCCGACTGGGCCAATAGACAAGCCTCATCAACTCATCTCCTGCCATACATGCAGTGTTGGACTGGAGGGGTCTGGGCCCACTGGGGCTGCCACATCATGGCCCACCCATGGCCCCCTCCTGAACCACAGACTTTCAGAGCGCAGACTGTATGGAGTGTGTCTGGGCCCACTCAGTCCGACCCTGCATATTATACAAATATTAGTTTCATACAATAGTATTGGTGCATCTACGGCCACCTTTAGTCTTCTAGGGTTAGAGTCTTGGGTTGGACAAGTTGGTATTCATCTCAATCTGCAAGATTCAGTGTTTGGCCAATTCAGCGCAATGTGAATGATTTCCCATTGAATATTAATAGTGATGACCAACTCTGATGGTGTGAAGAGGCAGCACCTGTTCTGGTTATGTAAAGGAGCAGGGTCTCTCTCATACTGGGTATGTGAGGCTTATCTATCTTTTGTATATTCTACATAATTTTTCAATAAGGTGATCTCTGTGACTTCAAAGGTTAGGTCAGAAGCAGCTGTTCCATTCTAATTTACCTGTGCATGCCACTCTGACTTTTCCATGGCAAGTTGCCACTGCTTTTCCACAATGTAGCAACCATGGGACAACCTTACAGCACTCAAATACTGAATCAATACTTTTGTTGGCTCACTCAGGCATTTTTTCAGGCACTAGCTGTACCCTTTATCAAGCCACACAAATGGGGTGGCCCTACTAATAACTGGCAAAATGTTTTGTATGACCCAAGTTACCAAGCCAATACACACACTAGTGGGCACATATTCCCAGATTGGGGTTGTGGGGCTTACTTAAGGTTAAGGAATACTAAAGTTTACTCCATGCTCTTATACGCATGTAATGTCCCTACCAGAGACTTCAGCTCTAAATGGGAAGCTGCTGGGAGTTCCCAGTGCAAGAATACTTGCTTTATGCTTTTGTTTAAGTAGGACAGAAAGAAATACGAAGAGGCACGGCTCATTTTAAAAGTGGCCATGCAATGTGGGCTAATGTCCTAAAAGTCAGGAATGTTTGAGAATAAAGGAACAATTTGGGCCTCTACTTTGTTGAGAGCAATTGACCAATGTTAACACATTTAGCACTTGAAAAGGTCCCTAACAAGAGGTTTGTCCCAGTTCACCTGAAGCTCCATTGCTAGTTTTAACTACTGTAGACACAAAATCCCCTAAACTGCCACACATGCATTATCAACCAATACATTCTCAAGAACCAGCCTGTTTAGTGTTATTTAATAATGCTAGCTCTCTTCATGAACCTTACCATGTCTAATATTTTAATTTGCTTTCTCAAACAAGATGTACATTGTGTGCCGGACTGTGTGCTGTTTTTGTGCGCATGGTCTCCTCTCTCAAAAAAATATAAATTAAACGTCAACATGTTTAGAGTGGCACTATACCCATTCATCTCAATAAAAAGAAAATATTTAAAGAGCAAAACAGAAAAAAAAAACATCTTACCAAAAAAATAAAGGCATAATAAAATACATGAAATAGGCATTTGGAAATATTTGTAGCTCTCAAAGGGGAAGCAGAACTAGTAATTAGCAAGTATGTTATAATCTAAGTATAAACATATTATATATTTATGTCACACTATACAATGGAGCAACAGTACAAAGGATACTGAAATACCCTGTTGGTAAAGGTGGTTACAGGAATATTTGGCTTTAAATATGGATTAAGGAGCATGAAACATTCACTGTATGGTTCATGTACTCTTAAGAACTATGGCATTTGGTGACCAAAATGCATCACATTCTGCCGTACATTGATGAAGGAAAGACCATAAGTTCAGTTTTTTATCACTGGTTCAGAGCAATGTGCAGTGCTTTTTATTTTAAGAAGAAAGCAAACCCAATAAACATAGGGACAATGTCAAGCAGTCCATGAGGTGGTACCTATTGAGGCTGTGGCATTGGGGGAGGTGCACAGAGGAACACTACAACCGCCTGTGTGGCAACTGAATTGCAAATTCCTATTTGATTGGCAGTAGTTAATGAGTAGTTAATGAAACCAATATTTAAGGTGGGCATACCATGCAAGCACGGCCTTTTGGGCAATGTGGTTTATGTCCCATGGGCTTTTCTAACCTGCTTCAGAGACATCTGCCTACTTTTGGGGAGGGTATGGTTTACAATGGAGGAATGTGTATGGTAAACTCATGGAACATTGGGTCCAGGTACAAATGCCGCAGACTTTCAGGCAGAGGAGAAATCCCTAATCTACTATTAGACAAAAACAGGTGCCACAAATTGGATCTCTGTGAAATAGCTGCTCCAAAAAGCGAGGCATGAAACGCATAAGGCTTTTTGTAATATATATAAAATAAATATTTTTAAGCAGCAACACTTTGACGGAGATCCGGTTTGTGCCAGTCCATTTCTTCTAACAGTGGATTTTACATATGGGTTGGACAGGCCATCAGAAAGGCACCATACACAGGCCAATAAGTTGCCAATTCAGCGTAGAGTAGCCAAGTCGGAGTTTGGAAACATACAGGAGCGTGTTTGAATAATTACTTCTAGCTCATAGGACTACAGCATTGCTAGTATCACGGTACAACTACCCTCTGGCAATTAAATGGTCAAAGTGTTTTTTGAGGCTTTACAAAAGCTATAACGTTTTGAAACACTTGGAGTAACTTAGTTCTACTCATGAAGAACATTCAGAGACATATTTTCCCATAATCCTCTTCTAAAGCCATACCTGGTTAGTACAAAGTCACTTTAAGAGGACGACCATCAGCCAACAGACTGCTTAAAGAAAAAAAAAAAAAAAAACAGACCATCTGTTCCAGTTCCATTACGTTCTCAGTAATAATTCAATACAGTAATCTACATACACTTATTGCCCATGTAAAAGTATATGTAAATATTTGACAAGTAATTACTTTCCCCCCTGACTTTATGAATAGCTGCCACCATAAAACCTTATCAGACAGCACAGAGACGAGATCAACCCTTCGGGGCAATTTTATTCATTCTTAAATACTCCTACAATTATCTATTCCCTGGCGTAGTCACTTCTTAGCACGTTCTTTCATTAAACAATCGATATTTTACATTTTTTAACCAACATTTTCTATTGCCAATTTTACGCAGCTGTACATCTACTGGACATATTTATCTAGGTGTATATGGATCCGAAATGAGAAAAGCTCTTACGATGTGTGTATATAATGTCGGCTGATTTACATCTGATATGTAAGAAAAATTGATAGAGCCGGACGTTTTATTAACTTTATTGGGATTGCAATCAGATTCCGTTCTCTGTTGTTAATTATCTTTATGGAAGGTTCTGTAATAATTCCTTCTTGCAATTATTCTTTTCTGCTTTGCAATTAACTGCCCGTTTCGGCCTATTTACGGACAAAGATCTTCACTTTTCCAGCAAAGCTCATCGGCCATATTTATTAAAGCGCACATTTCTTATATATATTTGTATATCTGAAGCAACTCCACTGGGAAGTAAAAAGGCAAATTTTGCTTTCGGAAACAAAGCTAGTGTTCGTGCAGATTAGTAACCATGTGCTACTTGTCCTCTGAAGGCTCCTAGCAGGTTTGAGGGCAGCTCTTGGCAGCACAGGTACCAGGCACGGCATGCTAATGCCAGTTTGAGCTTCCCAAGGCCAGACACCTGCGTGTTTATTGTGCAGTAAGAGGGCAGGAGGGGATAATGCAATTTCTCGTGCCTGTGGTTTATAGCCTTCTGTAGCCTCTGCTACTGGGTTTTTGTTGGTTAGCCATAAAAGCATCCTGAAGTGGGGGAAGGCGTAGAAAGAGAATATGACCGGAAGGAACATGCAAACCAGAAGATTTAACAGTTTTTCCTAGAACCCTTGTATTCTAGTGCTAGTCAATTAAAGGACACACTTATTAAAACATGAATAAAAAGGTTTCTTTCCTGTGTTCAATGACACAGAGGGGCATAGGTGATTCTGTACAGAGAACCGCCGTGTTTCTAAGCAACACTGAACGTCAACTATGGCACCGATGAGGGAACAGCAGTGTGAGTAAATAATGAACATGGTATGATTATTACACTAAAGATTAAAGGAATACTGTATTGGGAAAACATGTTTTTTTTTTCAAAATGCATCAGTTAATAGTGCTGCTCCTGCAGACTTGGCTTTTATGATGGAGTGTTGTTCTTAGATCTACCAGGCAGTTGTTATCTTGTGTTAGGGAGCTGCTATTTGGTTACCTCCCCATTGTTCTGTTGTTTGGCTGCTGGGGGGGGAAAGGGAGGGGTGATATCACTCCAACATGCAGTAAAGAGTGACTGAAGTTTATCAGAGCAAAAGTCACATGACTGGGGGCAGCTGGGAAACTGACAATATGTCTAGCCCCATGTCAGATTTCAAAATTGAATATAAAAAAAAATCGGTTTGCTCTTTTGAAAAATGGATTTCAGTGCAGAAGTCAGCACCATTAACTGATGCTTTGAAAAAAAAAAAAAAAATACATGTTTTCCCCATGACAGTATCCCTTTAACTTGCAGGGTGACTCAAGAGAAAGGAGCTACCTGCCAGACAGAGCTTACAATCTAGATGAAAGGGTGATCTGTGCAGTTACAATAGCTGGGGCACGGGTGCATAAATACTAGGGATGCACCGAATCCACTATTTTGGATTTGGCCAAACCCCCGAATCCTTCGGGAAAGATTAGGGCGAATAACAAACCGAATCCTAATTCATAATGCTCGGGACCTGAAGTTTTCCCAGATAAGGGGGTCTCGCTGTAATTTGTAACACAAGACCTTAATTCTCCTAAAAATCATTTAAACATTAAACCCAATAGGATTGTTTTGCCTTTAATAAGGATTAATGATATCTTGAATCGAGATCAAGCACCAGGTATTGTTTTATTAAACACAGAAAAAGGAAACTATTTTAAAATGTGAATTTTTGGAATTAAAAAAAAAAAAAAAAAAAGATTTTCCCCCGTAATTCAGAGCTTTTTTGAATAACAGGATTCCAGATAATGGAACCAATGACTAGTGCTCCAAGAAAAGGCAAATTATGAAAGAAGAAAAAGTGTGGTGGGGAAGCAGTGTACCCAGAAAACTTCTACAATGCCAATTTACGCACTGCATTGTATAAAATACAGTAATTGGTCATCCCCAAATCCATGGGAACTGCAAATTAATGCTAAAAAGACTTCATTCATTAATCTATTTCAGCACCAATTTACCATTCACACTTGCAGCCCTCCAGCTGTTTGTACAAGCACATCATACATACAGTCTCACCCGATTCCTCTGACGATTTAAATGACTAAATTGTTTTTTTAAGATATTGTTTTGCAGGAAGCGAGGGCCCAGAGACAGAACAGCGCTGGGAATTGAAGCCCTTCCCTGGGAACTTTCTCAACTGACCTTCAGAGACTGGAGGTTTTAACCCCTTGTGGGGCAGCGTCAGGTTTCTGTACAGGTACAGCCAGTGCCGTATCTGCAGTGGAAGCAGACTCTGCGGCTGCAGGGGGGCCCAGAGGTATATGGGGTCCCATAAGGCCCTCTAACAATTTCAAATATATTGGTAAAACAGGACAACCTCTGGATATGTTTGGGGCCTTAAAATTAATAATAATCATCTACAGGTATGGGTTCTGTTATCCAAAAAATCCATTATCTAGAAAGCTATAAATTACTGAATGACCACCTCCCATACACTCCATTATAATTAAATTTTTTTAAAAAAGATTTTCTTTTTATCTGTACTATAGCAGAGCATTGTACTTGATCCAAACTTAAGATATAATCAATACTTATTGGAGGCAAAACCAGTATATTTGGGTTTATTTAATATTTACATAATTTTCTATTAGACTTAAAGGAGAAGGAAAGCTACTGAGGCATTTTATTGCCAATAGATTAGCTGCAATAGTGCAAGCTAGAATGCTATATTTATTCTGTAGAATATTTTACCATACCCGAGTAAAAAACTGTAGAGGCTCTCTGTTTGTTTAGGATAGCGGCTGCCATATAAGCTTGGTGTGATATCACTTCCTGCCTGAGTCTCTCCCTGCTCACTTATAGCCCTGGGATCAGATTACAACAGAGAAGGGAGGGGGGCAAGGAGGTTTAAACTGAAAACAGGAAGTCTGATACAGAAGCCCATGAGTACACAATAGAAGGAAAGAAATGCTGTGTTTCTTTTGACAGAGGACTCAGAGCAGCATTACTTTGGGGGTTTACTGGTATATTTAATTAGACCTTTCTGATAAGGCTTACTTAGTTTTAACCTTTACTTCTCCTTTAAGATCTAAATTACGGAAAGATCCATGATCCCGAAAAAGGGTCCCATACCTGTACTGCTAATAAAATAAGAATACTATTTTGCCCACTGCCCATCACTCATGTTTTATTCTTAACACTTATAATTATTTTTTTCTCCAGAAGTGTAGCACGATAAAGCCAAATTAAAAAAAAAACTATAAATTCTAATTAAGTCATTACCCTCCCTCCACAGTGTACATTATTTTCAGGCTTTTTTTGTTTGTTTGTTTTTTAAAATTCGGTTACACTCATTGGCTTTTTCATGTCCTAAGAAATGCAAGTGGATGAGAAATGACCATTCAAAGGAGAATTTGTAATGAAAACTCTAGCGCATGTTTATTTCATTGCTCTTTCTGTGGCTAATTTACAAAAGGCTTTTAAAGCTTGTAGAAGGGCTGTTCATGGTCATGCTCATGAAATTTGACAGGCAAACCACACGTAAGCAAATCTGCATGGGATAGAATAACCTTGTTACTCAAAAGCAGAGTTTTGTTAAAGGGATACTGTCATGGGAAAAAAAATTTTTTTTCAAAATGAATCAGTTAATAGTGCTGCTCCAGCAGAATTCTGCACTGAAATCCATTTCTCAAAAGAGCAAACAGATTTTTTTTATATTCAATTTTGAAATCTGACATGGGGCTAGACATATTGTCAATTTCCCAGCTGCCCCTGGTCATGTGACTTGTGCCTGCACTTTAGGAGAGAAATGCTTTCTGGCAGGCTGCTGTTTTTCCTTCTCAATGTAACTGAATGTGTCTCTGTGAGACATGGGTTTTTAATATTGAGTGTTGTTCTTAGATCTACCAGGCAGCTGTTATCTTGTGTTAGGGAGCGGTTATCTGGTTACCTTACCATTGTTCTTTTGTTTGGCTGCTGGGGGGGAAAGGGAGGGGGTGATATCATTCCAACTTGCAGAACAGCAGTACAGAGTGATTGAAGTTTATCAGAGCACAAGTCACATGACTTGGGGCAGCTGGGAAATATAGATAAAACTGGTGCATCTGCCTCCATAACAGAAACAAAAAAAAAAAATTTATATCTATATCTATATCTATATCTATATATCTATATATATCAAGCAAGAGAAGGATCCGCACTCTCAGGTCTTAGATACTGAATAAAAAGTTTTATTAAAACATGCGAGTCTGACGTTTCGGCCTCCTCCGAGGCCTTTCTCAAAGTGTCTAATTGTTTGTGAGAATGCCATAAATACAAGAATTGGCGGGAATCTAGACAAATGGGAACTGACGTATTGATTACATCACCAGAACATCACTGCCAATTTAAATATCACTAATAACATCTCAAAAAATATATTAAAAAGTGCATAGCACGCATATAAATAGCATTTTGTTAATAATCTCTATGTTAGGAAAATATATTACTTCAACTGTTAAAATCACCATGTAATGTAACATTGTTTCAATATACTACTCTTACTGTCACTTATCACTACATTTGTCACAGTTTTAAACGATGTTACAAAAAGTTTTCACAAAAAATGAGCACAGTTGACAGGCCTGCTCTGAAGATCTATCCATCCTATATGTTCAGTATAAAAACTACCACTCATTGTACCCCTAGGAAATAATGAAATAATGAAATAGGGCCCTGCTAATGTATAGAAAATATCACATATAATATAACCACTTGTGTGCCTCCCTGCTATGTGTCTTGAACCTAGTATCCGGTGTGGCAGCATCCATAGTAAATCTCGCACCCTTTCAACTATCTGAACACCCCCATTTAAGACTATTCCTACTCATCATAATGTTAATGGGCCAAAAACGTGTAGTGTGCGCAAAGAACAATGTGTCATATGGTGTGTAACAATTAACCTTAAACATACCCAGTATTCAGTGCAACCATATTCACCTAAAGGGTTCCCAATATTAATGTGTCACACTAACGCGAGTGTAGAGGAATTTTGAATCACTAATTTACATACTTTAACACTTGGTGAATTTCTATGGCATAACATATTAACGTGATTCAGATATTCAACTAGTGTTCATGTGGCCAACTCAGGATTAACCCTATTATTTAAAAAAGCCCAAAACCACAAAAAACAAAAATGTATATAAAAAATATAAATAGAAAAAAATAGAAAAAAATACATATATATATATGAAAGTAAAAAAAAAAAATTAAAAAAAAATTATATAATTAAAGTTATATAAAGTATGACCAAGTCCCGGTCTCACGCACAGTAAACAGTTCCAGCCGTATCTCTAGTAGTTGTAGTATCAAATTGTCTGTTTTAATCGGTAATCAGTGTTGCTGGGAGGTGTATAAAGATATATTGTCACCCATATCTATGCATTAACTGTACAGCCAGTCCGCGGGGTAGTTGGAAATAACATGCGCATATCCCCAAGACTTGCACACGCTGGGTAATGAAATAATCAGGAAGCGACCCATAAGCGATCAAGTTGTGTAGTATACAGATAAACACTGCATCGATGTTGCAACTTCCAGTGTGGAACGGTGTTCACTTACGCCAAATGCAATCAGACGTAGAAAGGAGATGAATTGATCTTACAGATAAACGAAGCAATGGTATAAGAATAAATATGCGCACCGTATCAATCAAACGGCAGCCGAAGTTGTATAGCACACAGCGCCTCCAGACCCAGGTGATGTTAGCGGGTAAGTCCGCCCTTCACAAGCCGTCCAGGTGTTCAAGGCAATCATATAAGAAGTGTGCATACCGGGCTGATACCAACAGGTATATCGTAAGTAGAAGCTTTCAGATAATACAGATACATTTTCTCATAGCTGGTCGCCGAGAGATTGCTGCATCGTTTAATACAAATCAATTTTCTCATAGCTGGTCGCCAAGAGATTGCTGCACCGTTTTAAGGACATAGCGGGCACCCATACATTTATATTTTAGTCCTTTTAAGTCAAATGTACCTTAGTGGATAGTAATAGGGCCACTCCATCCGTCACTTCTTATTGCTTGAGGGTAGCATGAAGATGGACACCAATCCAAACGCACACACATCGGTGATCATCCTGGTGGATTGGTAGTCTCCACTCCAGACCATTACAGGCCTCTGGGGGATGTATCGACACGTCAGCTTGCAAATTGTTTTCAGCGCCAATCTTGAAACGAACATTCTATAATTACATAATTTGTTATATCAAAAGAAACACGGGTGCACGGCTAAACAATTTGTTAATGAACAGTCCACGAGGTAGCCAGCACTCTCGATAAGAGGTTTGAATATATATATATATATATATATATATATATATATATATATATATATATATATATATATATATATATATATATATATATATATATATATATATATATATAGTTAAAAAGTTTATGTATATTTTTCCCCTTCTTTCACTGGTCAGTGTGTAAGTGCAAGGAATTATTGAACAGATAGTGGTCAGAGCAGGCTGCCTGATAACAGCAGTCGCACTGATCAAACTCTGATATAGGCTTGTTCAGATATCGATTGGATAAGGTGGAAAATTAGCAGCCATTTTGCAGGTTGTTTGGTTTAAAGGCGCTTTTTTTTTTTTAATCTGGAATCTGGGTATGTATAGTTTATATACACTCTCAGGCCCTCTAATTTGTGCTCTAAAGGACACAGCCATTAGCTTGGCTACCGGCACTAAAAAGCAACATTACATTAACGATTAACTAGAATGGTTTATGGCCGATATTAATATGCACTTTGGCCGCGTTCTATAGTCCAGAAACACTGGTTGCAAAGTAAAAGTTGATACGTGCAGCAAACCTTAAGCCATATAAAACAATGTTAATAGGGGGGAGTATCAGGAGTCTGCATTGTATTTCAAAATGATTAGCCTTGCTTGACACAAAGCTCTCCCCCCCCCCCCCTGCATAAACCTATAAATACTTCATAGTTGCCCCCATTACCCTGAGCTGAGGGGTTAACCAGGGTCGCCCATTAATAGTGTGGGCTTTCCTCTCCTAGTTTGCGGCTTCTGTGCAGAGAGCAACCTTGAAGTGTCCCTTATGGAGAGTCTGGGGCAGAACTAGTCTATTAAACAAAGATCTGTCACTTTAGAAGCCATTACTGTTCTGTGTGTCAGCATTTGATTTTTTTTTTTTCCCCCTTTGCCTCTTGTGCTGGTATTCTTTATCAGTCCCTAGGGAAAGGGGGAGGGGGAAGTAGACAGACTGGTATGTGTTGGGTTGGAATGCACAAAAAAACATAAATCAGCAGAAACAACTGGCTCAATTCACAAAATAAATGGAGAGGGTTCTGCATTTTTGCACAGTACCCACATTTGTATACAGGATTTCCTTGTCCATTGACAAATGAAACCCTACAACGATTGGCTTTGATAAGCAACCAGTGGACCTTTAGTGGCTCTTGTCTCTGCTGCAGGTCATAGACGTAACAATTATGATCTTTCTTGGAGAAGATCTTTCCAAGAAAGATCGCTTGTTTCAATACACTGAGCTGAATCGTCAGATATACAGGTAGAAACAATAGAATTCTACCTATATCTAACAATGGCCGATGTTTGGGTGCCTTCAAAGGCACCTGATCAAAATTTTCCGTCCAGCCCGATCGACGAGCCAACCGATATCCAAGTTTTCTGCCGATATCGGTCGGTTCATTTCCCACAATACACGCACCGAATACCGTAGGAAAATTCATTTTGTACTATATCTGCGCGTCTAGGATCACCAGCAGTTGGAGAGCAGATAACCTCTATTTATCAGATGTATTTGTTCTCATAATAGGGTCAAAAATATAGCCACCCAACAGACCAATCAGCAAAATAGTTTCCACTACCATCTCCTACAAACTAGGGTTTCACTTAAGGCCGGCTTTATCAAACCAGCCACATATGAAGTCTCAGTGCTATATAGCAGATTATTAGTCATTTCAGGCGTATATTACAGAACTAATTGTAAACAAGTACAGTCAGCTCTACAGATAACTATAATCATCATATAATTTTTGAACATGGCTGGTAGTAAGACCTTCACTTCAAACGTTCTTGACCTACAATTCTCAGCATCACAACAGTAGAGGCTGTTGGTTATAGTTTAGACAGTGCAAGCCTAAGCTATTAACTACCGCTATCCATACCTACCCTTGGGATCCAGCTACACTGCATGTTCTCATGATATCCACACAAGAGGATCACTCAGCAGCAGAGGTGGATTTACCTGGGCTTCTGGGCTGTGTAAGCACTACTGCCTCCAACCAGCAGAGTTTAGACAATTTATATCTATTTCTTTGAAGCTTTCCGGATGGTCCACACTACAGTAATCCAGGGATCCCCAACCTTTTGAACTGTGAGCAACATTCAGAAGTAAAAGGAGTTGGGGAGCAACATAAGCATGAAAAATGTTCTTGGGGTTCCATATAAGTGCTGTGATTGGCCATTTGGTAGCTCCTATGTGTATTGTCAACCTACATTGAGGTTCTATTTGGCAGTACAACCAAAACTTGCCTCAAAGCCTGAAATGAAAAAAAAAAAAAAAGCTCTTGATTTGAGGCCACTGGGAGCATAATCCAAGGGGTTGGAGAGCAACATGTTGCTCAAGAGCTACTGGTTGGGGATCACTGTACTAATCTATACTTTGCCTCATGATTAGCTAGTACCATGGTGTGTTAAAAGTAGAGTTTGCTGCCCTCAAGTATTGGGCGGTTGGAAAAACGGCACTCATTTTTACCAAAGCACCACGCATTTGGCACCAGCATCTCTCTCATTGCTCAGAACATTTAATGCTGCTCATGTACAAGGCCCATCAGATGTGACTATCATTAATTCACTAGGGTTTCTCATTCATTTGCATAATAAGGTACTGTACTTTCACCAGGAACAGAAGTAAATGCATCTATAAATCATTCCTTAAATATTCGGTCAAGAAGAGGGAGTTGAGCTTGGTCATGAAAGAAAGACAAGGAGACAGCAAAACGTGCTTCCCAATGATGTAGCAATGACAAGTTCATTAAGCACTCTAGGTATAAAGATGGATTGAACTGCACTGAATACCTTCAGAGAACCTGAGATGGAAATGAAATATTCCAGCACAAACAGAAACCCTGAAAAAAAAAACAAAAAAAAAAAAAAAACTTTCTTTTAAGAATTTTAATTTGTACCAAGGGAATGCTTCGACAAAAAAAAGCCCAAAAGTAGATTGGCTTGACCTGGAAGAACGAAGCATCACTTGTACAGAAGGGCATGGACAACCAACTAGTAAACAATGTTAAAAGTATATTGCAAGGTTTATGGTCTCCTAGACTTATGTGAGCTCAGTGGGTTTTAGTGGTTTTGAGCAGTATCCTAAACTAGATTTTTAGGAGTTATATCGGACTTGTTCTGGAAGGAAACTTGACTCTAACATCATTAACATAATAGAAGATGAGTATCCTTGTATCCGAAAAGCTCCAGAAAGGGAGCCCCTAACCTATTTCAAACATTCTGAATGAAGCAACCCCACTATTACCTCCTCCCTTCCCTTCTGACCTTGTTCACGTGTAGCAAGCATCAGGAATGGGCCAGCTCCCACCAGTGAGCGCTTAGGCTAAATAGGTTTAAGTGCTACACTCCAAATCCTGTAATACCCCTTTATCCAGCAAGACAGGAGTCTATTTTTCACTCAACTACAATGGCATCAGCATGTTGATTAAAACACTTTCAGCGCAAACATAAAATTGTATAGAAATTGGCCACACCTCCCTTAAAAGGCATCTGCCCTTTCACAACTTTTAAAAGCTTTGGTCTGACATTAGACAAGTTGACTTTACTCTAGGACAGACAAAAGGTGCTTAATGTCCCATCCCCCCCAAGTGATTGTGTACCTAACAAAAAAAGAAATAAAAATAAATAAAATCATAAAAAAAACTCTTTATTTACAGATCAATGCAAAGTTAAATAGTCACAGTGTACATTGGCCATGAGATATTCAACATAATGGACTGGGATTAGGAGGTTAATACAATTTTTTAAAGTAAATAAATAAAATACAAAAATAAAGTAACCATAATCAGTGTACTAATAGATGCCCCTACCCAGTCTGGATTAACAAAGAGTGGGGGCAGTAGAGTTTCAGCTGTCCCAGATCAGCATAGCAACAACTGCCCTGGCATCATATTATAACCTCATAACAGCTGCAGGGCCTAATAACCCTGTTTTAAAGCAGCTGACGCCATCGCGATCTATAATTATGCAACTCTTCCAATTGCTGGCCGTCAAGGTTTATTGATGACTGCTGTGATATCGGACAGGATAAGGATGTACAACTGTAGTGACAGCATGGACTGAAATGTGATATAACAGGGTCAGCAACTTTACTTTTCCTTGCCCATCCTCTTGTGCATCTTTAATGGGAAATTGCACCCTATTCAGTTGCAAATCTTGCAAGCATTGCTTATCTGCATATGTGGGAGTCATTATGCTAATTGCATTGGGTGGGGCACTCTTCCTCAACAGAACAGATTAATAGACGTATGACTACTTGATCTGCTATTATGTCTATTAATATAATAAAAATGGAAGCGTCTACTGAAGAAATGGTAACAGTATGGCTAAGGGAGAGAACTACCCAGTGCTGGCACTTCATTACATGGAATAAGGTCTTCATTGATGCTCATTGGTGCAAAGTGGTATAAAAATGGAAGGGCCAGACCTGAATCTTTACCACCCTGTTGGTATCTTTTTGTCCAGGGAAACAAATCTCCGTATGCAGAGAAGGAATGGGCTATGCTCAGTAAAACTGTCCTTATTTCGTAGGGAAAATAAGGACAATTAAAATAAGGTACCTTTCCTCTTGTTGTTCCAAGACGGAAGTTTGGTTTTTTTTAAGACAATCTAAACCAGCATCCCTCAACTCAAGGGAGAATTTTCATTTTTAAATACATTTTTACTAGTAGGTCGGAATTTCGGTAACATTGTACCACAAAGCACAAAGGTCTCATTACAAAATAAAAATAATTTTAAAGCAACCCTTCAAATCTTATCCGGAGCCCGGCTGAGGATTTCAAAATATTTGAGGAACATCAAATGTAAAATAAAGATGCAGTACAGGAAATAAAACATTTTCAACAAAAAATCCTTCATATTCAACAAAAGCTGTATCCTAAAAACAATTAACATTTTCTTTTTGCTCCCTCTGCGCCTTTTATTTAAAATATTGGCTTGAGAGGTCGGCATACTTTTACAAAATTTTAAAGCAGCATATTACAAGGGAATATGGAAACATGCTTAATATATTTAAACTATTTGTTGAAGGCACAAATGTGATTAGGCACATTAGTAGGGGAGATTCGGGGAGGTTAGTCGCCTCTTCTTCAGGAGACTAATCTCCCCTAACTGCCTTCCCGCTGGCTAGAATCTAAATTGCCGGTGGGATGGCACTCAGCTTGATTCATTTTCCAAAGTCGCCTCACGAGGAAACTTCAGGTGACTTCAGAAAACAAAGCACTCCAAGTGCCATCCCGCCGGCGATTTCGATTCTAGCCGACGGGAAGGCAGTTCGGAGAGATTATTTGCCCGAAGAAGAGGAGATTTTTCTCCAGGCAACTAATCTCCCCGAATCTCCATGTGTGTCTTTGAATAACCTGAATTTAGACCCTCATAAATTCCTTACCAATGTTCAAGCCAGAGCAGATATCTAACGAAGCAGCAAAACTTAGCGGGAAGAGAGAAGGTCAGAAGACAATGGTTACAACCTCAGTTAAACTGCTAATATGCAGATTCCCCAATGAGTTGCTGCCCTCCCTCTATTCTTGTGCATGCTCCTTTCATCAGTCAAGTTATGCGCCCATGCTATTAGGCGGACATTCTTTTGACAAGCTCCTTTGCCGGTTTAAAAGATTGTTTGTCACTTTGTTTAAAGTGGGTTGCCCTGGGTTTGTATCAGAGGCGGATCAGAATATTATAACAGGCATAAAGTCCATTAAGAGAGCGACATGCGCCGGAAGCTGGTAATTCATTTTAGATGCGAGGGTGAGCAACAATGGTGTAATTGTTTGTGATCGGCATTACCAGAAGATGCGACTGTTAAAGAGTCACAGCGAGGGAGAAAAGGGAACAGAGAAAGAGCAAAGTGCAGTGCAAATACTAGCCACAGCAGTTATGACTTGAATTGAGTTATTTCACAGAGCCTTATAGCAGTAAATATTGCTTTAAAGAACCACAAGCCACCAAATTTCTTGCACATGCCCCTTATTATATATATTGCCACAAAGCACCTAGGCAAGAGTGTTTTTTGGTTCCTCTCCATAGATCATTAGTAGTTTTAATGACAATACAATAAGAAATGATGCAGAAAACATCTGTAAAATGTGACTGTGTATGACTGCCTGAGAGTATTATACAGCCTATAAAAACTTTAGTGTGAAAACACAAGTCCCCCTTACGTCTACTAAACAGAGTGGGAGCCTGCTCACCACAACTTTGGTATAGTCTAAAGAACTGATCTGTGGCTCTCCAACTACTACAGAGCTAAATCTCCCAGGATTCGAATGGCAGGATCCTAGCAGATACAGTTCAGAAGCAGGTGGAGAGCAACAAACTGAAAATCACTGGCGGAGCATAAGCAACCAGTCATTATGTGTAGGTGCTACTAGAGTGTGTAAAACTTTTTCTTAAAATAAAAAAACCCTTCTTCCTCTTGTGCCTTCAAAAATCATTGTGCTGGACATAAATAGGCATAAGAGAACCAATGCAAAATTGTAATAAGTGCTGCTGTTAATTTTTTTTGGCTTAATACAGCAACATTTTTGAAATTTTCTAACACCTTTGCAACGGAAAAAAAAAAAAAAACAGTCTTTTATGCCCCATCATTATCACCCACATCACTGGCTCCTAAGTACCAGGAGAAGAATCACCACACGTCAGTCCAAGCTAGAGTGCCGTCCCTGGCAGCTTGATGAAGGAAGTATTCGCCTACCTGCTTGTGGTTGTATTTCTGGGTGTTGGTCCGGTAGCTGTAATCCGAGTACTGATCAGAGCCAGTAGAGTTGTTATCCCCAGTTCCAACAAAAGTGTTTGTGGCTGGAAGATCCTGCACCACCTGGTGCTTCTTGGAGGCAGATGGGGATTGCGGTTGCAGCTGGATTGATGGCAGAGGGGAGTTGGAGCGATAGTGACGGCCCAAGTCAGGGCTGCCCGGCGGGTAATTCAAAGGAAGGTGAATACGCGGGCTGTCTCCAACAGAGTCACTCATTAGGTTGAACTTAAGGGACTTCTGCAAACCAGTTTCCTCATCTTCTTCTACTGGCTTGGGAGGCTTTGGAGACTTGCTCTTTTTGACTTTGTTTTTGATTTTGTTGTTTTTATTGCCCTGCTTTGGCGCATACAAGTCTTTTGACTCCTTTTTTCCAGCTTGATAGCCACTCTTGGCTTCTTTTTGCCTGCAGTATCGTGCCACCACCACTACCACAATGACCAAAATGACTGCCACAAAACCAGCAACTACACCAAATATTATGTTGCTCCGCTGTTTGCTTCTCTCATACTCTGGGTCTCCTGCAATGTCTATGTCTAATGGGGTGTCCTGGCTGTGACCAAGTAAAGTCTCCACAAAAGTCTGATTGGTCAAGGTCTCATTGATATAGAAGTGAACTAAGGCTGTGCCATGTCTGGAAGGCTTCCCTTTATCATTTACTCTAACAACTAGGCGGTGGAGGCCATAATGTTTCCTTATTATCGCTTTTTCCAAGGTTACTTCACCATTATTAGAAGAGATTTGAAAAAGTTCAAAGGGATTACCGCTAGCGATGCTGTAAACAAGTTCTGCATTTATTCCTGTATCCATGTCTTCTGCTCGCACCCAATTGACTTGTGTACCTGGATGCGTCTGAGGGGTGAGATACTTGTAGGAAATGTTAGATGGGACAACAATAACTGGGGCATTATCATTTTCATCAAGGACATTTATGGTCACCCCAACATAGGCGGAACGGGGTGGGTCCCCTCCGTCCACCGCCTTCAACCGGAAGGTGTAGGTGCTCTGATGCTCCCGGTCAAAGGAGATGCTGGAGAGGATAGTACCCGTCCCGTTCTGGATGACAAACTCTCCACTATCTGGTTCCACAGAAAGCTGAATATGAGCATTTTCCCCTTTATCTGCATCAATGACAGTTACCATGCCCACAGGGCTCAATCGTGGCATATTCTCCATTACAGAGAAATTGTAGCCATTTAGCATAAACTTGGGATCATTATCATTACGGTCCAACACAGTGATGACAACAGAAGCTGTTCCCTTTAGACTTGGGATTCCCTTATCTGCAGCAACTACATGAAAATCATAATGTTCCCGCTGTTCCCGATCCAATACCGTGTTGACTCGAATCTGACCAGAGTCTGGGTTTATTGAAAAAATGCCCCGGGCAGATGGGTCAGGCAAAATGGAGTAATGAAGCCGAGAGTTGGAACCGCTGTCTGCATCAGTTGCACTTACTTCCATCACTAGGTCGTTAATATCATTGTTTTCAGGAAATACCACCTCCATCAAGCTTTGACTAAAGACGGGTGCATTGTCGTTCATGTCCGTCACTTGCACCTTGAGAGAGTTTGTGCTGGAAAGAGGAGGGTTCCCCGAGTCAACAGCCACGATTTCAATTGTGTACTCTTTCACCGATTCATAGTCCAGTGATGTGGTGGTTTGTAGGAAATACTTTTTCTTGCTGTCGCTGCCTGTATCACTAACCTGTTTCAGTTGGAATGGGACATCACCAGCCACCACACAAGTCACAGCAGCATTGACCCCCTCATCTATATCAGAGACCTGCACCAAAGCCACCGGTGTTTCCACTGGAACATCTTCTGAAATGTTAGCTACTCCACCTTGGTGCGTGACAAGCCCAAATCCTCGAATTTCTATGACTGGTTTGTTGTCATTTGTGTCTCGAATTGTAATGGTCACCTGGGTGCGCGCAGTTTTGGGATTGGCTCCTTTATCCTTTGCAATCACTGAGAATTTCAAAGTACCAACATCTTCTCGGTCAATAGGACCCTGGACTGTTATCAGACCTGTGGATCTGTCTAAATGTAGAAGCCGCCGGACTGTATCAGAGGCTTGGTGGAATGAGTAATCGATCTCTGCATTAACGCCTTGGTCAGAATCATTGGCTTTCACCTGTAACGAAAAGGGAGAAAAATAAAAACAATTTAAAAACTAATTCAGGATCCCATTTCAGAGAACATTTCAATTGTGCAAAGAAGGCAGTTTGAGATAAATATATGCACACAGCGCATTACTGTATCGTAAAGGTCATTGGTTCACCAACTCTTGTGGTTTAAGACTAGTGATAGGCAAATTTATTCGGCAGGTGCGAATTTCCGAATTTTGCCGCTGGAGAATAAATTCGCAAAATTGCAGCGAAAATTTGCAGGCGTCAAGTTTTTTTTACTGCCAGCAACAATCCCGAGGCCGGCAACTATTCAGACGCTGGCGACAATTAAAGTAGGCCTATTGGGGCTCATTTATCAACACTGGGCAAATTTGCCCTTGGGCAGTTACCTGTAGCAACCAATCAGTGATTAGCTTTTTAAAGCCAGCTGCAAGTAGAACAATGAATGCAGCAATTTGATTGGTTGCCAAGGGTTACTGCCCATGGGCAAATTTGCCCAGTCTTGATAAATGATCCCCATTGACTTTTAATGCACATCAAATTGTCGCTGGAAATTCTCGAATTTTTCGGCGAAGCAAAACGGGACAAATTTACCCATCACTATTTAAGACCTTTTAAATTTAAGCCATTATGTCTCCAAGGTTCTAGGATAGCAAATAAATGTTTACCTCTAAATCAGTGATCCCCAACCAGTAGCTCGTGAGCAACATGTTGCTCTCCAACCTCTTGGATGTTGCTCCCAGTAGGTGATTATTTTTGAATTCCTGGCTTGGAGGCAAGTTTTGGTTGTATAAAAACCAGGTGAGCCTCAATTTAGATTTACAATCCTCATAGGGGCTACTATATGGCCAATCAGAGCCCTTATTTGGCACCCCAAGAACATTTTATATACTTGCGTTGCTCCCCAACTCCTTTTACTTCTGAATGTTGCTCACGGATTCAAAAGGTTGGGGATCCCTGCTCTAAATCATCTCAAAACCAATCCTCAAACTGTGCTTCCTTGTAAATTCTCCCCATGAATGTCCATAGATGGGGGGGAAGCAAACAGTTTCAGAGGTAGAGATTGAATCTCAATTGAATAAAAAGCACACAAGTAGCTACAAGAAAGTGGTGAGACATTTAAGTGTATCGCCATTTAGTAGACTACTCACAGATACATTCTAGCGGACCAGTCAAGAACAACATGCATCATCCTTTCACTGCTAAAAATGACAACTTTTCGGATGACACATTCGGATTTGAAAAAGCAGTTTGGGACTGTAGCAAAATGTATGGGGATACAATACAAGGCCTTATTGATTTACACACACACACACATTGATGCAGTTTCCATTCAAGGCTGAAATACATCTAAACAAGCAACGTCACAGAAATGGCTGGTGATCTTATCCACATTATTACTTGTGCTCACAACACTGGCTACCCAGGACTAAATTTATCAGCCAGGTTTCATAGGCTTTATAAGACAGAATCAATTTGATGAAATTAACGTTTTACCGGGAATAAAAAAAATTGACACCAATATCAACATATATTGATGGCTTCATGGTCATTCTTCCATAACAGGCATAAAGTTGATCCCATTCATACTGTACTGCCTCAATTAAAACACACAATATTCTATTCTGATCAATGCACTAGTGACCTGAAAAACCTTTCTTTCCTGACATACTTAGGCCCCATGCTCAAGAAAGAATGAAGTACAGTCAAAAATGTTATATAGGTTTCAGGTTTTAAACCAGAAAAATGGCGGCAGCCTCTAAAGGCCCCAATAGACAGGCCGATAAAACCTGCAGACAGACCAATTCGGCAGCTTATTGTGTGGGGCCATCCGACGGGCTTCCCCAATCGATATCTTGCCGTAAATCGGCCAGATCTCGATCTGGCAGGTTAAAAAATCTGTTGGATGATGGCCGCTAATATACGTCTATGCGGTCCCTCGATCTGACCGCCTGTATTGAATCCATTATGATCCGATCGTTGGGCCCTAGGGGGATCAGCCTGATATCGCCCACTTCAATGTAGTAAAAGGTAACATAAAGGTGAACCCCTCCAATAGGCCCAGGTGTAATTTTATTTATTGTATAGGCAAACATTTTATTTTTTATGCAGAGAAGGATAACTGGGTGTACAGGGGCATAAGTAGAGAGCCAGTATAGGAATTTGGGATCTAGTGGGATACTGACTGATTATCTTATAAGTTTCTGAGTAATGTCTTATATCTAAGGTTTAGAGACCTATAGAAATCTTGCTGCAGCACCCAGTAACCTAGCAACACAGACTGGGTGCCCATAATGCACTTCTAATGGACAGAATGCTTTGGACCTGGTTTTTTTTTTTAGATCTTTCCATAATTTGGATCTTCATACCTTAAGCCTACTAAAAAAAAAATAATTTAACCATTAAATAAAGCCAATGGGCTGGTTTTGCCTTCAACAAGAATTATATTAAAAATAAGAATTAATTCTAGTTTGGATTAAGTACAAGGTACCGTTTTATTATTACAGAGAAAAGGGGAATCCTTTTTGAAAAATGGAATTATTTTGATAAAATGGAGTCTTTGGGAGAAAGCCTTCACAGTAATTTGGAGCTTTCTGGTACCGTGCCAAGTAGATTCCTGACTTATAAGAACCAGCAAATATTGCCACGGATCTGGCACATCTCCTATTGTGATTACTTTACCAATGAAACAGGGAGCCACCTTGATTAAATAAGAGTAGAATAAAATACATAATCATATAGAAACTGGATCTTTTACATACCAGAAAAGGACCTCATTATAAATATTATGGGATTGCTATTATCCTTATTATTGCTATTATTAGATTAGGAATGTGTCACTTCAACGCTGGAAGACCGAATCATATTACACAAAAGGGCCAGGTAATTAAGATCTTATTATAAAACATGTGTAGTGCTATAATGACTGCTTTGGCCTGGGTAACAAGCCTCACAATATTTTATAAAAGCAAAATATGCAGGAAGTGATAATTACTATCTTGGTAACCTTCTTTTTCCCCCCAAGGATGGGAAAGCCAAGATACAATTCCATGTATGGCATTGTGCTCATGTGGCTTGGAGATAAATGGGGGTTTTAGTTCCACTAGGGGAAAAAAAAAAAAAAAAAAAAAAAAAGTCGTCCAATTACAGTGAGTCCATGGAGCTGAAGCCAAATACAGAGAAGCACATGGTTGTTACGTTTAAATGGGTTGTTCACCTTTAAAATTAACTTTTAGTATGATATAGAGCAGGAGTCCCCAACTTTGTTTGGCCCCTGGACCGGTGGATCGGGGGAGGGGGTCGGGAGGAGCCGGCGTCCCATCCTGGAGCGCCGGCGTCCCATCCTGGAGCGCCGGCGTCCCATCCTGGAGCGCCGGCGTCCCATCCTGGAGCGCCGGCGTCCCATCCTGGAGCGCCGGCGTCCCATCCTGGAGCGCCGGCGTCCCATCCTGGAGCGCCGGCGTCCCATCCTGGAGCGCCGGCGTCCCATCCTGGAGCGCCGGCGTCCCATCCTGGAGCGCCGGCGTCCCATCCTGGAGCGCCGGCGTCCCATCCTGGAGCGCCGGCGTCCCATCCTGGAGCGCCGGCGTCCCATCCTGGAGCGCCGGCGTCCCATCCTGGAGCGCCGGCGTCCCATCCTGGAGCGCCGGCGTCCCATCCTGGAGCGCCGGCGTCCCATCCTGGAGCGCCGGCGTCCCATCCTGGAGCGCCGGCGTCCCATCCTGGAGCGCCGGCGTCCCATCCTGGAGCGCCGGCGTCCCATCCTGGAGCGCCGGCGTCCCATCCTGGAGCGCCGGCGTCCCATCCGTCGCACTTCGTTAATTGTCCCCTAGGCTCCGCGGCACAGTTCAAGACTGTCCGCCGCCCAGCGGTTCGGGGACCCCTGATGTAGAGGGTGATATTCTGAGACAATCTGCAATTGGTTTTCATTTTTTGATATTTGTGTTTTTTTTATTCAGCCCTGCTTTGGCGCATACAAGTCTTTTGACTCCTTTTTTCCAGCTTGATAGCCACTCTTGGCTTCTTTTTGCCTGCAGTATCGTGCCACCACCACTACCACAATGACCAAAATGACTGCCACAAAACCAGCAACTACACCAAATATTATGTTGCTCCGCTGTTTGCTTCTCTCATACTCTGGGTCTCCTGCAATGTCTATGTCTAATGGGGTGTCCTGGCTGTGACCAAGTAAAGTCTCCACAAAAGTCTGATTGGTCAAGGTCTCATTGATATAGAAGTGAACTAAGGCTGTGCCATGTCTGGAAGGCTTCCCTTTATCATTTACTCTAACAACTAGGCGGTGGAGGCCATAATGTTTCCTTATTATCGCTTTTTCCAAGGTAACTTCACCATTATTAGAAGAGATTTGAAAAAGTTCAAAGGGATTACCGCTAGCGATGCTGTAAACAAGTTCTGCATTTATTCCTGTATCCATGTCTTCTGCTCGCACCCAATTGACTTGTGTACCTGGATGCGTCTGAGGGGTGAGATACTTGTAGGAAATGTTAGATGGGACAACAATCCGCCGCCCAGCGGTTCGGGGACCCCTGATGTAGAGGGTGATATTCTGAGACAATCTGCAATTGGTTTTCATTTTTTGATATTTGTGTTTTTTTTATTCAGCAGCTCTCCAGTTTGGCATTTCAGCAATCTGGTTGCTAGGGTCCAACTTATCCTAGCATCCATGCATTGATTTTATTAAGAGACTGCAATATGAATAGGAGAGGGCCTGATAGAAAGGGGAATAACAAAAAGAAGCAGTAACAAACATTTGCAGCTTTGCAGAGCATTTGTTGGTAGATGGGGGTCAGTGACCCCCATTTGAAAGCTGGAAAGCATCAAGAGAAGAAGGCAAATAATTCAAAAATTAACAAAATAAATAATGAAGACTAATAATACTAAATTTAATTTAAAAGGTGAACCACCCCTTTAAGGAGAACTACCAGATTAAGTAGAAGCAAAGTGCTACCACCACCAAGGTACTGGGGAATCAAATTCAAAGCAGTCAAACAGGACAAATGATGGAAGAGGAAAGGCTGGAAATAAACAGTTAAAGGAAAACTATACCCCCTGAACAATGCAGGTCTCTATAAAAAGATATTGCATACAACTCATATGTAAAACCCTGCTTCATGTAAATAAATCATTTTCATAATAATACACTTTTTAAGTGTATTTTTTTAGTGTATTTTTTAGTATGTTCCATTGGGTAATCTTAAATAGAAAATTGACATTTTAACAAACAAGGGCAGCCCCCTGGGATTGTAGGAGTGGCGGTGCACACAAACAAACCATAAATGAGCCAATTAAAGGAGAACTAAACACTAAAAATTAATGTAGCTAAGAATGCCATATTTTATATACTGAACTTATTGCACCAGCCTAAATTTTCAGCTTGTCAATAGCAGCAATGATCCAGGACTTCAAACTTGTCA
Source organism: Xenopus laevis (assembly GCF_017654675.1). Taxonomy (NCBI): domain Eukaryota; kingdom Metazoa; phylum Chordata; class Amphibia; order Anura; family Pipidae; genus Xenopus; species Xenopus laevis. The sequence continues at coordinate 117,245,984 of NC_054376.1, forward strand.
CAGGGAGTCACCATCTTGGAAAGTGTCTGTGACACTCACATGCTCAGTGGGCTCTGAGCAGCTGTTGAGAAGCTAAGCTTAGGGCTCGTCACTAATTATCCAGCAGAAAATGAGTAATATAAGCTGATGCTACAGATTTGCTGATTATTAAATTCTGATGCTAATTGCACTGGTTACTGTGCTGTCATGTAGTAATTATCAGTATTAATTACTAATCAGCCTTATATTGTGACATTTCTATTCTATGTGTACTGTATATTGTGAGTGGGTCCCTAAGCTCAGTAAGTGACAGCAGCACAGAGCATGTGCAGTGAATCAGCAGAAAAGAAGATGGGGAGCTACTGGGGCATCTTTGGAGACACAGATCTTTCCTCCAAAAGGGCTGTGGTTGCCTTGGGCTGGTACAGAAGCACAAAGCATAATGTACAACATTTCTACTTCTTTAGTTAAGCTTTGCTCCTTTAACATACAGAGTTCGGTCTTTTGCATCCACTCTTCCTGTTACAGTTAGAGCTGCAGTATTTCTGGTCAGGTGATCTCTGAGGCAGCACACAGACCATCATGAAACGATGGTTCAAGGACAATATTTACTTATAATACACAAAAGCCATTAATATACTGTAAATTATATCCTTATAAACGGTGAGTTCTGATGTCATCAGTTATAAACGGTGAGTTCTGATGTCATTTCTGTCACATGACTCACTGAAACTTGTGTATTATAATAAATAAAGTACCCCCAGTTGCAAAATATGAGGATATTAGAAGTTACCTCGGAGTTCCATGACCTGTATAAAAACACTCGGCCTTCGGCCTCGTGTTTTTATATGGCCATGAAACTCCTCTGTAACTTATAATATCCTTATATTTTACAAGAGGGGGTACTTTATTCACTATATATATTCCAGTTTGGCAAGATTCTTTAATATGCCGCTTAACTTGACATAAACTGTTGCTTAAATATTCATTTTGTGGGGTTTAATTTTCCTTTAACAGGAAGTCACCTAACCTGCTTGTAGGAAAGTAATGGCCCATGACATTACACAGTTGGAATCCTAAATATCCAGCAAACCAAGCAGTCTTTTTTTTTTGCTTAGAGGAAGACTAATTAAGGTGTTGAGAGAAAAACTGCCAAACCTGTCCTTATGCCGGTTTATCCCATTATAAAATAGTTAATGTGTGACCAGTTTGGTTAGCCAGCTTGCTTATTAATCACCCTTTCCCCTGGCAAACATTCTCTCTCTCTAATCAGCACCAAAATAGCACACAGTCACAAAAAATTTTTTGAACTAATTTATATACTGACACATGACTGCATTTCTTCCACTAAAAAATGCATTGTAAAAAAAAAAAAAAAAAAAAAAAGCATGGAAAAAAAATGGAAAGATACCAAATTCAGCATGTAAAAGGATGTTGCAATTCCCGCATTGCCTTCACCTGATCACAGCTCCTCATTTTACATTAAACATTCTCATGCAACCGCTATCTAATCCCTTCAGGCTGTAATACTGAACCGAATAGAAATGGAATATCCACTCCATTAGCCACACAGTATATACTTTGATTGGTTATCTGATGGAAAACAGGTATGCCTGCTGACAACCAGTCTTGAGCTCCTCCACAACAGCTTTAACTCCATAAGGATAGGCGAGAGAAGCAGATAAAGAGGAGGCTTACCTGGAGCACCGAGTGTCCCATTGGGCTGTTCTCAGGCAACTCTGCCTCGTAGGCCAGTTTTTCAAACTTGGGGGCATTATCGTTTGTATCAAGGATGGAAATGCGCAACAGAGCGCTACTAGCCCTTGCTGGGGTACCACCATCTTGCACCTTTATAGTCAGGTCATAGGAGTCCCGCTGCTCACGGTCTAGATTTCCCATTACGATGAGCTGAGGTTGTTTTTCATCTTGGTCCTCAGCCACTTGCAGCCCAAAAAGGTCTTGAGCTTCAGGCCCCACAATAAGCTCATATGAAGACACACCATTCACTCCAGAGTCCCGATCGGTAGCAGCAGGGATGGGGAAAAGCATGCCGACCATGGTGTTTTCTGGAATAGACAGAGTGATGACTGGGGCATTAAAGTTAGGCGTGTTGTCGTTTATGTCCAAGATTTCTATTTGCCCATCAAGAAGCCTGGGAACTGGAGACATTAGGTCCGTCATGGACACTTCAAACTCCAAAAAGCACTTCTGTCCAGGTTCAAGGTTTTGGCACTCCCGCAGACTCTCCCGGTCAATGGAAGTCTCTGTTGTGTAGATGTCGCCAGTCTTCCCATCCACACGCAAGTAAGGGTGCCCCAGTTCCAATTTGTACAGGTGTTTCGAGTCAGGATAGCCATAGTCGGAAGCTAAGCTACCAATCAAAATGTTAGGTGGCTGCTCTTCTGGCACCCTGTATGCCACCTTGGAGGAAGATCCAAGTATGGGAAGTTGAAAGAAAAGCCATAAGAAGCAAGCAGCGGCTGTCCTCTTCATTGCTAGTTTCAGTGAGTTTGGCCGGTCTGTTCAGAGAGGAAGAAAGAAAGGAACAGTATGTTACAGTCGGGCATACACTAAACCAACAGCAAACAAGGCATTGTTTTAAGAAAATGAGAGCTAATCAGAGAAACATGCAGAGGACACCCATGTGTGGAATGTAGGAGTTTCACAACACAAGCAATTCCTTTAATGTCACAGCCAAGGTACAACTCTCCACAAGACAATATTATTTCACTTGTGTTAGTCATATTCACTTCGCAATTTAGTCTCAAATGTGACACAAAAAAAAAAAAAAACCACTGCCGCACCTGTAAAATGGGTTGTGACTCAATCAAGATCTCTGGCATGTATAAAGGTTGTGGTATTGACTTAGTGTGGGGCAATCTTCACATATATATGAATCAAGGACATAGGGAATGTTCATACCACGTTTAACGCTAGGGATTTACATTTCTGAATGAAATATATATATATATATATATATATATATATATATATATATATATATATATATATATATATATATATATATATATATATATATATATATATATATATATATATATATATATATATATATATATATATATATATATATATATATATAGTAACACAAGATGCTTAATAGAAATTACTTGGAGGCTTTATTTAGCCTCAATAAAATTAAACATTAAAAACTGTGACCGCACCCTTCACCTACAAATTAAAATCTATTACTTGCATTTTATAGCAGCGACTCTAAAAATCGCCTATCAAGGGAATTATCTACATGCCAGTTTCATGAGTAAACAGGCAAGGTAATTGGCTCCTGATGAACCTGACCCCGAGTGAACGCATGTACGGTGCATAGATTGTAAGCTCCACCGGGGAAGTGACCAATGGGAATAATTTACAATCTCTAAGGAACTGGGCTACATAAAGACACTCCATCTCCCATTTTTTAAAAATAGATTCGCTTAAAATGATTTCCTTTTTTCTCTGTAATAAAACAGTACCTTGAACCTAACGAAGCTGCAAGACTCCAGAGGAGAATTCACTAAAGGCACCCATGAGACATTGTCAACTGTCTGCCCATAATTATCCAGAACTTGATTGGCCGGTTATCCACTCTTTCAAATGTTTATGGGCCGGATTATTGTAAAATATCATCACACAAAGGTCTAGGAAGTTCTTGGGCATTCTGGAGGTGGGGGGGAGGGGTAAACCATTCCTCAGCTCTTCACATACCTCCCAACTGTCCCTTTTTCAGAGGGACAGTCCCTCTTTTGACAGCTCAACCTGCAGTTCCTCAATTGTACTGGAAAGTCCCTATTTTCTCTGCACTGGGAACAGCCAGAAAAAGAATCAAAGTCTCTAACTTAAGTTTTGAGTATAAAAAAGCAAATATGAAGAAAGGCAATGTCTATGGCTGCCTACTTTTACCTAAATACATTTTAGTAGCATTGCAAATCAATGTCCAATGAACAATGGGGCTCATTTGCCCATGGGCAGTTACCAACCAATCAGTGATTAGCTTTTTGAAGCCAGCTGCATGTAGAACAATGAATGCAGCAATCCGATTGGTTGCCATAGGTTAGTGCCCATGGGCAAATTTGCCCAGTGTTGATACATGACCCAGTTCATAGTCCTTGAAGGCATTCAACACACAACTATCAAATTTGCATTGTGGCTCAACTATACACTTTTGCATAGACAGGTACAACTATCATCTAGGAAGGCCACTGTGTGACTGGCTGGTATATAAATAGATTTTTTAGTTTAAATCTGGAAGCACTTGTTAAAAAGTCAGTTCGGCCCTGAGGGTCTACTTATAAAGTATAGCTGGGCCACATTTTAGCCACTACCCAGTGTGCTCTGTAAACATTCTAAACCTGAGAAACTGACTGAGGTGGTGGAACCGGTAGAACCTGTTGAAGCAACTTGGCAAGATTTCTCTCCTCTCTCTTTGATCACCAGGATAGGTGGGCTGTAAATAAACTCAAGCGGGTTTGAAATAAAAACCACCATATGGCAACACCCTTCGGATAACAATAAGCCCTTAGCCTGTGACTGCAATCTACACATTCCTGAGGGATCTTTCTATTCAATAGAAGGAAGGGAAAAAATAAATAAATAAAACACATTTTCCTTGAAAACCAGTTAAAGTTTGGGTATATCTCCAGATTTATTCCCTTCAGACGGAAGGAGAAAACTAGCAACTGGATGAGAAGTCATAACGGCACAAAAGTTATGTTTTGGGAGTAACAAACAAACAGATTATTCAGCGTAATTGCCACAAACATGGATACATTTACATTTTATTTGGTATAGTCTGCTAAAACACTCAGATTCAAACGTAGCCTGCGTCTAATATACTTTAAACATCGAATTATTACCCACAGCCATAAGGTACCTGGCCGCCTACCGATCCCAAAGTACCCCCTCAAACCACATCTGACTGGCACTCCTTGGGACAGGGTGGAAAATTGTTGACCAGGGATTGAAACTGAAACCGGATGCAAGCGAGGACTCTTATACCTTCTTGCCTCCCCTCCAACCAATCTGACCGTTGCTCTGAGGGCTGAACTTACCATCTGCTGATTTTTTTTTTTCCCCACCAGCCTAGCGGCCAAAGATCCAAATGTTTGTTCAGTTATTCAAACCAGCGCATATTTCTGTGCCACTGCTCAAAGATAAATCTACATGGCTTAGAATTGTGTTAAAAACCCTGACCTTCTTAAATACAGTTAGTATTTTGCACAGCTATATGGGTTTAACTACAACAGGTTCTCCCACAAAAGCAAAAGCAAGTTCTTAGTGGCACCTACAGGGCTTACAGTTAAGGTGGCCATAGACGTAACAATTACGATCTTTCTTGGAAAAGATCTTTCCAAGAAAGATCATTCGTTTCAATACAGACGTGTAGAGCTTAATCGTCAGATATACAGGTAGATATACGGGAAGAAACAATAGAATTCTACCTGTATCTGACGATTCAGCACTAACAATGGGCGATGTTTGGGTCCCTTCAAAGGCACCCGATCAAAATTTTCCGTCCAGCCCGATCGACGAGCCGACCGATATCCAAGTCTTCTGCCGATATCGGTCGGCTCTTTTTCCACCATACACGCAACGAATATCGGACGAAAATTCGTTTCGTACGATATTATCTGTGCGTCTATGGCCACCTTAACTTAGCGGCACCTACAGACAATTCCACCAGCGAAGCCATCTTAAGCCGCTGGGCGACTAATCTCCCCGATTCTGAGCGTGAGTCTCTGTCCTCAAGTTACAGATCCTTTATAGCTTCACAGATACAGCAGAACCCACAGCTCCACAGATGCAGCACAACGTTCAAGGGGATTTCATTACTAACCTTCGTAAATAAAACACTTATCGTTGTTCCTCTTAAAACAGCTTTACATCAAGCAAGCAATAAGGGAGTGAGGGGAAATCCCAAAAAGACCAAGAAACCAGAGTGAATCAGGCAGAAGTAGGTTAACAAGGAACATATTGCAGGTAATCCGCTCTGACAGGTATCATTCTCTCTCTAACCAGACGGATCTCTCCCTCTCTTCTCCGCTTGGCTGGAGTCCTAAAGCAGGTGCATGCGGAGGAATTCCTGGGCACTCAGCACCTTTCAGCTGCCACCTTTTGCCTGTTGCCTCCAGGAGGAACGGGAGAGGCCATAGATGTATTTCTCACAGAGCGCTGCAGGCAAGGCTGCCTGGTGGGACTTGTCACTGACTGCAAGCGCCTCAGCCTGTTAATACCTTTGTGATAATGAAGCAGCAAGTTGCTCCCAAAGTGTTACGGCCGAGTTCCCTCCCCTGGCTCTTTGGGCCTCCCCCTTCCAAGTATGTGACAGGCAGGAATCCAAAAGCAGCGTGTGCTCTAGACTCTCACGCCTCCACCGGTCAGCGCAAGGGGTTAAAAGGACATGACAGGCAAATGAAAACTCACTTGTAGCCCGACAGTTTGAAAATATATATATATATATATATATATATATATATATATATATATATACACACACACACACACACACACACACACACACACACACACACACACACACACACGTTTGAATAAAGCAATGCACAGGACACCTGCCAGATAAGCCGGACTGTCAGTGACATGCTCATTTATATATTTATAGGGAACACTGAATAACCTATTAATTGATAGGTAGAAAAAGCAGCAGAGGAAACACCCTTTAAGGGAGGGAGATATATATATATATATATATATATATATATATATGTATATATATATATATCTCCCTCCCTTAAAGGGTGTTTCCTCTGCTGCTTTTTCTACCTATCAATTAATAGGTTATTCAGTGTTCCCTATAAATATATAAATGAGCATGTCACTGACAGTCCGGCTTATCTGGCAGGTGTCCTGTGCATTGCTTTATTCAAACACGTGTGTGTGTACGTGTGTACGTGTGTACGTGTGTACGTGTGTACACGTGTGTGTACGTGTGTGTACGTGTGTGTACGTGTGTGTACGTGTGTGTACGTGTGTGTACGTGTGTGTACGTGTGTGTACGTGTGTGTACGTGTGTGTGTGTGTATATATATATTATGCACCGGATTACAGAAGATTTTGGGTGCAGGATCAAAGTTTGTCATACAGTTTAGCAGAAGGACCCACACTCTATTTTATTGAATTAAACGTGTTTTATTTTTAATGCATATCCAAAGTTTCGGCCCATATTAGGGCTTTGCCCTTCAAGAAGGCCCTAATGTGGGCCGAAACGTTGGATATGCATGGAAAATAAAACACGTTTAATTCACGATAAAATGGGAGTACGAGAGAGAAAGAATACAGAACGCACACCATGAGCCACAATTATAGCTTGGGTGCCAGTCCAAAGACAGTAGATATTGTATTTTAGAAGCTTAATTGAGCCTAATAACTATGGGCGAATTTGTCACGTTTCGCACGCTGAAAAATTTGCGAATTTTCACGAAGCAAAAAGGGACAAATTCGTCTATCACTATTAGGCGCAACACGAATTCTGACATCGGCTTTAAAAGTCAATGGCTGTCCGAATAATGTTGACGCGTGATAGTTTTGTCGCAATCGACTTTTCCAGCGCGCAACAAATTTTTTTGCCGCCATCAATTTTTTGCGGCACTTGGGAAAATGTATTCGCCGGTGGTGAAATGCAGAAATTCTCCGCCTGCCAAATGTATTCGCCCATCACTAGAGCCTAATGAATGAGTATATAAGGAATAGCTTTTTATAGACAAATAAAGAAACTTATTGAAAACTGATCTCTCAGTCAGAGGGGTGTCACCGGACTCCAGCAGGTGTGGTGCGACTGACTGTCATTAGATATGTGACATGTTCCCGGCAGGAAGTGGCCAGACACCCAGGAAGTGACACAATGACAGCAGCCCACAGAGCAAATATTCTGTTTTATTGGAAAAACGGCTAAGGGCTCATACTAGAGTTAATGATAACCAGAAAACTTCAAGCTACCTTGATAAAATGATGAAAATAAAACCAACAAATCAGTAGAACAATAGAAGTATCAGCCGAGCCCTGTTTGAATCACCATGACTGAAACTGGGTTCATGCTTGTAACAGGAAATGACAGAGTGCAAAGTCCAATATGGCAGCCAGCTCCGGCTATCAGATTAAAACGCTCCAGTTAAAACTCTGCGTATTATCTAAATTACAAAATCAGATGTTTGCACGATTTTAGAATTGTTTACCAGCCTGCACCATCGCTGTGTATTTATTAAAAGCAGATCAGCCCCAAAGTACATGAGAATTTGAATAATCCTATTAAAAACAGGATCGACAAACAGAGCAGTCTTACAAAGACAAAAAGAACGTGAAAAGAGCGTGTTTCAGCTACTTATGAAACTACAACTCCCAGCATCCCCCAGTCATCCTACAGTTTTGCTCTCACCCTGACATTAGAAAAAGAGTCTTTAATTAAAGCGATACCGATACGCTGCTATAAAAATCATAGGAACGCATCAGTATGAAGTATGTGCTGCACCCGCAATATTTTGCCTCAAATCCCCCGAACCCGCATTGACCCGACCCTCAGACACTGCAGTTTCAGTGACGCTGGGCTGGGGGCGGCACTATCCTTCCATAGGCCGATTACGAATCAAAACACGACTTCAGCCTACTGAAGGATCGCTCCGCCCCCAGCCCAGCGTCACGGAAGCAACGCAGAAGATCCGTTAGTAGTGTGAGCGGTCGGCTGCGCAAAGCGGCTTGAGGCAAAATATTCTGGGTGCAGCACATACTCCATACTCCTATAATTTTTATTGGAACGTGTCAGTATCGCTTTAAATAGGTTTCCTGCAGCAGCAAGCAGTGTTTAGAAGGTCTGTCCCTTTAACCGTTTTGCAGAGGGGGAGGTACAGAAGTGTGACAGAAACAAAGGCAGGAAGTACAGACGCAACTGTAAAAGCAAATCGGTTCCGTAATAGACCCATTGTTTGCAAACAAGCAGGTCCTGATTTACTAATGCTGCACCTTCTTCCTACCTCCCCCCCCTCAATCTCCACCTTCCTCCTACACCACAAAGGGCCCTTTAAAGTCTGAGCTTCACCTGCAACTTAGCAGCAGTTGGCATCAGCCCCACAAGAAACTGACAAGGAAGTTGGATGATTGCCCTGGGAGGGAGTCAGAAGAATGTGTGTAATAGGGACTGAGCGAGGTACAATTCCCTAAGCTCCACATTAACAATAGCAATACACGTTCAGCTGAAGCTGCTGATTAAGCAAGTGCAGCTTTCTCAGCGGCCCCTGTAAACAGATATGCGGCTGCGGGGAAACAGGGCGCCCATGTCCGTACCTCCCAACGTTTTGAAAATAGAAAGAGACAAAAAGATTTAGCGTGTGAATATTTTTGACCACACCCATTCTAAGACCTAATTACCATGTCCATTTTACAAAATTTGGCAGGTTATGAACACATTTCTGGGGGTTTAGGGTCAGGTTTTTTTGCGCTATAACGTTTTGCTAATGAAGGCAAAATTGCTTTATAAGCTGCAAGTCACAGTTTTCTCAAGAGACCTGCTTATCTTAAACAGCTACATTTGTTTCTTTACGTAAACAGGAACACCAAAAAAAGTGTTTTCAAAGGAATGAAAATATCATGTAGTGTTGCCCTGCACTGGTAAAACCGATGTGTTTGCTTCAGAAATAGTGATGGGCGAATTTATTCACCAGTTTCACCACCACCACCACCATTTGCCGCGAAAATTCGCTGACGTCACGATTTTGAGGCCGGCGTCAAAGTTTTTTCGACGGTTCAGATGCCGGCGTCGACGATAAACAGACACCCATTGACTTTAATGGGCGTCGGTGTCAACAATATTTTGGGACAAATTCGCCCATCACTATTCAGAAACACTACTTTAGTTCATTTAAACAAGCTGCAGAGTAGCAATGGCGGAAATTGAAAAAAAGGCTATATGACACAGTGGATAGAACACCATTATGTTCTACAGAGCTTATCTGCGGTGTAACCTGAACCTTTTCTCCTTTGAATGGCTGCCCCCATATTTTTATTACTAATGTTTTCTAACATTGGCAATAAATATCTGGAGAGATTTCTGGAGATGTTGCCTATAGCAACCAATCAGATCTTTGCTTTTGTTTTCTAACTTATAGATGTCTGTTTAAATCTAATTGCCGATTGGTTGCCATGAGCAACATCTCCAGATATTTATCTCCAATGTTGGTAAACATGCCCCTTTAAAACACTTTTTTTTTGTTACTGGTCCTGCCCCAAGTCACATGACTTGGGGCAGCTGGGAAATTGACAATATGTTTAGCCCCATGTCAGATTTAAAATTGAATATAACAAAATCTGTTTGCTCTTTTGAGAAACGGATTTCAGTGCAGAATTCTGCTGGAGCAGCACTATTAACTGATTCATTTTGAAAAAAATTTTTTCCCCATGACAGTATCCCTTTAAATTGTAACAAATGTATCTAAGTGCAGTTGCCACAGTATTCTGGCCTGTCTGCCAAAACATTGTATCTTTTTTTCTGGCTGTTCAGTACAAGAGATCAAAGAGGAACTAGGGACATTTCAGTAACAATCCGGGGCTGCGGGCTGAGCTGTCAAAATCGGGACCGTCCCGCGAAAATCGGGACAGTTGGGAGATAGGCCCAGGTCAGTGATTTACTGGCACCGGCTCGTTGATAGAATGTAGTGAAATCAAAATGACATACATGGGAATCAAGAAACTGAAATTTAGGGACATTAAAAAGTACACAGAAGAATGCAATGTTGCATATGGACAACTGAATAAATGCAATTAGGTCAGCTAGTGAGAGATGACATTTTATTGGAAAGATGGCTAACCATTATACAAATTAGTAATAATTGAACAGCTTAAATGACAACAAAGAATAGTCTAGCCATCGTTCTGCATGACACTGCAGCAAAGCAGACTCCATAGCGGCACACACACAGACAGGCAGCCATATAGCGATGGACTCCTGCCATTTACATTGTCCCTGGTGCAACCCTCGCGGCCTTGTTATCCAGACAACACACAGACTAATGTACAGATTTTAAAACACTTCCAACTTGAAGGGCAAACAACAGACCTCCCCTGGGAGGGGATCAGCGCAGACAGGATCCTGCTGGGCCATTTTGCAGCAAGGAAAAAGAAAATTATGCATATGTAAATGACTTCCATTGTTTCGACCCAGTTAAGTCAATTTCGGGTACAATCGAAGGCTAATCCTTCTATTAGTGCCACCATTCATTTAGTCAAACATCTATTTTAAATATAATCACATTTCTTCTTTCCACTGGTCCTTTATTATGTACGTGTACTACTATCAATTTACAATAAAATGACCCCCCCACCACCCAGCATCCTCTTGATTTCTATAGGAAATAATTTAAACAAGAGTAGATAATTTAAAAGGAATATAAAATAGAATTGTGTTGCTTTCCACTGTACATTAAAGGGATACTGTCATGGGAAAACATGTTTTTCAAAACGCATCAGTTAATAGTGCTTCTCCAGCAAAATTCTGCACTGAAATCCATTTTTCAAAAGAGCAAACAGATTTGGTTATATTTAATTTTGAAATCTGACATTGGGCTAGACATATTGTTAGTTTACCAGCTGCCCCCAGTCATGTTTTCCCATGACAGTATCTCTTTAATCACAATTTCCAAAAGGTATCTGGTGCCTCCCTTTGATTCTACGGCTTACTGGATGTGACTTTTGAAAGTAGCAGAAGCAACCTATTATAAGTCAAGCAGCCAGAGACAGCCATATTGTGCTTCATATTTGCAAAGAACTTTAAAATCAATGTAGATATATTGGAAAGCATAAAGGGATACTGTCATGGGAAAAAAAATTTTTTTCAAAATGAATCAGTTAATAGTGCTGCTCCAGCAGAATTCTGCACTGAAATCCATTTCTCAAAAGAGCAAACAGATTTTTTTATATTCAATTTTGAAATCTGACATGGGGCTAGACATATTGTCAATTTCCCAGCTGCCCCAAGTCATGTGACTTGTGCTCTGCTAAACTTCAATCACTCTTTACTGCAAGTTGGAGTGATATCATACCCCTCCCTTTTTCCCTCCAGCAGCCAAACAAAAGAACAATGGGAAGGTAACCAGATAACAGCTCCCTAACACAAGATAACAGCTGCCTGGTAGATCTAAGAACAACACTCAATAGTAAAATCCATGTCCCACTGAGACACAGTTACATTGAGAAGGAAAAACAGCAGCCTGCCAGAAAGCATTTCTCTCCTAAAGTGCAGGCACAAGTCACATGACCAGGGGCAGCTGGGAAATTGACAAAATGTCTAGCCCCATGTCAGATTTCAAAATTGAATATAAAAAAAAATCTGTTTGCTCTTTTGAGAAATGGATTTCAGTGCAGAATTCTGCTGGAGTAGCACTATTAACTGATGCGTTTTGAAAAAAAACATGTTTTCCCATGACAGTATCCCTTTAAAAATACATTTGCCTTTGATATTTTTTTTGTGTGTTTACATCTCCTTTATAAATGGATTCTATTGTCACAATTTCAAAGGCACAAACCAAAAAAAAACACAGAATCCAGTGTATAATTTTCCCACAGGTTCAGAGGCAACGTGCCTTAGGAAAAAATATTAAAAAAAAGTGCCTTTCACAATGGAATGTTCTGTGATTTAATGAAGCCGTGGTTTCACTTCGCTTTCCCTGCTGTTTCTGAGAACCTGTCACCTTAGACATGGAGGAGAATTCCCCTGCAGTTGCACACCAACGTGTTCTGAATGCAAGCGTGCCTTGACAATTCCGTGGGAAAAGGAACAAAATAAATAAATAAAATAAATAAACATGTCTTCATACAAAAAAAAGAAGCCAGGATGTTCTAGCGAGCATCAAAAATGCACTGTTGCTAGGGAAATAATAGACTTCCTGTTGTAAAATATTCCCCAAGGAGTAACATGACTCCATAAAGGCAAGTTCATGGAAGTTATTGGACTTCCAGGGAAATTATACATCTTCATTTTACAAGAGGGTCCATTAGGTGACATAATAAACAAGTTACAGTGATGCATGAAAAAACAAAGTGATGTATTACAGATGACCAAGCACTGTGTGTAGGGACTTTTGTAAGAAACAGTAACAAGGGGACCCTTGTAATTCCAAATTAGTGAAGGCTGAAGAGGCCTGGTATTAGGGGACTGCTCAAACCCTGTAAACTACAACATAAGAGGGAGAAACAGCGAAGTTTAGAATCTGGTATTTAACTATGTCACTGCATATCAAGCTGCCTGCCAGGAGGTGGAACAGTTGATGGTGCATTTGATTAAGTGGTTGTATGTCTCAGCCATTGTCTTCTGCATGCCTGACCTGCTGATGCATCGCTCCTGCTGTGCAACCAAAGTTCACTTATCCAAACTCTGCTGCCACTGCTCATGATGGATTTGCATTGCCATCAGCTACTACATCACAAACCGGGTCATGGTGTTATGCCTACTAGCTGAAGGTAATCTACCAGATTCCATTTTGGACTCATTTTTGTTAAGGATGTTTTTCTCCTGAACACTCCATCACATTTTGGCTTTTTATTTTGAGAAGCAAATATTAGTCGTGCAGAACCCATTTATTGCTACGCACACCCACCTCATAAGCACAGAAAAAAAAATAAGAATACGTCTTCAAGCACTTTGGTCCTTTTGCCCCATGATTGCTCTTTGTATAATGATGGTGAAGTCTCCATACAGCTAAACTTGCCACCTGATTTTTCTTGCCTGGCTACTACAAATTAAAGGGATACTGTCATGGGAAAAAATTTTTTTTTCAAAACGCATCAGTTAATAGTGCTGCTCCAGCAGAATTCTGCACTGAAATCCATTTCTCAAAAGAGCAAACAGATTTTTTTTTATTCAATTTTGAAATCTGACATGGGGTTAGACATTTTGTCAATTTCCCAGCTGCCCCTGGTCATGTGACTTGTGCCTGCACTTTAGGAGAGAAATGCTTTCTGGCAGGCTACTGTTTTCCTTCTCAATGTAACTGAATGTGTCTCAGTGGGACATGGGTTTTTACTATTGAGTGTTGTTCTTAGATCTACCAGGCAGCTGTTATCTTGTGTTAGGGAGCTGTTATCTGGTTACATTCCCATTATTCTTTTGTTTGGCTGCTGGGAGGGGGGGGAAGTGAGGTTGGTGATATCACTCCAATGTGCAGTACAGCAGTAAAGAGTGATTGAAGTTTATCAGAGCACAAGTCACATGACTTGGGGCAGCTGGGAAATTGACAAAATGTCTACCCCCATGTGAGATTTCAAAATTGAATATAATAAAATCTGTTTGCTCTTTTGAGAAATTTCAGTGCAGAATTCTGCTGGAGCAGCACTATTAACTGATTCATTTTGAAAAAAATTTTTTCCCATGACAGTATCCCTTTAAGTTTCGTGCCAATTCAAAGGAACAGTTCAGCATAAAAATAAAAACTGTGTACATAGATAGCTTGTGGAAAATAAAAAATGTTTCTAATATAGTTAGCCCAAACTAGGCTAGTGTGACTGGATGTCTAACAACACTACTTTTCAGCTCTCTAACTCCAAGTTAGTCAGCGACTTGATGGGGGGCACATGGGACATAACTATTCAATGAGTTTGTAATTGATCCACAGCATGTTGGTTCGATTCAAAAGCAACATATGATCCATGTGACCCCTCCTCACGTCACTGATTGGATACTGACTGGTAATCAATCAATGGAAACCAAGAGAGCTGAAAAGCAGTAGTGTTCTGGCTATTATGTTACACATCCAGTCACTCCAGCCTTTATAAATTAAATTTTTGCCTAACTATATTAGAAATATTTTTTATTTTGCATAGCCTGTTTACCCAGTTTTTATGTATGTACTCAACAATTCCTTTAAAAAGGAAGATAGATAAGTGATATAGGCAGGTGGTAATTAATTGCAGGAAAGGCAAACCTATCTATAGTTATATTTAAAAGGAAGGTTCACTGAACAAAATAAGCTATACCCTATCAATATACGGTCCTCTGCTTACAGGAAACATAAAACCATATCAAGAAATCTTTTTCCATTAATTAACTACACAGAAAGAGAAGGAAATCAGCATATATATTGAGCAGTGATGGGCGAATTTGTCCCAAAAAAATATAAAATTCACAAAGCGCAAATTTTGATGCCGGCATCAATTTGCGGGTGTCAAAATTGACGCCGGCAACAATTCCGACGCCAAGGAAATTTATATTGCTATGTATAACAAACAACTATTTCTTAGGTAACCTTAGCATAAAAATATCTGAATCATAAAACAGGAGGGTGATTTCGACATGCTTGTTTGTTGACAAGAGTCTTGAGATCTACTGATCACCAACTAAAGGTCTACCTTTTGGGCACCCCTGCGCTATATCATACTAAAAGTTAATTCAAAGGTGAACAGTCCCTGTAAGAACGTAACTGCCAAACTCCGGAGATTCTTCATTTCCAGGTTCTTACTGATCTGTACCATGCTGGGTATTTTCCAGCAAAACGTGGCACAGCAAGTTCAAAGCCAACAGAAGCTAATTGATGGAATGACACAAATAGACATAAGTATAGTAAAGTTTATGGTGGCAAAGCTTTACAACCAGTATGTACAGGCTACAGAAAAAATCAAGTGAGTCGTCCCTGCTACGAACTATTCCTTACCAAGCCCCATTTAATCAACTATGACCCCAGTTACATCAGACTGAAACCTCCATAACTCAGTTCCTCGCCTCCATTACTCCGCAAACCCTACTGCCTGCTTCTCGGACTACCATTTCGCAAGTATGAACGGTAAACACCATCTCTATATACCAGTGTAGGATCATGCATGATTTCATCAATAAAGAAACCCATTAAAATAATAACAGCAAATGACAGGGCAACCCAATCTCTCTGCGGCTCCTCCTGACGAATCGTTATGGAAATGTCACGTGAAAAAAATGGTCTGAATTGTTCGTCGCTTTTTATATCGCACAACACATCTGAAAGGGAACAAGAAGATAAGCACAGCACGAGACCAGGATATAAGGAACCTGTCATAGAAGAGCCATTTCTTTAAATAGAAAACTGCCAATAATATCTCAGGAAGCCTCCCTGGGGTAGTTCACTTAGGCTTGTATAGATCAAGCAGAGAAAAGAATATATATATACACGTGTGCCAAGCAAAGAAAGACTATCATAAAGCCTACTACTAGAACAGGTCCTTTTTTTATTTTAAATGTTACCTTTAGAGGTATCATTGAATTACCTAGTCATTCCAACCTGAAACGCTCGGATTAATATAAAGGAATGCTGGTTTTGGGTGTGATTATTCTCCTTTCTTCCCCATTGTCAGGAAAAACTGCACTCGGCACAACCAAGCAGGGATAAAACTGAACAATCTTCCCTCCCCAGCAAACAAAGGAAGAATAAGAGACTTGTGCAGGGCCAGTGGAGATCACGGAGTGGCAAATTCCGGTCTCTCTGATTGGTTGCCGCTTTGTGTCACCACTGAACACTCAAGTCATGATGATTATGATGAATTAGATCAGAAGGCCCCACATTACAGTTGTTGATGGATCCAAGAATGTTTCTAATACAGGTATGGGACCGGTTATCCAGAATGCTCGGGGTTTTCCGGCTAATGGATCTTTCCATAATTTAGATCATACATGCCTTAAATCTACTAAAAAATCATATAAACATTAAATAAACCCAATAGGTTTTGCTTCCAGTAAGTATTAATTATATCTTAGTTGGGATCAAGTACAAGGTATGGTTTTATTATTACAGAGAAAAAAGGGACATTTTTTAAAAATTTGGATTAATTGATTTTAATGGAGTCTATGGGAGACCGCCTTTCTGTAATTCGGAGCTCTCTGGATAACGGTTTTGCGGATAACGGATCTCATACCTGTACAAAGGAGAGTTTAACTTATTCTTAGGAGGGGTAAAAACAGAGACCTACACTGGTGTTTTTTTCTAAAAAATGTCATCCTCTCGACAATTGTGACCTTTGAGAAGCAGCCGCTGCTGCAGACAAGAGTGCTGAAACAATCCTTCTACAGATTTAAAGGAACAGCAACACCAAAAAATAAAGTCTTTTAAAGTAATGCAAATATAATGTTACTGTTGTGCTGCACTGTTAAAACTGGTGTGATTGCTTAAAAAACTATACAATAGTTTATATAAAAAAAAGTTACTGTGTAGCCATGGGGGCAGCCATTCAAAGCTGAAAAAGGAGAAAAGCCAAAGGATACACAGCAGATAACAGAAACTCTATTCCTTACAATGGGATTTGTATCTGTTATCTACTGCATATCCTGTGCTTGAATGGCTGCCTCCATGGCTACACAGCAACTTGTTTATATAAACTATAGTAGAACTTATCTGTTATCTACTGTGTATCCTGTGCTTGAATGGCTGCCTCCATGGCTACACAGCAGCTTGTTTATATAAACTATAGTAGTACTTATCTGTTATCTACTGCATATCCTGTGCTTGAATGGCTGCCTCCATGGCTACACAGCAGCTTGTTTATATAAACTATAGTAGTACTTATCTGTTATCTACTGTGTATCCTGTGCTTGAATGGCTGCCTCCATGGCTACACAGCAGCTTGTTTATATAAACTATAGTAGTACTTATCTGTTATCTACTGCATATCCTGTGCTTGAATGGCTGCCTCCATGGCTACACAGCAGCTTGTTTATATAAACTATAGTAGTACTTATCTGTTATCTACTGTGTATCCTGTGCTTGAATGGCTGCCCCCATGGCTACACAGCAGCTTGTTTATATAAACTATAGTAGTACTTATCTGTTATCTACTGTGTATCCTGTGCTTGAATGGCTGCCTCCATGGCTACACAGCAGTTTGTTTATATAAACTATAGTAGTACTTATCTGTTATCTACTGCATATCCTGTGCTTGAATGGCTGCCTCCATGGCTACACAGCAGCTTGTTTATATAAACTATAGTAGTACTTATCTGTTATCTACTGCATATCCTGTGCTTGAATGGCTGCCTCCATGGCTACACAGCAGCTTGTTTATATAAACTATAGTAGTACTTATCTGTTATCTACTGTGTATCCTGTGCTTGAATGGCTGCCCCCATGGCTACACAGCAGCTTGTTTATATAAACTATAGTAGTACTTATCTGTTATCTACTGTGTATCCTGTGCTTGAATGGCTGCCCCCATGGCTACACAGCAGCTTGTTTATATAAACTATAGTAGTGTTTCTGAAGCTAAAAACACCAGTTTTACTAGTGCAGGGCAACAGCACTTTATATTGTCATTCCTTTAAGACACTTTCAGTTTTTGGTGTTATTGTTCCTTTAAGCAGATCTGCTCAGTGCCCCTGCTCCATTGATCTGAATTCAATCAACCTGCGTGCGGTCACACATAGCGGAGCGGAGGTCAGTGTACTATATTATTACTAGAGAGAGAAAGTATTTAAATATGTGGCTTATTTGGACAAAAGGAAGTCTATGGGAGACTGGCATTCTGTAATTTGGAGCTTTCTTGATAACGGGTTTCTAGGTACAACAGATCATATACCTGTATCTCCATACCTTAATCCTGCTAATGATTTTAGTGTTTCATCTCCAATATGGATTCGTTCAGCCTAGTTCCCACGGTTTTATAAATTAGAGAAAAAAGGAAATCATTTTTAAAAATTAGAATTATTTGCTTAAAATGGACTCTCTGGGAGATGGCCTACCCATTAGTGATGTGCGGGTCACAGGTTCAACCCCATCCGACCCTAACCTGCCCTCATTGCGTCCGTGACTTCCGGGTTCCTTATATAGACCGCCCTACTGATGACATCACAAAATGGGAGGGACTCACGTCTATAAAAGAGAAAGTCGGAAGCCGGCAGTGTAAGGTGGCAGTCGGGGACAGCAGGAAGAAGAGCTTAACCTGGACCCACCCGCCACTGGAGGTGCAAGGTCAGCCCGAACCCGTCCGACCAACGGGTAAAGCAGCGGGTATCGGGCCGGCCCACATATCACTACTACCCATAATTCTGAATTTTCTGCATAATGTGCCTGTATAAGGGATCCCATACAAGCAAATGAAGTTCTTATGTTTGTGTAGTTCGTAAATTTACAGTTAGAACATTTAACCAACTTTACATAGGAGATCTGCACAACATTAGAAAAATCCCGTCGGATTGCGGCAGCATCTGTGCGTTTATGCCGTCCCGCAATCCGACCGCCCGTATTGGATGCATTATGTTCCGATCGTTGGGCTCTAGGGCCCGCGATCGGATCAGCCCAATATTGTCCACCTCAATGTGGGCATATCGGCGAGAGATTTGCTTGTTTGGAGACATCGCCAAACAAGCGCATCCCTACATCTATGGACACCTTTAAGCGTTTGGAAAATAGAGCCGAATAAAACCTGCCGTGTGCAATAACTCCAACAGAAGATTCTGTAGAAGATCCTATTTGAAAACAATATTTTACAAAGCAGACATTTAATAAGCAATGGAGGGGGAGTTGTAATAGTGTAAGATTTGCAACAGGTCTAGTATTCAAAGGCAACCGTTCAAGAGGTAACATGTCGGTCGACTGCTTTATTGGCGGTTATGTGTTACGGAGCAATCTTCTCTGGGAGAAAAAAAAAAAAAGAAAATTTAAGCAAACCAAAAACCCTAGAACTTCCCAGAACACTTGTTGTAGCGCCTATCGATGATGAGAAACAGAATTTACAGAAGCATTTCTTATATATAAGCACACGTAGCAAAATGTAGAGCCTCCATGCCTGAGCCAACAGGGGACCCGACACGTGTTATTACATTGTAAAATACCATTTGGTAGGAGGATAGGGGTGAATGGTTTCTCATGGCCTTTGGAGCTTCCCTCTCAAAAAAAAAGAAAAAAAAAAAAAAGCACAAATCAATTCATTCCTTTCTTTCTCATGCTTCAATTTTAGGTCTAAAAATGAAAAAAATATAAGTCATAAAGCAGCACCAAATCATTTATTTTAGAATGAAAAAAATAAAATAAATAACGAGGGACAAAAATAAGTGAAAGCATGTCACCAGATCAGCTCATTTAACTGTGTATAAACTAATGAGCATTCTTGGCAGCTCCAAATAATAATCTAAATGTTCTATTTACTAGCTTTGCTTTACAGGCTTAATGAGTAATCTTTGCACCTCCCTCCCGCACTATATCAGTGACAACACGCACAACATCAGCGCTTCATTATTTAATCAGAGATTTGCGCAGTGACATGCACGGTTAAATGTTACAATATGTCAGCGGCTAGATAAATTACTATATGATTTCAAAGGTGACAAAGCATAGGTTGTGAACAGCCAATTTAAAGATGGTTGGTACATTTATGCAGTGATTTACCAAATGTCACCGGTTATATGTTGGGAAGTGTAAGGGCTGGACTCCACGAGCGTTTTTCGCCGGATCGATGCCTGCCGATAAAACAAGTTGGATGGAGTCGCACGTGTGAAGATATATTTGGACTGAATGAAGTGTTGCAGGTAAAAACTACATTAAATCCGACGCAACACGACTGTCGGACGCGGAAAGCAGAATCTTCATCCGACAGTCGGACCATGTAGTTGTTAACTCTCTCCACTTTTCATTCAGTCCAATTAGATCTTCAGGCGTGCGACTCCATCCGACTTGTCGCGTGCTTTTTGTCCGCGGGCGCCGAGCCGACGAAAAACGATTGTGGAGTCCAGCCCTAAGGGTAGGACTACACGGACATTTTCCGCATAATCAGATGCGCCGGAAATAAGGTAAGTGAATGCATTGTCGGATGGTGTCGCAGCATTGATCCGTCGCAACACGACTGTGGGAAGCAGACGCACCACGCATCATCTGCAGTTTCGGGTCAGATCAATGCTGCGACACCTTCCAACAATGCATTCACTTACCTTATTTCCATTGCAACTGATTTGACGCCTGCGTTTTTGCGGATCGCGCAGGAAACCGTCCGTGTAGTCCGACCCTTAGAGAAGCAGGTAGAGGCCAGGATGACCGATGTGACCCTTTAAGGCTCGCTCTATATCATACAATTCAGCAACATTTTAGCCATTTAGCGGTTTGATGTTCTACAATACCACCAGTTTATTCTAGGGAGGCACTATAAATGTGTTCCAGCAACGGGTTTGGTTAGCAGACGAGTTCCATTTCAGATAAAAGTTTGCAAATAAAATGCTTGTGACCGTCTTTGCTTTGCAGGCTATGAAATATGGGAATAAGGACACCAATGGAGGCAGATTTAGCAGTTGTTGCCCCATGAAGGATCAACTTTAAAAAGTCTATGACCTTCTCTGAGACCTGATACATGCTACCGAATTCCTAAAAATGTCTACAACATAGTTACACCTGTGTATTGGAGGTTAATTATTTGACCTTCAGAGGAGCGCAGCAAATCACAGACAACACAGCCCTTGTGAAACCATCATGTGACCTTAACAGCAGATGTTAAGTTCCCCTTAAAAGGTATTACAAAAAAAATAAATACAAAAAAAAAGAAATTAAATAAAAAAAAAAGGACCAGAACAAATCCCCACCAACACCTTTCATAACTAGCATTGGCTAGTTTTAAGCCAAAAAAAATGGGGAAATAAATGTAATTTAGTAGCTCAGCGATTGTAGCAAAAGGGCTGAACCACATGGTGTGCCTTTGTCAGATCCGACGTGATGAGAGGAAGTGGATGCGACGAGACGGATGTGCCGAATATCACGGAAGTAATAGGAATGTCGGACCTACAAGCTTGGCGTTTGTATCAGACAGTTGTGTCGTATGCAGGTCCTACATTCCTATTACTTACATTATATTCGCCACATCCGTCTTGTCGCATCCGCTTCCTCTCATCGCATCGGAACAAACCACACCACACCCTGGAGTTCAGCCCATAGAGTTTCCACTTCACCCCTTTAAAAACGTATACATAAGGAATCCACAGCCTGCATGGTTAATTAGCAATTCATTTAGGGCAGAGACAAAAGCTCAGATTCGGGGAGATTTAGTCGCCCGGCGATCACCTCTTCTTCGGGCGACTAATCTACCCAAACTGCCCTTCCCGTCGGCTAGAATGTAAATTGCCGGGGGGATGGCAGTTCAGAGCGCTTCATTTTCCAAAGTCCCCCGGAGTGTCCTCGTGAGATAACTTCGGAAAATGAAGCAATCCAATCGCCATCCTGCCGGCGATTTACATTCTAGCCGTGGGAAGGCAGTTCGGGGAAATTAGTCACCTGAAGAAGAGGAGATTTGTCGCTGGGCGACTAAATCTCCCTGAATCTGAGCGCGTCTCTCTGCCCTTAGATGCATGAAGCATCTAAATGAATAGCTAATTAGTGAAGCAGACTGTGGATTTCATATTCAGTTGAGGTGTAAACCCAATGTAGCAATAATGTGGAAAAGTCTGCTGAGTCATAAATACATTGTATTGTTGTATTTAGCTGATGGCAAAAAGGTGGGAGCTTCCACAAGGCAACTTTTGCAAAGTCTCCATGTGGGTCATATATGTTTCCAAGTTTGCATGAGGTCTTGAAAGCAACAGAAACCAGTCATATGTTTACTCTCAAACAGATAAAAATGTTTTTGCATGAAACTATTTTGTGGGTCGTTTAAAGCCTGAACCACAAAAGCAGAGCAAAGTCTCCCGTGCAGTTAAGCCCTTCGGGTTAGGCAATATGAGCTAATGGGAGGGAGTTACTAGAACAAGCAATATTTACTTTTCTTCTATTTATTAGGTTATCTGCTTCTTCAAATAACGGTCTGGTTTCTGTGAATCACAATCCTGGAGCAAACTTTGCACCTGTTGTGACATGCTCTTTTATCTCCAGACGTATTATTCAAAGATGGATGCCTTGTTAGATACGGCCAGTATCTCTAGGTAAACAGGCTTGTAGATAAGGTTTCAGAATGATCAACTGTCCTGCTCCATTTGCTTACTCAAAAAGCAGCATTCCTGGCTTAATATGATAGAGATTCCAGATACAGAGCTGCTGTTGCTCCTGGCCAAACTGGCCGCTAATTGACCTACGTAAGAGGCCACAACAGTCTCTATGATGAATTTCAGGTTGGAGTGATGGATTTAGCAGGTGGTCAGAAAAAGCTCTTGGTTGAGAACTGCATGGCTCATGGATGCTGCCCTCTCTGTACAGGTCTCCAATAGTTTCTGTAGGTTTTTGGACTAGGCAAAAATTCACGAATATGGTGAACCAACCAAATGAGTGGCTGGTCCCAGGTATGACCAGCTTTAATGTCTGTCAGAAGCCAAGGATCTACTCTGAAGTCTATTGTTTGCATTAGTGTAGCCTGTAGACAGCGGGTAAAGTCACAACATAATAGGGTTAAGGTAATTTTAGAAACGTGGCATGGTTGGACAAGATAATAGAATATCTTAAAAAAAAATGTCATAGATGAGGATCTACAGCTATCAAATGATTAAATAACAGCTATTATCTTTACAGAACGTAGCTTTATTACACTATAAAAATAAATTATACAACCACTCTAATTATTGTTGGCAAATGGGCCAAACCACTTATAGGTCAGCGCAAGATTTCTGCCTCTCTACTACACAGACCATGACAGATCTTACCCCACGCTCGCTGACAAGGAAGCATTAAGCGTCTAGGGGGTTGAAGAAGAAGCTTCAATGAAAATTGCATAACAATTGGAGCGATAATAGATGTTCATCTCCCCCTGCTGCACTGCCTGCTTCAGAGAAAGAAGCGCTTTCCGGGTTCCATCCGTACAAGTCATTCTAATGTGCTGATCAAATACGGAATTCTGATGGACAAGATCAGAAGGATACCGAATAAATGTCACAGTGGAATTTAAATACTGTATTGTCCTCTTTCTCTATATATAGATCTTTTCAGCGTCACGGAATCTAGAGCTTTGTCACCACTTCACCTTCACCAAAGGAAAGCGTTCTATATAATGCACATTCCTCTTCAATGCAAGACACCGAAAATCACATAAGCGTTATGCAAAGATGATCACCCCCAGAAAGCTTAGCTACACTTGTATATTCACAAAACCGGAGAAGAGGCCACCCTGCTGTGTAGGTATCAGCGGATTATTATCACAGATTTTGAAAGCTCTATACATGCACAGAAGGAGACATACAGAATGAGACATTAGATACAGAATGAGACATTAGGCAAAAAGAGAAACCGAGCCGTAAAAGCTTAATGTCTAGGATGAGTTGGCGAGTAAGACAAAGCATGGCATTTTGGCACTTCTGCGTTGCAACCCTATGGAGAGAAAGAGATAATTGGCCTTCAAAACTGGTGATCAGTGCTACTGTAACTAACAATCTATAGTTCTGTTTCTCCGGTAACATCTCTGCAAAGATTTTATTTGAAGTATCAAGGAGCCGACAGATTCCTTGTTTTAATTAGCAAGAAGGAGCACCGCAGCAGCCATTTTTCTCCAACTCCCAGCATCACTCTGATTTATAGATGTTCCATATTAACATGAGCAATCTTTGCTTTAACCCAGCAATTGTTAGCTTTTGCCTAGAATAAGGAAAAGCTTTTGCCTAGAATAAGAAAAGCCAACTGCCGATTGGCTGGAAGGAGGCAAACGTTGCCCTGCTTACAATCATAGTGTCTGTTCATCTGGGGATACAGATATGGGATCAGTTTTCCGGAAACCAGTTTACCCAGAAAGCACCGAAGTACAGGAAGGCCATCTCCCATAGACTCCATTTTATAAAAAAAAAAATATAAGTCAGATGTTTTAAAAAACTTTTTTTTCTCTAATACTAAAACAGTACCTTGTACTTGATCCAAACGAAAATATAATTGACCCTTAAAGGAGAAGGAAAGTTTAAAAACTAGGGACGCACTGAATCCAGGATTTGGTTCGGCCTTTTTCAGCAGTATTCGGATTTGGCCAGAATCATTCTGCCCGGCCGAACCCGAATCTGCATATGCAAATTAGGAAAAGGGAGGGGAATTGCGTGACTTTTTGCCACAAAACAAGGAAGTATAAAATGTTTGCCACTTCCCACCCCTAATTTGCATATGAAAATTAAGGTTCGGATTCAGTTCGGTAGGATTCGGGGGTTCGGCCGAATCCAAAATAGTGGATTAGGTGCATCCCTAGTTAAAACTAAGTAAGCCTCATCAGAAAGGTCTACCTAAATATACCAGTAAACCCTCAAGTTCTGCTCGGAGTCCTCTGTCAAAAGAAACACAGCATTTCTTTCCTTCTATTGTGTACTCATGGGCTTCTGTATCAGACTTCCTGTTTTCAGCTTAAACCTCCTTGCCCTGGGCATGAGCATGCTCAGTTTGCTCCTCTTCCACCCCCCTCCCTTCTCTGCTGTAATCTAAGCCCAGAGCAGGGAGAGACTCAGGCAGGAAGTGATGTCACACCAAGCTAATACTGCAATTGCTATCCTAAGCAAACAGTGAGCTTCTAGAGCTTTACACTCAGGTATGGTAAAACATTCTACATAAATATAGCATTCTATCTTGCACTATTGCAGCTAATCTATTGGCAATAAAATGCCTCCGTAGCTTTCCTTCTCCTTTAATGAAGGCACAAAAAAAGGTCTACTGGGTTTTTTTAAATGTTTATATGATTGTTAGCAGTTAAGATATGAAGATCCAAGTTATAGGAAAGATCTGTTATCCGGAAAACATAAAAAAAAAAAGAATTCCTACTGTAGTTTAGAAGCCCACAACAGTGCCGCTGCATTACAGGGGTACATATCACCATGCCAAATGCAGTGCACAAAATTGTTGACATACCGTACATGTTCAGATTAGAGGAAATTGGTTAAAAAAAAACAGCATTATTATAAAATGTACATTCTGTACTCCAGCATCTCATGGGAAAGAGCACACGGCTTGGGAACAAGACAATCCCCAATTTTCATAAACTGCAGTAATGGACTGGGAAAGCTTAACGACCACATGTCCAGTCACAAGGATAATAAATACATACAGGCAGGCTAACAAACATGAGGATTTAATAGGCAGTCATCGCTAAGATGCAACCCAACTACAGGATTAATGCAAGAGGAGCTGCTGATTTAAGGATTGTAAAAGAAAAATAAAAAATATTGCTCATGTATGTACATAAACAAATGGATCATCAAATAATAAATAGAACAAAACAAATAAAATGCACAAGAGCAGCGTCTTGGTTCTCTGGATTTTGCTCCCTAGACAGGGAATCTGTTTCCCATTAGCAGGACATGGCCACTTAGTGCCGCACATGTGTCGGCCGGGTCATCATCAAAAGCTTTTTCACACCCATATGCCACAGGAAAACCCCCAGCTCTTCGTCCCTAGCACTGGACAATCACAGAGATGTTAATCCTTCACTTATACACTGGGACCACCTCAAACCCCGGCCATCTGTTATCAGAAGACAAGTCTACCTTTTGGTCCAGCAGGAGATCACGGCTTGAACTGGAGCGTCTGGGCTGAGGCACAAACACTTAAGCAAAAGGCCCAGATGAACAGAGACCGGAGATTTGTGACAAATTCATCACAGTCCTGCGAACGCAAACCATGCTGGAAAATCCACATCACTCACATAGGAAGGGACCCATTCCGACATTCCAACTCATATACACTGTACAATACTTCAAGTGCAGACGTGTGGTGGAGTCACTCAACAAACAAAAGAAAAACCCGCTTAATGCTATAGTTATTATGTGGTTTCTTCACCCCTGAAATTCTGGGAATCCGCTTTCTCACCCAAAAGTTGTTTCAGAATTACACAGCAAGAAACGCATTTAATGTACAGGCGATTGCAGTTCCTCACAAAGCTTTGGGTCTAAACCCTCCTGCTCCCCCAAAACTCCATTTCTAACCAATCATCTACCTCTATTCTAGACTGCGAGCCCTTGGGGCAAGGCTTTGTGCATGAACGGAGCTTCACATCCACACTGTTCTAACCCCACACGTTCTGCTTAGGGATCATCACTGTGTATATACAATCCTGCATATACAGTTATAGGATCAGTTATCTGGAAGCCTGTTATGCAGAAAGCCCATCTACCATAGACTCCATTATAATTAGGGATGCACCGAATACACTTTTTCGATTCGGCCAAACCCCCCGAATACCGAACCCGAATTTGTATATGCAAGGGAAACATTTTTTTACTTCCTTGTTTTGTGACAAAAAGTCACGAGATTTCCCTCCCCTAATTTGCATATGCAAATTAGGATTCAGATTCGGTTCGGCAGAAGGATTCAGCCAAATTGGAATCCTGCTGAAAAAGGCTGAATCATGGCTAAATCCCGAACCGAATTCTGGATTACCCTAGGTGCATCCCTAATTATAATCAAATAATTCAGATTTTAAAAAAATATTTCCTTTTTCCTTGTAGTAATAAAACAGTACCTTGTACTTATTCCCAACTAAGGTATAATTAATCCTTATTTGGATGCAAATCAGTCCTATTGTGTTTAATTGATGTTTTAGTAGGCTTAAGGTATGGAGATCCAAATTACAGAAAAACCCCTTATCCGGAAAACCCCAGGTCCCGAGCATCTGTACAAGAGGTCCCATCGCTGTACATATACTGTAATAAGCCGTCTCCCAGTACACCACTAACATCAACAGCTTTGAAAAAGTTTTAATTCATCAATACTTTTTCTGCAAATGCATTTTATTCATGGCATGGGCACAGCATTTACACAGAGCTCTCTGCAACCCTTGGCTTTAAAAACAGTCAAATAAGATACCGTTTTACAATGCCTTGACGTTTATTTCCATACAAGTTACAATGCCTGCGTCTGAATGATTACAGCCGGATATAATGGGTCTTCCAGGAGAAAGAATATAAAATACTGTATGCGTGGACTTGGATTTCTCCGTACTTTAAATAGATCCATTTTGACACTGGCAGTCACGCAGTTTTGAAAATTAAAACGTGAAATGAACAGTGAAAGCAACAGAAGGCGGCTTATCTGGTGTTGTGGATTCAAATTATCGACATTTAAAAATACAACCCAACGCTGCATCGTACCTGTCTACACAGGCTAAAGCCAGCTCTACGGTGCCCCTGCTGGCGGAATAAAGGAAACCCATTGCAAGCTGTCAAAATAAGAAAGATTCTATTGCTAATTAGAACAGGGAGTTTCACATACGATTAGTAATTATGTCTCATAGGTATAGGGGAAAAAAAAAAAGTAATTAGAGACTGAAGTCCACTCAGTCAGCCATGAAAAAAGTGCAGCCACTAAAGCTTGCTGATCATTATAACTCTAATCAAGTGCGGCAAAAAGATTGTAAGCTCAGATGTACATGATTTCACAGTAACCAATATTCTTAGGACTCTAAAATAATTCTAAATTGAAAAGATAAAAATACTATTAAGTGGTCTGTGCACATTCTGTACATTTTCAGGCACAACAAAGCCCTTGTCCGCAGAGCTCACAATCTAAATGTGATGCTCAGGAGAGTTAATGACTTGTTGACACTGCAGATTTAAGACGAATCGCATCCAAATGGTTGGGCGTCTCTATTGAACAGCTGCTTATGGAAATTGATCTTATAGGGCCCCATTATTGGAATAAAAAAACAATACATACTAAGACTATACAGTAAAGGAAATCCATGTTACAGAGAAATAACATTATTTATCTATCTATATATTGTTCTCTCTCTATAACATGGATTTCCTTTACTGTATAGTCTTAGTATATAGTGTCTATAGTTTTTATTTAATATATAGATAGATAGATAGATAGATAGATAGATAGATAGATAGATAGATAGATAGATAGATAGATAGAGATATTAGTCTAGCTGTGGACCCTACATGAACTAAATAGTGTGCATAAAGGAAAGCAGAATTCAGCTATAAATGACAAATGCAGCTTATGTAGAATTGTGTACAAAGGCTGAAACACACAGACATGTCAATAATTAAGGATACATTCAGTTCAGCCTATTTGCCCTCCATGCCAGGATTACAGATAAGCTCTAGACTAGGTTCAATAAAAGATCTCGCTCCCATATTCCCCAATAACAGTCATTTGTTCATCCAAAATATAGATCTCTTTTTCAAATGCATTTTTCCTCCTTTTTATGGGTCTTCCTCTCCCAGCATATTGCAGGAGCTGTCCATGAATCTGTATGATTCTAAGCATTACTCAGGCTGGGAGGGGATTGAAAGAAGGAAAAAAAAAAAAAACAAAAAAAAAAAAAAACACACACACCGCTTTCCCCTGGCATCTACGGCACTGAAACTGCATTACAGGGGAGTGCGACTCCGCCATCCATTATAAAGCTACATTAGAGCCGTGCATGCCATTCAATTACATACATTATCATGCCTCGTTTTACGAGATTCTCCATACTGTGACACACACACAAATAATGCGAGAGAGCGAGCAAGGGAATCAGAGTGAATGTTAAGGCACTAAGATTTCTAGCGGTTAATGTGTGTAGAGGAATAAGGCATTTTAAATTGCAATGACCAAGTATCAAGCAGAGGTAGAAATTATCAAATATACAAGGCACAAGCTGCTCTGCAATTATGCATTAAAAATAAAAAACAAATCTGCGATTGCTCCCACGCCCAGCAATGCCAAAAGAGAACATTCACATCTATTGGCTCGGGTTTAATGATTAGTGCAGCTGGAAGGAGGTAGGAAACGATGCACAGGTGACTAGGAGTAGGTGCAGGAGGAGACTGGTGCCATTATGCGGATACAACAAGTGTTAAAACGGCTCCCGGTAGCTACATGACTGATGCAAGGCAGAGAGTCTCTCCCACACACCAGCTCTACCTCTGATCTTCCTTCTGGGTTGAAAATGAGCATTTTTGATTCAGCAGAGCATATGCCCCCCCCCCCCCCCCCGCATCTTTCATCACCTGCTTTTCTTCCAACCTCCCCCTTTGGTGAATACCAGATCCTCAAAGTTAACTCTAAATGCCGTATGTATAGAAAGCAGAGTTATGCTGCCCAACATTTGATAAATAGATGCTTTGTGTTACACCGTCATATTCCCAATGATTCTTCACAATCCATTGTGCTTTCCCATTGCTGCCGCTGTCGGAATATCACTGCTATCCAACCTCCCTAACCAGGTCCAACTTCGAGAGCCTGAGCACTATTGATATTGTGACTACTTCACCCAATACATGAAGAATGGCCATTCCAAAGGTGGTGCCCATTCAAATGCTACACGTTGTTTGCCGATGATTAGATCCCCCAGCACCGAGCTATCCTTTATTCCAAAAACAATCCCAAAATGCTCAGAGAACTGGATGAAAAATACGACTTCGGCAGGAATTATTTATAAATTGCAACTGCCGACATTTTTTATAAGAAAATTAGGAACTGATCCTGGTAAAAAAACCCAGCCTACACTAAAGTTAATACTTGCCTTGTATTGTAAACATGGAAGCAGCAGCTATAGCCAGAACCAGCAAGTGATGAAAAATGTAACTTATTTAACATATTTCCCATTCCGTTTAGAATAAGAGAGGTTCCACCTAAATATTCGGAAGCATTTTTTTTTGTTACAGTGAAAGCTGTGAAGATGAGGAATTCTCTCCCTGAATCAGTGGTACAGGCTGATACATTAGATAGGTATAAGAAGGGGTTGGATGGTGTTTAGCAAGTGAGGGAATACAGGGATATGGGAAATAGCTCATAGTACAAGTTGATCCAGGGACTGGTCCCATTGCCATTTTGGAGTCAGGAAGGAATTTTTTCCCCCTCTGAGGCAAATTGGAGAGACTTCAGATGGGGTTTTAGCTTTCCTCTGGATCAACTGGCAGTTAGGCGGGTTAAAAAACAAGTTAAAAGGTTGAACTTGATGGACGTGTACCTTTTTTCAACCTAACTTACTATGAATATCTTCAGGTGGGTAAATGATAAAACAAAGCAAACACTTATAGGCAAGGTAGAGAACGTAGGAAAGATGTAGAGATCAGATTGCCAGCTCATAAGCACGGACACCCCGGCCAGACATTCATTAAAGCAGAGGTGATCTAGAGAGATTTACGAACTGTATATATGGAAAGCCGTGACCATCCCACTGGCCGCTACAAAATCAAAGCTATCTCTACAATGGCTGCTCCAACCGGCCTTTCCAGCTATCAGACTCTTTTTCACAAAGATAATAACAACGTGAACAATTTATGCCATAACAGCCTGTGGCAATGTGTGCGTTTGTAGTAAATAGTGGGCACAACCCTCGACTCCCCTGTACGACTACATGTTCCTTTCCCAGTAGATCCATCCACTCTACAAACACACAGGCAGAGAAGCAAACAACTACGTAAAAATGCAAAAACGCCAACAGGTGCGCAAAAATGTAGTCGCTGCTGAATGGACCCACTGGATTATGGAAGGCACAGGAGCTTGAGAAGGTTCCGGTAATTAATCCAGACTCCAGCAAAAATGATTCCCAACAACTGGACGGCACACAGGGAGGTCTGTAGGCTTTTGGGGAAATAAACGGGGACGGATAATAAAGTACACAGCCACCAATAAAGGGGCAAGACCCCCCAACACAGAGTAGAACATGATAGAATACTACCTGTGTATAGTGTGAGTACAACTTACTTGGGGGAAGGCAACAAGAAAAGCAAATACTGTGTAACCAAATGTGCTACAACACACGATTCTGGTTATTACAACTCCAAAACTTTATGCAGAAAGGGAGGACGGCATTTATATATATTACATGGCTAATGTGTCTTGGTCATACGGACTATTAGCAGGGATGATCATGAAGTATCCCTGCAGTTATCAGAGCAGGCTCGCGTTTGGATCACTTATGTGCGGGTTTATCTTTATTATTCTGCACAGTGTATCTTGACAAAAAGAAAGCAGTGCCGTGCGTTGTGCATACAGAAAGGGAGAGTAGAAATGGCTGCAATGTGAACTGGAGAGTCAATGTATTGGATGCAAAATCCAGCGTAGCAAAGCCATTCGTACATTTCTAGCTCACTGCCCATCCGTTTGTGTGTCACCCCCCTACCCCAAGCAAATCCATTTGTGTTCTGTCCACACATCCATTCCCTTAAGAAGAGGGGGGGGGAGGCATCCAGACTCACTGCCATTATTCTAAAGTGCCAACTCACAGGGACTGTTTATTACTGTCAGACTGGGTTATTTGAACGCTGCTCGCTGATTAAAGGCGACTCTTGGCCAATTTGCAATGGGGGGGGGGGAAGGATTGTGTGCTTTGGTTTTAAACACAAGAACGAAGGCATACAAATAGCATTACAGTGAAGCAGCTGGGGAGCCAGATGAAAATATAGAACGTTGGAGGAAAAATAGAATGCAGCAGAAGTAAAATTCTGGAATTGGAAGAGCATTTCAGCAGACATGGCAGAGATCTCCCCGTAGCACCCGGCTCTCCTGCCAGCTGGCTCAGTGCTGCTCGGACACCTGCAAGCGGCATAGAAGTCGCCTCGTCTTGCGACTGGGGGGGAGCGCAAACTACCAAGCCGCCCCTGCAGAATCCCAGAAAGGAGAATCCCCATAAGCAGCGTTATATGTTACTGAGCAACAGTTTTCTTCAGGGCTAATAGAGAAAACATGTCTATCCCTGGAGCAATGCTCAGCCTATGCATCAGAGTCCCTGCCAGTCATTCCTATTCCATGCATTCCCCTCTAGCTGTCCACTGCCTACACCAATGGTCTCCCCAGACCTGCACAGCAAAAGCTCAATTCAATGACAACTGCCCCCCCCCCCCTCTAGATGAATGGCTCCTTAGAACAGACCATGCATATAAGCTCACATCAAATGATATCCTACTCCTGTATCACACTGCTGAAAGATATCCAGTTCTACATGGCTACGAGTAAGTCTAGGGTGCTCTCTGTAAACCTACAGTAAGCCTACAGGCAGCAGGAGCAATACATGGTAAGGGGGCAGCAGGAGCAATACATGGTAAGGGGGCAGCAGGAGCAATACATGGTAAGGGGGCAGCAGGAGCAATACATGGTAAGGGGGCAGCAGGAGCAATACATGGTAAGGGGGCAGCAGGAGCAATACATGGTGAGGGGGCAGCAGGAGCAATACATGGTGAGGGGGCAGCAGAAGCAATACATGGTAAGGGGGCAATATGGGCAATACATGGCAAGGGGGCAGCAGGACCAATACATGAGTCTCTCCTGAGCAGGGTCTACCCCATAACCCCAGTGTCGATCGGTAACTGTTGGAAGAGGGAAGTTGGCACGAGTTTACTGACCCCCCCCCACACATCAAACCCAAGTACCTTGCACAACTCCATTCCCTAAACAGAATAATATGTAACCGTTATCTTCATAGCCTGCCTGGTGTATAGTGCTCTGTACATAGCCAAGTACTGCAGCAGCTTCTGGCAGCAGCATGCAGGGGTTGTATCATTCTCACACAACATCCCATCGCAACCACCGTAGAAAAGCAACCTGCACACTTTACTCTGCTCCACCACTGCCCCCCAATGTTCAAGCCATGCACTCCACTGTGCGGGTTAATTTGTGCGGGTTAATTTGCCCCCAGAATGATACATCTCAGCACCCCAGTGCTTCTATCTTACATGTTATACACTGCCCCCCTATGCTCACGTACAGGGCTTCCCTCTCTGCCATTTTAAATACAATCTAGAGGGTCCATATGGCCATTACCACTACCCCCTTAATATAGAAGTGAAAATAACCCCCACCCCAAGACCTTTGGGTGAAAATGGATAGTGTTCATCTAGTCTGGGGAGGTATAAAAATGTAACACTTTCCAAATTACTTGGGGTGCATTTGGATACCTCTCCAGTGTCTGCAAGATCCAAACACACACAGCACCCCAACACACTCTCTCTTCTGTATGGAACAGGTGGGCACAGCTCACACTCCCCATTTAACTACCACACACAATGGATACAGCCCATCTCCCCATTCAGTTCTGTGTAAATGGGATACAGCGCTCACCCCAATTCTGCTCTATAGTAAGGAGATACAAGTCAACCCCCTTCGCCCTCATTTCTCTAGAATACAGATTAGATTAAAAAAACCTTCACCCAATTTATTTAAATAAATGAGCTACAGCCCCCCTCTCATTTCACCAGAATACAAACATATCCCCCCCATATCCATATTTGTAGACATTGCATCTTGTATTCTGGCTCCAAATATTTAGGATCCCTCTCCTGTTTCTTTAGACTACAAATGAACACTATCCCCCGTATCCATTCAGCAGGGGATCATTAATTGGACTTCTCCCTATTCCCGTGCGGCACAGACTGATATTAGCAGCTCATTGCAGTAGAGTGCAAGCTTCTGTGTTCCATTGATCCAATGTTCTCAGTATCCCCAACACCATAATCCACCCCAAATTCCAAAATTCCCATCCATCTCCCTGTTTGGGGTTACCGCCCTAACTCACAGTGGGGTGCTGTGGGACAGGCTTGCCAGGCTGCAGTCTTCAGATGAAGCCTCGCCAGTGGCTAAGTAGCACATAATAAGCCTCATTACTAAGCAATTGCCGGTGCGATGGAAATGACTTTAGATTGAGAGGATCCCCACTACCCCTAAAATAATAAGAGGGTTCAACAGCGAATGGGGAACCCCAATGAGCCACAGTGTAAGTGGGGGGGGGGGGTTCACTTACATTTGTAGCCGCTTCCGAGCGATTTCCTCCAGGCGTCTCCTCTCTCCCGGCTCTGCATGGAGCTACTCTCCCGTCACATCCACAAAATCGCAAGTCCGGGAACGATAAATCCCCCCCAAACCCACCCAAAATGATTTGATAGAAAAAGAGCAACGAGCGCAAGTTTTCCTCTCTCCCCGGGCTCAGATCAGGCTCCACTCAGGGTCCTTTGAGCTCCGCAGTAGGTAGAACGAAGCTCCCGAGCCGAGGCTGCAGCAGAGCGAGCAGAGCGGACAGAGCCGGAGCTCCAACGCCGGTGTTTGTGCTGAGTGTAAGAGCTGAGAGCAGCGGCCGGTCTCACTCTCGCTCTCTATACGGGGGGAGGAGCCGCTGATCCTTATCAGCTCTCAGCACTGACTCGTTGTTGCAAAAGCGACTTCTGCTGCGTCTCCATGCAGAGCTGATGTGTGCTTGTTATTCCTAACTCTGCAAATGGGGAGAGGAGAGGATCCCCCCCTTTAGCAAATGATGGAAGAGGCTATACTCACCCCCCTCCTTAGCAGAACTTGTTTGATCCCTATTAATGAGGGGTGCTTTGCCCACAACATAGGGGTGTTACAGCTGTAGCCTGGTGCATCTGATGAGGTCCTCTCATTAGTGGCTACAATCTCACTCCTCTCACCGAACCCCCTCTCCTACTGTATGTAATAAGTGAAGGGAATCTTGACAAGCTACAGCTGCTGCAGAACCTCTATGACTCTGATTTAGGGATACAAATATGATACTCACACTCTGGAATATAATCACAGCTCCTCCTGCCTCCCAGCTTTACAATTGATGTAATTTATGTAATAAGGGAAGGCAAGTTGATAGACTGGACAAGCTGTAGCTGCTGCAGAAACTCTTGGACTCTGATTTTAGAGATACAACCATCATACTCAGACTCTGGAATATAATCACAGCTCCCCCTGCCTCCCAATTTATAATTTATGTAATAAGGGAAGGTAAGCTGATAAAGTGGACAAGCTGTAACTGCTGCAGAACCTCTTGGACTCTGATTTAGAGATACAACCATCATACTCAGACTTTGGAATGTAATCACAGATCCCCCTGCCTCCCAGTTTATAATTTATGTAATGTATTTAATAAGGGAAGGTAAACTGATAAAGTGGACAAGCTGTAGCTACTGCAGAACCTCTTGATTTAGGGATACAACAGTACTCTGGGGATTAGAATCACAGACTCCTATTTTTCCACTGTATGTTATTAAGAGATGGCAAGTCCATAAAGTGGACGAGCTGTAGCTGCTGCAGAACCTCTTTGTATGCCTAAATCAGAGTCCATCATAATACTCAGACTCTGGAATATAATCACAGCTCCCCCTGCCTCCCATCTTATAATGTATGTAATAAGGGAAGGCAAGTTGATAAACGGACAAGCTGTAGCTGCTGCAGAACCTCTTGGACTCTGATTTAGGGATACAATCATTATACTCAGACTCTGGAATCTA
This sequence comes from Xenopus laevis, assembly GCF_017654675.1. Classification (NCBI taxonomy): domain Eukaryota; kingdom Metazoa; phylum Chordata; class Amphibia; order Anura; family Pipidae; genus Xenopus; species Xenopus laevis. The sequence goes on from NC_054376.1 coordinate 117,282,015, forward strand.
ATTACAGCTCCCCCTGCCTCCCAGTTTATAATTTATGTAATAAGGGAAGACAAGCTGATAAAGTGGACAAGCTGTAGCTGCTGCAGAACCTCTTGATTTAGGGAAACAACAGCACTTTGGGGACTAGAATCACAGACCGCCATTTTTCCACTGTGTGGACGAGCTGTAGCTGCTGCAGAAACTCTTTGTATACCTAAATCAGAGTCCATCACAATACTCAGACTCTGGAATATAATCACAGCTTCCCCTGCCTCCCATTTTATAATTTATGTAATAAGGGAAGACAAATTGATAAAGTGGATGAGCTGTAGCTGCTGAAGAACCTCTTGGACTCTGATTAAGGGAGACAATCACAGTACTCTGATTAATTTTTCCACTGTGTGTAATAAGAGATGGCACGTTTATAAAGTGGGCAAGCTGCAGTTGCTGCAGAACCTCTTGTATTGGAGGGTTTCTCATGAGTGAGTCAGTTAGCAGAAGGATGGCTTTAATTCTCTTCCCCAGTGGTTCCTCAATGACTGGCATGTTTACTATTGTTACAAGTAATGCCACTAAGACGGTTCAACAGCTGCTGCTTATTTAATGGGGACGGAGCACTTTAATATCTTTGTCAGAACTGATTGTGCACCCCACACATGGATGTGTTTTAGGGCTCTTACAGACAAGCGGTTTTTAGCTGCACTCCGGTTTCATGAGTTCAGTCGCAGGCGAGCGCAGGAGTAGACGCACTGAATTATTTTCAATGGGGATGTACTCACACAGACGCATATAAGCGCCAAAGGTAGGTTGGGACACAGCATGTTGCATTTTTCCTGCGTTCGAAGCTTACATGCGTCTGTGTGAGTACAGCCCCATTGAAAAGAAATCAATGCGTCTACTCCTGCGCTCCCCTGAGGCTGAACGCATGAAACCGAAACGCAGGGGAGGCAGGTAAAAAAAAAAAGAGCCCCAAGGCTGTGCAGCAGAGTTTCTGTCTCTTGATGGTTAATCATGTTTGCATCACACCCACATGCTGCGTCCCACCTGCATTTGGCGCATAAATGCGTCTGTGTGAGTACAGCCCCTTCACAATAATTGAGTGCGTCTACTCCTGCGCTCCCCTGCGGCTGAACGGAAGAAAGCGCAACACAGGTGAGCGCAGGAAAAAACGCCCGTGTGCAAGAGCCCTTAGAAGAAAGTCAGCAGGTTGTGTTTCTTTGAAGTCATAGGGGGGAACCAATTAAATTTATCTAAACTAACACCTTTTTTAGGGCTCTTACACACGGGCGCTTTTACATGCGATCCACTTTCTTCCGTTCAGCCGCAGGGGAGCGCAAGAGTAGACACACTCAATTATTGTCAATGGGGCTGTACTCACACAGACGCATGTAAGCGCAAAACGCAGGTGGGGACACAGCATTTTACCTGCGTTTGGCGCTTACATACATGCTGTGTGAGTACAGCCCCATTGACAATAATTGAGTGCGTCTACTCCTGCGCTCCCCTGCGGCTGAACTGAAGAATGCGCAACGCAGGGGAGCGCAGGTAAAACCGCCCGCGTGTAAGAGCCCTTATTTAGCCATTTGATATAAAAGAGGTAAACGTAGCAATGGCAGCTGCAGGCCCCATGACCTGCTGTGAATCCACATCTAATTAAATCAACATGTTGTACTGCTAATGAGCAATTGAATTAGCATGCGGCTGCAGCCTGCACTGCTTCTATGTAGCCATGCAATGTGGATTGTACATGACACAGACAGACTTTACCTGCATGTCTGATGCCTTTGTTTGTATTATGTATCTCCAGCTATAATAACAAGGCCACATGTAATTAACCCCAAAGATGCCATATGGTGTGCTTTTCAGCATATCTCTGGTGATTAAATCAATGCAAAATCAAGCATTCCTGTAAATAAAGCCTGGGAATTCAGGGCTATTTAATGCACTTGCACATCATCTTCTCTTCATTCCATACCATTTGTTCAGCCCCGGCTCCTGACTGAGTTGATTGACAGCTGTGGGTTTTTTTTCCCCCCTCCCGCAGTCGTCATTAAGTGAGCTGACATAAAAACAAACAATTTATTCTTTCCAAATTTAGATGTTTGCTTCTCCTACACCATCAAAATCCTCCATGTTCCAGAAAGTGAGAATCATGTGTTTATTTTGTACCTATTCTGGGGGGGGAGAAACAAAGTTGAGATACAGAAATGACATCTAGGTGAGGTTGAAATGAACTTGCTTTCTTTATAACCAATATAAAACCTCCTGGGTGGATAACTAGTTATTAATTTAAATTCATACTACAGTCTGCAGCAGGCATAGTGAGCTGCTCATTAAGTATGCTGCAGGGGATTTAGTATGTGTCTGGTTTTAGGGTTTCTATTTGGTTACAGGTATGAGATCTGTTATCCAGAAAGCTCCCATTGAATCCATTTTAAGCAAATACTTCCCATTTTCTTTGTTATAATAATAAAACAGTACAGTGTACCGGGGAATAACTGAGCTGCATGGATCCATATTGGAGACAAAACAATCCTATTGGGTTTATTAAATGTTTTAATGATTTTTAGCATACTTTAGGTACAGTGATCCAAAGTACAGAAAAACCCAGGTCCCAAGCAGTGTTGGACTGGCCCACCAGGATACCAGGAAAACTCCCGGTGGGCCAAGGTGTCAGTGGGCCCTCCTGCTTCTAAACATTTGGCTTATTTCATGGCCATTCCCTATTTCTATGAGAATAAAGAGGCTAAATAGGTGGAATAATAGATTATAATATGTAAAGAAAAGAGAACAGGAGAATAGAGGTCGAGTAAGTAAAGGAAGAAAACAATACTTAGAGTGGGCCCCTGGTCTAAAGGTTTTTGGGTGGGCCCCTGGACTAAGGGTTTTTGGTGGGCCCCTGGTGTCCCAGTCCGACACTGGTCCCAAGCATTCTGGATAATAGTTGATACACCCAATTATCTGTAAGGGCTCTTAGGATAGGACTACATTGACGTTTTCGGCACGATCCAACGGGCTGCGACAAAACATCTGCAACAAATTGCATGTGACGGAAATAAGGTAAGTGAATGCATTGTTGGATAAAGTCGCATCGTTGATCTGATGCGACACGATTGTCGGATGCAGACGCAGTCATGACACAGTCATGTCATGTCGGATCAATGCTGCGACACCATTCGACAATGCATTCACTTACCTTATTTCTGTTGCATAAGATTTGTCGCAGCGTATCGGATTGCACCGAAAACGTCTGTGTAATCCTACCCTGACAGACAAGCGATTTTATCTGTGCTCCCCTGCGTTCCTGTTTCATGCGTTCAGCCGCAGGGGAGCACAGGAGTAGACGCACTGAATTCTTTTTAATGGGGCTGTACACAGACGCATGTAAGCGTCGAACGTGGGAAAAATGCGACATGCTGCGTCCCAACCTGCGTTCGTCACTTACTGCATCTGTGTGAGTACAGCCCCAATGAAAAGAATTCAGTGCGTCTACTCCTGCGCTCCCCTGCTGCTGAACGATTGAAACCGGAATGCAGGGGAGCGCAGCTAAAAACGCTCCTCTGTAAGAGTCCTATGTTTGTAAGGGGATCAATAGGTGCACAGAAGGGAGTGGTTCTGTATTTAGCAGTAACGTAACTTGGTGGGCCCTGGTGCGAGCCTTGCAGACTGGCCCGCCCCCACCCTCGAGTGCGCGATTTTTCTGTGCCGCTGCAGCCGACTCCAGCCAGCTGCAGCGCACACGATCTTCCGGGGGTGCCCTGCGGGGGTGTGGGCCCTGGCCCATTTGCACCCCCTGCTCCCCAGGTAGTTACGCCCCTGGTATTTAGCAAAACTATGGTACAGGTGTAGGATCTAATATCCAGAATTTTAAAGACTTGGTATTTTCCGGATAAGGAATCTTTCTGTAATTTGGATCAACATACCTTCTAACAATCCTTTAAAAGAGACATTTTGTGTAAAAAAATAAGAATGTACCAGAACATCATACTAATTTAGATATAGAAGAATTGTGCTTAAAAAAGTAGTGTTTCAGGCTGATTTATTGGATATTTCTGCAAAAACCCTAATAATCCCTCCTTTCCCTTCCACTTCCTGCTCCCTGAATTCCCAGGCTGTGCAGGGGAGCCGGTGGCTCTCAGCTCACTGCACTGTAGGACAGGAACCAATCAGCAGCTAGCAGGACCTGATAGGGAACTGAAGCCTGTCTGTGCTTGTGTGACTGCAGGGCTGTGATTGGCTGTCCGCCTCCTACTGTGCTTCTGACAGGGACAGTTAGGACTAGAGATGTCGCGCGACGTTCGCCATTTTGGGTTCGCCATTGTTGGCGCTTTTTTTTGCCCTCTCACCCCAGACCAGCAGGTACATGGCAGCCAATCAGGAAGCTCTCCCCTGGACCACTCCCCTTCCCTATAAAACCGAAGCCCTGCAGCGTTTTTTCACTCTGCCTGTGTGTGCTGAAGAGATAGTGTAGGGAGAGAGCTGCTGCCTGTTAGTGATTTCAGGGACAGTTGAAAGTTTGCTGGCTAGTAATCGTTTTGATACTGCTCTGTTATTGGAGGGACAGAAGTCTGCAGGGGTTTGAGGGACATTTAAGCTTAGGTAGCTTTGCTGGCTAGTAATCTACCTTCTACTGCAGTGCTCTGTATGTAGCTGCAGTGGGCAGCTGTCCTGCTTCTGATCTCATCTGCTGACTGCTGCAATAACAGTAGTCCTTGTAAGGACTGCTTTTATTTATTTTTTTGTTGTTTTACTACTACTACTACTACTACTACTATAAGAGCCCAGTGCTATTAGTCTAGCAGTGTTGGGGAGTGGGACTGGTGTGCTAATCTGCTGCTCCTAGTAGTTCAGCAGCACCAACTTTAATTTTTTTTTTTAATATTCATTTTTTTTTTATTTTACTTTTTTTTATTTTACTACCGCTGTAGTAGTGTATAAGTTGACCTTTTAGGCATTATTTGCCCTGTAGGCATTATTTGCACACTGTTTTCTTCAACCCGCCATCGAGCTGTGTGACCTTGTTCACATTCTGTCTAAATATCCATAATATTACCGTCTCCAGAAAAAACACCGGAGTCACTTTTTTCAAGCAGCCATAATATATTTTACGTAATCCGTATCCACCGCTGTAGTAGTGTATACGTTGGCCTTGTAGGCATTATTTGCACACTGTTTTCTTCAACCCGCCATCGAGCTGTGTGACCTTGTTCCCATTCTGTCTAAATATCCATAATATTACCGTCTCCAGAAAAAAACACCGGAGTCACTTTTTTCAAGCAGCATTCATATATTTTACGTAATCCGTATCCACCGCTGTAGTAGTGTATACGTTGGCCTTGTAGGCATTATTTGCACACTGTTTTCTTCAACCCGCCATCGAGCTGTGTGACCTTGTTCCCATTCTGTCTAAATATCCATAATATTACCGTCTCCAGAAAAAACACCGGAGTCACTTTTTTCAAAGCAGCATTCATATATTTTACGTAATCCGTATCCACCGCTGTAGTAGTGTATACGTTGGCCTTGTAGGCATTATTTGCACACTGTTTTCTTCAACCCGCCATCGAGCTGTGTGACCTTGTTCCCATTCTTTCTAAATATCCATAATATTACCGTCTCCAGAAAAAACACCGGAGTCACTTTTTTCAAGCAGCATTCAATTATTTTACGTAATCCGTATCCACCGCTGTAGTAGTGTATACGTTGGCCTTGTAGCATTATTTGCACAGTGTTTTTCTTCAACCCGCCATCGAGCTGTGTGAGCTTGTTCACATTTTGTCTAAAATTTGATAATATTATCGTCTCTAGAAAAACCACTTGAGTTACTTTTTTTCAAAGCAGCATTCATATATTTACGTAATCCGTATCCACCGCTGTAGTAGTGTAATACGTTGACCTTGTAGGCATTATTTGCACACTGTTTTCTTCAACCGCGCCATCGAGCTGTGTGACCTTGTTCACATTTTGTCTAAATATTGATAATATTATCGTCTCTAGAAAAACCACTTGAGTTACTTTTTTTCAAGCAGCATTCATATATTTTACGTAATCCGTATCCACGCTGTAGTAGTGTATACGTTGACCTTGTAGGCATTATTTGCACACTGTTTTCTTCAACCCGCCATCGAGCTGTGTGACCTTTGTTCCCATTCTGTCTAAATATCCATAATATTACCGTCTCCAGAAAAAAACACGGAGTCACTTTTTTAAAGCAGCATTCATATATTTTTACGTAATCCGTATCCACCGCTGTAGTAGTGTGATACGTTGGCCTTGTAGGCATTATTTGCACATGTTTTCTTCAACCCGCCATCGAGCTGTGTGACCTTGTTCCATTCTGTCTAAATATCCATAATATTACCGTCTCCAGAAAAAAACGGAGTCACTTTTTTCAAGCAGCATTCATATATTTTACGTAATCCGTATCCACCGCTGTAGTAGTGTATACGTTGGCCTTGTAGGCATTATTTGCACAGTGTTTTCTTCAACCCGCCATCGAGCTGTGTGAGCTTGTTCACATTTTGGTCTAAATATTGATAATATTATCGTCTCTAGAAAAACCACTTTGAGTTACTTTTTTTTCAAGCCAGCATTCATATATTTTACGTAATCCGTATCCACCGCCTGTAGTAGTGTAGACGTTGACCTTGTAGGCATTATTTGCACACTGTTTCTTCAACCCGCCATCGAGCTGTGTGACCTTGTTCACATTTTGTCTAAATATTGATAATATTATCGTCTCTAGAAAAACCACTTGAGTTACTTTTTTTCAAGCAGCATTCATATATTTTACGTAATCCGTATCCACCGCTATAGTATGTGTATACGTTGACCTTGTAGGCATTATTGCACAGTGTTTCTTCAACCCGCCATCGAGCTGTGTGAGCTTGTTTCACATTTGTGTCTAAATATTGATAATATTATCGTCTCTAGAAAAACCACTTGAGTTACTTTTTTCAAGCAGCATTCATATATTTTACGTAATCCGTATCCACGCGCTGTAGTGAGTGTATACGTTGACCTTGTAGGCATTATTTGCACACTGTTTTCTTCAACCCGCCATCGAGCTGTGTGACCTTGTTCACATTTTGTCTAAATATTGATAATATTATCGTCTCTAGAAAAACCACTTGAGTTACTTTTTTTCAAGCAGCATTCATATTATATTTACGTAATCCGTATCCACCGCTGTAGTAGTGTATCGTTGACCTTGTAGGCATTATTTGCACACTGTTTTCTTCTCAACCGCGCCATCGAGCTGTGTGACCTTGTTCACATTTTGTCTAAAATATTTTATAATATTATCGTCTCTAGAAAAAAACCACTTGAGTTACTTTTTTTCAAGCAGCATTCATATATTTTACGTAATCCGTATCCACCGCTGTAGTAGTGTATACGTTACTTTGTAGGCATTATTTGCACAGTGTTTTCTTCAACCCGCATCTAGCTGTGTGTATTATCGTTTCCAGAAAAACCAACTGAGTTTTTGTTGTTGTTGTTGTTTTTAAAATAATGCCAGGCAAAGGCAGGCCGCCACGCAGAGGCGTGCTAGGGGCCGTGCTGCTATGCAATCCTGTGGCCCTAGCAATTGCCCAGTTTTAAAAAGCCAATGACCCTGACTCCCAAAATGCTGAAGAGGTAGTTGACTGGCTTACACAGCACACCCCATCCTCTACCGTTTCTAACTTTACCACAACATCCTCCTCATCCTCCACTGCTATGGCCACCCCACGTAACACTTCCTCCTCCACACCGGTGCCCCTTTCTTCACTGGGGTCAGAGGAGTTATTTTCCAATGAGTTTCTTGAAACTGAGGTAATGCGCAACCATTATTGCCAGAAGAAGATGAAGGAGATGAGGACCTTACACCAGATTTAATTCTGGCAGAGGAACACGATAGAGATGGACATAATGAGTGATGAGGAGGAGTCCCCGCTGTGCTGCTTCCTTCTGTGATGTGTCAGAAGAAATTGGATGCATCTGAGGAGAATGATGCTGAGGAGATGATGTTTTGTGGGTGCCTAGTAGAAGAGAGCAAGAGGGGGTAGTTCAGATGGAAGACGGAGAGTCAGAGAGGCAGTAGGAGAATAAGACTTAGAAGAACAGGGAGGACAGCCCGCAGGGATCAGCAGGGCAACAACATGTATCGGCACCTGTGTTCAGCCGGCCAACGCACCCGCCATTGCCCGCCAATACCGCCAACTCCGCCAACTTCTACTGTTACGCCGTTCGCAGATGGCACACTTCCAAAAAAGTCAGCAGTGTGGGATTTTTTAATGTGTGTGCCTCTGACAAAAGCATTGTAATTTGCAATGAGTGCAGTCAGAAACTGAGCCTTGGTAAGCCCAACAGCCACATAGGTACAACTTCTATGCGAAGGCACATGAGCGGCAAGCACAAAGCACTTTGGGAGGCAACACCTCAAAGGCAACAGGCAAACAAACTAAAAGCCACACTCCTTCTGGTCCAGCATCTTACTGCTCTACCTCTGCTCTCCTTGACCCGTCTGAACCACCCTCCACTCCGCCTTCCACTTGACCACCTGTTCCCATTCCCAGTCATCTGCCACCAGCCAAGTTTCTGTGAAGGCCATGTTTGAGCGTAAGAAGCCAATGTCTGACTGTCACCCCCCTGCCCGGCGTCTGACAGCTGGCTTGTCTGCACTCTTAGCCCGCCAGCTTTTAACCATACCAGCTGGTGGACTCTGAGGCCTTCCGCAAATTTGTAGCAATTGGGACACCGCAGTGGAAGGTACCCCAGCCGCAATTTTTTTCTAAAAAGGGAATACCACACCTGTACCAACATGTGCAGAGCCAAGTTACCGCATCTCTGTCACTTAGTGGTTGGGCCAAGGTCCATATGACTACTGACGCATGGTCCTCAAGCATGGTCAGGGCAGGTATGTCACCTACACTGCCCACTGGGGTGAACTTGGTAATGGCTGGGAAGCAGGGAATGGGTAGCTCAACAACAACAGTGGAAGTTGGTGTCACCGCCACGGATTGCACGCGGTTCTGCCACCACCTCTACTCTCCATCGCTCTCTACCTCGTCTTCTTCTTCTTCTACTTCTGCTGCTGGGTTCTCCTTCTCCTCCTCCACACCTGTGCACCCCCAGCTCCCCCTAGGCTATTCGACCGTGCCAGGTACGCCGTTTGTCACGCTGTCTTGGGATGACGGCTGGGAAAGCAAAAACCATACCGGATCTGTACTCCTGTCATCTCTGCAGTCACAGGCCGATCGGTGGCTGACCCAACACCAACTGCAGATCGGAAAAGTGGTGTGTGACAATGGAAGCAATCTGTTGGCAGCGTTGAGACTAGGCAATTTAACACATGTGCCCTGCATGGCACATGTGTTAAATTTAATAGTCCAACGTTTTGTCTCCAAGTACCCAGGATTCCAGGACGTTCTCACCCAGTCCAGAAAGGTGTCGGCCCATTTCAGACGTTCCTAACACAGCCATGGCACGCCTTGCTGACATTCAGCAGCGCTACAACATGCCAGTCAGGCGTTTGATTTCTGACAGCCAGACTCGCTGGAATTCAACGCTCCTTATGTTGGAACGTCTGCTGCAACAACAAAGGCCGTCAACGAGTACCTTTTTGAACTGGGTGGTAGGACTGGATCTGCACAGCTTGGGGATTTTTTTCCCCCGTTACTGGGTGCTTTATGCGCGATGCCTGCAGGCTCATGCGACCTTTTGAAGAGGTGACAAATATGGTCAGTCGCACCGAAGGCACCATCAGCGACCTAATACCCTTCGCTTTCTTCCTGGAGCGTGCCGTGCGACGAGTGACAGATGAGGCTGTAGACCAGCGTGACGAGGAGCTGGAAGCGCACGATTTCTGGTCGGAATCACCAGAACGAACCCAGGCACCTGCTGCAACGCAGGGAGAGGTGCCAGAAGTGGAGTCAGAGGAGGAAGGTGGCTTTGTGGAGGAGGAGGAGGAGGACCAACAGGAGCAGGCTTCCCAGGGGGCTAGTGGTGACCTTTTGGGGACCCCTGGTCTTGTACGTGGCTGGGGGGAGGAGACCGTGGATGATGCAGTCCTTGATAATGAGGAAGCGGAGATGGATAGCTCTGCATCCAACCTTGTGAGAATGGGGTCTTTCATGCTGTCATGCCTGTTGAAGGACCCCCGTATCAAGAGGCTTAAGGAGAAGGACCTGTACTGGGTCGCAACGCTACTAGACCCTCGGTACAAGCATAAAGTGTCAGAAATGTTACCAACATACCACAAGTCCGAAAAGATGCGGCATTTACAAACCAGCCTGCAAAACATGTTGTACAATGCTTTTAAGGGTGATGTCACTTCAGGAACTCATCAACATTCCAGGGGCAGAGGTGCCAGTAATCCTGCCACGAGCACACCTGCAAGGACAAAGCCCTTTGGCCAGTCTGTAACGTCAGACATGCAAATGTTTTTCTGTCCAAGGCAGCGCCACAACCCTTCTGGATCCACCCTCAAAGAACGCCTCGACCGGCAGGTAGCGGACTACCTGGCATTAACTGCAGATATCGACACTCTGAGGAGCGATGAACCCCTGGACTACTGGGTGCGCAGGCTTGATCTGTGGCCAGAGCTGTCACAATTTGCCATGAACCTCTTGTCTTGCCCAGCCTCAAGTGTGCTCTCAGAAAGGACCTTCAGTGCAGCAGGAGGGATTGTAACTGAGAAGAGAACTCGCCTAGGTCACAAAAGTGTCGATTACCTGACCTTTATTAAAATGAATGAGGGGTGGATCTCGGAGGGTTACTGCACGCCGGAAGACTTGTTCTGACTTCTATGCAGCTGTCCTTCTCTTCAAGCCTCATGACTCCACACACAGCTGTCCTTTAGCGTCCTCCTCCTCCCTCCGCCACCGTTACAAACTAGGGTGCAAACCCTACTGGTTTAATTTTTTCTGGCCTCTGTGCTTCAGTGGCTGCAACCAAAAAAACTGGGCAAACAATGTCTACAAGGTCAACGTATGGCAAAAAATGACTATTTTCAGCATTTATATGGCATATTTTTTCTGGCAACTGTGCTTCAGTGGCTGCATCCAAAAAAATGCATATTTTCTGCATTTATATGGCATAATTTTTCTGGCCTCTGTGCTTCAGTGGCTGCAACCAAAAAAATGCATATTTTCTGCATTTATATGGCATAATTTTTCTGGCCTCTGTGCTTCAGTGGCTGCAACCAAAAAAATTTATATTTTCAGCATTTATATGGCATAATTTTTCTGGCAACTGTGCTTCAGTGGCTGCGACCAAAAAAATGACTATTTTCAGCATTTATATGGCATATTTTTTCTGGCCTCTGTGCTTCAGTGGCTGCGGCCAAAAAAACTGGGCAAACAATGCCTACAAGGTCAACGACGTTGACCTTGTAGGCATTGTTTGCCCAGTTTTTTTGGCCGCAGCCACTGAAGCACAGAGGCCAGAAAAAATATGCCATATAAATGCTGAAAATAGTCATTTTTTGCCATACGTTGACTCAACGTATATGGCAAAAAATGACTATTTTCAGCATTTATATGGCATATTTTTTCTGGCAACTGTGCTTCAGTGGCTGCGACCAAAAAAATGCATATTTTCTGCATTTATATGGCATAATTTTTCTGGCCTCTGTGCTTCAGTGGCTGCAACCAAAAAAATTTATATTTTCAGCATTTATATGGCATAATTTTTCTGTCAACTGTGCTTCAGTGGCTGCGACCAAAAAAATGCATGTTTTCTGCATTTATATGGCATAATTTTTCTGGCCTCTGTGCTTCAGTGGCTGCAACCAAAAAAGTTTATATTTTCAGCATTTATATGGCATAATTTTTCTGTCAACTGTGCTTCAGTGGCTGCGACCAAAAAAATGCATATTTTCTGCATTTATATGGCATAATTTTTCTGGCCTCTGTGCTTCAGTGGCTGCAACCAAAAAAATTTATATTTTCAGCATTTATATGGCATAATTTTTCTGGCAACTGTGCTTCAGTGGCTGCGTCCAAAAAAACTGGGCAAACAATGTCTACAAGGTCAACGTATGGCGAAAAATGACTATTTTCAGCATTTATATGGCATATTTTTTCTGGCAACTGTGCTTCAGTGGCTGCGTCCAAAAAAACTGGGCAAACAATGCCTACAAGGTCAACGTATGGCAGTTGTTTAAAGAGAACAGTAGATTACTAGCCAGCAAAGCTACCTAAGCTAAAATGTCCCTCAAATCCCTGCAGACTTCTGTCCCTCCAATACAGAGCAGTATCAAGCAGATTACTAGCCAGCAAACTTACTATCATCTGTCCCTGAAATCACTAACAGCTCTCCCCCTACACTATCTCTTCCAAGCACACACAGGCAGATTTTTCAGATACATTTTTGCCCTTGATCCCCCTCTGGCATGCCACTGTCCAGGTCGTTGCACCCTTTAAACAACTTTAAAATAATTTTTCTGGCCAGAAATGTCTTTTCTAGATGTTAAAGTTCGCCTTCCCATTGAAGTCTATGGGGTTCGCGAACCGTTTTTTTCCGACGTTCGCTACATCCCTAGTTAGGACACGCCTCATTTGAAACACAGACAGGGACCAGAGAACATCTATAGGGAGCTCCAATAAAGGAGCGATTTTTAAAGATAATATTAATTTTTAGCATCATGTAAAAGCAACACCATATATTACTCATAATTACCTACAAAATTAGGGTTTTTTTTTTCAATTATCCAATGTCTCCTTTAACCATCCCATAGATCCCATGATCCGCGGGAACAGGTGCAATAAAGGAGCAGACAATGTGCGACATGAATGAAAATCCCCTGCTCGTTCAATATTCTGTAACAACATTTCTACATTCCAGCGGCAGAATGGGAGATGATTCTTAATGGCTGTGGGCTGTGTTTTCTTAATGGCTCTGTAGTGAGAAGATATTGTACATTTACCGGAGGAGACAATAAAGTGCTGGGTGTGATGTCATCTTATTTGGCACTGACGGTGTTAACTGGCAGGAGGGAGGGGTGGGGAGATTGCTGGAAAATTGCTGGAAATCATGATTAACTTGATGCCAGAGAAATGTGTAACAGCAGTAAGCTCTGAGCCAAAAGAAAGGATGAATATGGCTCTCCTTAACTACACATTTAAATAGGCACAGTCAGACCCTGCTCCGCAGAGCTTACACTCTAAGGGGGTATCTAAGACACAAAGAGCTTGGGTGACTTATCCAGGGTCTCAAGCAAGTAAACATCAGGGATTGTAGTCAGGAATTAAACCCATAAATATCCAATGACTTAACCCACTGGGCTTTACTAGGTCTAAACCCAGAAATAAAGATAATCAGGATGTCAATGTAATAAAACACAGATCACGTTATCTCCTGTGTAAGATCCAATAAAAAAAAACAGGCCTATGGTACATTACTCAAAGTGTAATTACTCTATAAGACCTTCTGTGTCCCCCCTCCCGACAGGGCCCCGTACTACAAAATTGTGGAGGCCCCGCCCTCCCCTGTCCCAAGCCCCCCCCAGATCCCGCTCACTCTACATCACAGTTAAAAGACCACACAGACATCAGCACTAAAAAGGGTAACCCCCCCTAAGTTATAAAAAGCTATTGCTGACCAGCGCCCCCCTATAAGTTAAAAAAATACATTGGCGCAAGGGCCCCCCTTACAAGTTAAAAAACAGAATTGTGGCCCCAAAGAGTATTAAAATAATACATTGGTGGCCAGGGGTTAAAAAAAACCAAAAAAAAAAACCACATTGGTGTTCAGAGGAATTGAACTCATGGCTTCAGGACTTCAACTTCGCCTCCTTTCGTGACTTTGGGTCTTTTCGCCTCTTCAGGACTTCAATTTCGGCTGTTTTCGTGACTTCAGGTCTTTTCGCTGCTTTGGGACTTCGGCTGTTTTTGTGAATTTGGGTCTTTTCGCCACTTCGGGACTTTGGCTTTTCGGCACTTTTGCATTCAGGATTTCGGAAGGAGACGGCACGGCTTCGGGCATCGGTGCTGTCAAGGGGGGCCCGGCTCTTTCAAAAGTTCAGCAACGCCGGGCCCCCCTTCAGGCCCGGGCCTGGTACATTCGTACCCCCTGTGCCCCCCTGATGACGACCCTGCCCCGACAGCTGCCTGATTTTTGTGTCTGTGTATCAGCTTTCCAATCAGCCAATTTTACTAGTTGAGCCACAGACACAGTATAATGTCATCTGAAAATAATACAGAGTGGGTTCTGCCTTTCCACAAGTAAGAAAAGTGGGACAGAGCCACTTCAAGGGCTCTTACACACGAGCGGTTTTACCTGCGATCCCCTACGTTGCGCTTTCTTCCATTCAGCCGCAGGGGAGCGCAGGAGTAAACGCACTGAATTATTGTCAATGGGGCTGTACTCACACAGACGCATGTATGCACCGAACGCAGGTAAAATGCAACATGCTGCGTCCCAACCTGCGTTTGCCGCTTACATGCGTCTATGTGAGTTTACTCCTGCAGCCGAATGGAAGAAAATGCAACGGGTGGAGCGCAGGTAAAACTGCTCGTGTGTAAGAGCCCTAAAGCTGTGTTTTCTTTCTCTTTCCCGTTGAATCTTTTAATGGCAATGGTTTAAAGCAGAGCAGCAGATCCACACAAGACTTTTCTGTACACACACAATCACACACACTCACACACACTCACACACACACCCTGTGCTACAACGTAGGTTGTGTGATACTGGAAGAAAGCAGCTTCCTTATAACAAAGCATCCCTTTCTTCAAAGGCTAAGAAGGCCCTTTTCTTTGTTATCCTATAAAATAAGAAGCATAAGGAAAAGGATAAAAGCCTCTGGTATGGCTTGATTTTTCCCGGCTAGAGACACACGCGAGCAAATAATTCCTCTTTCCTTCATGAGAAGGTTAGTGAATATCTGTACAGGTTATATGTGCCCACAATTCTAGTTGTATATATATAATATGACAATATATATCGGATGGAAATGGGGGCTTCATTGTCAACTATGAAATGGTTCTGTATTAATAGATTTTCAACAAAAACCTTTGTTCACCAGATTCAGGCAGCAGCACAAAAAGTTGCTTTGGGTGTTATATTGGGGCATTTTCTTCCGTCTGTCACAATGTTCATTTTCTCAACCACAGAAAATGTTGTACCCCCTTGAAGGAGGCCCATGGATTCATTGAGGGGTGCCTAACATATTAGCAAAGTGATGGGCGTATCTGACCCGTTTCACTTCGCCAAAGATTTGCAAAACGGCAAAAAAGGCAGCAAATGCATTGAAGTCTATGGGCATTTTTCGAGTGACAATCTTCCAAACGTTTTTTCTCGGCAAAATATTTTGATCATCCCTACGAAGCTCCCCCAATGAATCCATCTCTCCAAGAAAATAGGACCCATACCTGTGTATCCATTTATTTATTTGCTTGAAAATTTTCTGGCAGGGGGGTTGCTAGCTTCTCAAAAGATGTAATATACATTTATGTGTCATGTATTTTGTTCAGTGCCATATTTAATGATCTGTTTAATGATGAAGTTTATCCATCAGTCCATCAGCTACCTACAGGGCCACCATGGGACCCCTTACTATTTTGTTGGCAGTACCCACAAAGAGGTTATTTTCCTAATGCCCACCCAACTAAATAAGTAACACAGTCATTTCAGGGCTGCCATCAGGAGGGAACAGGGGGTACAGTTGTCCTGGGCCCAGCATTTAATGTAAGGGTCTGGCTGGGCTCCACTTTCAGGATTAGCCGGGCCCCTGTAAGAGCGTGAATGTTGCAGAAGACCAGAAGCTGCAAATGGAGCCGAAGACCCAAATCTTCAAATGGAGTCGAAAGCTGTGAAAACACCCGAAAGCCACCGATTGTACCCGAAGAAGAGGAGAAGCTGCCGAAAGCCGGCAAATAGACCTGAAGAAGAGGAGAATGAAGAAGACATTGAAAGGTAAGTTCCACTGAACTTACCTTTTTTTTTTAAACCCTGGCCACCAATGGTCATTTACTAACTTTTATGGGGGGCCCTGTTCTTGATGTTTATTCTTTAATTTATAGGGGGGCCCTAGGCAACAATGCTTTCTTAAAATCTTTTATGGGAGACCCTAGGTGCCAATTTCTTTTTTACTTATGGGGGACCCTAACCACCAATGGCTTTTTATAATTTGTGTGTGTGTTTTTCCCATTTTTAGTGCTGATGTCTGTGTGGCTTTTTTATTGTGGTGTGGAGTGGATGGAGTTTGGAGTGGGTAGGGTTGCCAGCTTTTCTAAAAAAGATTTACCGGCCAGTGGTGGGGACGGGAATTAAAGGGGTGGGCCGTGATGCAAAAAGGGGCAGAGCCATGGGGTTGTGCCGCAAAAGAGGAGGGCCACGTCGCGCAATGGCAAAAAGACGAGGAAAAGGTAAGTTCCACCGGAGGGCCAAGGGCTTTTGTTAGGGCTCTTACAAAAGGGGCGGTTTTTAATGCGCTCCCCTGCATTGCGATTTCTTCCATTCAGCCGCAGGGCAGCGCAGGCGTAGACGCACTCAATTATTGTCAAGGGGGCTGTACTCACACAGACGTATGTATGCGGTGAACGCAGGTGGGACACAGCATGTTGCATTTCACCTGCGTTCGGCGCATACATGCGTCTGTGTAAGTACAGCCCCCTTCACAATAATTGAGTGTGTCTACTCCTGCACTCCCCTGCGACTGAACGGAAGAAAGCGCAATGAAGGGAAGCGCAGGAAAAAACGATGCGTGTAAGAGCCCATAAGGTGCGTATTTGACGCATCGGATGCAATTGTGCAACACACAACTTCTCCTGGCGAATTCTAGTGACGAAATTATGGGGCAAAATGCTGTGGGTAAAAAAATGATTATATGCATTTAAATTGCACTTAGCACAATGTACTTTAGTAAGTAAACGAGCTGATTCATGTTGAAGTGCATTTTTATCACATCGGCTGCAATTGCGTATGACACCTCTCCTCCTGGTGACTTCATTTATTCCGGACTCGTGGAAAAAAAAATCCTGGCTACATTGTGGGCAAAAAAGCGACAACAAATGGAAGTTATCACTTTGCAAACTGCAGTACAGTTTGAAAATGTAACATTAGTATACCCATGGGTGCCGACCTCAGGGCAAAATGATTGTGTTACTGTGCAACAGACATTAATGTGAAAACCCAAGGGTACAGAACCCAGCTAACGGCATCATCTGTGAGCCAATGGCTGGTGAGAAGAGCTCACAACAGACACTTCATTCAGAAATGGTTAAATGAATCAGTGGGCCCATGTTATAATATCAGAGGAGGATGTGTAGAACGTGCCAAACTGATCCTTCATTGATCAAGAAAGGCTTCTCTCTGTTCAGTCATCTTATTTTCCCCCGGCTCATTACGTAGAAAAGGCAATATCTGCAGCACTCGAGGCAGAGCCCTGAGAATAATTTACTACTCGCATCCACAGCCTGTGCACTTCCACTGACAGATAAAAGGTGGAGCTGCCGGCTGTTATTTCTTCCTTGGCTGTGGAATCGGTTCAGCTCCAATCCCTGCTGTGGTCTTTCAGGGGGAGAACACAGAGCTTGTCACCAGGGCTGTTATGGGAGCAGGTGAGCAGCGAGCAGTGGCACGGCACTGGGTACCAAGAACAAGCAGTCGTTATAGGGGTCTTAGTTCAATTATTAGTTTGAGTTTATGTTTGGTGAAAACAGCAGCCGTCAAAACACCCCTTTCTGCTTGTCGTCGGTGTTCATGTTACACTTAAAGGGCACCTATCACAGAAATGTTGTTTCCTACATGAGAGGTAAAGGATAAAAAAGGCCACACTGCAGCAGGTTGTACTGTGTGCTTCTGCAATGGGAACTTACTCCACGTGTGACACTGGCTCATTATACACGTGTGTTCCAGCATGCGTCCTCCAGTGGGAGTGAGCCCCTGATGAAGAGGGAATATCACTCACCGGGGGCAGATTTTAGAAAATAGGGGCAAAACATTTTTTGCATAGGTGTTACGAAAATAAGTATATTTTGCACAGAGCTGCAGGTGCTTCACACATGGTGCTTCTGGTTCAGTAACATTAGAGGAGGTGACATATGATCTGTTCCATAGACTTTAAGGTGCCATTACATGTGCTGACAAGGGCCAAGCAGATGAATAAAGTGTGATGTGTGAATGGGGAAATAGTGTTTTTCAGCCTCCTGCATGGGGTCAGGTATCTGCGTTGTACCCACAATGTGACCGGGTATCGGGCGGATTATACTTTTTGAGCCCACTGTGCGGGTGGCCTGCTGGTACCAGATCTGATGCAGTGGAATGGACTACAGGAGGCCAATCCTGGGGTAAACTAAAAAAACCCAATACTTCCCAATGTAAAAAAGCAAACGTAATGTCACCTCTGGTCCACGCAATGTAATTTTCGATCGGCCCACGATTGCTGCAGGGAGCAGGTCAGGAGAAAATCGTTGGGCATCAAAAGGGAGTTATGTGAGACTGGGTACAGCTTAAAGGAGAATTCAACCCTTGATTATAAAATTAAAACCCTACATAGACCCCCCTCCCTGCTCCCCCCCCCAGCCTAGCTGCTACCCCTGGTGAATGGTGCAGATTCAGGGCATCGAAGTTTACGGGCGCCATTTTCTTCTCTTCGGTAATCTTCGGAATGAGAGTGGTGTATCAGCGCATGCGCAGTTGGAGCAATCTTCTGTTCTGTAACAACTGCGCATGCACTGAAAATCATGGAAATTGATGAAGTGAAGGAAGAAGACCCGAAGATTGCTGAATTGCCGGAAGATGGCGCCTGTGAACTCTGATGCCCTCAATCTGCACCTAGGGGTAAGCAAAGAGTTAGGGGCATTTACCAGGGGTAGCAGCTAGGCTGGAGGGAAGCAGGGAGGGGTCTATGTAGGGTAGGGGGATTGTTTTTTTTTCTCATTAAGGGTTTAGTTCTCCTTTAAGCTAAGTGGGTCTGGGCGCAGGTCTTTAAAAACAGACCCATGCCGGTCTCTACTCTAAAGTGCATTTCTACAGACAGATAAGATCAGGGCCGGATTTACATAGTGGACGCCCCTAGGCCCACTACCTTTCCACGCCCCTGTCCCCTTTATTCGTGCAAATTTTCATCATCTGGACTGGAGCAATGGGGATTGGCGCACGGGAAATTAAAAAAATGATTGTACCCAGTGTTTTTGAACCCCCCTAAAATCCTGCCGCCCTAGGCCCGGGCCTAGTGGGCCTTTCCACATGGTCATATATATATATATATACACACACACACACAGAGGTGGCTGAACAGCACGGTTCAAACAAATTAAATACTTTTTCCTTTTGTTCTTACTTAATATATAGAGCCAAAGCCAGAGAGCACCAGGGAGTAAAGATATTTCTTGGGTTAACCCAATGAAGGGATTCCTGCACTACGTATGGCATATTGAATTTGTGGCGCGGCAAAATTTTTTTGATGCACAACGCCATACAAGTCTATAGGCGTCATTTTTCTGGTGAAAAAATTCGCCCATCCCTATTAGAGAGTAGTTACAAAACCAACATGTCCCCATGGTCATTGCCAGAGTAATGAATGATCAGCGCTGCTTCTATAGCCATCTGCCCCTTATTAAAACTGGTGCCCCATACACTACTATCAGTTTAGGCCATTTCTCATTCTCTTCACACTATTCAGGCTTAGGAAGGGACAGCCTTTAAGCTGAGGATCACCCCGTTACAGCACATTTAGCAGCAGCAGTGATATAAACCATGGTTAATGAATGAATGGATCTTTTTAACAGATATTGCAGCCCAGTAACTGCTCTGACTAAACAGTTCACACCTACAGTATTTATATACTGAACATCTAAGGCAAAATAAACGGCATATGGAGATCACTCATCATTTGTTTCCCCTTTAAAAGTGGCATTTGCCAAGTGGACCAGGCTCCTTTTAGAGTTTTTAGTAAATCGGAGGGAATATTCCTCTGAAATGGTCTTTGGAGATGTCTTTATTTTAAAGGAGAACTAAAGCGTAACTAAAGAAGTAGCTAGAAATTATGTTTTGTGCTTCTGTACCAGCCCAAGGCAACCACAGCCCTTTAGCAGTAAAGATCTGTGTCTCCAAAGATGCCCCAGTAGCTCCCCATCTTCTTTTCTGCTGATTCACTGCACATGCTCTGTGCTGCTGTCACTTACTGAGCTTAGGGACCCACTCACAATATACAGTACACATAGAATAGAAATGTCACAATATAAGGCTGATTAGTAATTAATACAGATAATTACTACATGGCAGCACAGAAACCAGTGCAATTAGCATCAGAATTTAATAATCAGCAAACCTGTAGCATCAGCTTATATTACAAACCAACCTCATTTTCTGCTGGATAATTAGTGACGAGCCCTAAGCTTAGCTTCTCAACAGCCAATCAGAGCCCACTGAGCATGTGAGTGTCACAGACACTTTCCAAGATGGTGACCCCCTGTGACAAGTTTGAAGTCCTGGATCATTGCTGCTATTGACAAGCTGAAACTTTAGCCTCGTGCAATAAGTTCAGTATATAAAATATGCTATTTTTAGCCATATTCAGTTTTAGGGTTTAGTTCTCCTTTAATCTTAATGCTGGTTGAGAGATGGAGGCCCAGTATTTGCTGGCCATCAAATATACACTTTTATTAATTGGAGCCCCCATAAGATGTATTATTTGGGCCCCCTGTGTCCTACCATAAAATACATTCTTTGGCTATCAGCCCCATAACAAATCGAATTTTGGTTTTGGGATTGTTTAGTCTTATATTACATGTTTCCTATTTAGGGGCCCTCTATTAACTCCTGGGCAGTAATCCATGGTGACTAATAACATTTTTCTTATCATATTTATGTTGGCTGAAAAAAGCTCATTACTGTTTGAAGTATAATTTAGGGATGACCTTCCCTTTTACCAGAGTTCACCCACAGCAAACAGTCTGCTGGATCGGAGTATAATCTGAGCATCATTACAGTTTGTTTTAATTTTTAGGTCAAATTTTACATAAACATAAAATATTAGTTGCTAGGGTCAGTAGCTCTGGCAACTGGAAAGCCGCCCAATTGTTTAGGCAAAATTGTTTATATTATTAGTATTTTTTGGTTCAAGCCATCTCCTATTCTTTCCCTTATACGGTATCGGATCTGTTATCCAGAATGCTCGGGACCTGTGGTTTTCCGCATAACGGATCTTTCCGTAATTTGGGTCTTCATGCCATAAGTCTACTAGAAATTCATTTAAACATTACATAAACCCAATAGGCTGGTTTTGCTTCCAATAAGGATCAATTATATATTAGTTGGGATCAAGTACAAGCTACTGTTTTATTATTACAGAGAAAAAGGAAATCATTTTTAAAAATTTGGATTATTTGGATAAAATGGAGTCAAAGGGAGACAGCCATTCCGTAATTCGGAGCTTTCTGGATATCGAGTTTCCGGATAAGGGATCAGGGCCGCCATCAGGGGGGGACAGGGGGGACAAGCGTACCGGGCCCGGGCATGAAGGGGGGCCCGGCAGCGCTGCATTTTTTTGAAGATCCGGGCCCCCCTTACGAGCGCCCGAGCCGTACGTCTTGCCTCTTCAGTGCCGAATGCGGAAGTGCCGAAAAGCCGAAGCCGATGCGACGAAAAGACCCGAAGTCACGGAAAAAGCCGAAGTCACGAAGCGCCGAAAAGACCCGAAGTCACGAAAACAGCCGAAGCCGAAGTCCTGAAGCAGCGCAAAGACCCGAAGTCACGAAAACAGCCGAAGCCGAAGTCCTGAAGCGGTGAAAAGACCCGAAGTCACGAAAGGAGGCGAAGTTGAAGTACTGAAGCCATGAGTTCAATTCTACTGAACACCAGTTTGTGTTTTTTTTTATTTTAATCCCCTGGCCACCAATGTATTATTTTAATATTCTATAGGTCCCTGCCACCAATCTTTTTTTTAAAACTTTTGTTTTTGGGGCCCCAATTTTTTTTTTAACTCGTAAGGGGCCCCTTGCCACCATTGTTTTTTTTTGGGTTTTTTTTTTAAAAAAAAAATTAATTTTCTTTTTGGTGGCCCCAAATTTTTTTAACTTGTAAGGGGGCCCCTGCCACCAGTTTTTTTTTTTTTCAAAAAAAAATTATTTTTTTTTTTAAATTTTTTTTGGGGCCCCAATTTGTTTTAACTTGTAAGGGGCCCCTGCCACCATTTTTTTTTTTCTCCAAATTTTTTTTTCTCCAAATTTTTTTTTGGGGCCCCAATTTGTTTTTAACTTATAAGGGGGCCCCTGCCGCCAATGTTTTTTTTTTTTTTCAAAAAAAAATTAATTTTTTTTCAAATTTTTTTTTGGGGCCCCAATTTGTTTTTAACTTAGAAGGGGGCCCCTGCCACCAATGTTTGTTTATTTTTTAGTTTTTTTTACATTTTTTTTGGTGGGGCCCCAAGTTTTTTTTAACAGGGGGCCCCTGCCACCAATGTTTTTTTAAAAAAAAAAAATTTTAATTTTTTTTTTGGGGCCCCAATTTTTTTTATAAGGGGGCCCTGACCATCAATAGCTTTTTACAACTTGTGTGGGGGGGGGTTACTTTTTTAGCGCTGATGTCTGTGTGGTCTTTTAACTGCGATGTGGGCGGGATATGGGGCGGAGCTTGGTCGTCAGTGTGGGCGGGGCCCAGGGGGCCCCAAAAATTTTGTTGTACGGGGCCCCGTGATTTCTAATGGCGGCCCTGTAAGGGATCCTATACCTGTACTGACTTTCACACACTTGCCTTGTTGGTATGGTCAGGACACCTAGCAACCTGATTGGCTACTAAGAGCAAACACAGTATTTCAAAAAATGTAAATATTACAGTCACTGTGGTGCAATAGTTTGGCTCTTCCAGGAGACGGAAGGGTTAAATCACTGGATGCTGCCGCAGTACAGGGAAAAAGACGGTTTTATGCTTAAAATTCAGCTTTTCACTCACCCTTTAATGTGCACCCGGTGTAAAGAAGGAAGAAGATTTCTCCCTGGTGCCCACTCGGAAGTACCCGGGGCTGGTACAATTTTCTGCTAACAGGAGTAGAGATGGGTGACTTGTTTTTTGACGCCAGCAAATTTTCGCCGGTGTTTCGCGAATGTATTCGCCGGTGGCGAATCGCACTAATTTGCTGCGAATTCACGCCTGCCGAAAATATTCGCCCATCACTAAACAGGAGCACCACCCGGGGGGATCAGGTAAGTGATTTTAATCACTGGGAGATGCCTAACATTTTGTAGATCCCAGTGATTTAACCTTTAAGCTTACTAATTCGCCAGACGCAAATTCGTGGTGAATTTCCGCGTTTTGCCTCCGTCGAAATAAATTCTTGAAACTACCGCGAAAATTCACAAGCGACAAAAAAAATCGGCTGCGCGTCGGAAAAGTCGATCGCATCAAAACCGTTGTGCGTCAACATTATTCGGATGCCCATTGACTTTAACATTGCGGTCGGAATTGACGAATGCATCAAATTCTGCATTTCGTGAATTTTCCGCCATTTCGCAGGAAATTCGCTATTTGTTTTGCAAAGCGAAACGGGACGAATTCGCCCATCACTACCTCTCACTGCTGTTTCAGACTACAATGAGCTACATTAGTTGACATACTGATGCATTGTTTATGTTTCATAAAAATTGTAAAATACAGATAAGAAAATACTTTTTCTTTAAGCTGGTAATATTTAAATTGCATGCAAGCCTGCTTCAATGCATAGTACTGAAAATGATACACAGTCTATAAATAAAGTTAGCAAACTAAAAACAGCAGATGCAACTTGCTATTCGCCTGCCTTTATTTATCAACTATTATTATTATTTTTTTTTTGCTGATAAGCCAGTTATCAAAACACTATTTATTCTGCAACAGGAAAGGAGAAGTTGTCCCCGGCCAAATCCAGCTAAAGATAGGTGACGAGGCAGACAAGATCACAGAATCATTAAACAATTTTTTTAATTTTTGAGATTGTAATTTGGGCACAAATGACAGGTTTAAGATTGGGAAGAATCCTTTTAGCTGTTAATTCAGAGTTTGTCGCCCGAAATACAACTAATTGAATTTGTGTGGGCTTGGCATAACTATGACTCAGCCAGTATCAGTATCCATGAATCAAATTCATTTAATTAGCCCAACATATGAGCACTGTGAATAACCTCAGGTTGTCATGAGCTTGTGTTTATATCTGTTGCCATGCATATTTTATTTCCATATTTTGGAGGAGCTTCCTATGGAAGCATTGGTGTAACTTCACTTTTCTGGGCATCACTGCCACATTAATTCGGGGGCCCTGCCCCATGTAATGTTACTAAAACCCTCTGCCCTTTAGGGCTCTTACACACAGGCTTTGATTTGTGTGCTCCCCTGCATTGTGCTCAGGGGAGCGCAGGAGACGACGCACTGAATTATTGTCAATGGGGCTGTACTCACACAGACGCATGTATGCGCCGAACACAGGTAAAATGCAACATGCTGCGTCCCAACCTGCGTTCAGCGCATACATGCGTCTGTGTGAGTACAGCCCCATTGACTATAATTCAGTGCGTCTACTCCTGCGCTCCCCTGCGGCTGAACGGATGAAAGGACAATACAGGGGAGCACACAAACAAACGCCCGTGTGTAAGAGCCCTTAGGGAAAGTATCTAATGGTTTCAGGCAAGAGGGAAGTTGCCAGGAGGCTGTGTGTCCATTTTAGGCATTTCTTATTATTGTGAATGGGGCTGTACTCACACAGATGCATGTATGCACCAAACGCAGGTTGGGACGCAGCATGTTGCATTTTACCTGCGTTTGGTGCATACATGCGTCTGTGTGAGTACAGCCCCATTGACTATAATTCAGTGCATAGACTCCTGCGCAATGCAGGGGAGCACACAAACAAATGCCTGTGTGTAAGAGCCCTTAGGGCCCTTAGGGCTCTTACAGTCAAGTTTTTTTACCTGCGCTCCCCTGCATTCCGCTTTTCTGCGTTCAGCCGCAGGGGAGCGCAGGAATAGACGCATTACATTTTTTCCAATGGGGCTGTACTCACACAGGCGCATGTAGGCGCCGAACGCAGGAAAAATGCAGCATGTTGCGTCTCAACCTGCGTTCGGCGCCTACACGCGTCTGTGTGAGTACAGCCCCATTGGAAAAAATGTAATGCGTCTATTCCTGCGCTCCCCTGCGGCTGAACGCAGAAAAACGGAACGCAGGGGAGCGCAGGTAAAAACGCTCGTCTGTAAGAGCCCTTAGTGAAAGGATCTAATGGTTTCAGGCAAGAGGGAAGTTGCCAGGAGGATGTGAGTCTATTTTGGGAACCCTATTCCCCGGGCCCCCTTGCAGGGTTGCAGTTATAATATAACAAATGAAGCTTGTTTACTATGTATCTACGTGTGCAATTCCAAGGTACAAGTATCATGTGCAGATTTTGAATGTTGCATTTGTTTTGTAAATGAGCCCCATGCGTTTCCAGTTTTCCAAGCGGTATAAAGGTGATACCTTTAACTAAGATAATAATTGCAAGCTTTCAGAACATTTTAGTTCCTTTTTCAAGCTGATCACAGTGTAACATTTTTACTGTCTAACACGGTACAACAACTTTACCTGCCTCCAGTGCAGCAATGCTCTCTCCTTCAATCATCATATAATCACCCACTGTGGCTCTCCATCTTTCCCGGGCCCCCCAGCAGTCATAACCCCTGTTGTTTGCACTTGCACTTTGCTAAAAATAAGTTTAACATACTTATTTATTCATCAGTAAACCAGTGTTCTCAGTTACAAAGCAGTATTCAATGATAATGTGTGATTCACATTTGTTGGTACTGTACCTCTACCAAGGACAGTTTTTAGCCTTGACCCTAAGTAGGGATGCACTGAATCCTGGATTTGGTTTAGGATTTGGACGATCTGAGTTAATTTTGGTCGGATTCGGCTGAACCAAATCAGAATCCTATATAACTGAAAAAAATCAGTTGTTTCCACTGGTGTGCCTCCGGAGCAGAAAAAGTGTTTGGATTCAGTTCGGTATTCGTGGGAATCCATACCTCTTGATTCAAGGATTCTCCGGACCCTGAAAAGCAGGGTTCAATGCATCCCTTTGTTTTAAACCGTGGTGGTGGTAAGAAGATGTATAGTTTGGGTCAAATTAAAGGTCCCCATAGACGCAAAGATCTCTCTTGCCGAACGACCGATTTAAGCGAAGTCCGACCAATCCTTCGAAATTATCGTGCGGTTAGTGGGATTCGAACGATCGAACATCTTACGATTTTTCGTCCGAAAATTGATCGGCCAGGTTAAAAAATCTTTGTCGGTCCCAGTGCAATCAATCTATCTATGTTTGCAGGGCCAAGCAGGCAGCTCCACTTTGTTTTCCTGGCAATAACTTTTTAGTTCATGGACAATTCGTACAATCGTTTTGAGATAATCCTGGTCTCACGATGACGATTGGATCTTTTAAAAATCTTTACATCTATGGCCAGCTTTAGATGCAAATCTACAACATATTCGTAGCCAATCAAAATTCCGTCATTTGCATTTGTACATCCATTCTCAGGAGGAGCACATGATATCCCTGTGTCTCATACTTCTTTAGCCTTCCTGCTTCCCTGATACCCAAGTAACAGTGGGTCCTATATGGTTATGCACGGCTCTATTATTTGAAGAAAATAGGCATTTATGTTTTTCTTTTCTTTTGAAAAAACAGCGAGTGCCTCAGATGAGCTAAATCTATTCATGCCTTCGCTCTCAGCAGATCCTGCAATGCATCCCATTACGTACATTATCGCTCTACAAATAAGGGGAGCGAGGAAGTGTCCGGGATGAATAGGAAATAGGAGAAAATCAATAGCTCTTACTTCTCTCATGCTGCTAATCTATAGATACTAGCTAGGGAAGTAATCGCTGAGAATTATATACAGTTAACAAGGTGCCGAGCAAACAGACTCCAAAGCACCAGGGCAAAGAGTTAAGGGTGCAAGTGCATTATTGATTGTGCCCTTAACTACTATGGTGAAATCCGTTAACTATTATGATGGCGTCAGTGTCTAGCAGTAACGATAACGGAATTACCAACCACCACTTGCACAGCCGAATCTTACTCGCAATAAAGCAAACGAAAAAACAACCAAAAAAAGAAACTTTATTAGCCAGGTATTTTTACACGCAAGGGCATCGTGTGGCACAGCTTCGGTGGCAAAATTTTGGAAAACGTGAAAGTAAGACAGGGTCAGGACAAAAAGAATCTTGTCACGGTCGGCACCCAACACCAGAACAAATGCCAAGCACCCTGGTCTCGGCTCGTGCTTCACCTGTAGTGTGACCGCCTTTGGCCTTGGGAGGAGCCCTCAGCTACTTGGATGCCACCAGGACTTAAACGAGAGGTGCAAGGCTAGAGGTTCTGGATAAGCAGAGGGGTATGACTGTTAGCAAAGTCTTTGGGCAGAAGGTCTTTGTACAAGGTGTAGACAGAATCTTAGTCGGAACTGGCTGGGTCGAGGCAGGCAGAGAGTGAGCGTAAACAAATCAGGCTGGGTCTGGGCAGGCAGCGTTCAAAGCGAGGTCAGGCAGGCAAGGGTCAAAACCGGGAGATTAATCAGAAGGATATAGCAGAAGGGATGGTCGAAGTTCAAGCAATGGATCAGGATACAGAGGTCAGAATCGTCAGGAACAGGCAGGGGTCACAACAGGTTGTCAAAATCAAGCTCAGAATCAGAATAGCAAAAGCTAAAGGCACCAGGAACAAACCTATAACGGGCAGTGAAAAACTATACAATACCCCTTTAAATATTTAAATTTTGCGACATTGCGCACACGCGCCTATAAATACAGCAGAGGTGCGCTGCGCGCGCCCTTAGTCATCAGGCGCCGGATGAAGATGGACGAGTGGCGGGCGTCCCTGCCGCCCCCCCACAAGACCACCAGGGTAAGCTGTTACAAATCTACTCCAGAGGGAATGCTTTTGGATTTGGTTATTGCAATCCAGGTGCCCCAAGGGCCTCAATGAGGAATATAATGTGTCCTGTTTCCTATGAAGTAGTTTTTGTTGTAACTAACTTTGTCTTCTTTTTTTGTAACAGATAAGAAAAATTCCCCCGATAAATTTCTAGGGATAGGTAAAACTCCCTTTCCCCTTTCCTATACAGGCAGGGTGAGTTACTTACTTTGTATCTTAATTATTTCTCTGCGCTTATACATTAGTTGCCAGATTATTTCCTATTTCACTGTTTACTGTTTCATCAAGCCCCTGTTTAGTGGCTGATGTTATTATGATTTTGTTTCACGGACTTTGTTTTTTTTTCACTTTTTTCTTTTTTATTGGCTTTTTATTATTTTTCTTTTTCCTTTCTCATGGACTGCACAGTAACACATAGAATCATTTTTTGGAATAATCTCTTTTTTTTGGGGTTGGGCTTATTATACTGCCTACATTACTGTACATTGAACTGTTGCTTTTTCAATTGTACATGTACATTTTTTCAATTGATTACCCTATATATATTTTTTGTATCCAGCCTCTGTATGCTTGATAAAAGGGCGTGGCCCTGAAACGTTGCACTTCCGCACAAACAATAAAGCAAGGGTTTTGTCTGCAAATTAATGCCTTGAGTGCCGGTAAATTTCTTTTTGCGCCAGTGTCTAGCAGGACATAATATAATGTAATGGGGAAACTTTTTTAACAATGGAGTATAAATAGGCGCAACAAAAAAAACTAGCAGTATTGCCTGGTCCTAACGCTGTCATATGAGCTCTTGATAAAAAGCATCCTAGTGTGTTGATTGAATGTAATAGGGACCTTAGATTAGAACAGTGATCCCCAACCAGTAGCTTGTGAGCAACATGTTCTCCAATCCCTTGGATGTTGCTCCTAGAGGCCTCAAAGCAGGAGCTTATTTTTGAATTCCAGGCTTGGAGGCAAGTTTTGGTTGTATAAAAACCAGGTGCACTGCCAAACAGAGCCTCAATGTAGGTTGACAATCCACATAGGGGCTACTAAATGGCCAATCACAGCACTTATTTGGCACCCCAAGAACATTTTTCATTCTATTGTTGCTCCCCAACTCCTTTTACTTCTGAATTTTGCTCATGGGTTCAAAAGGTTGGTGATCCCTGGATTAGAAGCTCCACTGGGGCAGAGAGTGATGTAAATAATTAACAATCTATCTATGTTGTAAATGTGTTGGGCGCCATGTTCCTGAGGATTACAGATGGTCAGTAGATGTCTCTCTTTTAGGAATAGGCATGGGGTGGGCAGAAGAGACATGGCTTATGGTTCAATGGTGGGTGGGCACTAAGACCCTAGGTACATACCTATGCTTCCACCTTTAACTTCTGTTTTCCAGAAGGGGCGAATGTCGAAGGTGGGTGGGAGAGAGCAGTTGCAGAGTGGGGTGTGGCATGGAAAAGAGAGATTTGTCTACTGGAGGGGATAGTTGCATGGGGTGGTGGGTTGGTTGAGCCGGAGACTTGCCTTGGTGACCTTTTGTGTTGGTTTGGCTCCACTCTCCACTTTGCCCACCCCAGCTCCTTCTATTTGTCTGTTACTTATTAGCGTTCCATGACCCCCATGACATGTAAATGATCACATGGCAAAACATACAGTAGGGAATATTCCTGGAATCATTGCCACAACAAATATTTCCACGTTTTGCCACTGGCGAATAAATTCGCAAATCTTCAGTGAAAATTCCCCAGGGTATATTCGCCGGCGTCAATTTCCGATTTTGAAGATTTTTTCGTGAAAATGTTCCAATTTCACAATTTATTTAGTGAACCCATTCGAATTTCAATATTTTTTCATGAAAACGTTCGAATTTCACGATTTTTTTTGTGAACTTTCCGATTTCGCTAATTTTTCTACGTTTTGCGAATTTTGCAGGAAATTCACAAGATTTTCAGTGAAGTGAAATGGGAGAAATTCGCCCATCACTACTTAGTGTTTATCCATCTTGATTATGACTAAAGGCCACACATCAACTTGCCATTACCAGATTTTGGGAAAGTCTTCTGTCCCAGACTAATGCAGGCCAAGGGATAGAATTAAAGACTGCACAGTCGCAAACAAACAAAAAGTCTTCAATGCAACTGTGTCTCCTATAGAAATAATCAGTATATTACATGTCC
Source organism: Xenopus laevis (assembly GCF_017654675.1). NCBI lineage: Eukaryota > Metazoa > Chordata > Amphibia > Anura > Pipidae > Xenopus > Xenopus laevis. The sequence continues at coordinate 117,312,021 of NC_054376.1, forward strand.
CATCCCTGGCTATTAAAGCACTAAGCTCTTCCATGATATGCAGAACTCTGAAGTGTCCTTCTTGAGTTAGGGAAGGACTACATGGGCGATTCCGCCGCGATCCGACGCGATGCGCAAAATTGCAGGCGTTGCGTCGGATGCAACGGAAATAAGGTAAGTAATTCAATTGTCCCATCGTGTCGCATTGTTGATGCGACGCGACACAACTGTTGGATGCAGACGCTGCACGGTGCATCTGCATTCGACATTGGTGTCATGTCGCATCAACAATGCGCCACGATCCGGCACTGCCATTACTTACCTTGTTTCCGTCGCATCCGATGTGATGCCTGCGATTTTGCTCAGCGCATCGGATCACAGATGAATCGGCCGTGTAGTCCTGCCCTTACACAACATAAGCCAATGAACAGGTGTATTGTAGGTGAGGGCTTTCACAATGCCGCGTCTGAAATGATCATCGCAAACTGAAATTCTGGAAGTAAATCATGCATTGGAAACGAGGATTAGCCTACTAACTGTTAAGGGAAAATGTATACGTCTCCCTCGAGGACCTGTGACACTGCAAGGCAGGTGTCTAATGGCTGATAGTTATCCTTTCTCAGCTGGTTGTCGTGCCTAATCAAAATTTTATGACTGATAAGATCGGCATGTCAGGTTTGGGTAGAGAACCAACATCTCTGCTGGCTGGAGACACAAAATGCAAGGCGATAGCACCTGTCTATTGTGACCACATAAAAAGGAAGTTCTGCTTAATGATCTACCCACGTTAGCAAAACCAAAAATATAGTCTGCTCTGTTTATAAAGAGGGGTCAAGTTCATTGGGCTGTGCCAACCTGATATGTAAGAATCCACTCTGAGCTATTGTGGACATGGACATAATGCCCTACATTTTTATTTAGAACAATCCTGACAGTTCCTGACTATTGCTGAGCCTGACTGAGCTGAGTATTTGGGGTATGCGTAGTCTAAAGGGTTAGCAGGGAGTTTGAATTGAGGGGCTACTGTGTCTCAACATTTACTTTTTCTTTTGAGTATTTCTTTTGAGTAAGTACTGAAGGATGAGTTCTAAATCATTTCCCTTTTTATTGCCTGCCTACAGATTAACGGGGTCATTTAGGATGACCTTAACTGCAAATGTTGGAGCACTTTGCGCATGTTGGGTCTAACTTAAAGGGATACTGTCATGGGAAAACATGTTTTTTTCAAAACGCATCAGTTAATAGTGCTACTCCAGCAGAATTCTGCACTGAAATCCATTTCTCAAAAGAGCAAACAGATTTTTTTATATTCAATTTTGAAATCTGACATGGGGCTAGACATATTGTCAATTTCCCAGCTGCCCCTGGTCATGTGACTTGTGCCTGCACTTTAGGAGAGAAATACTTTCTGGCAGGCTGCTGTTTTTCCTTCTCAATGTACCTGAATGTGTCTCAGTGAGACATGGGTTTTTACTATTGAGTGTTGTTCTTAGATCTACCAGGCAGCTGTTATCTTGTGTTAGGGAGCTGCTATCTGGTTACCTTCCCATTGTTCTTTTGTTTGGCTGCTGGGGGGAAAAGGGAGGGGGTGATATCACTCCAACTTGCAGTACAGCAGTAAAGAGTGATTGAAGTTTATCAGAGCACAAGTCACATGACTTGGGGCAGCTGGGAAATTGACAATATGTCTAGCCCCATGTCAGATTTCAAAATTGAATATAAAAAAAATCTGTTTGCTCTTTTGAGAAATGGATTTCAGTGCAGAATTCTGCTGGAGCAGCACTATTAACTGATTCATTTTGAAAAATTTTTTTTTCCCATGACAGTATCCCTTTAAGCTTTAACTTTTGACCACAACCTTTTACTGCCCCACCTCCGTGCATGCCTTTTTATATACTAATGCCCCATTTTGTGACGTCAAGGAGGGTATATACTGTAAACAAGGGAGTCAGGTGTGTGTGTTGCTGGACAAGGTTAGGATTATTGTACGAGTTGACTTTTAGTTAACCCACACATCACTACTAAGAAAAAATTGTACCATATAGTGCTTGTCAAGGTCACTTTTAGCAAGGTTCAAGGAGCAAGTAAAATTCAGGCAGGTTAAGATAGTCCAACACCTGCTATCAAAGGGGTTAAAGAGTGTCTTACCTGAATTTCAGGCACAGATCAGGGCAGGCAACAATCAGAAGAGTGGAATCAGGCAGGAGGTCAGAAACCAGAAGATGAAAAATAGCAATTTAAAGCCCACCAGGAACTCCCACAATAGTCTTAGGGAGTTATTTATTAAACTCGGAATGCCAGAAACCTGAAAAATTTGTGTTTTTTTTAGTATAATATCCTAATTTTAAGTGAACCCCCCCTACACACACAAATTTGTCAGGATATATTATACCCCGAGGATGGAAAAGGTCAGAATACGAAAATCTGCCATCACAGACCTGCCGAGGTTGCATATAAGTCATTTTGTTGCATATAAGTCGTTTAAGATTTTTTGATGTGCGCTGGGTTTCGTGAAATAATCCAAAGATTTCAGGGCTTTTGGGCAAAACGCAGGAGTTTTCAAGTGGAAAATCCAAAAAATTCATATTTTTCACAAATTTTTTTTTTTCCCCCACAAACAAAATTTTTGAAAAAGTGTATTAATAAATAAGGCGAGTTGAGATCAATTTCGGACTTTGATAAATAACCCCCTTAGAGTTGGGCATGGAATTTGAGTTCTTGGTTTCTTTTTTGATGTTCTGGTGCGTGGAATCTATGTGGCAGCTGCAGTGAACCACCAAGGAGAGCTGTCAGTGCTCCTGACAATGCTCTTTTAAAGGAGAACTGAACCCTAAAAAGGAATATTGGTAAAAATACCATATTTTATACACTAAACTTATTGCACGAGGCTAATGTTTCAGCTTGTCAATAGCAGCAATGATCCAGGACTTCAAACTTGTCACAGGGGGTCACCATCTTGGAAAGTGTCTGTGACACTCACATGCTCAGTGGGCTCTGATTGGCTGTTGAGAAGCTAAGCTTAGGGCTCGTCGCTAATTTTCCAGAAGAAAATGAGGTTGGTCTGTAATATAAGCTGATGCTACAGGGCTGATGTGTATAGAGATAGAGAACTTACGATTTATAATGCTAGCTTTCCTAAATGAGCCGTAAGACTATGAATATGTTCACCGCTCTCAGGAGTTTGTGCAAAGAAATATTCTGAATAACTGGCTTCGTTATGCGAACATCGCCGTTAAATAAAACAGCGGTGCATCTTTGTAAGACAACTGAAGCAAGTAAGTGGCGGAATATAGATTGTCGGTGTCAGTTGAGATCAGATGGTTATCATTCACCGCATTGATCTGCGAGCTATGAGGAGTCAAACACCTTCTGTGTAATTGCAATCAATTTCTAACACATGGGGAAATGGTTTTGGATGGGCAATCTAGATAACATGGCATGGAAATGAATAGCCTTAGGCTGGAACTACACGGTGCACGTTCTTCCGATTCTGACCATTCAGCACTAACAATGGCCGATGTTTGGAAGCCTTATCTTCATTTTCCATCCAGCCCGATCAATGATATCCAAGTCTTCTGGCGATTATCGGTCGGCTCTTTTCCCACCATACACGCACCGAATATCATACGAAAATTTGTTTCACCCGATATTATCTGTGCGTCTATGGCCACCTTAAGGCTGGAACTACACCGATCTGGCGCTATCAGAGGAAAACCCCAGGGGGCAAATTCACTAAACGCCGAAGCGCCTAACGCTAGCGTGAATTCGCCAGCATTGGGCATTTTTTTAATTATCTGATTCACTAACGGACGCTGACGTAAATTTGCTAGTATTACTTCGCACCCTTACGCCTGGCCAATTTGCGCAACGGACATAACTAAGCAAATTCACTAACGCGCGAATGATTCTGAACGCTGCCTTTTACGCCAGACTTCCTTCGCCACCTCAGACCAGGCGAAGCGCAATAGAATAAGTTAAAAAAACTTCTAAGTCCCAAAAAACGCTGGCTTTTTTTCATTTTTTATGGGTGATAGGCTGAAAAAGATCGAAACTTTTTTGGGGCTCCCCTCCTTCCTCCCTACATTTCCTAACTCATGGCACCTTAACTATACAGTGGGCACATGTGTAGGGCAAAATAAAAATTTTATTTGCTGTTTTGAAGGTTTCCCAGGCTTGTGTAGTGCTGCTACATATTCCTCCATTGTAACTTCAATTTGGCGCTGTATGCAAATTAACCATCGATAGCGTAACTTCGCTTTGCTTGGCGAATTAACGCTAGTGCAACTTCGCAACCTTACGCTACCCCTGAGTGCAACTTCGGATTTTAGTGGATTTGCGTAACGCTGGCAAAAATACGCCTGGCGAAGGGCGGCGAAGTGTGGCGAAGCGGACGCTGGCGCAATTACACATCTTAGTGAATGTCCCACCCGGTCCCATACCTGTATAGCTAAGTCCTAGATTCAGTATATACCCGTATTGTAAAACAGAAGTATATGAAAAGTCACCATATTACGGTATGACACAGGTTACTCAGATTTCTGTAAGACACGAGAACTGATTATGCATGATGACATCAGAGTACAAGTATGGAATCCAAATGGTATCCAAAATTTGTTTTGCACAATATTATCTGTGCCGCTAGGGCCACCTTTAATGTAGAAACAAACCAGCAGCACCCTGATTATAGTGAAATAAGTGATTTGTTGTTTATTTTAGCCCATGTACATACAAGGTAAGGGCAACGTTTCGGACCCCTCTGGGCCCTTTATCAAGCCTATGGCCACCTTAAGGCTGGAACTACACAGGGCGCGTCCTTCCGATCCGGCTCTATGAGAGGAATTGCAGGCGTCACGTTACATGCGCCAAATCTAGTGTAAATAATACAAATGTCGCATCTACAAACTGATTGCAATCAGTTTGTAGATGCAACGTTTGTATTACTTACGTTCGATTCGTCGCATCTGATATGACGCCTGCCCTTCCTCTCATAAACCGGATTGGAAGGACGCGCACCGCATAGTTCCAGCCTTAAGGTGGCCCTAATTTTTGTACGATATTCGGTGAGTGTATGGTGAGAAAAGAGCCGACGATAACGACAGAAGACTTGGATATCGTTGATTGGGGTCTACGGAAAAATTTGATCGGGTGCTTTTGAAGGCTCCCAAACATCGGCCATTGTTAGTGCTGAATGTTCAGGTAGAATTCTATTGTTTCTATCTATATATCTGACGATTCAGCTCTACACATTCATTGAAATGAACGATCTTTCTTGGAAAGATCTTTTCCAAAAAAGATTGTAATTGTTATGTTGTACGATATTCGTTGCGTGTATGGTGGGAAAAGAGCCAACCAATATTGACAGAAGACTTGGATATCGGTCGGCTCTTCGATCAGGCTGGACGGAAAATTATATTCGGGTGCCTTTGAAGGGACCCAAACATCGGCCATTGTTAGTGCTGAATGGTGAGATACAGGTGGAATTCTATTGTTTCTCTCTGTATATCTGATCTGATTCAGCTCTACACGTTTATTGAAACAAACAATCTTTCTCGGAAAGATCTTTTCATTGTTCCAACTCACCTCATTATCATGTTCTACAGCCCTCATTATCTTCTTTCATGTGCATGTGTGAGTCTGAATTAAGCTTCAATATATTCCATAGTTTTCAACGGCAGCACTTATCCTGTGAGTGCCATTGCTATAATGGGATTTGTTTTGTGATTAACTCCGCACCGAGAGAAATGTAGCAGCTCCCGTTTAAGTTGTTCATTCCTATAGAAATCCTCCTTTTTTAACCAAGTAGCTTTAGGCCACCCGTGTAGTGGGCAAACCGAGCATTTGTCGAATCGGATCACATACTTATCTGTCCATACATGGGAACCTTGCTATGTATTGATGCAAATAAGTAGCGCTCACATTATCAGCGATGCCCTTATGCTTTATTATGTGCATATAGATGAATATAGAGTCTATGAATGAAATAATCCTTCCCGGGAGATAATAACAGCTGACAGCTGACGTACATTGGGTTAACTATGTACAAACGGAACATAATTCTCTCCGCCGTGTGGATTCCGCACACGTTCCCATTAGCAAATCTCTCTATGGAAGCCAATGCATTTGTCGCAGGGTGCCAACATCACGCAGAACTGGCTGTGTTATTGTGCACTTTATCATTTTTCAGTACAAGACAGAGAATGGATCTTTCTTCTTTTTTTTTTTGGTCCGTAATGGCGGTGACGCTGTGCTGTTTTGTGTGCGGTATTTAGAAAGAGAGAGACAGAAGTGGGGGCTTCAAATGCAGTTTGTATCTCAGCCGCGTGCTAATCCTTTCTCTCTTTTCCCTTTAGGAGTTTGCGAAATAGCTGTGAACAGTAAAAGCAAGCAATTTATTTATGCAAGAGAGGGGGAATGAATGCAATTCTGCAAATGTGTATACAACACAATACCCGCTTTGATCCAAAAGTGCTACTCGGAGCTTTTATTAATGGAATTTATTTAGACGGCACCAGAAAGTTTTAGATTGTTACCCAAAGGAATATGGCCAAAATCACAATTATAATAAAAAAAGTGGACCTATTATTCTAATTTATATAGCGCCATCACTCTCCGCATCGCTTTACACAGTTACCTTTTTTCTTTTATATATACAGGTATGGGAATCGTTAATTGGAAACACGTTATCCAGAAAGCTCCAAATTACAAAACAGCCATCTCCCATAGACTCCATTCAGGGTCGGATTGGACCAGCAGGACACCAGGAAAAAACCCGGTGGGCCCCGGGCCCAGACCTGTCATTTACGCCCTAAACTCCCTTCCAGCCCCCAGTTGCTGCCGCAAGCAGGAAAAAAAGTTAGGTGCAAGGGGGCCGGAGGGGGGTTGTGGCTCGGGGGGCCGAGTGTTCCGGATAACAGGTCCCATACCTGCATAGCCTAAGTCCTAGATTCAGTATATTCAGTAGATATCAGTATTGTAAAATACAATTATATTAAAAGTCACCATATTATTGTATGACACAGGTTACTCAGATTTGTGTAAGACATGTGACTGAGAACTGATCATGCATGATGACGTCAGAGTATGGGATCCATTATCCAGAAACCCATTATCCAGAAAGCTCGGACTTACAGGAAGGCCATCTCCCATGGACTCCATTTTGTGTCTCAGTGGGACATGGGTTTTTACTATTGAGTGTTGTTCTTAGATCTACCAGGCAGCTGTTATCTTGAGTTAGGGAACTGCTATCTGGTTACCTTCCCATTGTTCTTTTGTTTGGCTGCTGGGGGGGAAAGGGAGGGGGGTGATATCACTCCAACTTGCAGTACAGCAGTAAAGAGTGATTGAAGTTTATCAGAGCACAAGTCACATGACTTGGGGCAGCTGGGAAATTGACAAAATGTCTAGCCCCATGTCAGATTTCAAAATTGAATATAAAAAAATCTGTTTGGTCTTTTGAGAAATGGATTTCAGTGCAGAATTCTGCTGGAGTGGCACTATTAACTGATTCATTTTGTAAAAAAAAAATTTCCTATGACAGTATCCCTTTAAATTCTCATTTCTGGCTTGGGGCAAGTTTTGGTTATATAAAAACCAGACGTGAAACAGAACCTCCTGTAGGCTGCCAGGGGTCTACCAATCACAGCCCATAATTTATGCCCCAAGGAATTTTTTGCATGTTTATGTTACTCTCCAGCTTTCGTTTACATTTGAATGTGGCTTGGGAGTAAAGAAAGTTGGGGATCTCTGTCTTAGGGACTTGTGGGGGCTGTTTGGGCCTTTCTGTACTGAAATACCAGGATCTATACTAAATCCAAGTCCAGGCCTGAATGTTTCCCAAAGAGTGGCATGAGAAGATGAGTTTAGTCTGAAGGCCAGTGATGTGGCCAGTAGACAATAACTAAACAGCTGTAACTCTTTCTCTTGGTTTACTGCAGACAGTGATATTGTTGGGCAATGAGATCAAAGAATCTGGGTGGCACAGTAACCTTTTTATACCTTTTTATACCTTCTTACATATATATCTATGGTCTATCCTACATTATACAGAAAAGAGAAGTAAACGAACTGTGAAAATATCCACCAATCACTAGGCATACATTTTTGTGGTTTTCTTAGCTTTCGGCTTCTTTGACCTTTAGAAATGGGCTACTGATCTTAACTTCCTTTGAGACCTTCTTGAGTTTAAGACCTTGACTTCCTTTGTTCGGCTTTAACACTTGTGCGGTACGTGCATTTGCATTACGGTTCAAAGAGACAAGAAAATTATTTAGGAGGAAAGATACATCATAAAGGGATGTTGTCATGATTTTTATGGTGTCGTTTTTATTTCTAAATTACATTGCTTATACTGCAATTAATTCACTCTACCATATAAAGCTTTATTCCTGAGCCAATAAGTATATTTTTTTACTTGTAATATTGGTGTGTAGGCGCATCTCAGGTCATTTTGCCTGGTCATGTGCTTTCAGAAAGTACTTTAGGATGGAACTGCTTTCAGGCAGGCTGTTGTTTCTCCTACTCAGTGTGGAGTCACAGTGGGACTTGGATTTTTACTATTCAGTGCTGTTCTTATATCTACCAGGCAGCTGTTATCATGTGTCAGGGAGCTATTGTCTGGTTACCCATTGTTCCGTTATTAGGCTGATGGCGGGGGAAGGGAGGGGGTGCAAATTATAGTGCAGCAGTAAAGAGTGACTGAAGTTTATTAGAACACAAGTTACATGACTGGGGGCACCTGGGAAACTGATATGTCTAGCCCCATGTCAGATTTTAAAATTAAATATAAAAAAAAATCTGTTTGATCTTTTGAAAAAAAAAAAAAATCAGTGCAGAATTCTGCTGGAGCAGCACTATTAAAGGGGTTCCAAACACTTTTTTCAGTTCAGTTGTTTTCTGATTGATCCCAAGAAAGAAGGACTTTTTTCAATTACTTTCCATTATTTATTTTTTACAAAATCTAAGTTTAAAGTTGAATGTTCCTGTCTCTGGTGTTTCAGTTTTGCAGCTTAGTAATTCAGATGCAGACTGGGCAATGCGTTTTTACATTGCGTTTTTAAAAAAGAACAGCCAGGCGTAAATACGCATAAACTGCACTACCACTGAAACAAATGGAAAACGCACTATGGCAATTCACACAGGGCGCTTGCAAGCTGAAATCCGCCACAGGACACCAGTATTGGCGTTTTTTTTAGCAGAAACGCCAATACGTCAAGAAACTACAAAATTGATAGACTCTATGGGATCTGCACGTTTGAAACCACACTTTACGTAAATACGCAGCGTATTTTAAATATGGCGTCCAAATTCAATGAGAACAATGAGAACAGTGAGAAGTGCATGTTGGGAAAATAATCCTACGTGCTGAAAAACGCATGGAAAACGCATCTTGACGGCCGCATGTGGTTTCAGTAGCGTATTTACGCCTGGCTGTTCTTTTTTAAAAACGCAACGCCGCAAAAATGCCACGTCTGGCCTTGCCTTACATGGTTACTAATTTGCAACATTTAGTTGATACATTTCTCAGCAGCATCTCTGGAGTATTAGTAACTATTGTATCAATTCTAACAGCTGCCTGTAATGAAACCCAGAGATTCTGCTCAGCAGGGACAAAGATAAGAAATGTATCAACTAAATGTATCAATTTAGAACAGTTTGGGGGTCGGCGACCCCCCTGCCAGAGCTGCTTTAGAAGGTGAAAAATGACACTTAACACTTCAATATTAGAAAAACGGTCACACATAGAAACTAGAAAGTAATTGGAATAAGTCGTTATTTCTGGTGATCTATCTGAAAACAACTAGTTGCTTGAAGGTGAACAACCCCTTTTCTTTTTTTAGAAAACATAACGTATTTTTCCATGACAGAAAGACAAAAAGCAAAATGGCTACAGTTTGGTCCAGTCTTGTCACCAGTTCGTTAGATTTGGGACTCACAGGGGGAAAGGTAATAAAATCTGCAAAGAGAACAAATTTGAAATGTGATATTATTCATTAGGCTTTTATTACACTGCGGATCTTTATTGCACCTTGTGAACCTTTAACACTTGCTACTTTTTCATTAAGATGTTTTATTACATACACATTGGCAAACTATAAAAGTTGCAATGGCTATCCTGTTGTCATGTGAAGGGCAAAGTCTTTGCAAAGGCAAACATTTTCATTTTGCATATTATATCAATATTACATTAATACATTAATCACTATTTGAAAATCAAGGTGCTTAAGCTTCTTTTAAATAACCGTACCACATCCAGACTGAGATTCAAAATAGGCCCTCCAAACAGGTCCAAACAGCCTTCCATAAGGCCAAAAAATAGTGTCTATGGCATTTTACAGCACCCCCTTCTGGCATTTGCCAGAATCTACAAATTGCCAGTTCGGGTCTGAATTGTACCCCTCCCCCCATTGAAAAAGGATTTGCTTGTCCTTTAAGAGGTGGAGGAGAAGATAAAGCACTGTATATCAAATAAGTCACAAGCTGATTATGATATAACATTTATCACAGTCACAGATTTCAGTTTATTTGCTTGGGTCAAAGATTTTAATCTTATTGGCAAAACAAATGAATATTTTATCATAAAAATAGTAGAATCCGGTAAATTATCTGAAACAGAATCACTGGTTCTGCCCAGTTGTGTGACTCCTGCCCGAAGATAATATAAAAGCACTGAGATTAAATTAGATTAAAGAACCAGCACCATCCAATTCTTCATTTGTATTGCAAGGAACAGTTTTGCTTGACGCACATTATTTACTAAACCTCACATTTTTCTGATTGATCTTTTGAAGGGTAAGAACCCGCATTTTTATACATTTATATGTGAAATAAACCTAATGGGCTGGTTGTGCTTCCAGAAAGGATTAATATATATTAGTTTGGATCAAATACAAGCTACTGTCTTATGATTACATAGAAAAAGGAAATAGGTTTTAAAAATTTTGATTACTTGGATAAAAAGGGGCCTATGGGAGATGGCCATCCTGTAATTCAGAGCTTTCTGGATAACGGATCCCATACCTGGATAAAGATATGTCTGGAACATCAGCCCAACGTACCCATGCGGAAACACACACATACACACCATTTTATCCATACATATATGGTCACCTTAAGTCTTTTTGGCCAATTATAGCATCCTGTTGATTTTCCAGTTATTGTGCAATCAAAATCTTTTATGGTCCAAACTGTTCGTAAACTTAATATATTCCCTATAGGTTCCAAAACATTGGACAGCTGAATTGGGAGCCCACTGTGATGGCCCATTTTTAGTTTTTTTTAATGTGTATGGTTAATGCTACACGGGGCTAAAAATTGGCCTGCTGAAGTACTAAGGCCGAGAATCTGCCCCTTTACTGCCATTCGCTTTCTGTCCTGCCTGCACCCAGAACAATCTGCCGTATGTGCCTGCTGGATATTGTATAGGCTCAAGTGGTACAGCGCTGTTTCTTTATTGGGCGGAAAGAGGGGTTATCCAAAATTATGGGTGAGACAAGGGGGCAGATTCACTAAAGGGCAAAGAGGATGTCACTAGCGAAAATTCGCCAAACAACATCTAATTTACTAACAGGCATAGAGGACAATTTGCTAGCAAAACAGCTCAGTGCTAATGTTCATTACTCTGCAAATTCATCAAGTACAAACTTTACAATGCGTTACCCTTTTCGCCAGAGTCTGTCCTCCAGGTTATACCTGGCGAACTGTTAAGATGAAGTGACATCCGATTCCTTAACAATCTTATATCAGTGACATCATATCCTGTATGTCGAAAAGTCATTTCATATTTTAATGTGGGATTGTAACTGGTAAATATATATAGATCTCCCGAATAGATCCGCACTCACGGGTCTTAGTTAATAGTGCTACTCCAGCAGAATTCTGCACTGAAATCCATTTCTCAAAAGAGCAAACTGATTTTTTTATATTCAATTTGAAATCTGACATGGGGCTAGACATTTTGTCAATTTCCCAGCTGCCCCTGGTCATGTGACTTGTGCCTGCACTTTAGGAGAGAAATGCTTTCTGGCAGGCTGCTGTTTTTCCTTCTCAATGTAAATGATCGTGTCTCAGTGAGACATGGGATTTTACTATTGAGTGCTGTTCTTAGATCTACCAGACAGCTGTTATGTTGTGTTAGGTAGCTATTATCTGGTTACCTTCCCATGTTCTTTTGTTTGGCTGCTGGGGGGGAAAAGGGAGGGGCAGATATCACTCCAACTTGCAGTACAGCAGTAAAGAATGATTGAAGTTTATCAGAGCACAAGTCACATGACTTGGGGCAGCTGGGAAATTGACAATGTGTCTAGCCCCATGTCAGATTTCAAAATTGAATATAAAAAAATCTGTTTGCTCTTTTGAGAAATGGCTTTCAGTGCAGAATTCTGCTGGAGTAGCACTATTAACTGATGTGTTTTGAAAAAAACATGTTTTCCGATGACAGGATCCCTTTAAGCACCTGCTTTGAGGCCACTGGGAGCAGCATCCTTGGTAAGCAATATGTTTACAGCAGTAAAGAATGATTGAAGTTTATCAGAGCACAAGTCACATGACTTGGGGCAGCTGGGAAATTGACAATGTGTCTAGCCCCATATCAGATTTCAAAATTTAATATGAAAAAATCTGTTTGCTCTTTTGAGAAATGGATTTCAGTACAGAATTCTACTGGAGCAGCACTATTAACTGATTCATTTTGAAATTTTTTTTTCCCATGACAGTATCCCTTTAACAGAATGCCAGAAGGGAGGGTGTGGTAGCCGAGATCAGACGCACAGCTTTGTGTTGCCATTTTTCAATGCAGGCAGCTATTTCTCACTAGCAAAGCTCCCTCAGAAGAAGAAAGGAGCGGCGCACTGATAAACACAGAAGAAGGGAAAACGTGAGAAGGAAATGAACTGTTCAGGAACACAATAAACATCTCAGAGCCCCCAACGCTCTGCCGCCGACCCTTCTTCTTTCTCCCGCTTCACATAAGACAAACCTGCCTTTCCTTCTGAAGCCAGCATTTCAAACGCTCTCGTGTTCTGCCTTCCTCTCATCATCCAAGATGAGCTCGGTAGGAGCCAGAGCTAACGCTCAATCGGTGCAGGGAATAAAAATCAAGCAGATGTTGCAACTTTGCTTTTTCCTTCCCTCTCTCTCTCTCCATTCTTTACCCTCTTACAATTAGCAAGCAATAAAGAACCAACCAAAAAAAAAACTGCAAAAGAGCAGAAGAAAAAATATCAGCAATTATTATTTTTGTTCTGGGTGAAATATGCTGCGTCAGAACTGAGGGGGGGGGAACAGATGGTAACGGGGAGCACACAGACAAGGGGTCTGCACAGAGAGCTAAATCTCATTTCATTTGGCAAAGTAGCAGCAAATTAACTCGAACTGAATTCAGAGGTGAAAAATAAATAAAGACATGGGGATGTGATTCACTAACAGATGCTAAATTGCATCACTGCAGTTGTGAACAGCAACCAATCAGATATTTGCTTTCATTTTCTAGCGCGTAGAATGCTCAAAAACTAGTCATTGGCTGGTTAACCCCAGCGTTAACAATTCAGCCATAAACATAGTATTCGGAGTCTAAGGGGGACATTCAATAAAATCTGCAATGAGAACAAATTTGTGAATAAAAATTTGCATGTCGCAATGTAATATTCTTCATTCGGCTTTGATTGCATTGCGATTCTTAATTGTGAACCTTTAACACCTGCTTGAAGGTGGCATAAACATTTGGAGCAAGCCTAATACTTTTTCATTAAGTTTATTACATACACTGCACACAAACAATAACATTGCTGTCCTACTGTTGCATGAACGGCAAAGCGTTGGCAAAGGCATTGCGAACAGTTAGCGACCAATATTACATTCCCCCATAAAACTACTTATATATCAGAGACCCTTTGAGATTTTGGCTCAACTGAGGATCAGCTTCCTGAAGGTTTACTGAAGACAAGAAGTGCATGGTACCTTCCATGGTACAGGGTGGGGGACACCATAGTACCTTCCTCTGCCCTTCTTGAATGAAGCGTTGCCTAACGCAGGCCCTATTCCATTTACAGCACAGTTCGCATGTCTCAGACTGCAGCCCTTTTTTGCACTTTGCCCACTGCTTAGGTCATTGTACATGAGCCCTTTGGTCTTCAAGGATAGCTGTTGAGCAACAGCCTGGTATTAGACTGTCTAAAACTAAAGACAACTCCAGAAACCACTTAAAAATATATGTAAATTGCAAAAGTGCTCAGTGACCCACTCTGGTTTATATCAATAAACTGAATACATTTTGTGTTTAGATCCCCTTTAGGTTCCCTGAAGTGTGCCAGTTTGCCTAATATGTATGTAACGTCCCAAAACCAAACCTAGAACTAACTCCAAAGTTCTGCCACTCTTCTGCTTATAGTAGTCTCCTTTGGTTTTGGGTGGAGTCCTCCGCTACCCACTCTTATTGTGGGAAACCAGGGAAAAAGTTCTGGGCAAGCACGGGAACCAAACATGAATGAGAGGGAACAAGAGCAGGCAGTGAGGAAGAGATACGGTCCAGGTCAAACCAATCGGGCAATGCAGTACCGAATCAAATTGCAGCAGCAAAGTCGGGGTCACTGGCCAAGGTCAAAACACAGAGAAGCATCGCAGCACCAAATCAGGATCCGAAGAGTAGCCAAACACAGGAAGGGGTCAGTTCAGGCAGCAGGATGGCAAGGTCAGGCACAGGCAAGGATCAAAACCAGGAATCACAACTCAGAAAACACACCCAGGAACTTAGGAAATGACCTTATAGGAGAATCATACCGTTAACTAAAAAAAAAAAACATCCCCTACCCTACGTAGACCCCCCCTCCCTCCTCCCCCCAGCCTAGATGCTAACCCAGGGAAATGCCGCTAACTTTTTACTTACCTCTTGGTGCAGATTCAGGGAACGCAGTTCATGGCAGCCATCTTAGGGGTCTTCGTGTTCCGGTGCTTTGGCTACGTCTGTCCATTTCTCCGCATGCACAGTTGTCGCAAACTGTCAAATTGCGCCGATTTGACGGTCTCAGTCTCAGATTACCGAAGACCCGGCGTACCAGAACAGTTACCGCTGGACCTTCAAAAGAAACTGTTGATACAAGCCTAAAATTAACAGTTTAGAGCTGTCTACCACGTCAAATAGAGAACTCGTGTTAATTGCCAAACTGTCTTTTTTTGTGTGTGGGGTGTTACATCCCCTTTAATTAAAAGACATGTCTGCTGTTCATTCTGATGTAGGTCAAGCCCTATTGCTTAACACTCAGGATAGCATTGCCACTATTATAGGCAGGGCCGCCATCAGGGGGGCACAAGGGGTATTGCTGTACCGGGCCCTTGACAGCGCCAAAGCCTTGCCGCCTCTCCTGAAGTCCACGAGCAGCCAAAATGCCGAACAGCCGAAGTCGCAAAAAGATCCGAAGTCGCAAAAACAGCCAAAGTCACTAAAGGAGGCGAAGTTGAAGTCCTGAAGCCACGAGTTCAATTCTACTGAACACCAATGTGTGTTTTTTTATTTTTTTAATCCCCTGGCCACCAATGTATTATTTTTATTTCAAATCAATGTTTTTTTCATCAAAAGGAAAGGGGAGGGGGTACAGAAAGAAAAAAGGGGGCGGCAAGGGAGAAGGGAACAGTAAAGTTATACAATTCCACACAATTGAATCCAATTATAATAACATTTTAGCATTGATCACTCTGTTACACATTATTTATTCCACATTTGTATATCAGAGACAAGACATATATCAGCAAATGTATTCCACAATTGTAACTTCTACGTTTTCTGTTCTCTGTTTTATTATTTTTTTACCATATACTTCCATGTATTCTGAGCATGGTCTCCAATTTAGATAGTGTTTAAAAACATTCCCTTTTCTATAGGCAATTATTTCTTCTGTGTTTCTTATTTCCTCTATATACTTTATCCATTCTGAGATCTGAGGGGGGATCTATTGATCTATACGTGTAATTAATCATTTTGCTGAAGTTAAAATATATTTCAAAGCTGGCATGGTTATGATATATTTGATATTATTGTCATATAGCAATAAAACTGCTGTGGGATGAAGATTTAATTGTTCAGGAAAAAAATGTATTTATCACCTCTTGAATTTGTTTAATATTTTACAACTGCACCATATGTGTTCATATGAACCTATTTCTTCTTTACATCTCCAACATGTATTTGAAGATCCGTATATATTTTTTAATTTTACTGGCGTAAAATACCATCTGGAGATGAGTCTGTAGGAAGCTTCATGCAGTTTGGTAGATGTAAATATTTTGAGGTTGTTGAGATTTTTCCACAATCTTCCTCAGAGGGATTGAACTCTAGTTCCCATTCCCATTTACTATCCAATGGTGGAGTAATTACCTTGTTGGATATCAGTCTTTTATATAGAAAAGAAATAGGTCTAGTTATTTGAGTGCCTTTTTCTATATTTTTTACTAACCAAGATAGTTCTGTATTTTGTTTTGTAATTTCAATGGATTCAATATAACTTTTTATACTTTCATAAATGAATTCGTTGTTTGGGTTTTCTCCATACATTGCATTGAATTTTTCCAGTGTAATTATCTTGTTGGCTTCCAAAAAATCTTTTATTCTAATTAGGGATGGGCGAATTTGACCCGTTTCGTTTCGGCAAAAATTAGCCGCCGGTGAAATATCGCCAACGCCCATTAAAGTCTATGGGCTTCAAAAAAATGTTGTCGTGCGGCAAATTTTATTTTTTTTTCCGCACAACGCCATGCAAGTCTATGGGCGTCATTTCCGCGTCGAAACAAGCAAAAAAATTTGCCCATCCCTAATTCTAATTGTTTTAGGGTCAGACCACACAGGGCATTTTGGGGAGATTTGGTCGCCTGGCGACTAATTGCCTAGCTAATCACACGCGGCGGTTCGTTTTCCAAAGTCGCCGCGTGTGATTAGCGCCAGCATTTTTTCATTTTAGATGGTGCAGATTCAGGGAAGGAGTTTGGGGAAATTGGTCGCAGCAAAAACGATGCGATTATTCGCCAGGTGACCAAATCTCCCCAAAACGCCCTGTGTGGACTTTCCCTTAGAGTATTTTTCAGACCAGTTTTGTAGTATGTTATTCTCTGTTTCTATATAATAGATATATCAATAGATATATCAAATTGTGATTTCTAATGGTGGCCCTGATTATAGGCACACACACATATGTATTTTTATATATATATATAGATAGCAAGGCCTGTGTAATGTTAAAGGAACAGTCACATCAAACAATGAAAGTGTTTTAAAGGAATGAAAATATAACATAGTATTGCCCTGCTCTAGTACAACGGCTGTGTGAACTTCAGAAACTCTACCATGGGGGAGGATACACAATAGATAGATAATCTCATTGCACACTACAGAATTTATCTTAATTAGTATCCTGTGCTTTGTCTCCTTTTTCAGCTTTGAATGGCTGCTCCCATGGGTTCACAGCAGCTTGTTTCTATAAACTATTGTAGAGTTGCTGAAGCAAAGACACCAGTTTTACCAGTGCAGGGCCACACAATGTTATATTGTCATTACTTTAAAACACTTCCATTCTTTGGTGTTACTGTTCCTTTAATGCCCGTATTAATACATTTCAGCAATGTATTAAACAAGACTCCTTGTGCAGTGCTGTTTAAGGGCAGAGACACATGCTGCTATTTCGGAAGATTAGTCACCCAGCGACAAAACGCTTCTTCTTCGGGCGACTAATCTCCCCGAACTGCCTTACCACCGACTAGAATGTAAATCGGCGGTGGGATGGCACTCAGAACGCTTCGTTTTCCGAAGTCGCCCGAAAGCCGAAGCCATCCCACCGGCGATTTACAGTCTAGTCGGCAGTAAGGCAGTTCAGGGAGATTAGTCGCCCGAAGAAGAAGCGTTTTGTTGCTGGGTGACTAATCTCCCAAAATAGCAGCGAGTGTCTCTGCCCTTACAGTGTACAGATTTAAAGGATAAGACGAGGCACTTCTGAATTTCAGTGTGATTGCAGAGCCCTAAAAAGAAGGGAAAGGTGTTTGCGTATGCCGTGGCTTAGCAATTTCTAATGTCGGCCAGCTGAACTTAAGAAAGAAACTGTGAAATGAGATACCCATCTGTATGTGATTAGCCCCAGCGGCTCTGAACCGAAACCTCATTTTGCATGGATCTTTTCAGGTACAAAGCTGCGGCGCACACTGAATACCCTGCTACATTTACTGGAACAGGCAAGATGAGACCATCATTGTATTTCAATACTGACCTACCAAGTGAAAGTGATTAGCTAAGGATAAAGGCAGAATGAGTAGCCCTGTTTGTCCCACTTTCCCTTTTGTCAGATCATCATGTCCAAGGCAGGTCCTGGTGTGAACTGTCGCCAAGGGAATATGGAGTTAAAGGGGACCCGTCACCCAAAAACATTATTCCAAATCCTATTTTATCATATTAGTCAAGCAAAATTAACTTTAAATAGACTATATTAATTATTTGAATCTTGTTTCCTTCAGTCTGGGAATTCATAATTATAGCAAGCAGGCAGGAGCCATTTTGTGGACATTGTTATTAAGACAAGTCTTGTATCATCTCAGAATCTTGTTTGTGCACCAGAATGGGGGACCTGATGTCCATCCCCGTGCCCTGGCTACATAATTAAATGGTTAAGAGAACAGGGGAATGTGGGGAGAGCAGTGACCTCTAGGAAGTGCTGAATGGAAAGTGAAAGTAATTGTCTGCCCCGCCTCTATGCCCAGGGCATAGAGGAGGGTCAGACAATATTTGATTGACAGTTGAGATTTTTAAATGAGCTTACAACAGCTATGAATGCTTTAATAAAAAATAGAAATTGGATTTCAGGTTTAATTTGAAAAGGACTTTTATTATACAGCTTGTTCTGTCTGGGTGACAGGTCCACTTTAAAATGAGCCAAGAGGAAAAAAAAAATTGATGATGTTCAAACTGCACCCTCTAGCTGACACTCGACTACAACTCCCACAATCCCTAGTCTGCTAAACAATGACCACATACAGTATAGTACATTCATTATATAATTATAGAACATGTCTATCACATTTTACACAGTAAATAGCACACACACAATAGCATCAAAAGGGTTTCCGGAACCTGAAGCTCAACTGTAACCCAAAATTGCCCTAAGGGGAATTTACAGGCCCAACCATTTTTTTACCATTCCAAAAATAGTTATTTATAATGAAAAGTGTGCATCAGTCATGACCCCTTATGAGCCTCTTGCCCCCCAATCAATATGGTATCTATTGATTTCACCCATCCGTTAGTTTCCATACTAACATTGTTGGGCGTTAGATGGGTTATATTCACAAGTGATCATGTCATTTCCTTTTGCAGCTACAGCCTGAGATTGTTTCACTCGTTTGCAGAGCAGTACTTATATCATTGCAACACAACACTTATAATATAGAGCCAACGCAGCACAATACAGTAGCACAGTTGCTCCCCAGACATAATATACTGACTGTTGACCAGCAGCTGCAGGGGACAATGAGTGTAGCAATGGTGTAGCATATTCCCTGTCAGAAGTGGATTTTTACAAGTTATGGGTCCCTATTGCCCTAACACTGTGGATGGAATGTAGTAATAAATGCAAAGTTTGCTCCAGGGTCCAGAGAAACCAACCTGGTTAGGGTGAGACGGGCTAAAAGGAGCCAAAAAGCCCTTCACAATGCAAGTCATGCGGTGTTACGCCCCACTAACCTAGTTTCATTATTATGTTAGCAAGGTACACAAGATGCCCCTAAAGTGAAAATAAAACCCACAGGAACCTTGTGTTTATATCTCAATGTTCAGCAGCTCCTCTAAACTCAAGATTTTTTCCCACCTTCCACCTTTGCATGCAAGTGCAGGGACTGGGATGGTGGGTTCATGGACTGCTGATTCAGACATGCATCCGATGTTACCTTTCTGCTTCAGTGTTTGCACCCATCTATACAGTAGCTAGCAACAGGGGTTTCACCCAGAATATCAGGGCGGGTGGCATGGGCACAAATCATTTGCTCTGCCTGTAGTCTCAACAGGGACAATTTACTATCTCACAAGCAGCAAATTAAGAATTCTGATGGATGGTGGGGTGGGGTCAGGGTTGGACTTTCCTAGAAGGATAACAGGCTGGTCTGGTGGACCCTTCCTACCAAGCTGTGCTGCCACCTAATACCTCTGATAGAATGCTGCATCACCAGTCTGCCTTCACCCCACTTGCTTTCTACACGCAAATTATTGTGCACACCTCTCCCATAGGTGCCCTCCCTGATGACATCACCAGCTGGACCTTGAGGTCCTTGAGTTCAGGTTCTTTAGTAGGCCCCTGGTTCTCCAGTCTGACACTGGATTGAGTTTATGAATAGTGAGGGGACGAATTTGTTCTGTTTCATTTCGACGAAAAATGTGCGAATTTCCCGCGAAATTTGCAAAACGGCAAAGAATTTGCAAAACCTGAATTTTGACGGCCACATCAAATTTGACACTCGCGTCAATTTTGACACCGGTATTGAAGTCAGTGGGCATCCGAATAATGTTGACGCACAGCGGTTTTGACGCATGTGACTTTTCTGACACGCGTTTTTATGCAGGCAAATTTTCACTGCATTTTACTCATTTATTCGCCCACAGTTAAACGTGGAGATTCATCGCGGATTCATGCCTGGCCAATTTATTTGCCCATCACTACTTGGGCATTGGGGATAAATGGTGCACCATGAATGGACTAACTCATGGACAGCTAACTATTCCCCTGCTGGACATAGAGATGTTGAGCTAAATGAATGTGCAAGTAACATAGTAACATAGAGACATAATAACATACTGATGTGGAAATTTTTCATATTTCGCCATATGGCCGCCACCGATGCGGGATAAGCGTCTTTACGACCGACCTTTGCACAATCGCCCGATCATTCTGATTCCCATCCGATTTGTGTTCATCTGGCATGACTGCAGCATGCCGGGTGTGGCGCCGGATGGGATTGAGGAATACGGACCATTGAACAAAGGTGTACTTTTACAAGCGCGAATCAGCAGACGGCCGCGCGTTCTCATGAGAACTCGCGTACGTATCAGTACAAGCCATGCTAAGATCGCTGTGTCTGTGTATATGTATATTAACGGGGGAAGTGCCTTTTGTCCTGGTGTCTTTTGTTTGCCTAGGGAAGTCTACCTTCCCCCCCATCTCTTCTATGGACATGTGTCGGTGTGCTGGTTCCACCAATTGGTTCATAGCATAACATGCTCATTGATTGGATATATTGTAAGACCACCTTTTGTCTTGGTGTATAATAAACCACTGGCCATTGTAGAGGGAGGCAGAATACTGGACCCCAGCTGAGAACGACTGCTGTGACTTTATTTCCGGGGGATTGCGCAACATCACCACATGATACATCAAGGTTTCAGAATCGATTGTCCATTAAGACGAAAGATCATTTTTCCCGCTATATCAATAGTGAGTTAAGTACAAGTCCATCAAGTTTAACCTTTTATCGCTCTGTATTTAACCTGCCTAATTCTAGTTTATCCAGAGGAAGGCAAAAAAAAACCCCTTCTGGTCCAGTATTCCCTCACTAAGTCCCGGTTTGTGGAAAGACCACAAAGGCCCGGGCCTAGGGCGGCAGAATTTTAGTGGGGCGACATGACACCCAACCACACCTGCATTGGTTGAGAAGCACTGGGGATTTGAAAGGAGATACAATAGTTTTTAAAATTTTCTGTGCATCAATCCCCAGTACTTCGGACCCGATGCTGAAAAGGAAGAGGAGGGGACTAGGTGATGCACGTTAGTGGGCCTAGGGGCGCCTGCTATGTAAATCCGGCTCTGCCCTCACTTATTAAAAAGCTATTCATCCTCTTTGGAATGGGTGGCCTTGTGTCTGACCTACTGGTAAATAAGAGAGATTATTATATGGTCCCCTTAAATATTTATACATAGTTCTCACATCACCCCTCAAGTGTCTTCACTATGAACAACCCCAACTTGGCCAGTCCATACCTTTTACCAGTTTAGCTGCCCTTCTCTGGACCTTCTGTAATTCAATAATATCCCATTTGAGCGCTGGAGACCAAAACTGTACGGCATATTCTAGATTGTAGACTGTGCAATATACATGCTGTTACCAGGTGTGGACAGAACCTCAGGGGGGCAGAGTTTTTCTAGGGCTACTGTGTAAAGGATATTAAAAAGCAGCCCCATGCACTCAAGCTTTAGGGCAGGCATTTGCGCATGAGATGCCCAGTGACCCTTTGAATGCTGAACACTAGGGGATCCGTCACCCAAAATAATTATTCCAAATCCTATTTTATCATGTTAGTTAAGCAAAATGAACATTAACTACACTGTATAAATTATATGAATCTTGTTTCCATCAGTCTGGGAATTCATAATTATAGCAAGCAGGCAGGAGCCATTTTGTGGACATTTTTATAAAAGACAAGTCTTGAATCATCTCAGAATCTTGTTTGTGCACCAGAATGGGGGACCTGATGTCCATCCCCATGCCCTGGCTACACAATTAAATGGTAAATGGTAAAGAGAACTGGGTGAATGTGGGGAGAGAAGTGCTGAATGGAAAGTGAAAGTAATTGCTTGCCCCGCCTCTATGCCTAAGGCATAGAGGAGGGGCAGTCAATATTTGATTGACAGCTGAGATTTTTAAATGAGTTTACAACAGCTATGAATGCTTTAATAAAAAAAAAGAATTTAGATTTCACGTTTAATTTGAAAAGGACTTTTATTATACAGCTTTTTCTGTCTGGGTGACAAGTCCACTTTAAAAGTGTATTTTTCTGTAAATGGACATGAGCTGCCAGTTTGTGCATTGGTTTAGTGATGTGAATTTCTCGACCCGCACCCGACCCTAACCCGCCCGCTCCCTACCCGCATCTGACCTGGGCCCGCTGCTCCTCTTTATTTATAGACCCGCACCCGCCCCGCAGTGACATCACAAATGGGGCAGGGCGGGGCAGGCTGAAGTCTATAAATTTCGGCGCCAGAAGCCGGCAGTACTAGGTCGCGGGCGGGGAGAGCAGGAGAAAAGCTCGACCCGCACTCGCCCGTGCATTTTGTCCAGGGGTCGGCCCGAACCCGTCTGACCCACGGGTAAACACGCTGGTCCTGTGGGCCTCAGGTCGGCCCGCACATCACTACATTGGTTCCATACACAAAGGGGCAGATTTATCAAAGTTCGAAGTGAATTTTCGAAGTAAAAAACTTTAAATTTCAAAGTAATTTTTGGGTACTTTGACTAGGGAATAGTCCAACTTCGATTCGAATTTGAAAAACTTCGAAATTCGAAGGTTGAATTTTTTTTGAAGTACTGTCTCTTTAAAACTTCGACTTCGACCATATGCCACCTAAAAGCTGCCGAAATGCTGTTTTAGGCTATGGGAGACCTCCTAGAACCTGTATGGAGGCAATTGGGGGAGTTTGGGAGATCAAAGGTAGAAGTAAAAAAAAACTTTGAATCGAAGTAGATCGTACAATTCGAAGTAGGCCCACTTCGACCTCAAAAAAACTTTGACCACCATTCGATCGGTCTTTTTGAATTTGAAGTTCGACGTATTTTTAACTTCGACCTTCGTTCTTTGATAAATATGCCCCAAAGTGTCAGGCACTGCTACTAATGAAAGCCGGGCTCCACCCAATTAGCCTATAAAAGCAGTGGTGGCTAGCATAATGTTCTTCTAAAGGGAACCAATTAAAACTGTGCATCAAGACCCACTTGCCACCAGCAAAGGGCGCGGAAAAGAAAGCAACGACCCAGCGTAGCCCTGACCCCTGCGAAACGACGACTTTTCTTTGTGCAGAGCCAGGCAGGAGTCCTTGTTCCACCGGCGGAACTGAATACTTTCTTTCTGATTTTATTTTCACAGGGCAAATGTTAAAACACAGTATTGGTTTTCTTGAATAAAGCCAAACCTTTTCTTCTTGCCAACTACAAGCACATTTAGCTGCAGGATACCTGATCTCTGATTATTGAGAGGTTGCCTTTATTTCTGTTTTTAACTGGCCCCCCTCCCTACTCCCAGACTTGCTTTTTATTATTTTTTTATCCCCCCTCTCAATACTCCCCTCCCGCTACTTCTTTTTTATTTTTTTCTCACAATCAGTAAACCCCAGTCCCAGCTACCATAGCAACCGGATGCAGTGTTCGTTGGTGCTAAAATATCTTATCAAAAAATAGAAAAATTAAGAGCACTTCATTTTTGTGTTGTTGCAGGATGGTTCCAAAGCGGAGAAATCCTGGGCAGTAATGAAAATAAACATGGCTTTGTTTGTTTGCGTTCCGCCTTTCTCCCTTGGGGAATTGATAGGAGATTACCATGTTGCACCGCAGCGTTAAAGGTGACACAACAGCGCAGACTTAAACCCTGACATTTTAATAATAAGCAGCTTTGGTTTCCCTTTTTTTATGTTAAATTCTTTCCGTGCCGTGCTTTGAAATGAAACACTGAAATGTTATTTGTAGCTGCGGAGAAGGTCAGCATTACAGGAAGGACTATTAGAGCTGTAATTTTAAGGGGATAATGGATTTTTCCCCTTTCCTTTTTTGTTGTTTTTTGCTCATATCAGCCTAGGCTGTTGAAGGACCTGAGCTGAGTGTTGACATTTAAGTATAGAAAGGGCAGAACTGCAAGTGCTATCAATCTGTCCAACCCTACCCAGAGGTCCACACACAGTCCCTGTTAAATATCAGGCTGCCGTTGCTGCCACTCACAACTGCCATTTCCACAGTGTTCTCTGGCCCAGAAAGAAAGTCGCAAATAGGTGTGTAGCCCACCCTTGAGTGTTCTTTAACTGTGTAATATTGTAGTGTGTGACCAGGCTTAAACTGCTTGTATTGAGCCAAGGACCCACATGTATCCATGCAACTCCCAGCAACTCCCAGTACCTGGTAGAGTTCCCTGCAGCAAAAGATCCAGTCACAGAGATGATTCTTGCAGCAAAACAACAGGCTTATTTACAGTGAATAGTTCCAATGAAGTAGATTACAGGCACTTTGATATCAAGCAGAATGATATTTCAAAGTGAAATAGCAAGAATAGATTACCACGTTCCTGGGGCAAATCCTCCCATAAAGTAGAGCTTTGTGCACAGGGATACTCAGCTTGGGGTCTTATATTTGTAACCTACCTGGTCCTCAATTCACCCACTGAAATCCCTACACTAGCGGTGGACTAACCATGGGCCCTAACCCCACTATTTTGCCTCGTTGGAGCGGGAGCTGCTCACTATGTTCCCTAGAACTATGCTCCTATAACAACACTTACTAGTCCTTTATAACTCTTTCTAACTTTTACCAGATGGCAGACCTGGCCCTGTACCACCTCCCAGTGAGGTGAGGTCCCAGGAAAGACTTTGAGCACATGGGGCTAAATCACTTTATACTTTTAAATGCTGCCTCCTAGTGGGCAACCCTTGAAATAATATAGACCCAGAAAAAGGGACATAGCTGCATATCTTGATCTTATTTAATGTGACTGCAATGAGGGCCAGGTGAGGTCAGACAGCAACACCCAGGGCTTTAGCAGGAGCAGGTCTGAGTCACCATCTAGGAACCATGAGGGTGGGTGCCCACCAGGTTTTTTCCTGGTGTCCCACTGGCTCAGTTTGACCCTGGAGGAGGTGGAGATCCTGGGGGTCATTTACATTTACGTTGGACTAGAGTACCAATGGGGACAAAAACATGCCCTTATCTTGTTGAGCGCCACACTTCATGCCAGCACAGAGCCAGGGAGTGCAAGACAGACCTGTCTCTAATTGCATGCCCTAATGAAGGCTATAAATACAGGTCTCCTCTGTGACCTGTACAAGTCAAAGGGTAGGAGGATGGACATCTACCAATAGTAATACTGTATATGTGCAGATCATCATTGCATTTCAGTTGACATAATCATAATCTTTTGCATTTTGTACAGCCAGCCATTGAGACTTTTATATTCTGTATACGCAGTATGTTGTGAGTCAATCCCCAAGCTTATGTAAGTTATAGGAGCACAGAACACGTGATGTGAAACAGCAGAAAAGATGTGGGAGCTACTGGGACATCTTGAAATTAAAAGATCTTAAGGGTTGTGTTTGCCTTGGGCTGGTACAGAATCCCAAAATAATAATATGCAGTATTTCTAGTCTACTTTTTTATCATGCTTTAGTTGTCCTTTAAGATCCAAGCGGGTTTTGGATGGAAGCCTAAGGCAGAATTAGGTTTGCTAGCCTTTGTCTTTTGTTAGAAGACTATGCATGGGAAGATGAAGAACAGCAGTTAATGCAATTTTTATTTATCCTTTGGCATTCCAGCTGTTGTAAAGCTAAGGTCCCAGACAGTATGTACAACAGTCTGCTGGGAAATATAGCTCAGCAACAGCTGGTAAGTGGAAATATATATACTACTGCTGTATAATGGGCTGTACAGTAAATATTTCAATTGATATAATGAAAATGAATGTTCTGGCTATAGCTAATCAGCTATTTATAGAGCTATAGAGCATAAGCTGCAACTTGCATGCAATTAGCCAAATCAACGTTACTTTGGATCAGTACTGATGTATCATGTGCGTATTGTAATGAGCTCAAATTCTGCACCTAGTCTGCATTGTGGGGAAAAAAGCTGAGCTACTTGTCATAGAAGACTTGCAGTAGATATTGGGGTTTTAGATATAGAACAAATCTAGTTCTCTGCTGCAAAAACAAAATGCTGAGGTTTGATGGACAATGAGTATTTCGCTTAGTGGTAGGATTATCAGGCTAAAAAGAGACCAGAACTTCTAGGTATGAAAGTAAAAGCCTTGTGCAAAATCTACAAGGGCCACATGAGGTCACTGAATGATATCACCTGTTTACCCTCTGAAATACACAATAACCTTCATCCGTAGCTGGCTGAGGTTTAGCTTAGAATCTTTGCATCTTTATAAAGCATTGCCATAAGAAGAATGAGTTGAGCAAAGTTGACCAAAGCAGTTTCATAGCATATTCTGTTCATAGTGGAGATAATAGATGTACTGATAGAACAGATACAATATCCCCCATAGGATAGCACAGGTGTTTGGACAACAATTAATCACCTGTTTTCTTTAGTATGATTGGCTCAAGGGCTTGTAATCAATGATGCAGGCTAGCACATAGCGAGTTAAACCGGGGTCATACCCCTGGTGCGTTTATTGCGTCACAACATTTCGGGGGCCTTCCACTGTATCCAATGTGTCCAATGTGTCCAATGTGTCCAATTAGTGTCCAGAAAATGTAGCAAACAGGGTTCTCTGGTCACCTCTATGGCTAAAGCACTGGGCAGGGAGTGGAAAAACAAATGAAGGAAGGCACAATTAGTCCCTATTAGTAACGGGCAAATTTATTCGCCAGGCGCCAATCTGTGGCAAATTTTCACATTTCGCCGTTGGCAAATAAATTAGCGAATTTGCCTGCAAAAATTCGATAGAGACAATTAAACAGACGCCCATTGACTTTAATGGGCGTCAAATGTCGTCGGAATTGTAATTGTCGCCGGCGTCAAAAATTTGTGTTTTGCAGTTTTATGGTGAAACGGGACAAATTCACCCATGACTAATCCCTATGAAGTAGCTGAAGGGTTCCTATGGGTTCCTACTCTCTCTCTCCCATGAGAGTAAAATACACCACTAATAGTAGTGCGTGTTTTCTGGCTGGGGCCACATGGACATCGTAAGTCTCACATCACAGCCCAGTCTGATGAAGATCGCTCTAGTCAGAACCAACGACACTTTACAGATTATAATGCATAACAGGTATGCAATTGAGAGCCCATGCAAGCATTGTCTGTAGTTGGTTAGAATGTGGAATTGAGAGCAACATAGTTTATAGTTGTCTTGGTTGGAATGAACTCTTGCTATAAAGCACTAATGCCACCAATATTTGTATTTGCTGTATGCATTTTAATCACTGCTTTTACATAGTTACTTAGTTAGATCGGGTTGAAAAAAGACAAATTCCGTCAAGTTCAACATCGCCAAATGAGTGGACCTCTCTATGTACAGTATGGCCACCTTTAAGGTGGGTTAGGCTAGGGGCAATTGCAGACTGGTAGTGAGTCCTAATGTGTCACGGTTGTTCGAATGTGTTGGTTTGTATTATTTCTTAACATTCCCTAATAATTATGATGTTGTGGTGTGTTTTCAAGGCATCCTGAGATGTAAGCATTGTTGTAGGCTCATTGTCCTTTTATGTGCTTGATGCTTTTATTCCTAATATTTGTCGGAATGAATTCAGTATTTTTTCCTCTCTAATAATGTAAAATTGTAATCTTCTAAACAAAATAATACAAAAGCAAAGGGAACAGTAGGCCTTGGCAGGACAAACAAAGAAAAAGTGCTGCGCACAAGATCATAGCACCCCAGGCAGGAATTCAACTAACACTCTTATTTACTGAAAACTAAAACTGTCTGCTTCCAGATTTCTAATCAGAAAAGAACATGACTGGTACAAGGGCCGAGTCAGCATTGGCAACTTTAGACTCTTGTGTCCTTATTTGGTTTCACAAAACAAATTTCAGTATATTATTTCACTGGGCAGAGAAGTGGTACAGACAATGCAATGTCACATAAGGTGCCATAGACCTTTCAGGAAATCAGAGGAATAATGCAATAAAAAGTTGCAAATTTTGCACCTGGTCTTATAACCCACAGAAACCGATCAGATACTTGCTTTCCAATTGGTTGCCAGTAAATGCTTTCTACTCTTTGGCTCCCATGGGTTACTAGACTAGGGAGCAGATTTAGCAAAGCAGAAATCGATATTGAGACAATTTTGCAGTTAGTCTTCATTATTCAATTTTTTAATTTATTGTTTTGTTTAGAAGTTCTGCAGGTTGGTATTTCAGGTTGGTATTTCTGTTCAGTATTCGGCCATTTTCAGCAGGATTCCGATTTGGCCGATTCCTTGTGACTGGCTGAACTGAATCCTTAAAATCATGTGACTTTTCGTCACAAAACAGGGAAGTAAAAAACTTTTTAGCTACGCAATGCAAATTAGGATTCAGATTCGGTATTCGGCCCAATCTTAAACAAAGGATTCAGGGGTTCAGCCAAATCCAAAAAAGTGGATTTGGTGCATCCCTACAAATTACCCTAGCAACTAGGCATCCGTTTGAAAGTGCAACGAGAATACGAATAGGAGAGGGCTTGCTTAAAAAGATAAACAATTAAATGGAACAATACCAATAAACTTATAGCCAAAAAGAGCAACTGTTTTTGGCTGCCAGGGTCAGTGACCCCATGTGAAAACTGAAAGGAGAGGAGGACAGAAGAAAAAAGGCAAATAATGTGAAAACTATAAAATAAATAAATAATGAAAACCACATGCTAGGAATAGGAATTCTATAGAATACTAAGGGGGTCATTCATTAAAGTCCAAATGCTAAAAACTCAAAAAAAATTTGAAGAAACTCCAAATCTGAAAATCTGCCATCTCAGACATGCCAAGGTTGTATATAAGTCAATGGGAGAGATCCCTATCCTATTTCGAAGTTTCTGCGGTCTGTGCTGGAATTAGCCCTAAAAATCGGACTATTTTGAGCAAAAATCCGAAAAAATTTGGGCTTTTTGGGAAAAACCCAGAGTTTCCCTTCGATCTGATTAAATTGTGTTTTTTAATAACAAATATAAGGTCAAATCGTGGATTCTAGTTTGGTCGAACTTCATAAACATTTCGATCTTCATAAATAACCCCCTATAAGATAACGTCAAGGTAAACCACCCTTTTAAAAATCCCTTTGCATGGGGACTTCATCAACCCATTGATGACCTCTCCCAATGGGTTAGAGTTGCTGCCGGACTTGGATGACAAACAATAAGATCTGCCTAATTTGGCCTAGAGTCTAGATGGGCTAATCTGGCAAAGAGGAGAACTTTAGATATATGCCCACCTTTATAGTCTTCAGCTTCTTTCCTTGTCCTCATTGAAATGACTTCTAGCTTCCCAAAAATTCTAGGTTACTACACTGAGGCAGTTTTGGGGGCTAGCTCAGAGGCTACTCACACTTGCTGTTATTAAAATCCCTATCATTTACATTCATTCTATCACACCCTTTTATTCCCCTGCCCACCACCACCAGTTTGGGCAGATGAAGCATGTTCATCTTTTTACACATTTTAGAATAAACTACAAGTGCTAATGAGTCAGGTCATTGTCTTTTTTTTTCAGCCAAACTAATTATATTAAAATAATCTAAAAATAATAAAAACAGTAATGGTAGTTTTCATTAATACAATATTTCAGCTATAAAAAGCATTTTGTACACGTGCATGTTTATTTTTATCACCCCAGGGAGCTTCTCAATTTATCATAAAGAAAAGAAAAATAAGTCATAACTTCATTATCACATTTGGGGTACTTACTTGAATATGAATCTAGTAGTGGAAAGAATCGGGTCTAACACCAAAAAAGTTTCCACCAGGACATGGTGTACAGTTTGGAGCCCAATGGCCTGGGGCTTTTCTTGAAAGTGCAGGGTGGGTGTAAATTTTGGAACCTGCCCTGTATTATGGAAATGAGGCCTGTAGTCTTTCTGGCTATACCTGCTTCTTTGCAGCGTTCCAAACATTCTCTAGCAAAGTGATCCCCAACCAGTAACTTGTGAGTAACATGTTGCTCTCCAACCCCTTGAATGTTGCTCAAAGTAGCCTAAAAGCAGGTGATTATTTTTCAATTCCAGGCTTGGAGGCAAGTTTTAGTTGTTTAAAAACCAGGTGCCAAACAGAGCCTCAATGTAGGTTGACAATCCACATACGGGCTATTAAATGGCCAATCACATCACACCAAGAATATTTTTCATGCTAGTGTTGCTGCCCAACTCCTTTTACTTCTGAATGTTTCTCATGGGTTCAAAAGGTTGGGGACCCCTGCTCTAGCACAATGACAGCAAAAGAACTGGAGCATAGCACCCATATGTAACAATGCATAACACAATATCAAGTGTTGGCTGGAGTGGTTGACTATAGAGCAGTGGAAATGCTCCTCAGGAATAAATCATGCTTAACTAAGTTGAAGATGGATGGAGTCTGGGTTTGACAGATGCCAGGAGAACGCTACCTGCCTCAATGTGTAAGGCCCATTGTGGTTTTGAGAAGGATGGTCAAGGTTTGGAATAGAGCTACTGGTGAAGTAAAAGCAAACCTTAACCAGTACCAGTGAACAATGTCTCAACATTCAAGGAAGGCCCTTTCTCATTTCATCACAATAATGGTCCCAAGCATAAAGAAGGTCTGTACAGAATGGGATTGCTGATACTGAAATGGAAGAACTTCATGGCCAGACTTGATTTCCCAACATCATTGTGGAACCTCACTAATGCTCACCTGGATGAATATCACCAGCACTATTCCAATATCTAGTGGAGTTCCCAGAAGAGTAGAAGCTCTTATAACAGCAACTTCTTATTAATACCCTTGATTTCTGAATAAGATGTTGGACAGGCAGGTGTCCAAACACTGTGTAATGTAGTATATACTGTATACTATACTAACATTGCTTAGACAATAAAATCTAATCCAATATATCTGGTTGGTGATTTTGTTCAGCGTTTGATCCCTCATGTAATATCCTAATTATGTTTGTTTGAAGTGCCTATAATTTAGGTTCACAGTATTATACTTTGTGTTGTATAAACTGGTGTGAACCCCTTGTGAAAAAAAGTCTCAAGATAAGTGTAAGAACCTGGTAATTTTATAATGCACAAATTGGATGCCATCAATAGACACTTTCACTTTGGGACTATTGACATGAATTTATTGAACTGAGTCAGTAAAGTGTCATTTTGCTGGCTATTAAGTTTGACCGAGGACTGAATGGTGGTGTTGCTGCTCCTGCTTCCATAGCTAAAAATCTGAGCGTCTTCCCCCCCAAAAATGGAAGTGGTACTGTCAGCACTTTCCCAGAACAAAAAGTGGAGCTGAGCTTGACAGTCGCCGTCAGACTCATTCTGTTAACCTAATGTGAAATGATACTTATTTTAAGATAATTGATCCATGTAGCACCCATAGCACCCATGCAACTGAGCTCCTATGAGTCCTGAGAATGTTGGGAATTTTGGGTTCATTTTACCCTTGCTGGATTGTTAAGAAAATTCACATTTCCAGTTCACAACACATTTTTAGGCTTCACACTTTTCAGGTTGTGCTTCCAGGAATGTTTAGGCTTAGAACAGAAAATAAATAACTCCAATCACATCACAACTGCCTTTATTGCTTTGGGTGCATATTCCACATTTTTGGGAAAGTTCAAGTTTTTTATAGCAAAAGTTCCCTCAAGGTAACAGAGGAGCCCTAACCCAGGATTATACACAGGCTTCGTTGCACTTAGCAATTAAACTTGTTCTCATTATATTGTTGTAACTCACTTATTACACAGAAGGTAAGTCTTTACACACTATATCCTCTGATGTGTGTATCATTGGCTGCCCACTGGCAGGCGGCTGTGTCATTCCTGATGTTCTAATGCTGCAGGTTAGGGTGGTGACACACGTTAAGATTCAGGGGAGATTAGTCACCCATCAACAAATCGTCTTTCCTTCAGGCGACTCATCTCCCCTAAATGCCTTCCCGCCAGCTAGAGTGTAAATCGCTGGCAGTATGGCTCATGAAAAACGCTTTGTTTTCAGAAGTCGCCCGAAGTTACTTTGCGAGGAAACTTCAGCGACTTCGGAAAACAAAGCTCTCAGAGTGCAACCTCACCGGTGTTTTACATTCTAGCCGGCGGGAAGGCATTTAGGGGAGATTAGTTGCCCCTAAGAAGAGGCGGTTTGTCGATGGGCGAATAATCTCCCCAGAATCGTAGCGTGTCGCCACCTTTAGAACATCAGACTTGTTGAATGTTTGTCTTAACATGTTTGAGGATCAAATGACATTACTATTTATGATGTATCAAATGTCAAAGATGACTATGGTGTCCTTGAACAGACTGGGGCCCAGTGGAAGGTTGCATGTGGTACATGGGCCTCCAGCATCCATACACTTTTAAGTATGGAGAATTTACACCCAGACTGTAGGGGCAATATATTCTGTTTATTTATATATAAATATCTTCATGTACAGTAGCTATGTTTAAATAAGGGGGGGGGGGTAACACAACTATAACTGTGCAGTTTTGGCATACTTATATAATGGAAAATGTGTCCCACTTTGGCACATACAGTATCTACCACGATAGTTACAGTTGGCAGAACTAGAGGTTATTGGGCCCCACTACTAATTAATTTTATGACCCCCCCAACTATCCAGAGTTTGTCCTGTTTCACCAATATACAGTCATTTGAAAAAGTTTGGGAACCCCTCTCAGCCTGCATAATAATTTACTCCATTTTGAACAAAAAAGATAACAGTGGTATGTCTGTACTGGGGTGTTTTCTGGACAAAGATTTTTAGTGAATCAGTATTCAGTTGTATGATATTAAATCAAATGTGAAAAACTGGCTGTGCAAAAAATCTTGTAATTTAGCTAATTTGAATGCATGTAACTGCTCAATACTGATTACTGGCAACACCAAATTGGTTGGATTAGCTTGTTAAGCCTTGAACTTCATATGCAGGTTAAGGTGGTCAATTGCAAGTTGTGCTTCTGTTTGACTCTCCTCTGAAGAGTGACAGCGTGGGATCCTCAAAGCCACTCTCAAAAGATCTGAAAACAAAGATTGTTCAGCATCATGGTTTAGGTGAAGGCAAAAGCTGCCTCAGAGGTTTAAACTGTCAGTTTTTAACTGTAAGGAATGTAATCAGGAAATGGAAGGCCACAGGCACAGTTGCTGTAAACCCCAGGTCTAGCAGGCCAAGAAAAATACAGGAGTGGCATATGTGGAGGATTGTGAGAATGGTTACAGACAACCCAAAGATCATCTCCAAAGACCTGCAAGAACATCTTTCTGCAGATGGTGTATCTGTACATCGTTCTACAATTCAGCGCAATTTGCACAAAGAACATCTGTATGGCAGGGGGATGAGAAAGAAGCCTTTGCAGCACTCACGCCACAAACAGAGTCACTTGTATGTAAAAGCTCATTTAGACAAGCCACAGTCATTTGGGAACAATGTGCTTTGGACTGATGAGACAAACATTGAGTTATTTGGTCATAACAAGAAGCGCTTTGCATGGTAGAAGAAGAACAAGGCATTCCAATAAAAACACATGCTACCTACTGTCAAATTTGGTGGAGGTTCCATCATGCTGTGGGGCTGTGTGGCTAGTTCAGGGACTGGGGCCCTTGTTAAAGTGAAAGGTCTAATTAATTCAACCCAATATCAACAAATTCTTCTGGATAATGTTCAATCATCAGTCACAAAGTTGAAGTTACGTAGAGGTTGGATATTCCAACAAGACAATGATCCTAAACACACTTGGAAATCTGCAAAGGCATTTATGCAGGGGGACAAGTACAACATTCTGGAATGGCCGTCACAGTCCCCTGACTTGAATATCATCGAAAATCTATGGGATGATTTGAAGCAGGCTGTCCATGCTCAGCAGCCATCAAATTAACTGAACTGGAGAGATTTTGTATGGACGAATGGTCAAAAATACCCACATCCGGAATCCAGACACTCATCAAAGGCTATAGGAGGCGTCTAGAGGCTGTTACATTTGCAAAAGGAGCTCAACTAAGTATTGATGTAATATCTCTGTTGGGTGCCCAAATTTATGCACCTGTCTAATTTTGTTATGATCTGTTAATCCAATAAACTTTATGTCACTGCTGAAATACTACTGTTTCCATAAGGCATGTTATATATCAAAAAGAAGTTGCTCAGCCAATGATAAACAAAACGCCAAAGAATTAAAAAGGGGTTACCATACTTTTTCATATGATTGTATATTGAAATCAGGGCCTAATGGGGTCCCCTATACCTCCTAGGCTCCACAGGGCCTGCTTCCTCTCTAGTTACGCCCCTGTTTATAATGGTATCAGTCCCACATTAGTCCATATCCCAGGTATTTTCCAACATCGAGCAGCAAAAAAAAAAAAGTGTCAGTATACAATTGCCTGTGACTCTAGTAGTTATTGTAGATGAGTATCTTTTTTAGAGGTTTACAACAGAACATCGTCATTGATTTCGCACACACAAAACCGGTTATCTCCTTTTCCCCCGGGAACGAAAAGAGTATCAATGGCTGCTTGATACAAATGGCCAATCATTTTCTTTTTTCCTGAAGACATCATTAATTCCATAGGCCTTGATTGTTCATTAAATTTGCCAGTGCCAGCCAATTTCACTCCTTGCCAAGTGGGCATACCCAGTCAACATTACAAATTGCTGTTTTATACGGCCATTCATCACAGTCATATCTGCGGACTCTTTTCCTTGGAAAAAAAAACCACAAGAAGGGGGAAAAATGATAATGCCGCCGCTGCTGCTGCTGCTGAGCCACATGGGCAGTTTAGACTGAGATGGCAATTGTACTTTTGTTTGTTATTGAGAGTCCTCTAATAGTTCAGCGTTGGCAGTTTCCTAAAGCTAAATTTAACATATTTGCACATATATCACCACCTGGGAATCAGCATTTTCAACACGTTCAGATTTGCAAGCATATGATTCCTCCAACTCTAACTGTAGTCCTTGCAGCTGGCTGACACCCAGTTTCCATACCGTCATACCATATGTCCTGACTTATTTCCATCTCCCATCACAGCTTTAATATGGGCTGATGAGATGCTTATCACTATTCTGAATTAGAATATATATACATGCATTCATATGCACATAGGAAATAAGATGTCGGTGGAAAAAAAAAAAACGATGTATTCGTTGTTTATATAAGTTGTTCCTGTTAAAGGACCAGTAACACCAAAATATATAAAAAAAAGGGTTTTGAATGCATTTAAAAGTATATACTTTATCTTTTCTGCTGTCATTCAAGATAAAATAGGGCAGCAAGGCACCTGCAGTATATACATAGCAGTTGACATGTATAAGCTGTGTTGAATACAATGTTTTTACTTCTATCACAGGAAGAGGTCAGACGTCATTCATGGCTCTCTGCAGAACCTTTTTTATATAATATAGCAGTGCCAGACTGGGGGATCTTCGCAACGCGCAACGCAGTGTGCGCAAGCTCGCCAATGGGGCGCCTTCTCGCCATATGCGACGGGGGCGCTAAGCGCGCCAAGGGGATGGCGCACAGCGCCGCATGGCGGGCACAGTAGGGGGACGGGGGCCTGTAGGGGGGCCCTGGATTGCAGTCCCGGTGGGCCCTGGGATCCCCGGTCCGACCCTGTAATATAGGACAGTCGTTGATAAGAAATTGTGTATTTGTACGCTATAGACATACAAATAAGTCCCAAACCTAGTGTACCCCATTCCAAACAATCCGTTAGGTTCTCTTCCACCTTCAACGTCGATTTCCAAAAAGAGGGATTGCTGTATTCCTCAAAAAGAGGATTTTTTTGGGGGGAAAAAAATGAAAAAAGAAAAATATAGCGTAGCGTTCTCCAATTTAAGTGCACACCTTCAGTACCTGAAAGGCATTTTTTAAAAAGTAACGTGAAGAGAAAACTTTCCACCTTTTAGTGTCCGTCCACTAATAAGAGGGTGACAATTAAATATCTATTTCAATAGTGAGAAGAAGGTAGGTATCAGAGTATGATATAAACCCAAGCTCTAGAATATGGCTATTCCGGTGGTATATTATACTCACAGACCCAAGAGTTATTTCAGCGTATCTCAAAATTAAGGGCAAGTCGACCCAGCTTCCAGTATTCTTTTTTCCTTGTGGCCAATAAAGAGCGGCATTTGCAGAAGTGCTAAAACGATTTTTTTTAAATAAATAATTAAAAACACATTCACAAACGATTCTCCATATAAGCGCCTTTTTTTTAAAAAACACTGACGATCTCCACAGCAGCAATGCAAGTCTCTCTGCGTCTTCCGGATCTCACTGCGCAAGTCCCCACTCCGTGTCTGTGCACTTCCGCAAAGCTCCGTTCCAATGAACACTGCACTATATTTTTTTTTCTGTTTTTTTCCCCAAAAAATCCTCTTTTTTTGAGGAATACAGCAATCCCTCTTTTTGGAATTGGATGTATTTGTAGGTGCTGGATCAATAAATACAGAGCTGTTAACCCATCCCTATTTTTTTAGGGCGTTACAGACCCTCTCCCCCAGTCTCCCGTCATCAGCAAAAAATTGCACTGGCCCGGGGTTATAACAGTGAGCACCTCGGAGAGATCCTCTTCCGTCTTCCACGAAAAGCCAGACTTTAACTAAAAAGTCGGCTATTTAGTTCTACTGCGCATTCGTTTGCCCCGGGAAATTTGAAGAAAGAAGAGGATGGCTCCGTGTTGCTCACTGGTATAACCCCGGGCCGGTGCAGTTTTCTGCTGATAGGAGCACCGGCCCGGGGTTTCAGGTAAGTAAATACATTCACTTGGGGGTGCCTAACATTTGGCACCCCCAATTGCACGAAGCCTTTCCTTCTCCTTTAACAGAAGTTGACAGCTCTGTAAATACAAACTTAAAATGTTCACTTTATTAAAAGTCAATGTCCTCTATTTAGTGTAGACTGCATATGAAAATATCCTTGTTTTCTATTGTCTTTAAACATACTGACTGGATAGTGATATAATAAAGTGCATTTCATCGCACAGTGGTTAATATTGACGCCTTACAGAACTGCAGTTTTGGGTTTAAGTCTAGCCAGGATGCTTTGAGAAGTTTTATATTGACTCTAAATTTGTTGTTTTCTTTCTGTTGGTATCTGTAGACTCGCAGAGACTTGTGCTTACGACTACGATAAATTTATTTACCCCTGTTCTGGTAGCGAGCTCCAGATGGCGTTTTGCCCTTAAGGATGTCATACAAGGGAACAATGATGTTCCCTTGTATATCCCTGGATCTTTGAGGAAATAATCACTCCTTACTCACCTTATTTATCAAAATCCGAACTGTTATGATTATTTTAATAAAAAAAGTCCTGACCTTATTTATTATTAAAAAAAACACGATTTAATCAGGGACAAACACGAAAAAAGTGAGCGAAAATCCATCTCGAGTTTTTTCCTGAATCGCTCATTTTTTTCTGTTTTTTTCCCGAAAAGCCCAATTTTTCAGATTTTTGCCCAAAAAGTCCAAATTAGTCAGATTTTCAAGCTATTTCCAACGCAGACCACAAAAACTTCCAAATAGTTAAGGGACCTCTCCCATTGGCTTACAGTAGATACAAACTCGGTAGTTCTCAGATGCTGAATTTTCGGATTCAGACCTTTTCCATCCATTCCTTTTCCATAAATCTCGAAAAAATTGTTTTTTTTCCCGGATTTTATAGTAAAAAAAACCCCCTAAAATTCAGTTTTTGGCATTCAGCCTTAGCCCCTTTAGAGTAGTCCCAGACAGATCCTGTACTCCATGCTGAAAACAAGCCTCAACGCATTTCACTAGTGTGTCTGACATCATCAGATGATGACTATCGCTGAAGATGGTGATGCCCTTGTAGATACCTTGATATACAGGTACTGGATCTGGAACCCGTTATCCAAAAGGTAAGAATTATGGAAAGGCTGTCTCCTAGACTTCATTTTATCCAAATAATCCAATTTTTTTCCTTTTTCTCTGTAATAATAAAATGGTAACTTTTATCTTGATCCAAGCTAAGATAAACTTATTGGGTTTGTTTAATTTTTACATTATTTTCTAGTAGACTTAAGGTATGAATATCCAAATTACGGAAAGATCCATTATCCAGAAAAACCCAGGTCTTGAGCATTCTGGATAAAAGTTCACATACCTGTATTAGGAATTCACTGTCTTAAGCTGTTGTTCCAGATGGACTCTATACCCCCAGTTGGGAACAAGTTTATCTATCAGCTGGAGATATTTGAAGACCATTGAGTCTGAGAAGTCTTCTCATCTTGAAGTCCCAACACTTCACATTGCCAACCATTACTTCCTATACGAATCACATGAAAATGAGAGTTTATGTACGCATTACACTCATGGATACATTTTCTGTTGAGAGCTAGGTGACAAAATAGTGGCATTTTTATCACGATTCACATTGGATGTCACGGGGAGGGGGGATTTGGGACAAAACGTATACCAGAAACTATTAGCCAAAGCAATTTCTCTACAGCTCTGCATTATATAATATATTCAGTAGATGATAATTTAGCTGGAAACCTGAGCAGGGGATGTTGGTGCCTGTTCCATTTTTAAGCATTTCTGAAGGGCCTCAAGCACTGCCTGGGGGAGGGATATCATCTGTCACCGGGGTGCAGCTTCTATGCAAAATGTGCATCCCAAAATAGTTCCAACTGTGGTCTTTGCTACAACATAACTGTCCAACTTTTTCTGTGATGCACATTCAGTGTCTTCAAGCTGCAAATGTTCTTATGACTGTAATGATGCTACTGTATATAATAGAAATCTATGGGATACCTTGGGGGACACTAAAATCTATGAATGGCTCAGTTCAGGGAATGACATTACTACTACCAGACAACCTTCTATTAGAGCAGTGATCCCCAGCCAGTAGCCCTTGAGCAACATGTTACTCACCAACCTCCTGGATGTTGCTCCCAGTGGCCTCAAAGCCGGTGCTTTTTTTTTTGGAGTTTGGAGGCAATTTTTGGTTGCATAAAAACCAGGTGTACTGCCAAACAGAGCCCCCCGTAGGCTGCAAATCCATATTGGGGCTACCAAATAGCCAATCACAGCCCTTATTTGGCACCCCAGAGACTTTTTCATGCTTGTGTTGCTTCCCAACTCTTTTTACATCTGAATGTTGCTCATGGGTAAAAAAGGTTGGGGATCTCAATATTAGAGGAATTCTCTGAATGTTTACTACTGTAAATGCACTTTATTATACTAGAACCTTTATTTATTTCCTTGTAGAAATGGAAATATACACAGTTCATCCATTTTTGGGGTTACCATGCTTAGTAACGGAGCAGACCTCACTGGTTCATCTTTTCTGCATGGCTGCACCATTTTCCTTTAATTTCCTTGCCTTTCCTTAGAATAAGAGCAGTGCCATGCATCCATGGGGTCTACTCTTGCTCAATAACAGTATAAATGATCCCCTTGGCATATTTCATAGTTAGGGTTGCCACCTTTTCTGGAAAAAAATAACGGCCTTCTTATATTCTTGCCGTTTTTTTATATTAATAACATTGACATTGAGCATCATTTTTACCGGCCAGGCCGGTAAAATACCGGCAAGATGGCAACCCTATTCATAGTATTGAAAATCTGTTACACTTATCCCTGTTCTCATTTTAAATTAAAGGTCCTGGAGGGTACAGGCATACCAGAATCATTAGCTCCATGCTAGCAATAGGAATACTGGACTAGTAACAGTGGAAATAGTGTTTAAAGGGACTGTGTCATGATTTTTATGGTGTCGTTTTTATTACTAAATTACACTGTTTACACTACAATAAATACCATGTAAAATTTCATTCCTAACCCAACAAGTGTATTTTTTTTTAGTTATAATAGTCATCTCAGGTTATTTTGCCTGATCATGTGCTTTCAGAAAGAGCCAGTGCTTCAGGATGGAACTACTTTGTGACAGGCTGTTGTTTCTCATACTCTATGTAACTGAAGGTGTCGCGGTGGGACATGGATTTTTACTAATGAGTGCTGTTCTTATATCTACCAGGGAGCTTTTATCTGGTTACCTTCTCATTGTTCTGTTAGGCAGCTGGGGGGGGGGGGGTTGATATCACTCAAACTTGCAGTTCACCAGTAAAGAGAGACTGAAGTTTATCAGAGCACAAGTCACATGACTGGGGGCACCTGAGAAACTGCCAACATGTCTAGCCTCATCAAAATTAAATATAAAAAAATCTGTTTACTCTTTTGAAAAATGGATTTCAGTGCAGAATTCTGCTGGAGCAGCACTATTAACTGGTGTGTTTTGAAAAAAACATGTTTTACCATGACAGTATCCCTTTCAAATCAAAGACCTTTGCTATACACAAAATTACACTTAGTAATTGGCCTGGCAGCTGCCATTTAATAGGCTTCATCATTGTTCTTTAGAATTCCAGTGCTCTCCATTGCCACAACCTTCCTATTACCTGCAAGTTTTTATACTGACTGCTGTTTATTCTACTACAGATCCACCCCACAACATGGCTAAAGTCTGTGTGACCTCCCAAGGGAGCAAGTTCAACAGTGTAAAAGGTAAAGGCACATTTTATTCAAAGTATTTTCAAGGACATTCTCTTAGTTATGGCTACTTGTGCCTGCATCCAGCCATACCAGCTGTTCATGAACAAAAAGGAAACAAAAGGAAAACAAACACAATGTAGTCTTCAAAGCCAAGGTTGCAGGTTTAGGCAATGTAGATCTTTTCAAAATAGGTCTCATATACAGTTTATTATTAGTGATGGGCGAATAAATTCACCAGGCCAGATTTGCTGCAAATTTCTGCATTCAGCAGCGGTGAATAAATTTGCAAAACCACAGCGAAAACTTGCGGACAAAAATTTTGGACGTGTGGCGGAAAAGTCGCTCGCGTCAAAACTGTTGCCCATTGACTTTAACGCCGGCGTAAAAATTGACGAAAGCAAAGTGCAAAAAAAAGTGTGAAATGGACCATGTTGAGGCACTTTGCTCCCTGCTCTGCACTGAACAACAGTGTTACTGTACATAGAGCGGTGCCCTCCCCCATGAATACAGCACTGCCAGCATTTGCTACAACTGAACTCATGAGGGATAGATGGGAAGAGACACCCGGTCCTGCCTCCTACACAGGGGCGATCCTGGTAATTTTGCTGCCTGAGACGACCTTCCTTTTGCTGCCCCCACCCCTCCCAATGGCACTCATCTCTTCAGCGCAGGAGGGGGTTGGGGGCTGTCCAGGTCGTGCTGGAGGGGTCGGTCCACGTCTCTAGTGCAGAGAGTGCAATTGTGCTCTCTGCACTAGAAGAGCCGAATTTCCGGGTTGAAAAGTGGAAATTCGGCACTTAGTTACCAGGAGCGGCAACTCGCCTCATTGGTGGAGCGCCCCTGCTCCTAGCCATTTTCTAATTTACAAGTCATTAAGACAGGGCATTGGAGTTTTGTTCTTACAGCCTACCCTATGGCAGTTTCCAGTCTAGCAGTAGTTAGGGGCAGCCTGACCTTGAATAAAATAAGTGGCACATTTTTGCACCCCTGTACTTATATCCAGGCTCCATACAGACTCCTTCCAGTTAGTGCCCAGGTTGGAGTAGAAGGGCCCTTTTTGCTGCAATGTTGTAAGGATACCTGGTGGTCCTGCGGTGCTGGGACGCCCACCGCTTCCTTCCTCTTCATGCACCAAAGTGCAAATGACGCACGTTCACTCAGCTTCTGGGTATAGGCACGAGTGTCACGTCTGACGTCATTGCGCCTGGTGCGAATTTCAAATATTTAAAGGTGTAGCGCCAATTGCAAACTGCCCAATGTAAAGGTCTATTTGTAGTTCCTGGTGCGATTTCTGTGTGTTTATAGTTATTTTGATCCTGCCTGATCCTGACAAAGTCCTGTTTGCTGCCTGTCCTGATCTCTGCCTGTATTAAGACCATTCTTTCGGATTCCGTATTGACGCTGTGTATTGGTATTGACCTGTGACCCCGACTTTGCTCTTGTCTCCTGATATTGTACCGATCTGCCCATTTGGTATTGACCCGACCTGTGATTCCATCTACACTTCTTGTTCCCTTGCCTGCCCAGAAGTCTCCCCCTTGTCCGCTCACAATAAGACCCAGCATCACCCGAATAGCGGAGGGCTCCTCCCAAAGTGAAAGGTGGCTGTTATAGGCGGAAGACTGAGCCACCACCGGGACCTTGGGGTTTGTACTGGGTATGGGACGCCAATCGTAACAAATGCTAGCACTGAGCCACTGTACCAGCCACCAAACCAATACACATTGTGCTGCTGATACTGTACAAAACGGTATCATTTTGTGTTTCATAAAGCTCCACACAGTATCAAGAAGACACAGCCGGCCATTTAAGGGCAGATATTGGTCCCAACTTGGACAACAACACCACTGCTGAATGATATCTGATCAGGGCTAAGTCAGATGTTCAGAAAGGCTGGAAAACCTAGCCACCAGGGGCGTAATTACAAAGGAAGCAGACCCTGCGGTTGCAGGAGGTCCCAGGAGTTTAGGGGGCCCAGTGAGGCCCTAATTAACAAGCAATTTTAATATATTTTGGTAGAATAGGCCAGGGCTGGAACTAGGGGTAGGCAGAAGAGGCAGCTGCCTAGGGCGCAACGATTGGGGGCACTGGCAACTACCTCTACTACCTACTCCTAGAACAGACCTGGCACTAGACTTGCGCCCGAGAATGCTGCTTCCGTGTATGCGTGCGTGAAAGTTTTTACTTCATGTGAGCCCTGCCCTGGAGATGGGGGGCGAGCTAGCCATCTGGGCTTCCTAGGGCGCCCGGCCAGACAGGCCGCCTCTGGAATTGGCCAACTTATCAATATTTTGGGGTCCTAAATTGAATTTGCTGTGGGGCCCGGTAACATCTAGTTACGACACTGCCAGCCGCTCTATATGAATAGCTGAGGATACTGGGAATTGTTCTGAAAAGTCACATTAGGAATGTCTGCTCCCAAACTATAGTACATGGGACCCCACATGCTGACCATTCAGAGAGACACAGTGTGAGAAGGGGAGCAGCGAGTGGGCGAGAGAGAGAGAGAAAAAGAGAGGATAAAAGTGGGTTAACGTCTGATTCTTTCGCATACGTCCCTCTCTGTACGCTCAGCAGCAATGCTCA
Organism: Xenopus laevis; assembly: GCF_017654675.1. Taxonomy (NCBI): domain Eukaryota; kingdom Metazoa; phylum Chordata; class Amphibia; order Anura; family Pipidae; genus Xenopus; species Xenopus laevis. The sequence goes on from NC_054376.1 coordinate 117,355,708, forward strand.
GTACAGCTGAATAGTTGAGCTTTGTGTGTTGTAATCCTGCAAGTGCACAGGGTGAACATCCCAAAGCTGTGTGGAAAATGGATTTCACGGCTTCTGATCATACAGCCGCCTTTCTCTCAGGATACAGAGTGGTTTAGAACAAGCAGCTGCGGCAAAGCATTGTGATCTGGTCAATTGCTCCGTGCGGTTTATTGCTGCTAGATTTAGCTCAGTCGACTTTGTATTGAGCGATTCAAAGAGCGGATCAGGCTAGTAGCCGCAGTCACCCATCCTCTGTCTTCATTTTCCTCTCTTTTGTGCCGGCTGCAGATAGTTCTTTGCTATGAAATAATTCATGTTGGTATTTATTCCCCTAAAGAGGAGTGAAACTGGCTAAGGATCTCTGCTGCAATTCTACACGATCAATTATTTTCTTCCAATACCCCGAGGGTGATCAGGGATGATCAGATGTTACTGGGCCCGACAGCAAATACATTTTAGGGCCCCCAAAATATCCAGAGAATATCCAGTTTTACCAATACATATTGAAATTGCTTATTGATTAGGGCCTTATGGGGCCCCTATACCTTCAGTTGCAGCTGCAGGGTCTGCTCTATAGTCACGCCCCTGATCAGGGATCAAAGCAGAATAATATTATCCATGTCCCTTATGTGATTTCACAGTATTCCTGTTATCATGAGGGTCCAAATGGGCCAGTGGGGCACTGGGAAAATCCCGGTGGAGCAGTCCCTGGCCCTTGTGGGCCTTCTCCTGATCCCCGCTGGACTTTGGGTGCTGCACCCTGGCTGCAAGTATCTTTGAATCCAATGTTGTGCGCCACAACGTGATGTGACATGGCTGGAAAGGGGAAGCACAACATGGGTGTAGGCTGTCCGATTGGTTTAGTGACTGAGGTCGGCGCCCCTGTAGACACCCCAGTCTGACATTGGTTATTATTATAATTAACATGTAAGTGCCAACATATTCTGCAGTGCTATATACTGTATACAGAATGGTGTATGCAACAACAAATATTGACAGTGCAGAGAGAACCCAGAGAGCTGGCATTCTAAATGGAGAGGCCATAGCTTTTGGTGACTCTCAGGCCTCTGCATATCGGCATTCACAGACGATAACAGTAATTTCTGAATCTTGATTCAGTATGAAGCACAGTACTCGGATTCTTCACGCGCCCCACTATCTGCAGCATTTGTTTGCTCCGGCTGGCAGTAAATTTGCTGCTTGATTCAACATGAATCACACAACTGCCAGGCTGATATTTAATAATATCCAGGTTAGTGTGAGTGCTGCTGTGCATTACAAGAGTATATATGGCAGTAACACAGTACAGTGACCTTCTTCCACCTGTGCAATAACAGGGGACAATGAAACTAATCTAAACTTCCCAGAAACTAGTTCACTTAACTGTAATGAGTGAGAGCTGCCATATCGCTGTGTGCAATTAGACATTTCCTGCTTAGACCTCAGAAACATAAGCAATATAATCAATTAAATATAAATGTGTTGCTATTGTTATATGCAGAGAATTTCAAAGCCCCATAAATTTTTTGAACGCGCCCATTTTTGTGGCCACACCCCCTAATTACCATGTTCATTTTACAAAATTTGGAAGGTTTTGAAAGTTTGAACATAATTCTGTGAGTTTTTTTCAGTTATTACAGTTTTGCTAATGAAGGTGAATTGCCCTTTAAGCTGTGAGTCTAACTTTTCCCAAAGGACCTGTTATCTAAATTGTTACAATTACTTATTTGCTTATCTCAAAATTGTTACAAAAGTAGCTTATCTGCTGCTCTGGCTGTTCTGGGCACTCTACCAAAAGCCAAGTAAGTTAGAAACTTTCTTTCTTTTTCTGGCTGTTCCCAGTGCAGAGAAAATCGGGACTTTCAAGTACAAATGAGGGACTGCGGGTTGAGCCGTCAAAAGAGGGACTGTCCCTCTAAAAACGGGACAGTTGGGATTTATGCCGTAATAGGGCTTCTCTGGGGATTCTGGACCTGTACTGGGGGCATGAATGGGGGCCCTGAATGCACCTGATGCCCTTATAGCTGGAATAAACATTCTCAGTAGTGATGGGCGAATAAATTCGGCTGGCTCGAATATCCGCGTTTCGCCGCCGACGAGTAAATTCTCAAAACTCCCGCGAAAATTCGTTGGCGAAAATCGCCACGTGCCAACACTATTCGGACACCCATTGACTTTAACGGCGGCGTCAAAATTGACATGGGCGTCAATTTTTGAGTTTGATGAATTTTTCACCGTTTCTTTAATGCATTTGGATACATTAGTGGGGCGTATAAAACTTGGTGCTCACAAATTTGCACCTTTTCGCAAATTTTTTAGCCTTTTCAAGATTTTTTTCGCCGTTTTGCAAATTTTTCAGCGAATCGAAACTGGAGTAATTTGCCTTTTCCTAATTCTCAGTGCTGGACCCTGCTTATACATAACTTTCAAAACATTTTATTTTTATAGGTGTAGGATGTTAAATAGTTAATAGTAATGATGGACAAATCGCGAAAAGGCAAAAAAATTCATGAGAAAGCACTAAAATTCGCGAGCGCCAATTTTTATACGCGCGACTATTTTGTCCAAATGCATTAAAGTCAATGGGTGTCCGAATAATTTTGACACGCATGAATTTTTATGCGCGTGCATTTTTTTTTCCGCCTGCGAATTTTCAACATAGTTTCGCGAATCCAAGCCTAACTAAAGAAGAAGCTAGAAATGTTGTACATGATGTTTTGTGCTTCTGTACCAGCCCAAGGCAATCACAGCCCTTTAGCAGTAAAGATCTGTGTCTCCAAAGATGCCCCAGTAGCTCCCCATCTTCTTTTCTGCTAATTCACTGCACATGCTCTGTGCTGCTGTCACTTACTGAGCTTAGGGACCCACTCACAATATACAGTACACATAGAATAGAAATGTCACAATATAAGGCTGATTAGTTATTAATACAGATAATTACTACATGGCAGCACAGAAACCAGTGCAATTAGTGTCAGAATTTAATAATCAGCCCTGTAGCATCAGCTTATATTACAGACCAACCTCATTTTCTGCTGGATAATTAGTGACGAGCCCTAAGCTTAGCTTCTCAACAGCCAATTAGAGCCCACTGAGCATGTGAGTGTCACAGACACTTTCCAAGATGGTGACCCCCTGTGACAAGTTTGAAGTCCTGGATCATTGCTGCTACTGACAAGCTGAAACTTTAGCCTCGTGCAATAAGTTCACTATATTAAATATGGCGTTTTAACCATATTCAGTTTTAGGGTGTAGTTCTCCTTTAAGCTGTGAATTACAGTTTCCCCAAGAGACGTGCTTGTCTTACATTGTTACCATTGTTTCTTTGCTTAATTTAAATTATTACAAATGTATCTAAATGCAGCTGCACAATGTATTGGGCTCTCTGACAAAACAACACTTATTTTAAGTAAGTTACAGAAACTTTGTATCTTTTTCTGGCGTCAGTGCAGGAGATCAAAGAGAAACGCAGGACATTTCAGTAAGAAACCTGGGACTGCGGCTTGAGCTGTCAAAATCGGGACTATCCGGCACAGAAAACAGTACGGATGGGAGGTATGATCTAGTGTAGGAACCATAGCAAAAAGGGAAACAGGTTCAATCTCTCTTTCCTGAATTGCACCCAGCCTCTGTAAAGGGGATCATTTTTTTTTAATAGTTTTTATTTAGAAAAAAAAACTATAAAAGTATAATTAACAACACACGTAAAACATCTTTTCCTAATTGCCGGTTGTTTAAGACAACTATAAGACAACTATAGCTGTAAAATGGAAGTGCATTAGCCAGTGCAGACATCTTTCCCCCATCTAGCTATTTACATAGCTAGTTACATAGTTAAATCGGGTTGAAAAAAGACAAAGTCCATTAAGTTCAACTCCTCCAAATGAAAACCCAACATCCATACACACACCCCTCCCTCTCACATAAATTATATATTATATAATTATTAGAGTTATTTTACCCCCTACCTTTCCGCCCAGCAGCCTAACAAAAGAACAATGGGAAGGTAACCAGATAGCAGCTCCCTAACACAAGATAACAGCTGCCTGGTAGATCTAAGAACAACACTCAATAGTAAAATCCAGGTCCCACTGAGACACATTCAGTTACATTGAGTAGGAGAAACAGCCTGCCAGAAATTAGTTCCATCCTAAAGTGCTGGCTCTTTCTGAAAGCACATGACCAGGCAAAATGACCTGAGATGCACCTACACACCAATATTATACATTAAAAAAAATACACTTGCTGGTTCAGGAATGAAATTTTATATTGTAGAGTTAATTATTTGCAGTGTAAATAGTGTAATTTAGAAATAAAAACGATATCATAAAAATCACGACATAATCCCTTTAATGTTTACCCGACTTTCTAGTAAATGTAAGGTATGAAGATCCAAATTATGGAAAGATCCGTTATCCGGAAAACCCCAGGTCCTGAGAATTCTGGATAACAGGTCCCATACCTGTACTAGTTTTCTATCATTTATTCTTAAAGCACCGGGGTGCCTATAAAACAACTACAGTCCATCTCCTGTGCTATTGGCTCCCTCCTGCATCACAGCATCAGTATCATTCCCACACCTCCTCCATTAATCTTTTCTCGGGTCTTCTCTCTTTCTCCAGTAGGTGGCAGCAACTCTGGTAGCCAGTGATTCCTACTACACTCAGGCTCCTTAGTGATTAATAAAGTTTTGTTTTTAATTTTCTAGCTTGAGAAAAATGTAAGGAAACAGCAAGATGAGACAGAGGAAGATACTTACAGATAATGCTGGCTGGGCTGAATACTTCAAACTAGTGATGGGCGAATAAATTCGCCAGCCGCAAATTTGCTGTGAATTTGCACGTTTAAATTCGCAACACTGGCGCGAAAATTCGGCGGCACAAATTCGCTGGTGTCAAGAAATTTTGGACGCTCGTCGGAAAAGTCGTTTGCATCAAAACTGTCGCGCGTCAACACTATTCGGACGCCCATTGGCTTTAACGCCAGCATAAAAATTGACGCGGGCATCAAAATTACGTTTCACAAATTTTGCAACGTTTCGTGAATTTTGTGAATTTTTTTGCCAAGCAAAACGAGAGGAATTTGCCCATCACTACTTCAAACATGAAGATGCAATTATATACTCCAATATGTAGTAGCAGTGCTGTTTTGTGTGACAGCAAACAAACTAAAATCCAAGCTTTTTACCAAATAACAGAATCTTGCACCCCGGGGTCCGCTGGGAATTGTAGTCCAACAGAAGATGCTGGGATTTGTATATATAAAATAACGGAGGAATTAAGGTTGCCCATAGTTGTATTATTTAGATTGGGTGGATACCAGATGCTGTTAAATACGTCAGTGACATAAATTAAATACATGTGGCATGCCATTTAATTGTTCTCAGCTCCATGCAGAGAAATCAGGGCAGCTGCTGTCAGTCCTCTTATTTTAGTAGGTGCTTCTAGTACCATAGAAAGCAATTAGATGTTATTCTGAATAAAGGATATTTGAACTGTGTTAGGTTGGCCCTTTCATGTTTGCTGTAGGTCTAGTAACCCACAGCAACAGGGACATAACTGCAAAGGAAGCAGACCCTATGGCTGCAGGCAGGGCCACCATCAGGGGGGCACAGGGGATACAAGTATACGGGGCCCGGGCCTGAAGTGCTGAAGTGCCGGCAGTGATGAACTTTTCAAATGAGCCGGGCCCCCCTTGACAGCACCAAAGCCACCCAACAAAGTCCGTAACAGCCTAAATGCGGAAGTGCAGAAAAGCCGAACAGCCGAAGTCCTGAAGTGGCGAAAAGACCCGAAGTCACGAAAAAGCCAAAATTGAAGTCCTGAAGTGGCAAAAAGACCAGGAGTCGCGATAGGAGACAAAGTTGAAGTCCTGAAGCCACGAGTTCAATTCTACTGAACACCAATGTGTTTTTTTTAATCTCTATAGGCCCCTGGCACCAATGTTTTTTTTAAAAAAAAATATTCTCTGGGGCCCCAATTTTTTTTCACTTGTAAGGGGGGCCTAGGCACCAATGCTTTTTTTTAACTTGTAGGGGGGCCCTGACTACCAATTTTTTTAAAAAAACTTTTATGGGGGCCCCTGGCACCACAGTTTTTCTAATGGCGGTCCTGGCTGCAGGGGGCCCAGGAGGTATAGGGGCCCCATGAGGCCCTTATTCAAATATAATTTTAATAAATATTGGTAAAACAAGTCAACCTCTAGACATTTTGAGGGCCTGGAAAATAATTTGCTGTGAGGCGCAATACCATCGAGCAGGGTGGATTCTTGTGAGACACATCCATCAGTCAGGATAGTAGGAAATGGTGCACTCAAGGGACTTATCATCTAGAAAAACAAATACTTATTCAGTCAACGTTTTTGTTTGTCTTGATAAAGGTAGGATCAAAAAATCAAAAATTTAGTCTTACCTGAAATTTTCCTTTTCTTTAGTCCGAAAGGCAGCACATCACAATTGGGTAATAGATTCCATTTCCCCTGATAGGACAGAATAATAAACAAGCTTAATTAACCCCTATAAGAGTCACCTCCTCCCCCCAGGCATCAGTGTTCATTTTCTAGCTTCTTAAATAAAAACACACCCCTTCTTTAAATTTAACGGGAGGGATTATTGTGCTGCCTTTCGGACTAAAGAAAAGGAAAATTTCAGGTAAGACTAAATTTTTGATTTTCTTTACGTCCTACAGGCAGCACATCACAATTGGGATTTAGCAAGCTAAACACAGGGAGGGATCATTATTTCTCTGCCAAGGCCGATACCCAAACTGTACTGCCAAAGGCTGCTTCTTGAGAGGCTGCTATGTCAAGCTTATAGAACTTTGCAAAAGTATGTACATTACTCCAAGGGACTGCTCTGCAGATATCTCAAATATGCACTTGTGATCTTTCTGCCCAAGAAGTGGACACTATCCTTGAATACGCTTTTAAATCTGCTGGAGGTTTCCTCCAGCAGTCAGGTTACTAGTGAGGACTCTGCATTGCCTAAGGGAGTTTTTCCTGCCTCCCCGAAGTGACCCACGCTGGCGTGGTCACTTCTACGGCCTTCAAGCTCTCAAGCCTGGATCTTCAGCCTTCCGGCCATCTTCTACGTCCTATCCTGGAAGGACAGAAAAAAAAACACACTGATGCCTGGGGGGAGGAGGTGACTGTTATAGGGGTTAATTAAGCTTGTTTATTATTCTGTCCTATCAGGGGAAATGGAATCTATTACCCAATTGTGATGTGCTGCCTGTAGGACGTAAAGAAACTTAGTTTTTCTATTTTTTAAGTGCCTAACACTTTGGATTATTGTTCATTCCTTTTGGTGGTATCAGGGCAATACCTTTTGAGAAGTCCACTTGCTACAACAACATATCTATAAATATTTACTCTCTGTTTATTTAGATATATAATGTTGGAGGGTTTTTGCATACATTTTTGGGCCCCCCCAAAAAGGGCCATAATTGTTGGGGGTTAAAGCTCCTCTCCCCCAGTCCCCATTGAAATGCATAATATTGACCTCAAAAGTCCTCCGATATTGGGCATTGCAGGAGGCACATCAGGTGCAGAACTGGGACAGGACCAGAAAGTGACAGTTGTGGCCAAAATGCCCTCAGATCACTTTGATTAGTTGGCATCTCTGATAATTCCCACAAGGGGCTACTAATTCTCATTACTCCTTCTGTGTTAAGAGATCCACCAGAAATCACTATCTATGATTTTTTATTTCTCATATAACTGTGTAGAGAATGGTCCAATAAATTGTACAGAGGAAGGAAGATATTTTCCATTTTCCTTTGTTCTGGCTACATCAACGGAGGTCTATTATTCAGGGTAGAAGGAGGATTAAGGAAGAACAGATGGTGGCCATCATCTTTTGCTATCCCAGCTCCAAAGCTCTACTTTAAAGGGATTCTGTCATAATTTTTATGATGTATTTTTTATTTCTAAATTACACTGTTTACACTGCAAATAATTCACTCTACAATATACAATTTCATTCCTGAACCAGCAAGTGTATTTTTTTAGCTGTAATATTGGTGTGTAGGTGCATCTCAGGTCATTTTGCCTGGTCATGTGCTTTCAGAAAGAGCCAGCACTTTAGGATGGAACTGCTTTCTGGCAGGCTGTTGTTTCTCCTACTCAATGTAACTGAATGTGTCCCAGTGGGACCTGGATTTTACTATTGAGTGCTGTTCTTAGATCTACCAGGCAGCTATTATCTTGTGTTAGGGAGCTGTTATCTGGTTACCTTCCTATTGTTTTGATGTTAGGCTGCTGGGGGGGGGGTGATATCACTCAAATTTGCAGTACAGCAGTAAAGAGTGACTGAATTTTATCAGATCATGACTGGGGGCAGCTGGGAAACTGTCAATAAGTCTAGCCCCATTTCAGATTTCAAAATTAAATATAAAAAAATCTGTTTGCTCTTTTGAGAAATGGATTTCAGTGCAGAATTCTGCTGGAGCAGCACTATTAACTGATGCATTTGAAAAAACCATGTTTTCCCATGCACTGCTCTTATCTAATCAACCTCCTAAGTATGCAGTATTGATGTGAGAGAAATACATCTGCCTCGAATTTGCTAATTGAAACAACACTTAATAAACACAATTTCTAATCCATATACACCTGTATATTAATATTTACTCATGTACAGTAGGGTCTCATGTTAATGAGTTCTGTTCAACTCCCAGATCATAAAGGCCTTAGAATTGTGCAGCTATGTAACTAATATGATCCCTGAGTTGTGTGTTTTTCCTGTTCCTGTGAAAAATGTCCACCATATACAGTACCTGTCCTTTGGAAAGTAATTTTCTGAATACAAATTAATTCCCAGGCATTATAAGGGAAGACATTTCAGGGAAGTTGTGGGCTCAAATTTGAAGGGCAAATATGTAATTTAGAAATGTAACCCTCAAGTTGTTATTGATCTACTGTACTACAACTCTCAGCATCGTTCCAAAAGCCATTAGTTCTTTGTGGGAGACTGGGAGCCTTGCACTAATCTCAGTTTCCCATCAGTTTCATCTTGGCGATGGCAGAATGTCCCATACAGTGTAGAAACGATTGTACGGTATATTGTGGACTGGGATGTAAAACCTCCTAGAGCCCACCAGAGAACCAGGGTGCATGCTAATAATCTTTAAATATAAAATATTTTGTAGTGATATGGTGGAAAAACAAGAGATGAAAAGAATTGTCTTTCAATGAGGCCAACTAGGAGATTTGCTGGCAGTCAAGGATAGTCCAGTGCTGGGTAATTGACTCAGGTCGCATTGAGATGTAACTATGTTACACATTTTGCATTACCCTTAGGTTTTCCAGCAGCTTTTTTCATGGAAAGGTTTTAGGAAAAAAACAACTTTCACTATTTATGTCATGTGCCTATTTGCTACCAGTATCATTCCCACATAGACCTCATCATACATTGGGGATCACAATGGATATAGTGGCATCTCATCAGGCAGGAAAGAAGGGGAAATTATATGCTCTTGCCAATAGGTTCCAAATCCAGCACTCGGGGGAGCCTAAAAAGCAATTTGGGATGAATGCTGAGTGCATTATATACGTAACACATCAAACCTATACAGTTTTTATCTCTCTTTTTCTTCCTCTTATCTTTCTTTTTGTTTCTTTCTTCTCCTTATTTTTTTAATTCCTCGCTGCCATATCTGCTGCTTTTCATTTCTTTTACTTGGCTTTTCCATTCCTCGTGAACTCACTCAGTGTTGGACTGGGGGTTCTGGGTCTAGCAGGGCCGCCACCTTAAGTGCCCACCACCCTCATATCATCCCCTGTCAGGGCCTGAAGGCTCTGGTTGGGATATTTGGAAACAGGAGGAAGCAGCAGGCACCAAACACAGTTCACTGCATCCAAGGGGTTAAGAAGTTCAGTGTAGTTAAGTCCAGGCAAGGGTCAACTCAGGCAGCAAGAATTCAATATTCGGTGAACCAGGCTAAGGCCAGGATCAGGAATCAGTAATAATTAGTAAATAGCGCACCCAGGAACACACAAAGTAGAATCTTTAATCGGACAAAGTTCAGGAGTCTTTGGCATCTATTTAAAGGGGATTTTCACACCAAAACGGTGCGCTGCCATCACAGGTCACGTACTGAGAGTGCACGTTGATGCCACACGTTTTGACATGCATCCATCATGCCGCTTCACATATGTTTTGAGGCCCCTGGGCACCTCCATCTTGCTTGCAGCTCCAAAGAGGAAAGGAGCACCATCGGGCGTTCCTTACATCCCCTTCACGAAAATCTGCCCATGCAATGCCCAGTTGTCACACTCACACACCAATTTGAGCTGGGGGGGGGGATTGAGCCTGCAGAACCCAGCCAGCAGGGGGGGTTTCCGGTCCCTGCCTGCCCAGTACAACCCTGATCTCTCTAGGCAATTGATTTCAGCTTTTTTGTTTAATGAAATCAAAGTCAATAAAATGGAAATATAATAAAATAGTAGAGGGAGATTTACAATGATACATAATGAATATATATTAGTAATAGTATTTAAAAGTAAGGGGGCTTGAAAGCAAAGCCAAAAAACAATGTTCTAGCCTCTTCAATGGATAAGTGCCATTTGTGGTAGCAGCCAAATATATTTCTAAAACAACTAATTTCAGCTCATGTTCCTGAAGCTGGCCATACACCGGCCAATAAGTTGCCGACAGACTTATTGGTCTGTGTGTGTGGTCCTCCGATGGGCTTTCCCAATTGATAGCTGGCCAAAAGTCGGCCAGATGTCGATCGGGCAGGTTAGAAAATCCCGTCGGATCTTCTGTTCGTATTGGCTACATTATAGCTACATTATGATGCAATCGTTGGGCTCACCTCAACATCGGGGAGAAATACGCTCGTTTGGCAAACTCAACAAACGACCGGATCTCTACGTGTCTGACCACCAATAGTTACAAGTTCATTTCCCCTCCCTAGAGGTCCCCTGGGAATTCATACATACGTGTAATTCTGCCATGGTCCTCTGTGATTGGGATGTCAGTCAGAGAATGAGCTGGCAAACACAAGTATAAAAGAGAAAGAATGACAGTTTGGATTGTAGTGACATGACAGGAGACGTTATAGCGATGCCCCAGAGTAAATGGCAACAGGAGGCTAACTGGGAGGGAAGTGATCCATGGCAAGCAAGACAACAGTTTCTAAATAAAAGAAATATTGTCTTACATTCCCCCTCCAACCCTAACCCTAAACTTATAACTTATAACAATAATAATATTATCATAATAATATTATCATATAGCACTCATGATGTGTCAGCTGCTGTGTGGGCTGCAAATGACAGCTCTCATAGCCCAAAACTGAGACTGGTACTTACGGACAAGAGACATGAATCATATACATTCTGTTTGTTTCAGGAGTGGCAACAATTGGTTTTAATCTGTAGGAACTGTAAGGCGTCAGGTCACAATAAAACAGGGGTTTTTTTCTTATTAAAATCCTTTTTTTCTCATTGGCCTTTTAAATGGGAAAACAAAATTTTTTCATGAAAAAAAAAACCCCTCAAATTTTGTTGTGATTTATTAAACCCAAGGGTGTTAAAAGTCCGGATAAAAAAGTACTCCAACTCAGACCCGCCCAGCTCATGTAGAAGTCAATGGCAGACGTCCCAAAGATTTACTGATTTCTGCTGGGTTTCCGAAAATGTTTTGGTATTCGGCATCAAATCGGAAAAATCGCAGTATTAGAATTTTTTCACAAATTTATCTAGTTTTTTTCCCAAACAAAAAATTTTCAGGAAAATGTATTGATAAATAATGGGGAAAAACATCAGTGCCGATCTGGTCGGAGTAGTTTTCAGAAAATTCAGATACATTTTCAGATTTTGATAAATAAGCCCCTAATAGTGTAAGGGCTATATAGACAAGGTGCGTGTCAGTAGTGTGTGTAGGTGCAACACCCTAAGGGAACCCTGGCTCATTGGCACAAGGCAGTTGCGAATTAGTAAAATGAGACAGAAAAGTGTGAAAGTTAAGACACATTTACATTTCTGATGCTCTGGCCCCGTGACTAAACAATACTAAATATTTCAGCATTTACAGTGAGTTGGCTCTTATTCAGAAAACATTGTAGTGTCCATACTCTTGCCAACACAGAGGGTTTTTTTTCTAAGATAAAAACCAACAGGAAAGGCCCAGAAATATTGGCTGGACTGGGAAGGAAATTGCACTAGGAAGAGAAAGGGTTACAACTGCTCTGAGCAAACAAGGCCATAAACTTTTACAATATACAAAAAACAGAGAATAACTCTGGCTCAAGCAACGGTACTTGCAAGTTACTGTTCACCACCCCATATCACTTGTGTCTCAGTATGGTTGTAGTTCTAGAACCTAGTGGTGCTCAGAAGAGTTGGCGGAGGGACCCTGGCTTCAGGCCATTATGGGTAAGATTTGGAATCAGTGTCTATTTGGAAGTCTAAACTTTAAGGGCAACAGAGAAGCATTCACCACAAATCTCATCCTAATCAATTTTCAAAGTTGAAGAAAAACAAGATGAAACAACCCAAATCTAGGAGGACCAAGGTGGCTTTCAGGCTGGGCTCTTTTGCTGCTCCTCCAACTCCCATCATCCCTCTCAAGGAGTCAGTCCCACAATTTGGGAACTGCTGTTTTATAGTATAGAAGACTTGAGTGCTTCTCAAAGGATATGTCAGTGTCAAAATAGAATGTAAATATCTAAATGATCTTGCAGTAGAAGTGAAATGCTAGCTGCAAGCATCCATTGTTGCCACCGGGTCAGTATTCTACCAGCCTGGCCAGTAAAAATAATACCTGATGTCAATGTTATTGAGAATTAATAAAATTCTGTGTATGCAGATTCCCCTGGGAGTCCCCCTGACCTGGATGGATTCTGTTCTGAAGCTTAACTTGTTACTATTACCTTGACCTTGAGGAAGAACCATCCATTGGTTATTTCAGTAGTTCTTTGTATTCTGTGCTGTGAAGAGATATCTCTATATTCTCGCAATGGTAACACCCTTTTATGCCCATAAGTTCTTATGTCAAACTTTACCAAGTTTATAAAAACTCTGTGATTTCGTTGTTTGGGGTTCTGACTCTCTGTCCATGTCCATGGAGCTTGTGTCTTTTCACCTCAAGTGGTCTCCGGTTCTTGACGCTACACAACGTTGTCAATAGTAAAGCAAGATAATATAGGAAGGGCAGAATATTTTTGCGGAAAATGTGGCAACCCTAGATGCCTAAGAAACCTCTGTGTATGGCACAATCATTGGATTTCATATGCAGACTGTGTTCGGAGGCTTGAGGAATATGTATATGTGTGTGCTTCTAATCTTGGCTTCACCTGAGAAGGAATATTCTCTGGGGCCTACAGAACTGGAGGTCTTTTCATGTAGTCACTAATGAGAATCAATCAGACAGACGTGTTTATTTATGTGCTGCAAGTCCGGTGTGCCTGATTATTTTTCCGGTGGATGATTATGAATATAAAGTTATTATTTATCTTTATAAACTGAAAGAAATGGGAACTTGATTAAAGTTTATGATCTAGAGTTTAAATTCTGCCTATTGCAACCGTGAAATGCAAAATTCTTTGCCCATATTTCAGATGTTTATGCCTCTTGACTCGCACCCTGGATCTGCACTCTGCATAGCCCCATAGGATTTGGAGGCGGGAAGCATAAGCCTTAATTAGCAATAACTGGACATGCTGCAGATTTTAATTGTGAAGTTGGCCATATATGTAAACATCTACTAGACAAGGTTGTCATTGGAGCGGATATTTTACGATATGCCCAACTTGAAGTAGGTGATATCGGGCTCAACCATCATTTGGCCCAATGCAGGACAAGCATGGTCTCCTGGCAGCTTTTATTGGCTCCTCTATGGCCACCTCTACATTGTCATGGAGATAAAGAGGTCTTCTATAATGTAAGTGGTGGGTGAATTATAAAAAATGTGTTTGAGTAAATCTGAAGGAAAATCATTGCTTTATATGAATAAAGGACCAAGCTCTTTGTGTGCAAGACGGGGTCATCTTATGAGTGATGTAACAGTATTGATTTGTTTCACTGGTATACATTGTACACAGTATATACTGTGTGTCTATATATATATATATATATATATTCATTATACATTTTACAAAGGGACTTTGTAAAATGTATAATGAAGCAATAGAATTCTTAATGAATCAGATGAAAATTAAGCGTAGGACTGGCCAGATATGGGATGACTTTGACGTAGTTGGCCAGCTTAAATATATTGCAATATATGGACAAACAATCCCTGTGTTGTTTAAAGGGTAAGGCATTTTTTAGTAGCAGTATGCACAAAATGTCGCTGTCTTAAATATATTGATAATGGGTTGAGTGCAGAGGACTCTTGTGTTTGACTATATGTATTTTGTGGTCACAGCCTCATTGCACCCCCGCCAAATGGTTTTAAAAAATAGTGGTGAGCAAAACTTTCCTTTGTTTGTTATATATTATATATATATATATATATATATATATATATATATATATATATATATATATATATATATATATATATACACACTATAACAAACAAGGGAAAGTTGTGCTCACCACAGGGACTATAGCCTTCCAAGCTATAGTCAGGTGATCCCACTGGTGTCTAATAAAAAAGTTCAGCCAAGTTTGGGAGTTTTACTTTGAAAACAGCGAGTAAGTTAAACAGGTAAAACTTAGTCCCTTTGTAAAATGTTTAATGAAGCAATTGAATTCTTAGGGGCACATTTACAAAGCTCGAGTGAAGGATTCGAATTAAAAAAACTTCGAATTTCGAAGTGTTTTTTTGGCTACTTCGACCATCGAATGGGCTAGTTCGACCTTCGACTACGACTTCGACTACGAATCGAACGATTCGAACTAAAAATCGTTCAACTATTCGACCATTCGATAATCGAAGTACTGTCTCTTTAAGAAAAACTTCGACCCCCTAGTTCGGCAGCTAAAAGCTACCGAACTCAATGTTAGCCTATGGGGAAGGTCCCCATAGGCTTGCCTGCATTTTTTTGATCGAATGATATTCCTTCGATCGTTGGATTAAAATCCTTCGAATCGTTCGATTCGAAGGATTTAATCGGTCGATCGAACGAATAATCCTTCGATCGTTCGATCGCAGGATTTGCGCTAAATCGTTCGACTTCGAATTTAGTTCCTGGTCGAATATCGAGGGTTAATTAACCCTCGATATTCGACCCTTAGTAAATCTGCCCCTTAATGAATCAGATGAAAATTAAGCGTAGGACTGGCCAGATATGGGATGACTTTGACGTAGTTGGCCATCTTAAATATATTGCAATATATGGACAAACAATCCCTGTGTTGTTTAAAGGGTAAGGCATATTTTAGTAGCAGTATGCACAAAATGTCTCTGTCTTAAATATATTGATAATGGGTTGAGTTCAGAGGACTCTTGTAGTTGTCTATATGTATTTTGTGGTCACACCCTCATTGCACCCCCGCCTAATGGTTTTAAAAAATAGTGGTGAGCACAACTTTCCCTTGTTTGTTATAGTTTATACAGGAGCAGTGACCAGCTCCATGTTGTAGCTCCCACCTTTCCCAGCTATAGTCAGGTGATCCCACTGGTGTCTAATAAAAGGGCAACCAAGTTTGGGAGTTTAAGGGTAGGACTCCACGAGCGATTTTGTAGCGAAACAAAACGAGCGCATCTTCTGCATCCGACAGTCGCATCGCTTCGGATCAATGCTGCAACATCATGCGACAATTCTATTACTTACCTCATTTTTGTCTCATGCAAAAAGTCGCATGTGTTTTGTCGCAGCGTGTCGGATCGCTACAAAATCGCTCGTGGAGTCCTACCCTTACTTTGAAAGCAGCAAGTTATAAAGATATATATAGTACGGCTCTCTTGTGTTTATTTAAATGGGAACTCCAGCTTCCAAACCAAAATTTTATAAAGAGGCCCACATACCACAGAAACCTCTAATATACCCATCACAATTACCTGTTTCTTCAAAGGGTATGTATGCTGAAATCCAGCTGTTTAACAGTTCTTCTCATTCTGCTTCATTTGAAATCCTGGCAGGGAAGGAGGGACTAAACACTGATGATACACATTGTAACAACTTCTCCACAGCTTACAGACAGCATGCAGGAACTACATAACCCACAATGCATTTCACTTTGATGTTCCTTTCCTTATTGAAATCACGTGTGCAGGGAATTGTGGGGTTTGGAGGATGCAGTCTAAGGACAACTGGTTTTTGATACAAAGTAACAGTAGTCAGTCAGCTCAGCAAAGTAGTCAGACAGATCAGCAAGAGAGCAGGGGGCGAGGCTTAGGGAACTGTCAGAAACCATTAAAAATCATGAAAGTCTGCATATATACTTATACTTCTATGGTGTAGCTGAAGTCTTTCATGGCCCCAAAAATAATTAATTTTCCCTAACAAATGCTGTGTCATTCTGGTTCCTCCATCAGCCATTAACCTGGAACTCCGCACATGCACCCCTTCATTGTTCCTGAACATACATCATATGTACAGACTCCTTAATCTCTTCATCTGGGGGGCGAGCGGCTAATTCTATTGGATCAAGCTGAGACTCACCACGATTCTTCCAAATGATTTCATCATGAAATTCTGCACACGCCGTGTTAGAAATTGTATTACAGCAGGGACCCTGACGGGCAGCCCTCCAGCTGTTGGAACCTGAGAGATTTTTTTTAATTACCTATTCCTCCACCTCCTCCACCTTGTGTTTAGCAACATTCTCTAATTGCTGTGGATGGCATGGTCTTATGGGCAGGGTTCCTACATTACTGCATGTAATCTTGCTTGTAATTATTACACAGTCGGCAGAACAGGGCGCTCCATAAATAAACAGTGGCAGCAACGCACAGGGAATGTTTTATAGAAGCGCTGCATCTGTGTGTGTCTGGCTACCGAGTCAGTCATCGTGAGTAAGCAAAAGGCCTCATTTTCAAATTAACATGTACATAAGTAAGATTTTCATATGGTAATTTGCTATGTTTAAATGACTTAATTAAGTGTGAAAAAGAAACAGTATTGTTTGGTTTTTATTTGGCATATATTTTAATTACTGCTGCTTGGATGTCCATATTTTTGCAAGGGGACTGGAAAGTCTTTCTTTATCTCGTTACGCTAAATTTACGATTTATAAATCAGATTTTGTTTTATTTTATCTCCAGGGAGGTGTGTGAGTGTAACATTGCATGCATAGCGCTTTTCTCCTCTACATGTTCTGGGTTAATTCAGGCAGCAGGAGTTGAAGAGGCCGTATTGCTCGGCTGAGATCTATTTCCTATAGACTTCTATGAAATAACTGCTTAAATAACTGCTTAAAAAATTAAGCTGCTCAATTTATGGAATAAGTACTATAGAGGTGGTTCGCCTTCAAGCTAATTTTTCAACTTGAACTTGACGTTCAAGTATGTTGCAAAATGACTTATTGTGAGCAACTTTTGAATTGGTCTCCATTTTTTAATTTTATAGTTTTTTTTAATTATTTGCCTTTTTCTTCTGACTGTTTCCAGCTTTTTCCAGCTTTTTACTGACCCCATCTTAAAGGCTACACAATTATTGTTATTGCTGCTTTTTATTACTCATCTTTCTATTCAGGCCTCTCCTGTTCATTTTCCTCTCATTCAAATCAATACATGGTTGAACAACCCCTTTAACTAAAAGCAGTCATACGTCAAGGGCCTGTTGGCTCCTAGCGGAGAAGTCCGGACCAAAGAAGAAGCCTCAGGTTAAAGTTCAAGTTCGTGGTAACCAGAAAGGGATCAGGAGAAAGAGTAGTCAAGTCCAGGCACAAGTTCAAAAGGCAGGCATAGCAGGATCGTTATCAAAGCAGAGTTCAATGTCCAGGAAACAATCAGGATCACAATATAGAATACCCAGGAACACCAGCAAATGGAACCTATAAACGGCATTGAACCGGCGCCTGGCATCCTTATATTTCAAATTTGGCACCAAAACATGGCGTTATGACGTTGGTGCACCGGCACCAGAAACCACGCAGCGACCATGGGCACCTCCGTCTTGGACGAGGAGTCGTCACGGATGGGAGCACCGCTCTCCTGACTTTATAAAAGCAAATGAACTAGGGGTAGGCAGAAGAAGCACGTGCCTAGAACGTGCCTTCCCCTAGTTCAGACCATTGCGCCCAGAAGCTGCAGTTCCTTACAAATGCGAGTGTGCGCGCGGACATGGGCACTTGCACTTCCTCTGCATTTGCACCCTTTCTCGCATGTGCTCTCACGCTTGCTTGACTCGTACACTCTTACGCGCATGCGTACTAGCAGGTCCTTGCCACTTGCGCTCTTCTGCGCATGCGCTAACAGTGGGGGGCGACTAAGTCGGCCGCGTTGCCTAGGGCGCCAGGGCGACTTGGCCCGGCACTGATCACGTCAGCAAATTATTTATGAGCGATTATAACAATGATCAATCATTATCAGTTCGTATAAAAATCATCATGACGTAGCTCCCCTGATAATAAATAAATACATTCATTTTTATCATTCTTCGAATTCGAATCTCTGACATGAAGAATAGCGTTGAGGGTTTGCTCCTTGCACCCGCCCCTACATAAACGAGCCCCCTCAGTCTTCACAGCTAAAAAAAAACGAAAAAAAAAAAACCCTCAGAAATATGATAACAGCAGCCACATTTCTTTATTTGGAGAAGAGAGTTTTTTTAAAATTTGCATATTTAAATACAAGTAATTGTGATTTAATTGCCAATGGAATGTCGTCTCATTAGAAGTTGCTATGGATCCGCTCTGAATTGAAGAATGAGTTGAAAAATATACTATTTTTTTCAATGACTAACAAAGTAATATGGATACTTTATAATGGATTTGTGTCTAAAGTAAGGTTGTGAGTTCTTAAGACCAAAACATCAGAACATTGGTATGGGATATGTTTTGTTGGGAACTCAATCTCTGGTGTCACACTGTTTGCAAAGTAGGGGGCCACTCTCTGATTGGGATGCCAGGGCCTAACATCCCCCCACCTACCAGTCCAATAAATAAGTAGCTATTGAAATATTAAAATTGTTCGCCAGGGTCTACCACCAAAAAGACGCCCATAATGGGTGAAAAAAATTGTTCTCAGGGGAACCCAGCCATGCTGTGGAAGCTGCTCTGGGAAAAAAATGAAGAAGCCACGCTCGAAAAGAACGAGGAAGCTGCAACAGAAAAGACCAAATAAGTCCTCACTGGAAATGAACAAAGAAGCTGTTGACTGAGAAGAATGAAGAAGACCACTCATCGTAGAGGAACTTTAAAGGTTATGTTCCAATCAGGGTTGGACTGGAGCCTTGGGGGCCCACCGTGGCTTAAAAATGCAGGACCCTCCTGGCAGTACCCGGGGGCTGCCTCCTGACCACTAAACTCCTGCCGCGATCATGCTCGAAAAACCGATGTGACGCATGCACGAAAAATGCATCAAGCATGCGCATGCACGGAAAACACTGCGATGCAGCACAGCAGCTGGTCAGTCGGGGTAACAGGTCTATTTTTTTCCTGGTGTTCTGCCGGTCGAGTTCGACCCTGGTTCCAGTGTATTTTTTTTAACTCGTAGGGGGCCCTGGCCACCAACTTTTTTTAAATTTTTTACAGGGGGCCCTGGCCACCAGTGGGGTGGGTGAGGTCTAGTTTGGGCAGGGGGGACCAGAAAATGTTGTTGTATGGGGCCCCTCAATTTCTGATGGCAATTCTTTCACTACAGAGATCACGTAGGCCTCAAACAAGGGAAAGTTGTGCTCACCACTATTTTTTAAAACCATTAGGCGGGGGTGCAATGAGGCTGTGACCACAAAATACATATAGTCAAATACAAGAGTCCTCTGCACTCAACCCATTATCAATATATTTAAGACAGAGACATTTTGTGCATACTGCTACTAAAAAATGCCTTACCCTTTAAACAAAACAGGGATTGTTTGTCCATATATTGCAATATATTTAAGCTGGCCAACTACGTCAAAGTCATCCCATATCTGGCCAGTCCTATGCTCAATTTTATCTGATTCATTAAGAATTCTATTGCTTCATTATACATTTTACAAAGGGACTAGGTTTTACCTGCAACTTACTAGCTGCTTTCAAAGTAAACCCCCTTACTTGGCTGCCCTTTTATCAGACACCAGTGGGATCACCTGACTATAGCTGGGAGGGGTGGGAGCTACAACATGGAGCTGGCCACTGCTCCTGTATAAATATAACAAACAAGGGAAAGTTGTGCTCACCACTATTTTTTAAAACCATTAGGCGGGGGTGCAATGAGGCTGTGACCACTAAAAAATGCCTTACCCTTTAAACAAAACAGGGATTGTTTGTCCATATATTGCAATATATTTAAGCTGGCCAACTACGTCAAATTTATACATGAGCAGTGACCAGCTCCATGTTGTAGCTCCCACCCCTCCCAGCTATAGTCAGGTGATCCCACTGGTGTCTGATAAAAGGGCAGCCAAGTATGGAGGTTTACTTTGAAAGCAGCTAGTAAGTTGCAGGTAAAACCTAGTCCCTTTGTAAAATGTATAATGAAGCAATAGAATTCTTAATGAATCAGATGAAAATTGAGCATAGGACTGGCCAGATATGGGATGACTTTGACGTAGTTGGCCAGCTTAAATATATTGCAATATATGGACAAACAATCCCTGTTTTGTTTAAAGGGTAAGGCATTTTTTAGTAGCAGTATGCACAAAATGTCTCTGTCTTAAATATATTGATAATGGGTTGAGTGCAGAGGACTCTTGTATTTGACCATCACGTAGGCCTCCCCACAGTCTTCGCCGGAATCCACAGATTGCCAGTCTGGGCCTGCAGTGTATAGTTTGTGTATCTGAATTAATTTTTTTAGACATGTATTTTAAGCTTTTGCTGTAGGATAATTCCCTGAGCAAATTATTAATATGCTGTATTACTGCAACTTCCATTTTAATTAGCACTCCTCAATTTGCAAGTGTGAATGTGTGAAAAAAACAAGTGATGTTCCACGTCAGAGGCCTGAGGAATATGATCCCCTGGTCCTTTTCCAGCTTTCTAAACTGCAAGTTATTTTGTTGACAAAAGAGATGTAAGATTAACAAAAGCAGATGAAATAGAAGAGGTTTGAGGGCTAGGACAAGTCTGATGGGTCGAATTCATCAGACACCGTAGAGGTTTGGCTTGTAAGATGCGGAGAGGCCGTGGGTGCATCAAAGCAGCACACTTACTACAAATGCCTGGCCTTTTAATTCAAAGTAAAGGGAAAATACCTAACCTCTGCATGATCTGATGTTTAATGAAGATCAAGAAGGTAACTGAACTGGGACACAGGATAAAACAAAAACACACTTTATTAAACACTCAGGCCACCAGCTTGAAAGGCATGGATGGCAAAAGTTTGCAGCAAAGAACACACAAGGGCACATGTCAGGGCAGGCAGAGATCAAGGCAAGGTCAGAACACTCCAAAGAGTTTCCTAAGATATAGGGTCACAGGGATTCTGGGAAACACATACATGAAGTGCATAAACAGGCAGAGTAACCTTATGAGAAGATGTAGTGATTGGTGTCAGGGAGCCCTATACAGTTTATCTTGATTTTACACTAAAGCACAGCTTGCTGTTGTAAGCCCCGTTATTTGGTGTGACATTGATGGTCCAGCAGAGTTGAGATGACATTAGCAGCACATACCCAGGCATATCATTTAGGGTTGGAGGGGATAGGAGGTAACATGACATAGTGGATGAGATGTGAAAGAATTTTGAATGATACAGAGGTCCCACTGCTTTGCTGGTCTCCGTGTCAGAAGCTAAGTTCCAATATCTTGCACTGATGAGATCTAAGAGGATCAAAACAGTCTGTCTGCAGGTTTGGCCACATGGCTCTGAGTTATTAGGCTATAGAAGAAGAACCCCCTACGTTGCTTCAAATGAAAGTTCTTTTCTTCTAGTCTAAAGGGGAGGCCTCTGGTACGGTGATCCACTTTATTGGTAAAAAGGTCCCCTGCTATTGTCTATAATGTCCTCTAATGTACTTGTAAAGTGTAATCATGTCCCCTCGCAAACATCTATTTTTTTAGAGAAAACAACTCCAACCTTGACAGTCTCCCCTCATTATTTTTAAGTCTTCCCTCCCTCTAACCAGTTTAGTTGCACTTAGTCTCTGCACTCTCTCCAGCTCATTTACTAATAGAGTGAAAGCCTGGAGACTCGCCCATTATGTTCTTGTGTGTCACCAAACATGGCTGCCTACACTGGTAACGCCCTCCTGCTGCAGGTGGCATAGTTCTCGCTACTAGCATTTTTAGGGAAAATAGGGCTAATGGAGCCTGAACTCCACTTGAGGGAAGCGATTTTCCTGTTGTTTTTGACCTTCAAGATTATGGAGGGTTTTAGGACGAACATATCTTTTTAACACCTTCTTATAACAAAAAAAAAAAAAAATATATATATATATATATACAGTATACTGAGAAAACAAACCAGGTTTAATTAAAATAATCTGAATTCTGATTATTCTTTTTTATTTTGTGGAAATGAAGTCCTTTTATGTTTGGAATGAATATAATGAGAAAAATTTGAACCTCATAAGCAGCCTGTAATTTGTTTTTCTGAAGTGCATATCCGAGGCCAGGGAGGTGTGAGCACTAAAAACTAATGTTAAATCACCTTTGTCATGTTATTGCTTCTTAAAGGTATATATTTATAAAGATAATGTTTCCTTTACTTTATAGAATTGAAAATGATCACGCCACACAGATCCAATAGGATCTTTAGTGATTTGATTTTGGATAAAGGGTCTTTCAGTACTGAGTACTGTGCCTTTGGTCTCATAACATTTAAGCATTATAAACTGCAGTTATTTCATCATCAATATGTTTCAGGTACAGAGTACTGTTATATCAGTGACAGATTACCATAAGGGCAGCTTGTAGCCCATATTTTCTAGGGGGCTCAGCTGCATAGAGAGGGGACAGGGTGGGTTGGGTCAGGTCAGGGAAAGACCTGGTGGATCAAGGGTGGAGCTGGGGAGCATCGGTAGGGTTGCTGCCTGGCCATATTGAACTCAACGGATTTTACACGGGCTGTAAAATTATCCTGATTTATGAGTCCCGTAACCCAGCCAAATCTCTGCCCATAAGAGGACCTTAACACTCCAATCCTTGCCCAATATGTCATAGCCCACCCCCTTATGTGATAATCATAAATAGCATCACTCCACCCTTTTAATTTCATCTGCCTCCCTCCTGACGTCACTGGTTTCACCACAAGCAAAAGTTCTTGTGAAGTTCTGTAAAATACTGAAAAATATGTTGGCTCTTTACAAACACTTGTACTTTAGAAATACTGCCACTAATAACAATACCTCCCAATGGTCCAGGTGTTAAAGCACCGATTTTCAAGTTCCAAATGCAGCAGGGCTTACCAGAAAGTGGCTGGAACATTTCTGGGTTTCCTAATTGACTAGGGTTGCCACCTTTTCAACAACTACATTGCTGGTAAATTTGTAATACCGGCCCCGGCCTTGAAATACCGGCCGGGTGGCAACCCTATAATTGACTTGCTTAATAATATTCTGTTATTTAGTATGCATCAATCTATGGCATTTCCATGTCACCTCTACAAATATAAAATTCAGGTCTATCTATTCTATCTATTCTGTGGTTTATAAAAACGTCTGTCTTCGAATTAGTGCCCCATATCATTGACTCTTGGGGGCAAATTCACTAAAATCCGAAGTTGTGCCAGCATCAGCTTCGCCACACTTCACCGCACTTGGTAGCGAAGTTGCGCTACCGTTAATTCGTCAAGCAAAGCGAAGTTACGCTAGCGATTCCTAATTTGCATACGGCGCCAAGTTAAAGTACAATGGACGTATATGTAGTAGCAAATACATTAGTTTACACAAGCCTGGGAAAGCTTCATATAATAAAATAGACTTGTTATTTTACCCTACACATGTGCCCACTGTATAGTTTATGTGCCATATGTTAGGAAATGTAGGGGGGAAAGATGATATTTTTCGATCTTTTTCAGCCTATCACCCTTAAAAAAGGAAAAGACGCCAATGTTTTTTGGGACATAGAAAAAAATTCAACTTTTTTTGAAGCAATCCCTATGAACTCTATTGCACTTCGCCTGGTCTGAGGTAGCGAAGGCAAGTCTGGCGCAAGAGGTGACGTAAAATGCTCAAGTTAGTGAATTAGCGTAGTTACGTCCCATCGCCATAGCGTAACTTTGCCTGGCGTAAGGGTGCGAAGTAGCGCTAGAGTAGGTCCACTTCGCTAGCGAATTTACGCCGATCGGCGAAGTAACGAAATGACGTCACGCTGGCGAATTTGCGCCACTTCGCGCTTTAGTGAATTTGCCCCTTGGTCTCCATTCAGATAACAGAACTGCCTGACTTTAGCACTTGCTAAGCAAAGAGGGCTCCTTGCTCCCCTTCCTCTATTTTAACTACATGCACCATTCCCTGTAAGACGTGCTCTCTTGCATGTGCACACAATAAATCGTAGTGCGCACAAATGGGGGAATGTAACATGTTTCGTGCAATAAACGTTCGTAAACACCTTTGTAAAAGTCAGCGACCATGTTTGCTCCATTTTTGACTGATTAAAAACCTCAACGACTTCCTTGCAAAGTTTGCAACAAAATTGCTTTTGTGAACATTCACAGTGTATGTAAAAAACATCCTTGTTTGTGTGACAAAAACTTATTTGATTTTTTGAATTCCAGTTAGTTTTGGCCAGGCACTTCGATTCAGCTAAATCTGAATCCTGCTGAAAAATCCCCAACTGAATCCTGGATTTGGTGCATCTCTATATTTAAGTAAGATAGTTATATACAAACAGTGTTGTCATATATTATATCAAATCTGTGTGATTTAATGTGTTCATATTCTTTCATAGAAAGGTATTATTTCGATCTAACATGCCCGCCCTCATTGAGACCAACATGTCTGTAATATCTTGTACAACTCAATACTTTCTTTCAACATTCCTTCGGGGAGTTCCTAATGACTGATACCAGGCTTCAAGGTCAGTGGTCCCATGGGTGTGATTATGATCCATTTGTAAATAACGGGTGCATTTCCACATTGGTCATGTGGTGTCAAACTGGGCAATGTATAAAAATAAATGCAGTTTTAAATGTGATCAGCATCTGTTAGCGCTTTGAGAGAACCCCAGTGTCTGGGCAATAGGCTGCATGCCTTATATTGTATGCTGATAAGTACAGATACTGTAGTAATGGTCACATTTGCATACAGAGTAATGCTTTGTACAATAACAGCAGAGACAGATGAGAAGATTTGGGGAGATTAGTCGCCCGAAGAAGAAGCGATTAGTCGCTGGGCAACTAATCTCCCCAAACTGCCTCCCCGTTGTCTAGAATCTAAATTGCCGGTGGGATGGAACTCAGATTGCTTGTTTTTCGGAAGTCATCTGTAGTGATGGGCGAATTTATTCACCAGGCGCGATTCACTGCAGACGAAAAAATTAGCGAAACGCCCGAGAAAATTCGCCGGCGTCAAAAAACGGATGCCTGCGTCAAAAATGGACGCCGGCGTCAAAAATGGACGCCGGCGTCAAAAATGGATGCCGGCGTCAAAAAACGCCTGCGCCATTCCGTGAATTTTTCGCCGTTTTGCAAATTCGCCCATCACTAGTCGCCTGAAGTTTCCTCGCAACTTCAGCTAGTCGCCTGAAGAAAAGGCGATTTGTCGCCGGGCAACTAAATCTCACCGAATCTTCTCGTCTGAGAGAGAGTGCATTTTTATTTTAGACTTCCACTGGATCAATTTGCAGTTAGCCAAGTTTTATATAGGCAACTTGATGGACACGTGTCTTTTTTTCACCCTGGGTTTACTATGAAGTGGTAAATATACAGTAGTTGAACATTGCAGGCGCATTTATAAAATATTTGAAGGGAAATGCCGTTCCTTTTGTCATTGTCTCAGATTTGCTGACCGCAGCCTTTCTATCTCCTCGTACAAAGACAGCAAACTGTTTGGCCTAGTGAACAAGGTGGTGTCACTTGCAGTAAATCCGCGACAATGAAATTCTAAAGGTGCCAAAGCAGAAAAACGAACTTTAATTCTGCATGAAAATGTGTTTCATTACTGACTGACTTTACAGAGAGGTTGTAGAGAAAGTGTTGGGTGATTATTGTATTTCTGGACTTATTGGTGACCAGCTGAGCCAAAGTAGTGATGTCCTGAGTGTGTTAGTTACTAACCAGAATAGGTATTGAATTCCAGTGGGTAAGTCCCCACTTATCAGTGGCTGGATTTTAGTCTAGAACAGCAGGCACTATGTGCAAGTGATTGGAATTTACCCCCAACTGGAAAACACCATAGAGCAACTGTATGGGTAGAACTCCACGGGCAGTTTTAAGTGCGATTGCTTTCGTTCCCATGGGCTGAGATGAATCGCAGACATCACGTCGGATGCGCCGAATGTAAGGTAAGTAATAGGAATGTCGGACGTTGTCGCTGCATGCAACCCATACGACTGTCGGATGAAGATGCAACATGCAGCTAGGGTTGCCACCTTTTTAAAATGCTTTACCGGCTGCTTGGGGGCGGAGACACAAAGGGGCGGGCCGTGATGTCAAAAGGGGCGGGCCGTGATGTCAAAAGGGGCGGGGCCGCACCACAGTCGCTAGAAGAAGTAAAAGAAAAGGTAAATTCCAGGGGATTGGGGGCAGGCCGAGGGCTCCTTTTAATCGTATTACAAATTTACCGGCAGCTACATTGCCAGTAAATTTGTAATACCGGCCCCGGCCTTGGCAGGTATTTTACCGGCTAGGCCGGTAAAATACCGGCCAGGTGGCAACCCTACATGCAGCATTGGCATCCAACAGTTGTGTTGGATGCACTCAGCAACAACATTCATATTACTTACCTTAGATTCGGCACATCCGACGTGACGCCTGCGATTCATCTCATCGCGCCGGAATGGAAGCGATCGCACTAAAAACATACCTCCCAACATTTTGGAAGTAAAAAGAGGGACAACATTTTTTTCACACATAGAACAGAGAAATGGTTTGACCACGCCCCTTTCTGTGGCCACACCCCCTAATTACCATGTTCATTTTTCAAAATTTGGCAGGTTATGAAAGTTTAAAAATATTTCTCCTTTTCTAAACTTTTTTTTGTTTCTCAAAATTGTATCTTATTTGCAACTGTTCTGGGCTCTCTACGAAAAGCCAATTAAGTGAGAAACTTTGTTTCTTTTTCTGGCTGTTCAGTGCTGAGAAAATAGGGGCTTTCCAGTACAAATGAGGGACTGCGGGTTGAGCTGTCAAAAGAGGGACTGTCCCTAGGAAAAAGGGACAGTTGGGAGGAATGCTAAAAATCGCCTGTGGAGTTCTACCCTAACTCTCAACAACCTCTTAGTTTGGCAGCACAGATCCAAACAGGCCTGGACAAGACATCAACTAGTGGTAACAGTGTAGTAGTATAAGGCAGAAAGATGAGTTAGACAGGTCGGAAATCACGGGAAAATCACAGGAAATCAAGAGTGCAGAGAACCAGGGATTTACTGAGGGCAGAAACCAGGGACAGAATCAGATCATACACAAAGGAAAAGAATGGCAATAGCAACAGATTTAGATAAAACAATAGCAGACAGCGCACAAACTGAATTACTCACTGAAGCTTAATTGCAGGAACACCCTTGTACTAACCTACAGAACCTGTTTGCTCAGGCAAAGAGCCGAGAGGAGCAGGATTTACAGAATATAAAGCCTCATTCTGCAGCTGATTGGAGGAGGTAAACCAGGAAACCAGCAGGTAAATTAACCCCTATCCTTGCTGAAACTGAATCCTGAGTGCCCAAGTGATGCCCATAATCCATTACACCCTACACGGCTTTTAGTAAATGGGAAACACTCCCTTATAATTGCCCTTTCTGTGCAAAGCCCAGCTGATAGGTGACGAGTTTCCATTTATTCTGACAGAGACATGATTTGGGGAGGGGGTAATGGTGCTTTGAGTATTGCTCATCTGACAGCTCCTTGGTTTGGATTTCTTAGTGGGGTCATAATTTTGACATGAGGGCCTGTAAATGGGTATAGGCAACCCATGACCCCTCCAAATGATGAACTGCAACTTTCAAGTAACAGTAAGGTGTTTTTGGGGGTAGTAGTAAAACAAATCCCAGAGAGAAGCTTGTTGGATATCCATCCTGTATGGGAATGTGTTCACACTATCACATTCTCTGGGGGGGACAGGTTCCAAACTCATTATATCTGCCCCCACTGCAAGAATGGGGACCCAGGAGTATACATGGCTCAAATGTCCACCTTCCTTAAAATTTGGGGAATGATGTGTATGTCCTAATATTGGTGAGAGGGCCAGTAACTTTGTTATGTTGCATCTTTACCACTTCTCCTATTGCAATAGTTAGCTGGTCCATTTAAAGAAGAAGGAAAGCTACGGAGCCATTTCATTGCCAATCTATTAGCTGCAATAGTGCAAACTAGAATGCTATATTTATTCTGTAGAATGTTTTACCACACCTGAGTTAAAAGCTCTAGAAGTTCTCTCTGTTTGTATAGGATAGCAGCTGCAGTATTAGCTTGGTGTGACATCACTTCCTGCCTGAGTCTCTCCCTGCTCTGGGCTCAGATTACAGCAGAAAAGGAAGTGGAGCAAACTGAGCATGCTCACGCCCAGGGCAAGGAGATTTAAACTGAAAACAGGAAGTCTGATACAGAAGCCCATGAGTACACAATAGAAAGAAAGAAATGCTGTGTTTCTTTTGACAGAGGACTCAGAGCAGCATTACTTTGAGGGTTTACTGGTAAATTTAGGTGGACCTTTCTGATAAAGCTTACATAGTTTTAACCTTTCCTTCTCCTTGAAGTGATTATCACCCTCAGCTACTAAGCAGGATTATGATAATAGACAAGCTCCTCTCCTTCTTGCAGACGCTCTGTTCATTTCTATTTGTCTTCTCCTAGGAGAATTGTTCCTGCGGCAACTCATGAAGATGCTTTTACTTCCAAAGGAACGCACTTTGAACAGAGAATGGGTTAAGTGAGGGTACAGAAAAAGATCATTTTCACATTATCATAACATTTCCATCCACTGAGCTTGCATTTTTCTTTTGTTTATTATTTCCCCTCCTCTTCCATTTGGGCTGGAAAGTGATGGATTAGCCAAGGTTCCTCTTTAGTTGTGTAATATCTTTAAAGTGGCACATCAAGCCATTAGCTATTTGTCTTCCAGTGGAAAGTCTTGTCAGGGCAGCCAAAAGAATTTTAAATTACTGTCACTTCAAGAGCTTAGAAAGGCCAAGACGGGGGGTTCATTTCAAGCGCTTTAATTTGTTTAAGTGGATGCTGGACCACACATCACATCAGCCTTAAGGGGCAATTGGTATAATAAAGCGTCCAGTATTTCCTATTTCCCCAAATCCCCTTGGCACCATAAAACAAAATCACTGCTCCGCTGAGATGATAGAGCCATTTGTATGGTTGTCCCCCGTAGGCAGATGGAGATATATGTAGCATAATCCACATGTTAAGGTCGTGCTGAGCCAGTCGTTGGGTCACATCTGATGACGAGAACTGAAGCAGTTGCCTTAGAAAGGTTAATATGATCCCTTTTATTCGGTGATACATTTTAATTCACAAAGCACCGAGGGACTTTGGAGGGATTACACCTCCTATGACATTTTCCTGCATTGAATTATATGAGGATACGTGTACAGGGGTCGGTCATTAAGCGAAGAATTTTCATTTGTCTTTTTCTTGATACTGCACAAAAATATACGAATATACAAGATAAACAGTAGAATGAGAAGTTATTGCTAACGACTGTAAGCAGCAGATTCTTCTGGTTTTAGTTATTAATAGTTGACTGTACATGACTCCTGTGATGTGATGGGAAAAAGCCCTTAAAAAAATGAACGATTTGGGAAAAAACTCAGAAAGAAACGTACGATTCAGATTTTCACTCAACTTTTCCGTGTGTGTTCAAGATCCGATTAAATTGTGATTCTAGTTTGGTTGGACTTTTTTTTTTAGTAAAATAATCAGAAAATTTGGGATTTTAATAAATAAGGCCCTAAGTATGAGCCATTTTGCAATTGGTCTTCATGTTTTCTTTGTTGAATTTTTTTTTTCAGTTGTCTTTTTGTTCACCAGCTCATTAGTTTGGTATTGCAGCAGCTGTCTGGTTACTAGGGTCTTACTTACCCTAGTGACCCTAGTTTGAAGAAGGGACTGGAGTATGAACAGCAAGATAAATAATACAAATTAAGAATTTGTAGCTTTACAGATCAATCGTTTTTTTATGGCTGTGGTGGTCAGTTTGAATGTTGGAAAGAGGCAGAGAAGAAAGGCAAATGATTCCAAAACTATAAGAAATAAACAATAAAGACCAACTGCAAAGTCGTTAGGTATAGGGCGTTAAAATTTAGCAGAAAGGTGAACCAGATATTTGGGGTCATTTATGAATGCACCAGCAAGTGCCGGTTCTCAAAAATAGACTCGGTGAAGAAGGCATATTGACACAATTTATTAAGGTACTTGCGTCCAACCTGCCTTTTCTGAGGGGTTTAAGGAACCCTGAAGCTCCTGCCACCCATATGTGCACTTGCACCCAGTGATAGAAATGCAAACGGCACTTTGTATGTGCTCAACGAGTGATGCGATGATCTAAAAATGCTACATGCAACCTGTACCCAATCTGCATTGAAAATGTGTCATTTGTTTTGTCACATTGCAGCAGCCCTAGTGATAAAGAGGAAGAGAAGTGGCGCTTGTTGGTATAACCCTGGGTCGGTGCAGTTTTCTGCTGATAGGAGCACCGGCCTGGGGTTTCAGGTAAGTCAATACAATCAAATGGGGGTGCCTTACATTTGGTACCCCCAAGTGCAAGACGACTTTCCTTCTCCCGTGTCCTTATATACTGTAAGCTCAGTATACTTTGTGTATATTTATTGTATTTATTATGTTATTATTATGAAAAAATCCATTGGGCCCTGCACCCCCCCCCCCCCGCACCACAGAGCCTGACCTCCTCAACCCCACCCGATCACGTGAATTAGGTACACTCTGGCGAGGGCAGCTGAAGAGGAACAGAGGGGGGTTTGCTGCAACTGCGGAGGGGACCCTTGGGGGCTGCGGGGGGTGCAGGGGTCCTGATGTGGCAACCGAATGGACCCAGACCCCCCCCCAGTCCGACTCAGGGGGGGGGCACAAGTGTGTCAGCAAATGCAACAAACAAAGTGCAATTTCAAATGCAATTGCCATGTTTTTCCCGCCCCCAGAATTCCAGCGTCATTGTGGTTGCAAGCGGGCAATGCGATTGGTGAAATTATGCTGCGCCTCCCTCAATTGCATCCAATTCGGCTAAATTACAAGTACTTGTGCATTTTGTTGCAAAGTGGATACAATAGCACGGAATTCCAATTAGCTCCATTCAGCGTGAGACTGATGTCTGTGCCCGATTCTTTAGGGCTCCGTTTTTCGGCGTTCAGCCGCAGGGGAGCGCAGGAATAGACGCATTTAATTATTTCAAATGGGGCTGTACTCACACAGGTGCATGTAGGCGCCGAACGCAGGTTGAGACGCAACATGCTGCATTTTTCCTGCGTTCGGCGACCTACATGCGCCTGTGTGAGTACAGCCCCATTTGAAATAATTAAATGCATCTATTCCGAACGCCGAAAAACGGAACGCAGGGGAGCGCATGTAAAAACGCTCATGTGTAAGAGCCCTTAAGGAGCAAGAGTGCTGCGTATAATGAATAACACTGGGCTAGTGAAGGGAACCCTGGAGCAGGGTCCTCTGCATCAATAGGCGCATCCATAAGAATCCCATTTGCCGCAGATTACTGTACATGCAGATAACTGTACATCAACATAAGGAAAAGGAATTTATCACTAGGGCTTTGCTAATGGAGAGTGAATTAGGAAAAACGAGGGATCAGTGATAGTCATGCTCACGAAGACAAAGGAGGGGGCTGGAGTGTAGGACAGATGTTCAGGCTCAAAAATGTAGCTGAGACAATTGTTGTTTGTGGCACACGCAGCAAATTTAATCTGGAAATCAGCGCACGGGATCTTCTGCCTCTGGCACATACAGACTACAATATATACATATTATAGGGCTCCCGTATACAGAGAGATTCAGAGACAGTTACATTGAGAGCACAAGCCATAATTATTCTCCAATATGCGAGCAGCAGTTTGCTTGAATCCAGAATAATATATTATATAATAATCATAAAGCAATGCTGCAAACTGTATTGTAAAGCAAGATAATAGAATTTCCATGAGCATATAAAGCTACGAGGCTAAGTGCTTTTATACAGGCTAGTGGGAACTTAGGTCACTATGAATGTCTTTATGGCTCACAAAAACATTTACCTGCTAAATACATCCTTATAAATAGAGCTGAGTGATGTCATGAGTTAGAGCAGACTCGCTACCTAGTGATGTCACAGGATGTATTGAAGATAGAGAGATTGTGCGCATTCTAATAAATTACATAGAAACGGTTTGAGTTGAGAAAAAAAAGCAAATATAAGTAAGGGATCTGTTATCCAGAAATCTGGATATGCAGACAACTCCAAAATACAGCAATGCCGTTGTCCTCTTGAAACAAATATTCTTCAAATTCTTCATTCTTACAGATTTCCTTCTCCTCTGTAATAATAAAAGATTACCTTGCTCTTGATCCAGACTAAGATATAATCAAATCCTTATTGGAAGGGAAGCAAAACCAGCCTTTTAAGGTTATAGGGGCAGATTTATCAAGGGTTGAATTTCAAATTTGAAACACGTTGAAATTCGAATTCAAAAAGACCAACCAAAATTAAATTGAAGATTTTTTTTGCACACATAGGTCCGTATTCGATTGAATTAGAATCGTACAAATCGAAGTAATAGCGCATTCGAGTCATCGATTCAAAGTCCACCAATTGACTCCAAATAGGTTCGAGGAGGTCCCCCATAGACTAAAACAGCAATTCAGCAGGTTTTAGATGGCGAATGGTCAAAGTCGAATTTTTAAAGAGACAGTACATGATAAATTTCAAAATCCGAATTTTCTTATTTTTTTTTTCAAATTCGAATCGAATTTGGACAAAGTGCACAAAAATTTGATTTTTCACTTTGACCTTTGATAAATCTGCCCCTTAATGTTTAAATGATTTTTGGTAGATTTATTTATTTATTTTTTTTCTTTAATGTCAGTATCACTTTATTTTTTTTTATAATTCTTTATTTATGATAAAAAAAAACAACAACAATTTATTTGCCCCTTAATCCCGTGTCTCCAAAAATCTATGCCATAGGGACCATATCTTCCAATAAAGTACACTTTTATTCTGATGTATGTGTGTTAACTCTTCTAATTGTCTAATTTCTTCCACCTCCATCAGCCAATAAATATAGGAAGGAGCTTCTCTTGATTTCCAATACTTGGGGATTTTTGGTAGATTTAAAACATGGTGATTCTTATTAGAAAAAAAAACCCCTTCCTATATATCTGGAAAGCACAAAGTCCCAAAATATTTTGGATAACAGATGCCGTACCTGTACTAATTCCCCACCTCTAGAAGGCCGCTTGTATCTAACACAGTCAGATTTATTTTCCTTTCTGCCTTTCAGAAGACGGTTTTTGATTTTATAATAATGCATTAGTTGGAGACCAGAGATTATCCTAGAAACATCAGGCTTTAACTAAAGGGGTAATGCCTCCTTAATCCAAGCATGACGTCGGAATTTGAGCTCGCTGCTGCATTTAACTGACAAATAATTCATGAGATTGGACCTTGCTGGATGGATGACGCTCCGTCTGGGATTCATCCCAGGCTGCTCTGTGATTTAATCCTCAACAGATTTATATCGGTCTAAAGATAACTACAACAGAAAAATAAGGGGATGAGTGTTTATTTGCGATACCCCTGATACTTTTATTATACATACCAACTCGGACACACCAACCAAGATGGCAACTAGCAACACTCTCGCTGGCCATACGCAGGCAGATTTTGTCATGCAAAACGATCGATTTTGGGACGATCCGATAAAATCGGCTACTCGTCGTTACACGAATGTGGCTTGAACGATCGTATCCTTCCGATAAAATCGTCCCAATTGGTGAACGGACAGGTTTAAAAATTTTAGTCGTGAACCAAATAAAATCCGTCATTGTATGGAGTGAACAGATCGTTATCGTTAAATGATGGTTGACTGCGCATGCCTATATTTGGAGGAGCAGGGCCAAATGAGGGAGTAAACAAACGAACAATCGTAGCCATGTTTGTCAAGAAACTGTAGCAGTCAATACATAAATAAAGAGAACACAGAACACTTTTCTCAAAACCACATGTATTTGGCCATATAAAACAGTCAGACCGAACTAGAATAAACAGTTGGACCTTATTTATTATTAAAAATCACAATTTAATCAGATCAAGGACAAATATGAAAAAATAAAGCAAAAATCCTTATCTTATGATCTTTTCAGAGTTTTTTCCTTGCTTGATTTTTTCAGGATTTTTCCCAAATTTTTTGAATTTTTGCCAAAAAAAATCAGAAATAGTCAGATTTTTGGGCTAATTCCAGTGCAGACCACAGAAACTTTCAAATAAGATAGGGACCTCTCCCATTGACTTTTATACATCCTCGGTAGGTCTGATATGCCAGACAGGGCCGCCATCAGGGGGGCAGAGGGGTACAAGTGTACCGGGCTCGGGCCTGAAGAGCGGAAAAGCCAAAGTGCCGAACAGCCGCAGTCCTGAAGCCGCGAAAAGACTCAAAGTCACGAAAGGAGACGAAATTGAAGTCCTGAGGCCATGAGTTCAGTTCTACTGAACACCAATGTGTGTTTTTTTTTATTTTTTTTAAACCCCTGGCCACCAATGTATTATTTTAATAGTCTATAGGTCCTGCCACCAATGCTTTCTTAAAAAATATTCTCTGGGGCCCCAATTTTTTTAACTTGTAAGAGGTGCCCTGGTGCCAATGTTTTTTTTAAAAAAAACTTCTATGGGGAGCCCTGGCACTAATGTTTTTTTTTTTTAACTTATAGGGGATCGTGGTCACCAATTGTTTTTTTTAACTTAGAGGGGGACCCCTGATTTCCATGCTGCCAGATTTTCTGATTCTGACCTTCTCCATCCTCTGGGTATAATAAATCTCGAAAAAATCTTTTTTTTTTCCCCACTGAAATATCAGATTTTGTAGTAAAAAAAAACAAAACTTTTTGAACTTATTGAGATGTCCCTAGAATCTGCCATAAGTAGAATGGTTTCCATTCAAAAGTATTAGCAGAGGCTGTGGCTGCAGCTGCGATCAGGTTCAGATTACTAATGATCAATAATTTTAGATTTAAAAAATTATTTTCAGCAACAATTGATTCCAGTTAACACTAGGGGGCAGATTTATCAAAGGTCAAGGTGAGTTTTTGAATGAAAAAACACGAATTTCGAGCTATTTTTTGTGTACTTTGACTAGGGAATAGCTCAAATCCTATTTGAATTTGAAAAAAATGTGAAAATTCGAATATCGAAATTTATCATGTACTGTCTCTTTAAAAATGCAACTTTGACCATTCGCCATCTAAAACCTGCTGAATTGCTGTTTTAGCCTATGGGGGACCTCCTAGAACCCATTTAGAGTCAATTAGTGGACTTTGGGAAAAACTTTGAATTGGATTCGATCAAATGCGCTATTCTTCGATTCATACGATTCGGGTGAATACGGACCTATTTGATTGAAAAACGGACCTATTCAACCAACAAATAACTTTGACTTAATTCCGGTTTAATTCTGAATTTTGAATTAGAATTTCAATGTTTTTTTCAATTTGAAATTCGACTTTTGATAAATATGCCACTGAAACTTTTTGTCAGACATCCTGATTTATAAAATATGACATAATGTTTTCCCTGAAAGCCTATTCAGTTCTGGAATAAAATGAAATCAGCATTGAGACTCCCTCCTGAAATACATTTGGGTTTAAAAAAGACAAAAAAAAGAAAACATAAAGACCTGACAACACTCACAGTATTGCTCTGTATTTATTTATAAGATTCTTATAAAGTCATATAATAGTCTTTGGACAAAGAAACCATAACCTCTTATGATGACAAACGGCAGACATTTTTATATTCTTCCCCCATATCTTAAAAACACAAGAAGATATCGCCGAAGAGAATAAAAATAAAAAACAGCCGTAGCAAAGATAAAGGAACAAAAAAAAAACCGCACACACATACCGTAAATGCTTTGCTTTAAAATAAAGGCCAATAAACGGAGGAGTTGAAAGGCTTATAGTTGATATACTCGTACATTAGTCCTGCCACTTCGTACTTTGGGAAGCGCTGGGTTGAGTTTATTGCAGGGGATGGGAACGGTACAGTTCATGCCGTGATTGAAAAGCCATTGCTATGTTTTGGCTGCAATATACAGCAGAGACAAAAGCTATAAGACTGTCTTTGATACAATCATTTCATGGTTAGGCCGTGCTAGACAAAAGCCTTAAAGCACAGTGGCCGGGATGCCTAAAGCACTTCAGCCTTTGCAAGGCATCTTTATTTATACATCACAGCGATGGGAACTAGGCTCCCTGATCTGTATAAGGGAGATCTCAAAGCCAAAAAAGTTCATATAACATCTTGTACCACTGAATACGTATTGAAGATACATCTGCTCCTTTCTAGAAATCTCATCACCCAAGTCTGCTAGCCAGGTCCAGATTTGTGGGAAGACCATCAAGGCCTGGGCATAGGGCAGCCACATTGCTACCTTAAGGGTAAGGGCACACCTGGAGATTTGGGGAGATTTAGTCGCCCGGCAACTTATCGCCTCTTCTTCGTCTGAGGTTTACTCGTGAGGAAACTTCGGGCGACTTCGGAAATCGAAACGCCGCGAGTGCATTGGCGCAGGCGTTTTTTCATTGAAACAGTTTGAAGACACAGGTGTAACAAATCCTCACCCTGGTGGTCTAGTGGTGGTGTGGCGGGGACACCCGCCATGCCGTCCTGCTCCTTCCATGCCAGTTTCCTAGTGCTCGCCGCGTGCGCACTTCCGTATTTTATAGGCGCATGCGCGCTGGCGTGATTACGTCAGCGCGCAATGGCGCAAAATTCAAATAGTATTTAAAGGGACATTTTTTCTTATGTCATTGCCCGTGATAGGTTTTGTTCCTGGTGCCTTGTACCTTGTGCTGAAAAGCTTCTAGTCTGTTTGATTCCTGTGTTTGACCCTGCCTGGCTGTTTGACTACTCTGATCTCTGAAACCTGACCCTTGCCTGAAACCAACCTCGATTCTGCTTAACCCTCCTGATTGACGTTCTGGTTTGACCTCTGCCTGTTATTTGACTCCGATTCTGCCTCAGCCCATCTGATTGATTACTAGGTTTTGACCCTTGCCTGCATGACGATTCTAGCTATCTGCCTGCCTCGATCTGGCCAGTCTGACCAAGAATCTTTCTTATCCTGTTGTACCGCAACCTTCGGCCTAACTGACTTTAACAACTGTCGTGCCCATTTGCTTGCCAGAACTCCTCGCCTTGCTCCTCTCGAAAAGTCCAGGTGGCATCCGAGTACGCTGAGGGCTCCTCCTGAAGCCAAAGGCGGTCACACTACTGGTAAGCCGAGCCGAGACCAGGGAGCTTGGCACTAGTTCTGGTTTAGGGTGCCGACCGTGACAACAGGGAAGTAGTTTGGGGAGATTAGACACCTCAAAGAAGAGGCGATTAGTCGCCGGGCGACTAATTCTCCCTGAATCTCCAGGTGTGCCCTTACTCTAAAAGAGCCGCTTCAGGGACAGGAGATTTGACAGCTGGTGCAGTCCCCTATGTGGCTCCTTCCCCCCCCCCTCTTCATTAACTTGATGTAGACATTGATATACTGAGATGATTTGCAAATGGTCTTCAGTTTTTATTTTTTGATGTTATTTCTCAGTTATTTAGCTTCTTACTCAGAAACCCCCTTTTTTATCCTGGTAACCAGGCAGTGGTTTGAACAAGCTTCTTTGACACATTTTTCAAAATGAGAAAACATTTTCTTTATTTGTTCACATAAAATAAAGACTTGTGAGCTTTGGCTCAGTGCATCAAGCTTACACTTGCTACTGACGCTTTTTGTGCTCCATGGCACTTCCTCAGCCTCACACTTTGAGGAAGTGCCATGGGGCATGAAAGGCATCAGTAGTAAGTGTAAGCTTGATGCACTGAGCCAAAGCTGACAAGCCTTTATTATAT
Organism: Xenopus laevis; assembly: GCF_017654675.1. NCBI lineage: Eukaryota > Metazoa > Chordata > Amphibia > Anura > Pipidae > Xenopus > Xenopus laevis. Next base: position 117,393,927 of record NC_054376.1, read on the forward strand.
GTGAACAAATAAGTTCATTTTGAACAATGTGTCAAAGAAGTCCATAATTGTGACATTGAAAAAGGCTTTACTGCCAGAAACCTGGATAATGGACACATGACCATCTGGAACCTATCGGAGAGCTCCACACCGATGAGAATTTTGTTCCGACTGATTTGATGAGAAGTGAGATTGTGAATAGATCTTCATTAAAGGGGACCTGTCAACAGAAAACAATATTCCAAATCATTTTTTATCACATTAGTCAAAATAATAAACTTTAATTACACTGTATAAAGTATTTGAATCTTGTTTCCTTCAGTCTGGGAATTCATAATTATAACAAGCAGGCAGGAGCCATTTTGTGGACACTGTTATTAAGGCAAGTCTTGTATCATCTCAGAATCATCTCAGAATCTTGTTTGTGCACCAGAATGGGGGACCTGATGTCCATCCCCATGTCCTGGCTACACAATTAAATGGTGAAGAGAACTGGGGAAATGTGGGGAGAGCAGTGACATCTAGGAAGTGCTGAATGGAAAGTGAAAGTAATTGTCTGCCCCGCCTCTATGCCCAGGGCCGCCATCAGGGGGGGACAGTAGGGATGTAGCGAACGTCGGAAAAAAAGTTCGCGAACATATTCGCGAACTTGCGCAAAAATGCGAGCGGTTCGCGAACGGTTCGCGAACCCCATAGACTTCAATGGGAAGGCGAACTTTAACATCTAGAAAAGACATTTCTGGCCAGAAAAATGATTTTAAAGTTGTTTAAAGGGTGCAACGACCTGGACAGTGGCATGCCAGAGGGGGATCAAGGGCAAAAATGTATCTGAAAAATCTGCCTGTGTGTGCTTGGAAGAGATAGTGTAGGGGGAGAGCAGTTAGTGATTTCAGGGACAGATGATAGTAAGTTTGCTGGCTAGTAATCTGCTTGATACTGCTCTGTATTGGAGGGACAGAAGTCTGCAGGGATTTGAGGGACATTTTAGCTTAGGTAGCTTTGCTGGCTAGTAATCTACTGTTCTCTTTAAACAACTGCCATACGTTGACCTTGTAGGCATTGTTTGCCCAGTTTTTTTGGACGCAGCCACTGAAGCACAGTTGCCAGAAAAAATATGCCATATAAATGCTGAAAATAGTCATTTTTCGCCATACGTTGACCTTGTAGACATTGTTTGCCCAGTTTTTTTGGACGCAGCCACTGAAGCACAGTTGCCAGAAAAAATATGCCATATAAATGCTGAAAATAGTAATTTTTCGCCATACGTTGACCTTGTAGACATTGTTTGCCCAGTTTTTTTGGTTGCAGCCACTGAAGCACAGTTGCCAGAAAAAATATGCCACATAAATGCTGAAAATAGTCATTTTTTGCCATATACGTTGTCAACGTATGGCAAAAAATGACTATTTTCAGCATTTATATGGCATATTTTTTCTGGCCTCTGTGCTTCAGTGGCTGTGGCCAAAAAAACTGGGCAAACAATGCCTACAAGGTCAACGTCGTTGACCTTGTAGGCATTGTTTGCCCAGTTTTTTTGGCCACAGCCACTGAAGCACAGAGGCCAGAAAAAATATGCCATATAAATGCTGAAAATAGTCATTTTTTTGGTCGCAGCCACTGAAGCACAGTTGCCAGAAAATTATGCCATATAAATGCTGAAAATATAAATTTTTTTGGTTGCAGCCACTGAAGCACAGAGGCCAGAAAAATTATGCCATATAAATGCAGAAAATATGCATTTTTTTGGTCGCAGCCACTGAAGCACAGTTGCCAGAAAAAATATGCCATATAAATGCTGAAAATAGTAATTTTTTTGGTTGCAGCCACTGAAGCACAGAGGCCAGAAAAATTATGCCATATAAATGCAGAAAATATGCATTTGTTTGGTCGCAGCCACTGAAGCACAGTTGACAGAAAAATTATGCCATATAAATGCTGAAAATATAAATTTTTTTGGTTGCAGCCACTGAAGCACAGAGGCCAGAAAAATTATGTCATATAAATGCAGAAAATAGGCATTTTTTTGGTCGCAGCCACTGAAGCACAGAGGCCAGAAAAAATTAAACCAGTAGGGTTTGCACCCTAGTTTGTAACGGTGGCGGAGGGAGGAGGAGGACGCTAAAGGACAGCTGTGTGTGGAGTCATGAGGCTTGAAGAGAAGGACAGCTGCATAGAAGTCAGAACAAGTCTTCCGGCGTGCAGTAACCCTCCGAGATCCACCCCTCATTCATTTTAATAAAGGTCAGGTAATCGACACTTTTGTGACCTAGGCGAGTTCTCTTCTCAGTTACAATCCCTCCTGCTGCACTGAAGGTCCTTTCTGAGAGCACACTTGAGGCTGGGCAAGACAAGAGGTTCATGGCAAATTGTGACAGCTCTGGCCACAGATCAAGCCTGCGCACCCAGTAGTCCAGGGGTTCATCGCTCCTCAGAGTGTCGATATCTGCAGTTAATGCCAGGTAGTCCGCTACCTGCCGGTCGAGGCGTTCTTTGAGGGTGGATCCAGAAGGGTTGTGGCGCTGCCTTGGACAGAAAAACATTTGCATGTCTGACGTTACAGACTGGCCAAAGGGCTTTGTCCTTGCAGGTGTGCTCGTGGCAGGATTACTGGCACCTCTGCCCCTGGAATGTTGATGAGTTCCTGAAGTGACATCACCCTTAAAAGCATTGTACAACATGTTTTGCAGGCTGGTTTGTAAATGCCGCATCTTTTCGGACTTGTGGTATGTTGGTAACATTTCTGACACTTTATGCTTGTACCGAGGGTCTAGTAGCGTTGCGACCCAGTACAGGTCCTTCTCCTTAAGCCTCTTGATACGGGGGTCCTTCAACAGGCATGACAGCATGAAAGACCCCATTCTCACAAGGTTGGATGCAGAGCTATCCATCTCCGCTTCCTCATTATCAAGGACTGCATCATCCACGGTCTCCTCCCCCCAGCCACGTACAAGACCAGGGGTCCCCAAAAGGTCACCACTAGCCCCCTGGGAAGCCTGCTCCTGTTGGTCCTCCTCCTCCTCCTCCACAAAGCCACCTTCCTCCTCTGACTCCACTTCTGGCACCTCTCCCTGCGTTGCAGCAGGTGCCTGGGTTCGTTCTGGTGATTCCGACCAGAAATCGCGCGCTTCCAGCTCCTCGTCACGCTGGTCTACAGCCTCATCTGTCACTCGTCGCACGGCACGCTCCAGGAAGAAAGCGAAGGGTATTAGGTCGCTGATGGTGCCTTCGGTGCGACTGACCATATTTGTCACCTCTTCAAAAGGTCGCATGAGCCTGCAGGCATCGCGCATAAGCACCCAGTAACGGGGGAAAAAAATCCCCAGCTGTGCAGATCCAGTCCTACCACCCAGTTCAAAAAGGTACTCGTTGACGGCCCTTTGTTGTTGCAGCAGACGTTCCAACATAAGGAGCGTTGAATTCCAGCGAGTCTGGCTGTCAGAAATCAAACGCCTGACTGGCATGTTGTAGCGCTGCTGAATGTCAGCAAGGCGTGCCATGGCTGTGTAGGAACGTCTGAAATGGGCCGACACCTTTCTGGACTGGGTGAGAACGTCCTGGAATCCTGGGTACTTGGAGACAAAACGTTGGACTATTAAATTTAACACATGTGCCATGCAGGGCACATGTGTTAAATTGCCTAGTCTCAACGCTGCCAACAGATTGCTTCCATTGTCACACACCACTTTTCCGATCTGCAGTTGGTGTGGGGTCAGCCACCGATCGGCCTGTGACTGCAGAGATGACAGGAGTACAGATCCGGTATGGTTTTTGCTTTCCAGGCACGTCATCCCCAAGACAGCGTGACAACGGCGTACCTGGCACGTCGAATAGCCTAGGGGGAGCTGGGGGTGCACAGGTGTGGAGGAGGAGAAGGAGGACCCAGCAGCAGAGTAAGAAGAAGAAGAAGACGAGGTAGAGAGCGATGGAGGAGTAGAGGTGGTGGCAGAACCGCGTGCAATCCGTGGCGGTGACACCAACTCCACTGTTGTTGTTGAGCTACCCATTCCCTGCTTCCCAGCCATTACCAAGTTCACCCAGTGGGCAGTGTAGGTGACATACCTGCCCTGACCATGCTTGGAGGACCATGCGTCAGTAGTCATATGGACCTTTGGCCCAACACTAAGTGACAGAGATGCGGTAACTTGGCTCTGCACATGTTGGTACAGGTGTGGTATTCCCTTTTTAGAAAAAAAATTGCGGCTGGGTACCTTCCACTGCGGTGTCCCAATTGCTACAAATTTGCGGAAGGCCTCAGAGTCCACCAGCTGGTATGGTAAAAGCTGGCGGGCTAAGAGTGCAGACAAGCCAGCTGTCAGACGCCGGGCAAGGGGGTGACAGTCAGACATTGGCTTCTTACGCTCAAACATGGCCTTCACAGAAACTTGGCTGGTGGCAGATGACTGGGAATGGGAACAGGTGGTCAAGGTGGAAGGCGGAGTGGAGGGTGGTTCAGACGGGTCAAGGAGAGCAGAGGTAGAGCAGTAAGATGCTGGACCAGAAGGAGTGTGGCTTTTAGTTTGCCTGTTGCCTTTGAGGTGTTGCTCCCAAAGTGCTTTGTGCTTGCCGCTCATGTGCCTTCGCATAGAAGTTGTACCTATGTGGCTGTTGGGCTTACCAAGGCTCAGTTTCTGACTGCACTCATTGCAAATTACAATGCTTTTGTCAGAGGCACACACATTAAAAAAATCCCACACTGCTGACTTTTTGGAAGTGTGCGATCTGGCGGTAACAGTAGAAGTTGGCGGAGTTTGCGGTATTGGCGGCAATGGCGGGTGCGTTGGCCGGCTGAACACAGGTGCCGATACATGTTGTTGCCCTACTGATCCCTGCGGGCTGTCCTCCCTGCTTCTTCTAAGTCTTATTCTCCTACTGCCTCTCTGACTCTCCGTCTCTCCATCTGAACTACCCTCCTCTTGCTCTCTTCTACTAGGCACCCACAAAACATCAATCTCCTCATCATCATTCTCCTCAGATGCATCAATTTCTTCTGACACATCACAGAAGGAAGCAGCAGCGGGGACCTCCTCCTCATCACTCATTATGTCCATCTCTATCGTGTTCTCTGCCAGAATTAAATCTGGTGTAAGGTCCTCATCTCCTTCATCTTCTTCTGGCAATAATGGTTGCGCATTACTCAGTTCAAGAAACTCATTGGAAAATAACTCCTCTGACCCCAGTGAAGAAGGGGCACCGGTGGTGGAGGAAGTGTTACGTGGGGTGGCCATAGCAGTGGAGGATGAGGAGGATGTTGTGGTAAAGTTAGAAACGGTAGAGGATGGGGTGTGCTGTGTAAGCCAGTCAACTACCTCTTCAGCATTTTGGGAGTTCAGGGTCATTGGCTTTTTAAAACTGGGCAATTTGCTAGGGCCACAGGATTGCATAGCAGCACGGCCCCTAGCACGGCCTCTGCGTGGCGGCCTGCCTTTGCCTGGCATTATTTTTAAAAAAACAACAACAACAACAAAAACTCAGTTGGTTTTTCTGGAAACGATAATACACACAGCTAGATGGCGGGTTGAAGAAAACACTGTGCAAATAATGCCTACAAAGTCAACGTATACACTACTACAGCGGTGGATACGGATTACGTAAAATATATGAATGCTGCTTGAAAAAAAGTAACTCAAGTGGTTTTTCTAGAGACGATAATATTATCAATATTTAGACAAAATGTGAACAAGCTCACACAGCTCGATGGCGGGTTGAAGAAAACAGTGTGCAAATAATGCCTACAAGGCCAACGTATACACTACTACAGCGGTGGATACGGATTACGTAAAATATATTATGGCTGCTTGAAAAAAGTGACTCCGGTGTTTTTTCTGGAGACGGTAATATTATGGATATTTAGACAGAATGGGAACAAGGTCACACAGCTCGATGGCGGGTTGAAGAAAACAGTGTGCAAATAATGCCTACAAGGCCAACGTATACACTACTACAGCGGTGGATACGGATTACGTAAAATATATTATGGCTGCTTGAAAAAAGTGACTCCGGTGTTTTTTCTGGAGACGGTAATATTATGGATATTTAGACAGAATGGGAACAAGGTCACACAGCTCGATGGCGGGTTGAAGAAAACAGTGTGCAAATAATGCCTACAAGGCCAACGTATACACTACTACAGCGGTGGATACGGATTACGTAAAATATATTATGGCTGCTTGAAAAAAGTGACTCCGGTGTTTTTTCTGGAGACGGTAATATTATGGATATTTAGACAGAATGGGAACAAGGTCACACAGCTCGATGGCGGGTTGAAGAAAACAGTGTGCAAATAATGCCTACAAGGCCAACGTATACACTACTACAGCGGTGGATACGGATTACGTAAAATATATTATGGCTGCTTGAAAAAAGTGACTCCGGTGTTTTTTCTGGAGACGGTAATATTATGGATATTTAGACAGAATGGGAACAAGGTCACACAGCTCGATGGCGGGTTGAAGAAAACAGTGTGCAAATAATGCCTACAAGGCCAACGTATACACTACTACAGCGGTGGATACGGATTACGTAAAATATATTATGGCTGCTTGAAAAAAGTGACTCCGGTGTTTTTTCTGGAGACGGTAATATTATGGATATTTAGACAGAATGGGAACAAGGTCACACAGCTCGATGGCGGGTTGAAGAAAACAGTGTGCAAATAATGCCTACAAGGCCAACGTATACACTACTACAGCGGTGGATATGGATTACGTAAAATATATTATGGCTGCTTGAAAAAAGTGACTCCGGTGTTTTTTCTGGAGACGGTAATATTATGGATATTTAGACAGAATGGGAACAAGGTCACACAGCTCAATGGCGGGTTGAAGAAAACAGTGTGCAAATAATGCCTACAAGGCCAACGTATACACTACTACAGCGGTGGATACGGATTACGTAAAATATATGAATGCTGCTTGAAAAAAGTGACTCCGGTGTTTTTTCTGGAGACGGTAATATTATGGATATTTAGACAGAATGGGAACAAGGTCACACAGCTCGATGGCGGGTTGAAGAAAACAGTGTGCAAATAATGCCTACAGGGCAAATAATGCCTAAAAGGTCAACTTATACACTACTACAGCGGTAGTAAAATAAAAAAAAGTAAAATAAAAAAAAATGAATATTAAAAAAAAAAATTAAAGTTGGTGCTGCTGAACTACTAGGAGCAGCAGATTAGCACACCAGTCCCACTCCCCAACACTGCTAGACTAATAGCACTGGGCTCTTATAGTAGTAGTAGTAGTAGTAGTAGTAAAACAACAAAAAAATAAATAAAAGCAGTCCTTACAAGGACTACTGTTATTGCAGCAGTCAGCAGATGAGATCAGAAGCAGGACAGCTGCCCACTGCAGCTACATACAGAGCACTGCAGTAGAAGGTAGATTACTAGCCAGCAAAGCTACCTAAGCTAAAATGTCCCTCAAACCCCTGCAGACTTCTGTCCCTCCAATAACAGAGCAGTATCAAAACGATTACTAGCCAGCAAACTTTCAACTGTCCCTGAAATCACTAACAGGCAGCAGCTCTCTCCCTACACTATCTCTTCAGCACACACAGGCAGAGTGAAAAAACGCTGCAGGGCTTCGGTTTTTATAGGGAAGGGGAGTGGTCCAGGGGAGAGCTTCCTGATTGGCTGCCATGTACCTGCTGGTCTGGGGTGAGAGGGCAAAAAAAAGCGCCAACAATGGCGAACCCAAAATGGCGAACGTCGCGCGACGTTCGCGAACTTCCGGCGAGTGCGAACACCCGATGTTCGCGCGAACAAGTTCGCCGGCGAACAGTTCGCGACATCTCTAGGGGACAGGGGGGAGAGTTGTAGGGGGCCCTGCGGTTAAGGGGGGCCTGGCCACGCCACACTTACTTGATTAGCTGGGCCTCCTGCTTTCTGAGAGCTGCCAACTTCGGGAAGGCAGGGCGGGAGCATAGGGGGAGGTATCTTCTGTCCATTACTGTCCTATTACCTTATTGGTCACAGAGTTTAAGTCCCGGTTGAGCTGCTTAGGGATTGGATAGCTGAGGTTTGAACTTCCCCTCCAGCTCATTCAATCACCATGCAGCTTTACCGCTACTTGAAATTCTTTGACCAATAAGGGAAGACAATGCTGTCACTGGAAGAAGATGCAGCCACCTCTCCTCCTTTCTGTAGTTGGCAGCTCACTGACAGCAGGTGGGCCACACTAATTAAGTGCAACTTGGCAGGGCCCCCCTAAAGGTAACCCTTTGTGGTCCCTGTTTTGTTGTGGTGCCCTGGACACCAAATTTTTTTTTAAACTTCTGGGGGGGCAAGTTTTTTTCATAATCCATTTAAGGGGGCCCTGGCCACCGATGTTCTTATAATGTTCTGGGGGGGGGGCAAGTTTTTTTCATAATCTGTATAAGGGGGGGCCCTAGCCACCAATGTTCTCATAATGTGTGGGGGGGGGCCTGGCCACAATTTTTTTTTTTTTCCATGTGGGTTCCTAGCCACCAATATTTTTTAATGGGGGGCCCTGACCACAAATGTTTTTTAATGAGGGCCCTATGTGAGTAATGGCTGGCTTAGCGGCACAACAACCCCTGTGTACGGGCAGACTAGAAGGGGTCATTTGAAACTGTAGCATCAGTTTCCAAAGTCCAATTCTGGACGCGCCACCACATTTTTACCCACAATGCGTGTTTTTTACAGTATTGTAGTGGCCTTTACGTGGTATTGTACCAGTCGCAGTTGCGGCACAATTATTCTTGCATTTGGTCATGAAACAGAGTCAGTGTCGCTGAAAGTGCTGACAGCCCCTGATTAGACACATGCTATTACCACGTTTTAAGTGTTCGATTATTGATCCACATCAAAAGATCTTCAATTCAGCAGGAGGTGGGATGAAGGAAACAGCACTGAGTGGAACAAGATGGAAATGCACAGACTGAAAATACCTTTATTGAGTGGCAAAAATACCCTTTATTGTATTTGTGTGTTTTGCCCCTTTGCTGATTGGTCAGCTACCCTGAAAGGGACAGAAACTGTATGATGGCCACCATAATCGCCTCTAGCTTGGGCGACAAAACAGTTTCAGTGGCATGTGTTTAGCACACCAGAGCTGCAGGAGTGAGCACGGGGCATTGATTGGGCAAGAATTGAGGTTACAGATCAGAGTTGGAAGCAATTAGAAGGACATAATGATCACCACTGTAAGAAGCAGCAATCAAAGTGGTCCATATCAAGGCTTTCAGACAGAGGCTAATTGACACTTAAGACATTTACATGTGCATCATATAATAATCCTGCAGGTTTTACGCACTAGCATTTAACTGGAGAGCACCTGGCTTTTTCAGCTAAGGCAGATGGTTCCAAGGCAGAACCTAAGGGTGGTGACACATGCTAAGATTCTGGGGAGTGTAGTTGCCCAACAATAAGTTGACTCTTCTTTGGGTGACTAATCTCCCCTAAGCCTTCCCACCATCTAGAATGTAAATCGATGGCGGGATGGCACTCGGAACGCTTTGTTTTCCACGAGGAAACTTTGGGCAACTTCTGAATACGAAGCGATCCGAGTGCCATCCTGCCGTCAATTTACATTCTAGATGGTGGGAAGGCTTAGGGGAGATTAGTCACCCAAAGAAGAGGCGATTTGTTGCTGGGTGACTAATCTCCCCAGAATCTTAGCGTGTCTCCACCGTATAGCATCATATGCATCTCGTTATCTTCCTCGTTGGTTCTGTATCAAACCCTCTGCTATCCTGTATCTATCTGATTCCTAAACAACAATATACCTAAATCTCATAATCCCTTCGAACACCGAATTAATCTTCACAGAGGACTCAGGAGATCATTAAAACATGGATACTGCTCTTGTGTAACTACAGCACCACTAAAACTAGCCTTAATCCCTCAACAAACAAGTCTAATCCTGAGAACAGCCAGAAGCAGCACCCATTCAAAAGAGTAAATGAGTCTGTCATTGATCTGCCATTGATAAGAGAGGCCTTGTTACGGCAGAGGAACATCACAAGCCAAACCTTGCTCTGCTGCCCCAGCATTAATTGTAAAGTACATTGTGTTCCTCTTTCGCGTGCCGGCTTGTTTTGATTTTTCCATGCTGGTTGTTGCCGGATGGCACGTGGCACGTCATTGATCAAAGGGAAATGCAGAATCTATAATTCCCTAGGGCATAAAAGGTTAAAAGAAAACATTTTTTATTTGTGTCTGTTGCTGTTGTTTGTGTTAATCCTTTTTGTGTCAGTATGCATAGAATCTACAGCACCAGCATAAATGGTTATAATGATTCAGGGGTTCCCCTTCTGATCTATGTCAGAGCTCAATGCCCCGTCTAGTGTACAAAGTACAATGAAAGGTGCAATTGACCATTTATTACTTTTTCACACACCATGTGGGGGCGTTGTGCAAATAGCCGCAAGCCTCGGAATTCCATTTTAGAGTGCAGAGACCTATGGTGATCCCTGCCTTGTACCTTGTTCGTCATTCAGAGTCGCAAGGTGTGGAGCAGCCTGTCCTTCGTGCCCTGTCATTACTATGAGCTGGGGGAAGAAATAAGCATCCACTCTCATATCCTCAACTTTGTGCATCATTCAGAGGTACATGGGAGGCATAGCCTGCTTTGGGTCTTTTCCTTATGGATTTACTGAAAGAATGAGCTGCGTCTCCTAAAGCTGAGCACCAGCGCACTGAGCACCAGATCTGACACTCGTTTCAGAGAGCAGCAACCCTGTGAGTGCTCTGCGAGCACTAAGGGAAGCATACTTGGCCCAAGTAACGCTATTCCACTTGCACCCCTGCAAAAAAATTTTCAGAGGGGCACTTCGATCCCCACTTCCTGTCCCACCTCCACCCATGTCCCGCCTCCACCCACTCCCGCCTGACTTGCCTCCCCCTTCCTCGCTGCAAGTAAGAGAGTGGCTGGGGAGGAGAGAGTTTTTTATTAGCTATAGAAGAAGCAGGCACCTAGAGCCCAGGCCCTCCTGTTCCCCGGACCCACTGAGACTGCGGGGTCTGCTTCCTCTATCTATAGTTACCGACCCCCTGAGTTTGTAAATGACCCCTGTAGACCCCACTTTAGAATTTTTGAAAAGTAACTTACTTTTAAATTAATTTATTAAGCACCAACATATTCTGCAGCATCATACACAGGGTTGGAACTAGGGGTAGGCAGAGCAGGCACATGCCTAGGGTGCAAAACTGGGGGGGCACCAGGCACGCACCTGCTTTGCTTCTACTACCCCCTAGTCCAGTCCCCGGGCTCCACTCTAGTTGGCGTGTGCGTTCTTTTTAGCACATGCGCGCTGTTCCTTTCACGCCGCAACTTTTTTTCCGTGCATGTACACGTTCGGCTTTTCACGCGTATGTGCGATCGGTTTTTCCCATATGAGCTGCTGGGGGGCTCTACGACCGGCCAGGTTGACTAGGGTGCCTGACAGAGTTGGCCCGGCACTGATCATAAATAAAAACTAGGGTCTCCCCCTTTTTTTTTGGAAATAAAAGACCGGTATCAGCAAGGTCAGTAAAATACCAGCCAGTGGCAACCCTAATAAGAACTGACATAAAGACAAATGATAGAGGATGTAATGAGGGCTCTGTCTGCATGGGTTTACAAAACCACTAACATTTTCATAAAACAGGTATGGGATCTGTCATCTGGAACCCCATTATCCAGGCATCTCCAAATTAAGGGAAGGCTATCTCCCATAGGTTTTATTGAAATAATTCACTTTTTTAAAAAAAATATTTCCTTTTACCCTGTAATAGGAAGACGGTGCCTTGTACTTGATCCAGACTAATAAATAATTAACCCTTACTGGAGGCAAAACAATTTTGTTTAAACGATGCTTAATGTATTTTCTAGCAGACTTAAGGTATGGAGATCCAAATTACAGAAGTTGATTCCCTTATCTGGAAAATCCCAGGTGTCAAGTGTTCTGGATAACAGGTCCTATACCTGTATATTACACACTTTACATATTACTTTCATTCAAAAGTAAATACTTTGTATTTGGACTATATTATTCCTTTCTGGTGATTGTTCCCCCTACTTAAATAAAAAAGTACAATCTGGAGCCTGGGGTCCATAAATAACTATTTATTTAAACACCGGCCCTGAAACAAGCAGAAAATTAATTTTGCCATTTCTACATTGACTTCCACACAGGTTGTTAAAATTCCTGGAAATAAAGTGGACATAGAGCCTACACACAAGCGGGTTGTTGTATTAGCCGACACGGGGACCCCGTGTTTGCATTTAGTCATATTTAATTCTAATGTCTCAGCACAGTCGCTACGATTCAGCTCAGTTCTAAAGTCATCATCCAGGTTTAATTATGCAATTCTTATTGCACTTCTCCCACATCCAATAAAAAAGGATTAATCGGTTTCATGCCTCCGTGTTATTGCTGTGCGGTGCTGCTAATCCATTAGGCCGCAGAGGGGATCAGAGGTACATCACTGGGTTTCTGCAGTGGGAAAGGGGTTAAGGATATGGGGGAAAAAAAGTCATTTAAAAATGGAAGGGCAGAAAATAGAATTACTTAAATAAAAGAGGCATGGATACGGAGCTCTGTCCGGGAGCCCAATGAAACATTTCATAAAATCCGAGTGAAGGATTCGAAGTAAAAAAACTTTGAATTTCGAAGTATTTTTTGGGCTACTTCGACCATCGAATGGACTACTTCGACCTTCGACTACGACTTCGAATCGAAGGATTCGAACTAAAAATCGTTCGACTATTCGACCATTCGATAGTCGAAGTACTGTCTCTTTAAAAAAAACTTTGACCCCCTACTTCGGCAGCTAAAAGCTACCGAAGTCAATGTTAGCCTATGGGGAAGGTCCCCATAGGCTTGCCTAAGTTTTTTTGATCGAAGGATATTCCTTCGATCGTTGGATTAAAATCCTTCGAATCGTTCGATTCGAAGGATTTAATCGTTCGATCGAAGGAATAATCCTTCAATCGTACGATCGCAGTATTTGCGCGAAATCCTTCGACTTCGATATTCGAAGTCGAAGGATTTTAATTCCTAGTCGAATATCGAGGGTTAATTAACCCTCGATATTTGACCCTTAGTGAATCAGCCCCTAAATGTATTCCTGCTATTTGCCTGATTCTCTCTCTCTTTACAGTGTGACACTAGCCACACACTGGCTGGCTACCAGGGTGGGACTGGGCCTGCAGGGCACTAGGAAAAATGGTAGGACAAGGTCCTTGAGGGCCACACCAAACTAGACTTACTCCCTGCCCTGGGTGCTTAACTAAGGTACGTGTAGGGATAGGGGGATGGCGGGGTGGGGTGGGTGACCTGGGGGGGTGCGGGCCAGGCACGGACTGGCAATCTGTGGGTTCTGGCAAATGCCAGGGGGGCTGCTATAAAGTCCTATAGAAAGTCAGTATTTAGTGGGCTGGTGGGAGCTATTTGGGCCTCTGTGTGGGCTGATTGGGCCTCTGTGTAACAGAAATGCCAGAGCCTAAATACTTAATTTTCAGTCCAGACCTGGAGTGGGCCCTTCAGACGGCAGCCCCTGTGCACCCCACACTCCCCCAGTCTGATGCTGCTGGCTACTCAGGGCTTGATTTAAAACTAGCACATCCCTAGGCTGCTCACACCACCTACCTTCCCCCCCCTGCTCACCCCTCGCTAACACTCCCATAAGCGCACACCCCTACCCTGCATAGACCTTCCTCACCTACTTCCCTCTACTACTGCTGGTGCTATTTGCCTGCACTGGGGACAGGACTAGGACTAGCGGCAGCGGGATATTCAAACATCATAATCTCCCACCTAGTCCCAAATTCAGATGCAGCCAGATCTTTGCCACACAAGGCCCGATCCTTTGTGGCCTGCCCACTAGTGATGGGCGAATTTCTCCCATTTCGCTTCACAGAAAAATTAGCGAATTTCCAGCGAAATTCGTGAAACGCCGAAAAATTCGCGCAACTCGGAAATTTATGCCCGCCCGAAAAGTCGATTGCGTCAATTTTGACAACGGCATTTAAGTAAATTTTTTGACGCTCATGGGGGCAAATTCTCTAAGATTCGAAGTTGCGCCAGGCGCAACTTCGCCGCACTTCGCCGCACTTCGCCAGGCGTAGTTTCGCCAGCGCTCCGCAAATTCACTAAAATCCGAAGTTGCGCTCAGGGGTAGCGTAAGGTTGCGAAGTTGCGCTAGCGTTGATTCACTATGTAAAGCAAAGTTACGCTAGTGAAGGCTAATTTGCATACGGCGCCAAATTCAAATTTCAATGGAGGAATACGTACAATCACTACAAATGCCAAGAAAACCTTCAAATCATCAAATAAAAATTTTATTTTGCCCTACACATGTGCCCACTGTATAGTTCAGTTGCCATGAGTCAGGAAATGTAGGGGGGAAGGAGGGGAGCCCCAAAAATTTTTTCGATCTTTTTCAGCCTATCACCCATAATGTAGAAAACATGCCAGTGTTTTTTGGGACTTAGAAAAAATTATGACTTTTTTTGAAACAATCCCTATCTACTCTATTGCGCTTCGCCAGGTCTGAGGTGGCGAAGGAAGTCTAGCGTAAAAGGTAGCGTTCAGTACACTGCGCGCGTTAGTGAATTTGCGTAGTTACGTCGATAGCGAAAATTCGCCTGGCGTAAGGGTGCGAAGTAACACTAGCGAAACTACGCCAGCGTTCGTTAGTGAATTTGCGCAGTAACGAAAATGCCAAACGCTAGCGAATTAACGCTAGCGTTCGGCGCTTAGTGAATTTTCCCCATTGTTTTTCGCAAAAATGTTTTTTGCGGAAAGTCGCCACAAATTCAAGCCAGGCGAATTTATTCGCCCATCACTACTGCCCACAAATCTGGATCCTATGGGTTTGGCAGAGCCATAAATAGCATATGGCCCCTGATTAACTTCCTATGTAAGAACTAAAACTATTGTATTCTACACAGCTAATCTGTAATCTGCTATGCTAACACATGCCGTGACCGCCCAGTTTCAACTTGAATGGCTGCCCCCATGGGATGAGACAAAAGCAGTCTAAAAATGCCAATACAGTATCAGAAACCACTAAAAATAAAACATTGTATATAAACTGCAAAAATGCTCGAAGCCGCAATCTAAATTTATACAAATTATTTTTTCTCGGTGTCTCTTTAAAGGGACAACCTGCAAATGTTTGCTCAGCCGACTACTGCACGTCCTTCTGGCAGTGACACAGTTAATGCGGAATAATGGTTTGTACTAATGAGATTCCATTAAATATGATGAGAAATGAATATCAGTGAGTGACTCACATGATCTGTGAAGAGGAAGGAATGAGTCTATTACAATAATTAAGTTAGCCCTTCTGTGATCCTATAGATCCGAGAGGTCAAACTCCCTTTACTCTGTGTGCTCTGAACTCCCATTATCATCCGCCAGTCTTTGGTTATTGATTGTTTTACTCTTAACATCAGCAGCACAAACAAAACGGTAGCGCAGCTCTTCAAGCTGGATTTTCTAGATGTGTTCCTGAAATTTCCTGGTAACTTTAGCTCACTCTGTCCAAGAGTGGTGGAAAACAGAGACACAAACTGCTGGACTGGAGGCTGAGTACACTGCACTTTAATGTATTGTACTAGATGGAGGCTGGGGGATAGAGCTTGGATGCTGAGTGAAGGATCTGAAGCCTCAATAGGGGCACATGGGTTGTATGAATAATAGAATGGCAGCGTTGAACAAAGTGAGCACCGAGTAACGATCTTGTTATTAGGAACCTCATGTAGTGCGTCACCTTAGGATGCACAGGTGAACCCTGAGGGTTCCGGAGTTCACCAACGCCCTTTTGGGGCCCCGGGCTTTCTGCTGCAGAAGCCAACAAGGTGGTGCGTAACAGGAGCGTAATCGAGGTACCGACAGAGATGAAGAGAAGGCGTAGTCAAGGTCAGGCGAAGAGTTCAAGGAAGGTGGCAATAAACGTAGTCAGAAGATCAGGCAGAAGGCAAAACCAGGATATCAATAGAGAAAATAAGAGCTTGAGCAGGAACAGATAAACTGAAGCCAGCTTGGCATTTCAAAAATGGAGGAGCAGCCTTTTGAGCAAGATTTGGCACCAAAATTCAAATCCGGCACCCCTTGGTGACGTCATGTTTCAGGCGTCTGTGTCAATCAGGGACGTGAACAAGGAAGTGCGTGTCTAGGAGAGACGCGCCAGGAGGTAAGGGATTTCAATAGTCTCCTGGCGCATCTTACACACCGCCTCTGATCACAAAGTAGTGGACTCTAAGTTTATTTACATTTAGTAGAACCTTGTCTTTTTAATTATAAAATAAATTGGAGAGGGCACAGTCCACATAGTGCTGGTGCTGTCCTGATGCTTTATGTCAGCACGGTGCTTTGCTGATCAGTGCCCAGAGGCCTACTTTATACAGTGTGCAGACCTTATACAGGTTCCTACTCATTTCTTTCAAGAAAAGGGTATACTTGTAACACAAACATGGAAAAAGTCCCAGGGGGTGCTAAATAAGGGCTTTGGTTGGCTATTTAATAGCCACTATGTAAACTGGCAGCCTACAAGAGGCCCTTTTTGGCAGTTCATCTGTTTTTTTATACAATCAAAACTTGCCTCCAATCCAAGAATTCAAAAACAAGCATCTTCTATGAGGCCACTGTGTGCATCATCCAGTGGGTAGGCGAGCACCTTATTGCTCATGAATCACTGGTATAGCTCATGAGCAATGTAGCACCCCAGGGCATGGGCACACATACCGTCTCACTGTACCCTAAATCAATGGACTACCTTTGTACCTCTTGGATGAAGAGGAGGAGGAGAGCCAAGCTAGAGGATCCAAAAAGGAAAGTGGTGGGTTGGAAATGGTGGCTTCAAGCAACATGACCCTTTTCTTTTTGACTGCTAGTCACCCCTTCATTACAATGGCCAATTGGAGAGTTTATCCTCAAAGCCTGGGGTGCACATAATCCTTTCAGCATAATGTATATTTATCAAAAGAGGTAACACATTTAGATTAAAAAAAAAAGATCTTAGCAAACAGCATACAGACATCTAAAAGCAAAACCAGACATAGAGGTGTCTCAGCAGCTATGAGCTACACCTCCCAGAATCCTCCATGATCTGACATCTCTAAACTTCTACCTTTGTTTATGAGGAACTCTCCATTGACACATCTAGATGTATGTTTCATAATTTATGTGCTCATTTCTTAAAGACAAGCTCAGCCTTTGATGTAATGGGGGGAAAAAAAGTGTGTTCTGATTGTGTGGCGCTGCCTTTGTACCTTGGGCGCAGCACATCGCAAGGCTTTTCCACAACAAAAGGTTTGGAAAATAAGAAAAGGAGTCGAACTCTACTGCAGGCCCCTAAAGGCTGCTCTGCGTTCAGGTGACAGATGCTTTTGCTTTAGTTTACGTGACGTTCCTTTTTCTCTTCAGTTTGATCCACTTGTTCACATTTCCTTTATCCATCTAGTTAAATGCTGTTGCCAGGCAACAGGTGTCTCAGGGCCTATAAAACAGAGACGTCTTGCTTCCCTTTGGAAGTTGGTTGCGCGCTCAGGCCGACGCTGTACGGAGGAAGCACACCACCCCTGCTGCCACAGATGATGAGGCACAGCAGTGCACATTGGTAGGAAGCACCACTACGGTTTTTATTTGTCATTAACCACTAATTAGTTTTGCTTTGTTTTGTTATTAGAGCAACAAGAAAGAAAAATTACTATAAAAACACTGTTGTAGTTGTGTTTTCCTTTGTCCTTCACTTTGTTACTGACTATATCTATGCCAGGCAAAGGTTTAGCATTTCCAAAGCCTTGTTGCAGATATTGATCATTATTATTATATCAATAACTGTAACAATACAAGCAATTTATAGAGAATGTTTATATAGATAGATTATACGGCCTGCCTATCCAACATGTATTTCAAAACCAAGGGTATGAAGTTGGTCCTCTCTTGGACTCTATGGACCTTGTGGCATGAGGTTATTATTCTGCTAAAACAGATGTTATGGCAGGTATTGAAAATCTGGCATGGACTAAATGGCTTATTTTTACTGAACAGAAGGTATACTGTATATTGTAAATGTAGGGACCCTGAGATTTGGGTGTAGTTTCCCATTGGTACTAGGACAACTAAGTTTACTCAGGCAGCTATGTCCCTTTTCCTGGGTCCATTGGGATTTACTGTAGACAAGGGTTGCCCACTAGGTGGCAGCATGTAAAAGTTTAAAGGGGTTTAGCCCCATGTGCTAAGGGTCTGTCCTGGGAACTAACCCCACTGTGAAGTGTTACAGGTTCAGGTCTTCCGGTGAAACCAGTAGTTAGAATTATTTAGCAATAGTAAGTTCTGGTTATAGTTGCTCTAGGAGCAATAGCGAGGCTCAGGGTATATAGCGAGCAGTTTCTGCTCCAACGAGGAGAAGTTGTGGGGTTAGGACCCGTGGTGAGTATACCACCAGCTCAGGGATTCAGTGGGTGAGGTGAGGACCAGTGAGGGAGCCAAGACCCAAGATTCCAAGCTGATTATTCCTTGGCAGGAAGCTTTACTCTCTGCGAGGATTTTGCCCCATGAGGTGTTTATCTTAACTGTGCTATTTCACCTGCTAAAGAAGGTTACCATTACTCTGATTGACATCAAATTGCCTGTGTAAAGCCTTCATTGCAATTATTATTTGTAAATAAACAAGTTATTTTATGGCAACAATCATCTCTGTGATTGGATCCTTTGCTGCACTGAACTACACCAGGTACCGGGAGTTGCAGGGAGTTGCACAGGTACACTGGGGTCCTGGGCACAAGTCAAGCAGTTTAGTCTTGTCACACACAGCCATAATACACAGCAAAAGCACACTCAAGGGTGGGTTACATATATATATATATACTGTATATAAAATGTAATGTAGAATATGACACAGATAGATCCTCACATACATACACAGAGAGATGCATTTACATTCCTTACATTCACAATACACTTGTATATTTTGCCCAGACATTAAAGGAATCAGCCGTCTAAACATAGTACCCAGAATTGAATACTCAAGGTAAGATCAAACTCAAGGTAAGGTCATATCAGCAGTCTAAAATGAGGAAGAATTGTGTGTTCATCCCTCAAGTAAATGTCTTTTTTTTATGCAAGACAGATTTAGTAGCCATTGTCTAGATTTACACAGTTTGTTGTCCACAAAAACCCCAAGTCTTTCTCAACTCAATTCCATGTATTGTAGAAATACCATTGATGCCATTTTTAGCCCATAATCTTGCATCTAACAAAGTCTCATGAGCCTCATTTGCCATTTAGCTGCCCATTTCTCCAATTTATTCAACGTATTCGGTAAAGCGGTGGCATTCTGCTTGGAACCTGTAGTTGTGATGGTAAAGGTTTGTTAGGAAAGACTTAAACATGACACATAAGTGGGACCTTCTTAATGGAAGGTCAACACAAGGTTCAGCAATGCAAATGTGTAGTTGTTGGTAGGAAGACTGGTTGAAAGCAGGTACAAAATTGCTAGATGGCAAAAGGTAGGACAAAGTACCGGTAGGATTTCAGAGGTAACAGCTGAAAGGCCACTGGTCAGATAAATCAACTTTCCACAATGAACTTTCCACAAGAGTTTCCACAACATTTACTTGCTCTGGGCCCTGCCAAAATGAAGTTGTTTAAGTTTGTCCTCAATTTTTTTCTCTTGTTTTGGGACATTATTAATAAACATATTTAGCGTGGGCAATTTGAACAGAATCCATTCTTCATTAGCTCTCTTTTCTTAATGTTTTTTTTTTTTATGAATAACAGTACCCCTGTACATGGTTTAATGCATTCTGCTAGGAAACTGCAATCAATATGAGATATCTACAGAGCAGGGATAGACTAAGGCAGGAATAGGCTACTTGCAGAAGTACATTTCCTATATTCTCTGGGGACAGTTGTTCTTACATTGCTGAAACACTTTAAAAGACAAATAATCACATCTCATCTCTGCTCTTTGGCTGTTATGGTCCAATAAGCTGGTGAGGAGCACTATATTCCACACCAGGGTTTTATGATCTAAAGGGACCTTTGGATTTATACAGTTAGATCTTTCAACACAGAAGAACAAAAAGCTCCAGATATCTTCCACATGTAAGAGTTTAGGGGGCCGATTCACAAAGGGTCGAATATCGAGGGTTAATTAACCCTCGATATTCGACGGAATTAAAATCCTTCGATTTCCAATCCAACGATCGAAGGAATATCCTTCGATCAAAAAAACTAAGGAAAGCCTATGGGGACCTTCCCCATAGGCTAACATTGAGTTCGGTAGGTTTTAGATGGCGAACTAGGGGGTGGAAGTTTTTTTTAAAGAGACAGTACTTCGATTATCGAATGGTCGAATAGTTGAACGATTTTTAGTTCGAATCCTTCGATTCAAAGTCGTAGTCGTAGTCGAAGGTCGTAGTAGCCCATTCGATGGTCGAAGTAGCCCAAAAAACACTTTGAGATTCAAAGTTTTTTTACTTCGAATCCTTCACTCGAAGTTAGTGAATCGGCCCCTAGGTGTTTAGAAAACTGATGATTATTGAGGATATTTGGGGGTGACAGTGGGAGCACGTCAATAATCAAGGCATTTTACATCACTATTCACTAGAAATGTTTGTCATAGCAGTAGAAACTTTTTAGTTTTTTTTTAACTAGGGTTTGAGCTTTTTTGAGCGTTTGGGCATTTTAGTCTCTAGGGATAGAATCTGTTTTAAGGTCTTCAGGTAAGTATGCAATGATGAGCCAGTTGTTTTTGTGGTTCACTAGGAGTCAAAAGTACGAAGGCTATTCTAAAAAAATTCTATTCTGAAAAAATATATGGCACACTGAATGCTCCATATTTATGACTCCTTGTGCTATTAGCAGCTTCCTATTTTTATCATAGAGAGGGTGCAGATTGCATTGAATATGGTCCATCTTCATTTGCTATGATCTCAGTAAAGTGCCATAAACCAGGAAATTCATATTACCAGTAATGGGACCTGCTTCCAAAATATTATAGCATTTGGGTTGCTAAAGTACCAGTGCTGCCTCATATCACATGTTCCCTATATACTGTAGCCTGGTATCTACCCTTGACTTTAGGTTTTTGTCCAACACCTTTGAGATGGGATCACTGCCCATTTTGTTTCTCCATTTTCAGCTGTGATTTATTGCCTACAAACCTCAAGTAAGCAAGGTACAAGGGAAACAGCTATGAAAAGGGGTTTTATACATGTACACATTATCTTGCAGTCATTAGTTTAGTAGAAGGGAATTTATATTATAACACAGCTTTATGCTCTACATGCAATAACCAATGTACAGTAGGTGGCTATCCCTGTATATTTCAATAACCAACCATTTCTGAATGGGACATTCATGATGCCAAAGTCCTGCTGTCTTCTTCTGAATATTGTAACCATGCCAGGAGATCATGAGCAAGGTTGCATCTGGTCAGACAGAGCAATGGCAATGAGGACAAGGACAGAAACGCAAGATGAGTCAGTAATACCTTCAAAGAAACCAAGCAAAGGAAATCTTTATTTGCTTCCCCCCAAAGAGGGGCCTTGCAATTGATGGACTGCAGATTCAAAGAATAATAAATCTTCAGGCTTTCCAAGCCAACTGCCGGCAACAGCCTTCTTGAAAATATTTTACGCCTCTGTTGCGTTCTTAGAAAACGTGTCTGAACTGCATTTCTTGTTGGTATTAAGTAGGCATGTATGCCAAGCAATTATTTTCTAAACAACGTCTGAATCCGAGAGATAATAAACATTAATGGGAACTGAGCTGCTGGAGAATTTGGGATGTTCTTTACTGAGAAAAGCAGCCAAACAAATCCAACCCATCTTCTTATCCTGAATATCAAATGTGCATTACAAAATACTCCTAGCTGTCAGATTCCAGTAAGACGAGCATCAATCATTTACATGAGACCCTTTAAACATGACACTGATCTTACTTTCCATCCACCCTCTAAAGGGAATTCCCCTTTGGGTTTCAACTGCTTTACTTGTGAACCTCTCACGTAAGGGAGGGTTACCAGCAAGGCTCGTCTCGTCAGCCTTCGTGATTAGATTTGTATGTTGAGAAATACCAAAAGAGCCAAGCTTTAGATAGAACTAGGGAACCGTTTGTGCTGAATTAACAGGAGGCCTCAAGAGGTTTTCCTGCTGTCAGCAAAAGCAGCTGGGCGGTGGGCTGAAGCGAGATATTCAATTTTATTCTGTAGGATTCAGGAAAGCTTACAGTAAGGAGGTATCACAAGGGAAACAGGGGGAGGGTGAAGTGGAGAAGAGAGAAAGAGAATGAGAGGGGGAAAATGAGAGAAATGATGTCTGGCAGACAAGTGTAGGACAGGAATTAGAGATAAGCAGAAATTAGAAATGCATTAGTGGAGGTTTCAAAGCAAGAGAAGGAAAGGATTCGAGGGCATATCAAAAACTGGCAATGCTTTTAGATAAGAAAGGAAGTGGAGATGATATGGGCGAGCGAATACTAGGCTGACCCCTGATTTGAATTGCCAGGGACACTTTGTAGTGGTTCTTTTATCTTTCCCAACAACAGATTTACCTATAGATGAGACTAGGGACATTGTAGAAGGCTGTAACAGCGCCAGCATGGTCACAACTTTCCTTGATAGAAGGTTAACAACTTTCTTTGCTTCACTGAGCCAGGTATGGTCAGTGTAATCTCTCGTTTATTGGTAGAATTGCTATCAAGTTACTCTTTTAGGACGAGGGCACACGAGGATCATTTGTGTCACGATAATACATCAGACTCGAAAGATGGTTGTTTCTTATATTTTACCATTACTTGCCCACATGTACACAGGAGTCTGGGTTATCCTATACACATCCCAATACTGCCATACTCTATTTGTGAAATTTCCCTGGATTTATGATTATATTTTATTTATATTGATCTGATTATGCAATGTTTTAAAATAATATTTCACCATTCACATCAAGCCCTAGCCAAGAGATGCTTACAATAATATCAGAATCTGGGGTGCATAAGTCTTTCATGATAATGTTGACTGTTGGCCAAATATGGTTGAATACAACTCCCAGCAATTCTCCAATATATTTTGAAGGGTTAAAGCATGACGTAAGCTATAGGGACAATTAGTATTATAGACAATTCTTATAGTCATAATATTCAGTAAAACTTTTCATCAACTGTACAGGGCCAGCATTCCACAAGCAAGATAAATGACCCTTCAATGAGAATTCTGCTTGCTCTGTGTTGTGCACCTGACTTTCTGTTATTCCTTCCTTTCTCCTTGACTTAACCCTCACCCCTTCAGGGGCAAACTCACTCACACATCCCACCACTTCGCCAGGTGCGAATAAGGATTGGCTGCAAAAGTCCTTAGTGTTTTTTGAACTTCAATGCATTTTCAGCACACAGGATATGATGTAAGTAAGATTGAGGATGATCTAGCTGCTTCATAGTATTTCACCTGGTCTGAGGTGGTGAAGGCCACTCTGGAGAAAGAGGTGATGTTCAGTAAAATCCGCATTTTAGTGAATTTGCAGAGTAATGTCTGTTTGCCAGAACGAAATGTCGTCTGGCGATAGAGTGTGAATGACCTCTAGCGACGGTCCTATTCGCTAGCGAATTGGCACCTGCGCCTGTTTGTGAATTGGTGATGTCCCTGCGGGTGACAACGTTGGGGAAAAGTCGATAACATTAGCCACTTCGCTCTTTAGTAAATCTGCCCTGGTCTTTCTGATTACTCTTCTTTTCTCTCTTTGCATTTGCCATTCTCTCCTTTCCATCTGTTCAAGTTCTTCTTTTCTTCTTTTTTCTTCCTTAGACATTGTCATAATGTTGACCCCTTGTTCATATGCCATTCTCACCTAGCTCCACTCACCATCTTCAATGCTACCATGCATGGAAATAAACCCAATACAGGTATGGGACCTGTTATCCAGAATGCTCGGGACCTGGGGCTTTCCGGATAATGGATCTTTCCGTAATTTGGGTCTTCATGCCTTAAATCTATTAGAAATTAATTTAAAGATTAAATAAACCCAATAGGCTGGTTTTGCTTCCAATAAGGATTAATTGTATCTTAATTGGGATCAAGTACAAGCTACTGTTTTATTATTACAGAGAAAAATTTTGATTATTTGGATAAAATGGAGTCTATGGGAGACAGCCATTCCGTAATTCAGAGATTTCTGGATATTGGGTTTCCGGATAAGGGATCCTATACCTGTACTTAAATCCCAAACTTAAATAAACCCAATACTTAGGGGCCGATTCACCAAGGGTCGAATATCGAGGGTTAATTAACCCTCGATATTCGAATGGGAATTAAAATTCTTCGACTTCGAATATCAAAGGATTTTAGCGCAAATAGTTCGATCGAACGATCTAAGGAATAATCCTTCGATCGAACGATTAAATCCTTTGAATCGAACGATTCGAAGGATTTTAATCCAACGATCGAAGGATTATCCTTCGACCAAAAAAACTTAGGAAAGCCTATGGGGACCTTCCCCATAGGCTAACATTGACTTCGGTAACTTTTAGATGGCGAACTAGGGGGTCGAAGATTTTTCTTAAAGATACAGTACTTTGACTATCCAATGGTCGAATAGTCGAACGATTTTTAGTTAGAATCCTTTGATTCCAAGTCGTAGTCCTAGTCGAAGGTCGAAGTAGCCCAAAAAACACTTCGAAATTCAGTTTTTTTACTTCGAATCCTTCACTCGAAGTTAGTGAATCGGCCCCTTAAATCCCAAACTTAAGTAAAACCAATAAAATTGTTTTGCTTCCAAAAAGGATTCCACATATATTAGTAATGATCAAGTAAAAGATACTATTTGCAAATATTGAAAAGGAAAAAGAAATAGATATAAAAATGTTAATTATTTGATTAAAATGTAGTCTGCGGGAGATGGCCTTCCCGTAATTCAGAGCTTCCTGCATTACAGATTACCAGATAACGGATCCTATAACTGTAGTAGTTGTTCATTGTTAATTAGGGGCAATTAGGCACTGGCTGTCTATACTAAATGTCTGTCCTCTTTATAAGCCTTTGTTCACTGGGTCCTGACCACCTCTTGTTTTTTATATCAGTATGTAGTTTTTTTCAGACAGCGCTCTGGAGTCTGCTGGAGCTTCACGGATACAATGGAATAATGTTAACAATAACAACTTCAGTGAGTTTAGTTCAAAGTCATAATGCATTGTGGGATTCATTTGGGGGTAATGCTTTCTATTCCATTTCTGCAGCTACATGTGTTATCTTTCATACATTTATCTCCTTCAGTAGAAAATATGCCTGTGTATTCTAAAGGCAGGGAATGACAACAGATCCATTGTAGGGAAGCAGAGAAAAGCAATTAGCATTCTGTGTACCAGGCTTTACTCTCTGCTAATGGATTCCTCACGCTCAGCATTTCCTCTGGTTTTCTGTAAAGCAATGTATCCCCCACCCTCTTTCCTTCCCCTGCAAAGTATTTAGGCAGATTTAAGTGGGGATATTAATGGCACTTCCCTATTTTGCCCTTTTATTTTCTTTGTACTTGACTTGTAGCAAATGTTGCCCTGACTACTGATATCCAGAATGCTTGTGAAACCAGGTTTTTCCATAGCATTAAATCTACTGAAAAACACTTAAAGGAGCTCTCCACAAAAACATAGCTTAAGCTTTTTGAAAAGTAAACATAATTTCAAGCAACTTTGCAATATACATCAATAAAAAAATTTGCAGACTTTTCATGATTTTTAACGGTTTCTGACAGTTCCCTAAGCCTAGCCCCCTGCTCTCCTGCTGATCTGTCTGACTACTTTGCTGAGCTGGCTGACTACTGTTACTTTGTATCAACAGCCGTCTGTCCTCAGCCTGCATCCTCCAAACCCCACAATTCCCTGCACATGTGTTTGAATAAGGAAAGGAACATCACAGTGCAATGCATTGTGGGTTATGTAGTTCCTGCATGCTGTCTGTAAGATGTGGAGTAGTTGTTACCATTTGTAACATCAGTGTTTAGTCCCTCCTTCCCTGCAAAGATTTCAAATGATGCAGAAAGAGAAGAACTGTTAAACAGCTGGATTTCAGCATAGAAAATTTAATTTATTCATACTTTTTTAACTGTGATGGATATATTAGTAGTGATGGGTGAATTTTCGCGAAATGGCATCTCGTTTTTGACAATTTTCGGCGGCGAATATACGCCGGAGTCCAAAAAACGGACGCTGGCGGAAAATCGAGCAAATTCGCTGCAAATTCGCACCTGCCGAATAAATTCGCCCATCACAATATAATAGGGGTTTCTGTGTTATGTGGGCCTCTTCATAAAATTTTGGTTTGGAAGCCGGAGTTCCCCTTTAAACATTAAAAATGTTTTTTCCATTAACCGGATTTTATTCTTGGCTATTTCTCACCATTTAAAATGTGTTGTGTTACTCCAGAGGATCAGCAGATCAGGCAAGAGTAAAGGTGGCCATACACGGGCAGATAAAGCTGCCGATATCGGTCGTTTGGACCGATTTGACAGCTTATCTGCCTGTGTATGGGGGCTTCCGACGGGTCATCCCGATCGATATCTGGCCACGATATCGATCGGGAAGGTTGGATTTTTACCCGACCGACCCGTCGGAGCCGCTTGGCGCATCGTATTTCGATCGTTCGGCCATACGGCCGAACGCTCGAATTACCCCCGATGAAGCCACGCAGTTTAGTGGCATATCGGGGAAAGATCCGCTCGTTTGGCGATGTCGCCAAACGAGCGGATCTTTAAGTCTATGGCCACCTTAAGGTATTCTTATAGAAGCAATACACTGGAGACAATGACATTGCTGAATCATTCTGGATAATGGGTTCTTGGATAAGAAACACCTAACATGTGTTACATCCCTCAGTTGATGAATTTTCTATTCATCTTGGGGGGTGGGGTGCAACTGAAGGAGTACCAACCATTGTTGAGGTGCTGGATTCCAATATGCATTTCTGTGCACCCCCAAAACATTACACTGGAGAATAGTGGGTTTCCATGTATGAACATGAATCCATTTGCATGTTGTATCCAGTCACCCAGAAACTCAATTACCTTATTACAAGCTAGCGCAGAGTGCTTTTGATATTCTTTTTCAAGAATCCAATTAAAACTATTCTATAAAACCATCATGACGAAGAATTGTTATCATTGTGTTATAAAGAGTATGGCTGGGCACAGAAAGTGCTGCCATGCGGCAAACTGAATTTTTACAGTTTTTTAACTTTCATCTACATTGAGTTCCCCTACAATTTTTATTGTTTGCTCTGTGCACTGCCATGTTTCTTGCTCGGTTCCTGGTTAATCGAAATGGGCCTCATTTATAAACACTGGGCAAATCTGCACCTGGGCAGTAACACATAGCAAACAGTGATTAGATGTGTTCATTCTTAAGGGCTCTTACTGACGAGTGTTTTTACCTGCACTCCCCTGCGTTCCGTTTTTCTGCGTTCAGCCGCAGGGGAGCGCAGGAATAGACGCATTACATTTTTTCCAATGGGGCTGTATTCACACAGGCGTGCATAGGCGCCTATTGGAAAAAATGTAATGCGTCTATTCCTGCGCTCCCCTGCGGCTGAACGCAGAAAAATGGAAAGCAGGGGAGCGCAGGTAAAAACGCTCGTCAGTAAGAGCCCTTATTCAGCTGCAGGTAGAACAATGAAAGCAAACGTTTGATTGGTTGACATAGGTTACTGCTTATTTCCCCAGTGTTTAGGGCAGAAACACACGCTGCTAATTCAGGAGATTAGTCGCCCAGTGACAAATCGCTTCTTCTTCGGGCAACTAATCCCGAACTGTCCTTCCACACTTGGAACGCTTCGTTTTACGAAGTCGCCCAAAGTTGCCTCACCCGCCGGTGATTTACAATCTAGCCGATGGGAAGACAATTCAGGGATATTAGTCGCCCGAAGAAGAAGCGTTTCAACGCTGGCGACTGATCTCCCAAAATAGCAGCGCGTGTCTCTGCCCCCACCTGTCGGCAGAAAGCTATGCTTATGACCAATTCCCATACCTACCTGAGGCAATGAATTAGTTACTGTTTTTGGTCTGTATTTGTTACAAAGTTTGGGATCTCCCCAGAGAGACTTGTGATTCTGAGGCTGAATGTTTCTAATACATATAATTTATTTTCATTATGCGCAGCCAGTTCTGTGCACAGAATGTCTCGTTATCCAAAGAGCAGAAGTTCCCAAACTGTGGGTGTGCCTCCCAGCTGGTGGGTGCTCAGCAGTGTTTGGGTGTGCCTAATTAGAGTAAGATGTGTAGGGAAAGCTTATGTACTGTTGTGGACACTCCTTGGGACACTTATGGGATTGATTTGCAGTGCAGTTACCCAAAGCAGTCAATCAGATCTTTGCTTTTCTTTTCAATTATAGGCCAGTAAGCTTGACATCTGTGGTGGGCAAATTATTTTGAATACTAGGGATGTAGCGAACGTCGGAAAAAAAGTTCGCGAACATATTCGCGAACTTGCGCAAAAACGCGAGCGGTTCGCGAACGGTTCGCGAACCCCATAGACTTCAATGGGAAGGCGAACTTTAACATCTAGAAAAGACATTTCTGGCCAGAAAAATGATTTTAAAGTTGTTTAAAGGGTGCAACGACCTGGACAGTGGCATGCCAGAGGGGGATCAAGGGCAAAAATGTATCTGAAAAATCTGCCTGTGTGTGCTTGGAAGAGATAGTGTAGGGGGAGAGCTGTTAGTGATTTCAGGGACAGATGATAGTAAGTTTGCTGGCTAGTAATCTGCTTGATACTGCTCTGTATTGGAGGGACAGAAGTCTGCAGGGATTTGAGGGACATTTTAGCTTAGGTAGCTTTGCTGGCTAGTAATCTACTGTTCTCTTTAAACAACTGCCATACGTTGACCTTGTAGGCATTGTTTGCCCAGTTTTTTTGGACGCAGCCACTGAAGCACAGTTGCCAGAAAAAATATGCCATATAAATGCTGAAAATAGTCATTTTTCGCCATACGTTGACCTTGTAGACATTGTTTGCCCAGTTTTTTTGGAAGCAGCCACTGAAGCACAGTTGCCAGAAAAATTATGCCATATAAATGCTGAAAATATAAATTTTTTTGGTTGCAGCCACTGAAGCACAGAGGCCAGAAAAATTATGCCATATAAATGCAGAAAATATGCATTTTTTTGGTCGCAGCCACTGAAGCACAGTTGACAGAAAAATTATGCCATATAAATGCTGAAAATATAAACTTTTTTGGTTGCAGCCACTGAAGCACAGAGGCCAGAAAAATTATGCCATATAAATGCAGAAAATATGCATTTTTTTGGTCGCAGCCACTGAAGCACAGTTGCCAGAAAAAATATGCCATATAAATGCTGAAAATAGTCATTTTTTGCCATATACGTTGAGTCAACGTATGGCAAAAAATGACTATTTTCAGCATTTATATGGCATATTTTTTCTGGCCTCTGTGCTTCAGTGGCTGCGGCCAAAAAAACTGGGCAAACAATGCCTACAAGGTCAACGTCGTTGACCTTGTAGGCATTGTTTGCCCAGTTTTTTTTGGCCGCAGCCACTGAAGCACAGAGGCCAGAAAAAATATGCCATATAAATGCTGAAAATAGTCATTTTTTTGGTCGCAGCCACTGAAGCACAGTTGCCAGAAAAATTATGCCATATAAATGCTGAAAATATAAATTTTTTTGGTTGCAGCCACTGAAGCACAGAGGCCAGAAAAATTATGCCATATAAATGCAGAAAATATGCATTTTTTTGGTTGCAGCCACTGAAGCACAGAGGCCAGAAAAATTATGCCATATAAATGCAGAAAATATGCATTTTTTTGGATGCAGCCACTGAAGCACAGTTGCCAGAAAAAATATGCCATATAAATGCTGAAAATAGTCATTTTTTGCCATACGTTGACCTTGTAGACATTGTTTGCCCAGTTTTTTTGGTTGCAGCCACTGAAGCACAGAGGCCAGAAAAAATTAAACCAGTAGGGTTTGCACCCTAGTTTGTAACGGTGGCGGAGGGAGGAGGAGGACGCTAAAGGACAGCTGTGTGTGGAGTCATGAGGCTTGAAGAGAAGGACAGCTGCATAGAAGTCAGAACAAGTCTTCCGGCGTGCAGTAACCCTCCGAGATCCACCCCTCATTCATTTTAATAAAGGTCAGGTAATCGACACTTTTGTGACCTAGGCGAGTTCTCTTCTCAGTTACAATCCCTCCTGCTGCACTGAAGGTCCTTTCTGAGAGCACACTTGAGGCTGGGCAAGACAAGAGGTTCATGGCAAATTGTGACAGCTCTGGCCACAGATCAAGCCTGCGCACCCAGTAGTCCAGGGGTTCATCGCTCCTCAGAGTGTCGATATCTGCAGTTAATGCCAGGTAGTCCGCTACCTGCCGGTCGAGGCGTTCTTTGAGGGTGGATCCAGAAGGGTTGTGGCGCTGCCTTGGACAGAAAAACATTTGCATGTCTGACGTTACAGACTGGCCAAAGGGCTTTGTCCTTGCAGGTGTGCTCGTGGCAGGATTACTGGCACCTCTGCCCCTGGAATGTTGATGAGTTCCTGAAGTGACATCACCCTTAAAAGCATTGTACAACATGTTTTGCAGGCTGGTTTGTAAATGCCGCATCTTTTCGGACTTGTGGTATGTTGGTAACATTTCTGACACTTTATGCTTGTACCGAGGGTCTAGTAGCGTTGCGACCCAGTACAGGTCCTTCTCCTTAAGCCTCTTGATACGGGGGTCCTTCAACAGGCATGACAGCATGAAAGACCCCATTCTCACAAGGTTGGATGCAGAGCTATCCATCTCCGCTTCCTCATTATCAAGGACTGCATCATCCACGGTCTCCTCCCCCAGCCACGTACAAGACCAGGGGTCCCCAAAAGGTCACCACTAGCCCCCTGGGAAGCCTGCTCCTGTTGGTCCTCCTCCTCCTCCTCCACAAAGCCACCTTCCTCCTCTGACTCCACTTCTGGCACCTCTCCCTGCGTTGCAGCAGGTGCCTGGGTTCGTTCTGGTGATTCCGACCAGAAATCGTGCGCTTCCAGCTCCTCGTCACGCTGGTCTACAGCCTCATCTGTCACTCGTCGCACGGCACGCTCCAGGAAGAAAGCGAAGGGTATTAGGTCGCTGATGGTGCCTTCGGTGCGACTGACCATATTTGTCACCTCTTCAAAAGGTCGCATGACCCTGCAGGCATCGCGCATAAGCACCCAGTAACGGGGGAAAAAAATCCCCAGCTGTGCAGATCCAGTCCTACCACCCAGTTCAAAAAGGTACTCGTTGACGGCCCTTTGTTGTTGCAGCAGACGTTCCAACATAAGGAGCGTTGAATTCCAGCGAGTCTGGCTGTCAGAAATCAAACGCCTGACTGGCATGTTGTAGCGCTGCTGAATGTCAGCAAGGCGTGCCATGGCTGTGTAGGAACGTCTGAAATGGGCCGACACCTTTCTGGACTGGGTGAGAACGTCCTGGAATCCTGGGTACTTGGAGACAAAACGTTGGACTATTAAATTTAACACATGTGCCATGCAGGGCACATGTGTTAAATTGCCTAGTCTCAACGCTGCCAACAGATTGCTTCCATTGTCACACACCACTTTTCCGATCTGCAGTTGGTGTGGGGTCAGCCACCGATCGGCCTGTGACTGCAGAGATGACAGGAGTACAGATCCGGTATGGTTTTTGCTTTCCAGGCACGTCATCCCCAAGACAGCGTGACAACGGCGTACCTGGCACGTCGAATAGCCTAGGGGGAGCTGGGGGTGCACAGGTGTGGAGGAGGAGAAGGAGGACCCAGCAGCAGAGTAAGAAGAAGAAGAAGACGAGGTAGAGAGCGATGGAGGAGTAGAGGTGGTGGCAGAACCGCGTGCAATCCGTGGCGGTGACACCAACTCCACTGTTGTTGTTGAGCTACCCATTCCCTGCTTCCCAGCCATTACCAAGTTCACCCAGTGGGCAGTGTAGGTGACATACCTGCCCTGACCATGCTTGGAGGACCATGCGTCAGTAGTCATATGGACCTTTGGCCCAACACTAAGTGACAGAGATGCGGTAACTTGGCTCTGCACATGTTGGTACAGGTGTGGTATTCCCTTTTTAGAAAAAAAATTGCGGCTGGGTACCTTCCACTGCGGTGTCCCAATTGCTACAAATTTGCGGAAGGCCTCAGAGTCCACCAGCTGGTATGGTAAAAGCTGGCGGGCTAAGAGTGCAGACAAGCCAGCTGTCAGACGCCGGGCAAGGGGGTGACAGTCAGACATTGGCTTCTTACGCTCAAACATGGCCTTCACAGAAACTTGGCTGGTGGCAGATGACTGGGAATGGGAACAGGTGGTCAAGGTGGAAGGCGGAGTGGAGGGTGGTTCAGACGGGTCAAGGAGAGCAGAGGTAGAGCAGTAAGATGCTGGACCAGAAGGAGTGTGGCTTTTAGTTTGCCTGTTGCCTTTGAGGTGTTGCTCCCAAAGTGCTTTGTGCTTGCCGCTCATGTGCCTTCGCATAGAAGTTGTACCTATGTGGCTGTTGGGCTTACCAAGGCTCAGTTTCTGACTGCACTCATTGCAAATTACAATGCTTTTGTCAGAGGCACACACATTAAAAAAATCCCACACTGCTGACTTTTTGGAAGTGTGCGATCTGGCGGTAACAGTAGAAGTTGGCGGAGTTGGCGGTATTGGCGGCAATGGCGGGTGCGTTGGCCGGCTGAACACAGGTGCCGATACATGTTGTTGCCCTGCTGATCCCTGCGGGCTGTCCTCCCTGCTTCTTCTAAGTCTTATTCTCCTACTGCCTCTCTGACTCTCCGTCTCTCCATCTGAACTACCCTCCTCTTGCTCTCTTCTACTAGGCACCCACAAAACATCAATCTCCTCATCATCATTCTCCTCAGATGCATCAATTTCTTCTGACACATCACAGAAGGAAGCAGCAGCGGGGACCTCCTCCTCATCACTCATTATGTCCATCTCTATCGTGTTCTCTGCCAGAATTAAATCTGGTGTAAGGTCCTCATCTCCTTCATCTTCTTCTGGCAATAATGGTTGCGCATTACTCAGTTCAAGAAACTCATTGGAAAATAACTCCTCTGACCCCAGTGAAGAAGGGGCACCGGTGGTGGAGGAAGTGTTACGTGGGGTGGCCATAGCAGTGGAGGATGAGGAGGATGTTGTGGTAAAGTTAGAAACGGTAGAGGATGGGGTGTGCTGTGTAAGCCAGTCAACTACCTCTTCAGCATTTTGGGAGTTCAGGGTCATTGGCTTTTTAAAACTGGGCAATTTGCTAGGGCCACAGGATTGCATAGCAGCACGGCCCCTAGCACGGCCTCTGCGTGGCGGCCTGCCTTTGCCTGGCATTATTTTTAAAAAAACAACAACAACAACAAAAACTCAGTTGGTTTTTCTGGAAACGATAATACACACAGCTAGATGGCGGGTTGAAGAAAACACTGTGCAAATAATGCCTACAAGGCCAACGTATACACTACTACAGCGGTGGATACGGATTACGTAAAATATATGAATGCTGCTTGAAAAAAGTGACTCCGGTGTTTTTTCTGGAGACGGTAATATTATGGATATTTAGACAGAATGGGAACAAGGTCACACAGCTCGATGGCGGGTTGAAGAAAACAGTGTGCAAATAATGCCTACAAGGCCAACGTATACACTACTACAGCGGTGGATACGGATTACGTAAAATATATGAATGCTGCTTGAAAAAAGTGACTCCGGTGTTTTTTCTGGAGACGGTAATATTATGGATATTTAGACAGAATGGGAACAAGGTCACACAGCTCGATGGCGGGTTGAAGAAAACAGTGTGCAAATAATGCCTACAAGGTCAACGTATACACTACTACAGCGGTGGATACGGATTACGTAAAATATATGAATGCTGCTTGAAAAAAAGTAACTCAAGTGGTTTTTCTAGAGACGATAATATTATCAATATTTAGACAAAATGTGAACAAGCTCACACAGCTCGATGGCGGGTTGAAGAAAACACTGTGCAAATAATGCCTACAAGGCCAACGTATACACTACTACAGCGGTGGATACGGATTACGTAAAATATATGAATGCTGCTTGAAAAAGTGACTCCGGTGTTTTTTCTGGAGACGGTAATATTATGGATATTTAGACAGAATGGGAACAAGGTCACACAGCTCGATGGCGGGTTGAAGAAAACAGTGTGCAAATAATGCCTACAAGGCCAACGTATACACTACTACAGCGGTGGATACGGATTACGTAAAATATATGAATGCTGCTTGAAAAAAGTGACTCCGGTGTTTTTTCTGGAGACGGTAATATTATGGATATTTAGACAGAATGGGAACAAGGTCACACAGCTCGATGGCGGGTTGAAGAAAACAGTGTGCAAATAATGCCTACAAGGTCAACGTATACACTACTACAGCGGTGGATACGGATTACGTAAAATATATGAATGCTGCTTGAAAAAAAGTAACTCAAGTGGTTTTTCTAGAGACGATAATATTATCAATATTTAGACAAAATGTGAACAAGGTCACACAGCTCGATGGCGGGTTGAAGAAAACAGTGTGCAAATAATGCCTACAAGGTCAACGTATACACTACTACAGCGGTGGATACGGATTACGTAAAATATATGAATGCTGCTTGAAAAAAAGTAACTCAAGTGGTTTTTCTAGAGACGATAATATTATCAATATTTAGACAAAATGTGAACAAGCTCACACAGCTCGATGGCGGGTTGAAGAAAACACTGTGCAAATAATGCCTACAAGGCCAACGTATACACTACTACAGCGGTGGATACGGATTACGTAAAATATATGAATGCTGCTTGAAAAAAGTGACTCCGGTGTTTTTTCTGGAGACGGTAATATTATGGATATTTAGACAGAATGGGAACAAGGTCACACAGCTCGATGGCGGGTTGAAGAAAACAGTGTGCAAATAATGCCTACAAGGCCAACGTATACACTACTACAGCGGTGGATACGGATTACGTAAAATATATTATGGCTGCTTGAAAAAAGTGACTCCGGTGTTTTTTCTGGAGACGGTAATATTATGGATATTTAGACAGAATGTGAACAAGGTCACACAGCTCGATGGCGGGTTGAAGAAAACAGTGTGCAAATAATGCCTACAGGGCAAATAATGCCTAAAAGGTCAACTTATACACTACTACAGCGGTAGTAAAATAAAAAAAGTAAAATAAAAAAAAAATGAATATTAAAAAAAAAAATTAAAGTTGGTGCTGCTGAACTACTAGGAGCAGCAGATTAGCACACCAGTCCCACTCCCCAACACTGCTAGACTAATAGCACTGGGCTCTTATAGTAGTAGTAGTAGTAGTAGTAGTAAAACAACAAAAAAATAAATAAAAGCAGTCCTTACAAGGACTACTGTTATTGCAGCAGTCAGCAGATGAGATCAGAAGCAGGACAGCTGCCCACTGCAGCTACATACAGAGCACTGCAGTAGAAGGTAGATTACTAGCCAGCAAAGCTACCTAAGCTTAAATGTCCCTCAAACCCCTGCAGACTTCTGTCCCTCCAATAACAGAGCAGTATCAAAACGATTACTAGCCAGCAAACTTTCAACTGTCCCTGAAATCACTAACAGGCAGCAGCTCTCTCCCTACACTATCTCTTCAGCACACACAGGCAGAGTGAAAGTTTTTATAGGGAAGGGGAGTGGTCCAGGGGAGAGCTTCCTGATTGGCTGCCATGTACCTGCTGGTCTGGGGTGAGAGGGCAAAAAAAGCGCCAACAATGGCGAACCCAAAATGGCGAACGTCGCGCGACGTTCGCGAACTTCCGGCGAGCGCGAACACCCGATGTTCGCGCGAACAAGTTCGCCGGCGAACAGTTCGCGACATCTCTATTGAAGACTTGTTATGGGATCACATTAAAAATTGTGTCCATGGCTTTATGAAGGATCGGTCATGTCAGACGAATTTGATTGCTTTTTATGATGAGGTAAGTAAGATGCTGGACAGTGGGGGGGGCAGTAGATGTGATCTATTTGGATTTTGCCAAAGCGTTTGATACTCTGCCCCACAAACGACTGCTTTCTAAACTAAGGTCTGTTGGGCTTAATGAAGTCGTTTGCACGTGGATAGGAAACTGGCTACAGGATCGGGTACAGAGGGTGGTTGTTAATGGGACATTCTCTACTTGGAGTAAGGTTCTTAGTGGGGTCCCTCAGGGCTCGGTATTGGGTCCACTTTTATTTAACTTGTTCATTAATAGCTTAGGGGAGGGTGTTGTAAGTAATGTATCAGTGTTTGCAGATAACACAAAATTATCCAGCCCAATTAATTCCATCCAGGATGTGGCACTTGCAACAGGATCTTGACAAACTGGCAATCTGGGCAGCTAAGTGGCAAATGAGATTCAATGTTGATAAATGTAAAGTCATGCACCTGGGATGTAAAAATATCCACTTATACCCTTAATGGGACTGCACTAGGCAAATCCATTATGGAAAAGGACCTTGGAGTCCTTGTAGATGATAAACTTGGCTGTAGCAGGCAATGCCAGTCGGCAGCATCAAGGGCAAATAAGGTCTTGAGCTGTATTAAAAGGGGCATAGAGTCACGGGAGGAGGGGGTCATTCTTCCACTGTATAGAGCACTGGTAAGGCCCCATCTAGAATATGCCGTACAGTTTTGGTCTCCATCACTCAAACAGGACATTATTGTATTAGAGAGGGTACAGAGAAGGGCAACTAAGCTTGTAAAGGAAAAATCTTCGCTTTGAGGAAAGACTGGCCAAATTGGGGATGTTCACGCTGGAGAAGAGGCGCTTAAGGGGTGATATGATGACTATGTATAAATATATAAGGGGGTCATATAATAATCTCTCTAATGCTTTATTTACCTGTAGGTCTTTCCAGCTGACACAAGGTCACCCATTCCGATTAGATGAAAAGAGTTTCCGCCTTAATATTGGGAAGGGGTTTTTTACAGTGAGAGCTGTGAAGATGTGGAATTCTCTCCCTGAATCAGTGGTACAGGCTGATACATTAGATAGCTTTAAGAAGGGGTTGGATGGTGTTTAGCAAGTGAGGGAATACAGGGTTATGGGAGATAGCTCATAGTACAAGTTGATCCAGGGACTGGTCCCATTGCCATTTTGGAGTCAGGAAGGAATTTCTTCCCCTCTGAGGCAAATTGGAGAGGCTTCAGATGGGTTTTTTTGCCTTCCTCTGGATCAACTGGCAGTTAGGCGAAACGGCGAAAAAGTCAATGGGCATCAAAATAACTTTGAGGAGTGTCAATTTTGACGCAAGCGTAGATTTTTTTTAAAACTGACTCTTTTGTCCAAATGCATTAAAGGCAATGGGTGTCCTAAAAATGTTGACGTGCAACAATTTTTATGCACCCTTCAATTTTGATGGGCGAATTTGTCCCGTTTTGTTGCCTCAATTTTGACACCAACGTTAAAATCAATGGGCATCTGAATAATGTTGACGCAAGTGAATTTTTCCGGCAGTTTTGCAAATCTATTCACTGGGGGCAAAACACGAAAATTCGCCGCGAATTTGCGCCTGGTGAATTTATTCGCCAATCACTATATGTCAATAGTTACACCACACTGCATGGTATATTAGCATGTTCTATTTGAGCCTTACATTCCCTTTGGCTGCTTAGTTTGTCTGGCTAATATAACTTTCTCTCTATTGTTTATCACAGTAGGATAGTAGCCTGATGGAGCCTATCGTTGATAGTCTGCCACTAACTGCTTAGTTCATCCGCTATATATTCTACCAATTACCATTTCTCCCCTGGGCAGAAGAACTATAAGTGCAAACATTTCTGCTCACTCACTGAGTCTGGAAGCTGCTTCTGGCAGATGTCGCTACATCCGCTCGCACTTATTTGTCTGTAAACAGAGTTTTAAGCTCAGTGCCGGTTTCCTATGCCCACCGATAATGTAAGAGAATAGTATGGTATAAAACAAATGTGTTTATGGACTGGGTGGTGGTCCTGTGTGGTCCAGACTGTGTCCCGTGGGAGAATAAAGACGAGTGCTGAATTCACAACATAGTTACCGAGAGCACAAGGAATATTGGGGGTTGGCTTATTAGTCACGGAGTTTGAGTTCTGAAAAGGAAATTAAAAATACGGACACATCTGTGTTATATGAAGGTCAGCTGTGCCCCCACCCAAAAACAAATATTTTGAAACCAATTTACACTAAGCGTCAGTTTAGACATTAATGTGTAGCAGGTGCAAAGTTCCAGAGTTAATGTAGAACAGGTGCAACATTTGCCTGCTTCTGCCTGACCCTAAGGACAGATAATGGCGCCGGTAATGTTACAACAGGTGCAAAGTTTGCTGCCATCTTGTTATCCATAGGAGACCATCAGAAGGAAGCATTTACCAGCCTTCTGTTTGGAAGCAAGCATGTCATGGGCTGCTGTAACTGATTCCTTTTCTATCACGCTACTGGCTATAATGTCATACATTTTTGTATTTTGAAAATTGGTGACTTAGGTTAGAAAAGTGCAAGACAATCTTTCACAGACTCAATTTTATCCAAATTTTAAATGATTTCCCTTTTGTCTGTAATAATAAAACAGTAGCTTGTACTTGATCCCAACTAAGATATAATTAATCCTTATTGGAAGCAACACCAGACCATTTGGGTTTATTTAATGGTTACATGATTTTCTAGTAGACTTAGGTCATGAAGATCCAAATTACAAAAGAGATCCATTATCTGGAAAACCCCAGGTACCAAGCATTCTGGATAACAGGTCCCATACCTGTGCACTGAAACCTTTCCAAATCTTTTCTGTTCGGCATATATATCGGCATATATAATAGAATTGCATAAATAAAAACAAAGATTTGCATTGCACAAGCCCGAAGGCCAAGATTGCATGAGCCCAAAGGCAAGTGTGAATGACGGCAGCATGCGACTAGAAAAAGGCAATCACCTGGTGAAAATCTGACTGTGCCTTGTGGCCTTGGAAACTTTGGGGGGTAGAAGGGGAATACAAATGAATTTGTGTGAACATGTTTTCCTTTTTTGTGTAATTACTATAAGGTTTGTGAACCCAGAGCACCTCCTCCAACAGAAGAAGAAAAGATTTTGTGCCCAGGGGATAATGTATGTCATTAAATATCTATTTGAAAAAGCGATTATTTTGGCTCCCAGCAGAAATAAATTTAAGGAGCTGTGATGCTTATGTAAAATTCTGCCCAATTCTGCAAATTTTATATTTTGGCAGGTGTTTCCATTTCTGACTAGTGATGGGCGAATAAACAATCCAGGCGTGAATTTTGGACGCACGTTGGAAAAGTCGTTGCGTCAAAACTGTTGCGTGTCAACATTATTCGGATGCCCATTTACTTGGAATTGACGGAAGCCTCAAAATTCGCGTTTTCCCAGGAAATTCTCAAATTTTGCGACGAATCGATTTGGGACAAATTTGTCCATCACTATTTCTGACCTTTGTCATCTTCCCACCAGCATGTCTTGGTATCCCAGCGTAGTAAACATCTCCAATGCAATTTTTTAATAGAATGAACCATATATTCTTCTATTTGGGTTCAATATACATGTTGATTGCTTTCATAGTGATGATGTTATAGAATACATTAAGATATGGGCAATTTTTACTGTGGAGGATCTCTTGATTGATTACCACCATAGCCCTTTCATCAAAAAATGAGACTTCTAGTTAGACTGAGAAATGAGAAAAAAAACAAGACAGATCTTCTTTGCTAGTCTAGCCAACTCTTTAAAAAGTTGACCAGGACACGGGTACTGTATATTTATTTTTCCCTGTTTAAAGGGCAGGGCCTTAGTCGCCGTTGACTAGTGATGGGCGAATTTGCGCCGTTTTGCTTCGCCGAAAAATTTGCGAAATCCGCAGAACGGCGAAAAAGTCTCGTTTTTGACGCCGGCGCCCGTTTTATTGACGCCGGTGCCCGTTTTTGACGCCGGAGCCCATTTTTAATGCCGGCGCCCGTTTTTTAGAAAAAAATGATGGCGAATTTTTTCCGCGAATTTTTGCGGGCGTTTCGCAAATTTGTTCGCTGGCGGCGAATCGCGCAAATTTGTCGCAAATTCGCGCAAATTTGTCACTGCCGTTGACAAATCTCCTCTTCTTTGGGAGGACCCAAACTGCCTCCTGCCAGCTAGAATGTAAATCGCTGGCGGGATGGCACTCGGAACGCTTCATTTTCCGAAATCGCCAAAGTTTCCTCGTGAGCCAACTTTGGGTGACTTCAGAAAATGAAGCGCTCCGAGTGCCATCCCCCCGGAGATTTACATTCTAGCCGGCGGGAGGCAGTTCAGGCAGATTAGTCACCCTGAAGAAGAAGGTATTTGTCTCTGGGCGACTAATCTACCCGAATCTGAGTGTGTGCCCTGACCCTAAAGGGAGTTGGGTTTGCCTAGGCAGCAGCCTACAGCAGTAAGGTTCTTATTATTTAAATTCTTCTGCCGGTGACTCAATCACATCTGATTCTGATTCTATGGTCTAGAGTCAAAACATTCTTCCCTGCCTACAGTTACTTCCCATGGAAATAAATGAACACGTATTGGAGATGATCTAGAGGGAGTGATGATGTTAGTTCTCAGTAGAAGTGCTGTAGATTTGCTGAACCCTTCCAGTTAAGCAGCTAACAAACTAACCAGTTGATGTCCACGTGTTAGCAACAGAACAATCAATAACGCAACAATGGCAGCAAATAAAGGTAAAGCATCTCTGAAATGGAATGAAAGGAAATATATGAAACCCTTTGATTGAATGACTCAGGCATTGCAGCTTTTCCAGTGTAATTTAAAGAAGAATAGTCTAAATATATGTTCTTCAGCAGCTGCTCTTCATGTTACATGGAAAAAAAATAGGACCAGAGCCTACAGGATTCAAAGTTTGCCTTTATCATTTAGACAAATTACACTTTTTGACCTAACATCAAAATGTCAACAGCTCCTGCCTTCTGGCTAGGAAAGGATTCTTTAAGGTCAATGGGTACAGACATAATCCCTTTGTCAGTCATCTAGAGCCCCTCTTGTAAGGCTGTCCTAGATTTAAAAGGGGATGTATTGCTAACAACTGATTATTATTCATGGAACTGTTGCTACTTCTCTCATCACTAGTGCTTACTTTGGAGTGCAGCTGTGCAAGCCAATCCATCTCCACCATGTTACAATAATGTGTACTATAGATATATGGGAAAGTTACATGGAGCAAAATATTATCCTGTTCACAAGAATTTTCCCTACATTTGGGAATAGCAAACCTGCCTGGACAGACGTGAGGATTGTGTCTGTAGTCCAGAAGACTGTATAAGGAACAGTGATGGACAGACAGCAACTGCTTTCAGTTGCAATTACAAATAACTTTAAAAAATCACCGAATTCATTTAAATGATGGTTTAAAGTTGCTTTTGCATGACAATTATTTTCTCCTGACAAAGTGTCAGTATCCCTTTGAAATAACCCAATTTCATTAAATCAATATCATAATCCAGTTTGTTTCATTCATTCCCTTGCAAAATGTAAAAATGGGGTTCTACTGTAAGTTTGAGTGTTACCTAGCTGGTCCGAAATCTGCGGGACCCACAGGTTTACCCGCGGGTCGGACGGGTTCGGGCTGACCCCGCAACCCCATTTGCGGGTGGACCGGCTCGAGCTCTTCTTCCTGCTCTCCCCGCCCACCTCCTTAGACTGCCGGCTTCCGCCTCCATTTTTATAGCTGCACGCCTGCTTGCCCCGCCCCTTTTGCGACATCATCGGCTGGGCGGGTCAGCGCAAGTCCATAAAAGGAACCCGGAAGTGCGGATGTAGGGATGCCGGGTTAGAGTCGGGTAAATACATCACCATTAGCTGAGCTATATTATGCCAAAGTTAATACAGTAGAACCCAGATTTTACAACCCCCAAATTTACATTTTCCCAGAACAATTCCCGGCAATTATTCATGTCCCCGCAGTCGTACACTATCCTTTAGTCTTTTTCCTTTTATCCCTTCCCCCTATTTTCTGGTGTAGACAGGGGCAGATTTATAAAAATGTGAGTTTACTAGACAACAACTCACCTACTTTCTATCTACGGGATTTTTAGAAGCATATTTATCAAATGGTAAAGATAACTTTCACCCATTGATAAATACACTTCCCTTAGGAATGAAAAGAGAGGGGGTGAATTTTTCTGTAGTGAGCTCTAATCTCATTTTTTTTTTTTTTCATTTTTATAATAGAATTTTTTTTTTTAAACAAAACATTACAAAATCTCATATTTTGAGAAATCTTTCCCTTTATGGGTAATTTTTCACTGTTGAGAAGTTATATAAACAGGAATAAGCCACTATGTTTTTTGATCTTGGCAACCTGCTGTCCTGTGTACAAGCCAAGGCCGGAACTAGGGGTAGGTAGAGTAGACACGCGCCTAGGGCATAAAGCTGGGGGGGTGCCAGGCACATACCTTCTCTATTGCCTACCCCATGCCCGGTCCCCTCTCTCCCGCGGTTTCCCTGTCGATTAGCTATTCCGCACATGCGCACGCATTGATTTGCGTATGTGCACACAAGCAGCATTGACTAGAGCGCCTCACCGGCCTCGCCTGGCTCTGGTACGAGCACTCACAGATGGTTGGATCCTTACACATCCCCTAACTAGTGTGTCATTTAAAGGAGTCTACTTACCGACTGCCACAGGGCTGTTTTGTACCTGCTAAGTCAAGGGTCCCCAAACTTTTTTACCCGTGAGCCACATTCAAATGTAAAAAGAGGTGGGGAGCAACACAAGTATGAAAAAGTTC
This sequence comes from Xenopus laevis, assembly GCF_017654675.1. Taxonomy (NCBI): domain Eukaryota; kingdom Metazoa; phylum Chordata; class Amphibia; order Anura; family Pipidae; genus Xenopus; species Xenopus laevis. The sequence goes on from NC_054376.1 coordinate 117,436,610, forward strand.
CTTAGGGTGCCAACTAAGGGCTGTAATTGGCTATTTGGTAGCCCCTGGAATTCAAAAATAAGCAGCTGCTTTGAGGACACATGTTGCTACTGGTTGGGGATCACTGTGCTAAGTGCTACTCTTTGCAGCAGGACCCTGCAAACAAGTGCTTCTTGGATGCAATTTGGAACTTTTAGTGCTCTAACACTTGCATCTAACCAGTTTTTATATTTTCCTCTGGGTTGTGGATTTTAACATGGGGACCTGGTTTTCTCCATCTAAAGAGCTATACCACATACAGTTAAACATCATGTTACCAGACCGAGGAAATAAAACAGAAATAAAGTAAAACCATCACAAATGTATACTTGTGTCTATGTGACGAGAGCATTTTTATCTATTTGCATTACCTGCTAACCCAACATTTAGCTTATATCATTTATTCCTATACCAACGTATTTTATTTCTATTGAAGTTGGAAGTGCTCACATTTTTATTTGTGAACATTGAGACCCATAAGCTGGTATTTGCTACTATAAACCAAGTGTACTCTGAAGCTTGGGCCTGTTTTTCAATGCAAAAAAGAAGGTTTGTTTAAAGGTGTGGTTCACCTTTAGATCGATCAAAGGTCGAATTTCGTATTTAAGAAACTTTGAAATTCGAATTTAAAAAGACCAGCCGAGTATTTTTTGGCCGAATAGGTCCATTTTTGATCGAATGGGTCCATTTTTAATTGAATTTTAATCATACGAATTGAAGTAATAGTGTGTTCGATCTAATTAGATTCAAAGTTTTTCCAAAAAAACCTTTGATTTTTCAAAGTCCCCCAATTGACTCCATATAGGTTCTAGGAGGTCCCCCATAGGCTAAAACAGCAATTTAGCAGGTTAAAAGAGAAAGTACATGATACATTTCGAAGATCGAATTTTCAAATTATTTTCAAATTCGAATCAGAGACACACGCTCAGATTCGGGGACAAATCTCTTCCTCCCAGCGACAAATCTTCTCTTCTTCGGGGCGACTAATCTCCCAGAACTGCCTCCCGCCGGCAATTTACATTCTAGCCTGCAGGAGGCAGTTTGGGGAGATTAGTTGCCCGAAGAAGAGGAGATTTGTCGCTGGGAGGAGGAGATTTGTCCCCGAATCTGAGCATGTGTCTCTGCTGGCAATTGGTGGACTTAGTTTTCCAAAAGTCGCCCAAGTTGCCTCATGAGGAAACTTCGGAAAACAAAACACTCTGAGTGCCATCCTGCTAGTGATTTAGATTCTAGCCGGCGGGAGGGCAGTTCGGAGAGATTAGTCGCCCCGAAGAAGAGGCCATTTATCGTCGGACGACTAAATCTCCCTGAATCTGAGCTTGTGTCTTTGCCCTTAAGCTGCAAATCACAGTTTCCCCAAGAGAACTGTATCTTAAACTGTTACAAAAGCATCTAAGTATCTATTCTGGGTTCTCTGCCAAAAGCCAATTAAGTTGCCGTAACATTTCCCATGAGCCCACCTTCAAAAACAACACAGCAAGTGAAAAAGATAAAGATGCTAATTATGTTTACTGCATATTAACTAGTTTGTTTATCCCAAACAACAGAGGCAGAGAAGTGGAGGGCTGATCAAATCAATCTCCAGAATACTCAAGGTATCAACTCCCAGATTCCCTTGATGTATGTCAAGTTTATCTCAATCCGTTGCCTGCCTGTACTTTCTCCTGTCCAACAGTCATTTTGTATCTCACTCCTCATTATTTTTGTAATCTATCTATCCATCAGTCTGTCTGTATTTCTGACAATTTTTTTTGTATTTTCATATAGTTTAAAATAAAAAAAATGGGCATATAGTGTCACATATTCAACTCACGTTTCTGTTCGTAGTTGGCAAAAGAACAATCCCGCTTCCTTCCAGGGATAATAAGGTATTGAACAGATGATTCAGCCAATATCTATCCTTTTCTCTACTGCCAAAAACTGCTGCTTGGTGAGTTGTATTTGAGCTTTTCGATCGCAACATCCTCAAATATTGTCTCAACTAAGCCTCACGGGTTTGGCTGCACATCATTTGTGATTCTTGCAATATTGCTTTTTCTGCTGCTTCTATCTAAAAAGCTGCTCTAATCACTTTGCAGCTCTGCTTAAAAAATACATTGGCACAATGCTGGTGCAAATGTGTGAAGTGGCCACTTTTTAAAACAAATGTCCAATGAGCCATAATAAAGACAGAAGAGATTGTCTAATGCCCTAGACATGAGCCCATCCTACTATAAATGTGGCATGCCCCTTAAATTAGTTAGGACTTTTTAAGGCAATCCCACTTTAAAAAAAGAAAAGTCGCCAACTTTAAGAGGTAACGTTCAGTAAAATTCGCACAAATTCGTACAAATGCTAGTACCAAGTTGCTTACCATTTAAAGAACAGAAAAAAACGTTAGATCCTTTTAAAACTGGAATAACAAATGGATTCTTTCCTTGTAAAACATGCAAAGGATGCAAAACAAGCAAAGTTACTACTTTTAAATCCAATGTGACTAATGTAGAATTTGCCATCAAGGACATAATAACGTGCAATAGCAACAATGTTATATATATGTTGCAATGCCCCTGTAATTTGCAATATGTAGGAAGAACAAATAGAAAATTGAAAATACGAATAGGAGAACATATGAATAATATTAAAAAGGGGCTAATGACACACAGTGTATCGGCACATTTTAAAACACATCATAATTCCGATCCCTCCCTACTTCAATTCACTGGTATAATTTTGAAAAAAATACACTGGCGCGGGAGTAATATAGTTAATGTAATTTCAAGAGAAGAAACTCTCTGGATACATAAACTAAAAACACTAGCACCACATGGTCTTAATATAGACATTGATTTGAAATGTTTTTTAAAAGAGTCATTTTACTAATATTAATACTATGTATAATTTATTTTGAAACTTTTTAAATGTTAATCACCCTGTATAATGAATTATGTAAATGATGAAACGAATGAGCAATCAAGGCTATTTAAGTAATGGAAAAAAAACATGGCATCTGCCCCTGAGGAAGTATATGTTATACGAAACGCGTTGGGCTTTTACGAACCAAATAAATAAATTAATTTATAAATGAATCCCTAGTAGAGTTGATCTTTACACCCAAAAACTAAAAGGCCGGCACACCGAGTGGAAGATCGAATAGAGCCGTGGAGAGATCCGTCAGCAGCACACCGAAAGAAACTTCGCCGTCTCAGCGCACGCTGCAAGGCCTGGAGCGCACAATCTCGGGACTGTCAGCACAGGTCTGAGAAGCGGTTCTATCCAGAGCCCACTGAAATTGACGAGCACCATCCACAGGAGAAGAAGGCACTTTCCTTCCATATAAACGCTTTCCCTTACCTACCATTCGGTGAGTACAACCGCCTTAAGCATTTCCTGAGAATTCCGGCCGTATTACACTAGTGCAGCTATCTGTTACAGGCACTCTGAAGACTGATTACATTACCTGACCAGAATCAGAGAATTTTCAATTGCGATCCATACATCGAAATCCTGTGAGTAGATCCGATTAGCAGATACCTCTTAAAGCAAACTGTAACACCCTATATACATCCTTATTTTTATTTATATAAATTGGGACGTAATATCCACTCAGCGCACCAAACCCAACTACTTCAGTGGTACAACTGATTGAGTTTACATTAACACACAACTGCTTCTTTTTCGGCCAGGAAGTATATCTGCAAAGGATGGGAACCAGTATGGGTACACGCTTTGCACCCCAGTATGCCAACCTCTTCATGGCAAAACTAGAAGAGGACTATTCAAACCAACATATTTTGAAAGCCAATGGACAAACCATCATATCTAATGTATGACAGCTTTCACCCTGACCACACTAAACACTCAATAATCTATAGCCAGGCTTTACGATACAATCGTATGTGTTCGGACACTGCTGAAAAGAACCACCAGCTCAAAGCACTCAAAGCAGACTTCATCAACAGGGGCTACAACCCCATGATTGTAGATCAATACATTCATGCAGCCACCAGGATTCCCAGAAGTCACCTACAATATAAACAAAAACCTGAAATAAATCAGGTTCCCCTAGTGGTCACATATAATCCACAACTAAGGACCCTCAGAAAAATAGCCAGACATCTACAAGGTACACTTCATAAGGACGAGTGTGCTGTCCCTAATGCCAGTTATTATATTCGTACGTGTTTGGTATATTCCTCACCTCCCCTGCTGTTTAATGTTTGCTAGTTCAACCCACTAGCTGGGGCCCTCCCCTGCTGTTCCTTAGTTTCAGTTGCTTTCAGTCAGTTGGATAGAGCTGCAAAACTACCAGTTCTTACCTATAGAACCTGTTGATCGTTTGGTCTTTCTGAACTCCTGAATCTTTGTATTGTGCAATATCCCTGGATTAAAGAACCACCTGATTATCAAGCAGTGTTTTATCGAGTAAACTCTCTGCCATCAATATATCTCAGCAAATTTACGCCGTCCAAACGAGCGAGGGTCTCAGGAAGGGTATCTTCTGCTTACATCGTGTTGGTGACAGAATAACGAGAGACTCAAAATCATTTTCCCAGACCCACTACTCCTAGCATTCAGACAACCTCCCAACCTAAAGTCACTAATAACAATAAGTGCCTTATTGCTAGGGATGTCGCGGACTGTTCGCCGGCGAACTTGTTCGCGCGAACATCGGCTGTTCGCGTCCGCCGCAAGTTCGCGAACGTCGCGCGACGTTCGCCATTTTGGGTTCGCCTTACCTGGCGCTTTTTTTTGACCTCTCACCCCAGACCAGCAGATACATGGCAGCCAATCAGGAAGCTCTCCCTCCTGGACCACCCCCACACCCCCTGGACCACTCCCCTTCCATATATAAACTGAAGCCCTGCAGCGTTTTTTCATTCTGCCTGTGTGTGCTTGCAAGAGCTAGTGTAGGGAGAGAGCTGTTACTGATTTCACTGATTTCTTTGAGGGACAGTTGATAGTAAGTTTGCTGGCTAGTAATCTACTTGATACTGCTCTGTATTGGAGGGACAGAAGTCTGCAGGGATTTGAGGGACATTTTAGGGTAGCTTTGCTGGCTAGTAATCTACCGTCTACTGTAGTGCTCTGTATGTAGCTGCCTGCTGTGGGCACTGATCTCTTCTGATCTCATCTGCTGACTGCTGTAATAACCCAATAGTCCTTGTAAGGACTGCTTTTATTTTCTTTTTTGTTGTTTTACTTTGCTACTTTAACAGCCAAGTGCTATTAGTCTAGCAGTGTTGGGGAGTGGGACTGGTGTGCTACTGTGCTGCTCCTAGTAGTTCAGCAGCACCAACCCGAGAAAATTTTTTTAATATACATATAATTTTTTTTTATTTTACTTATCTTACTGTTCTTTAAGGTGTCCAGTGCTGTTTGCTGTTCTTCATAGTAGTGCACCAATAGTAGTGCACTTGCAGGCATTATTTGCCCAGTGGCCATCTAGCTGTGTGAGCTTGTTCACATTCTGTCTAAATATCAATAATAATACCGTCTCCAGAAACACCACCTGAGTGACGTTTTTCAAGCAGCAATAATATATTCCGTATCCACCACTGCTGTAGTGTATACGTTGACCTTGCAGGCATTATTTGCCCAGTGTGTTCTTCATTTTCAAACCACTGCCACTTAGCTGTGTGAGCTTTTTCACATTCTGTCTAAATATCAATAATAATACCGTCTCAAGAAACACCACCTGAGTGACGTTTTTCAAGCAGCAATAATATATTCCGTATCCACCACTGCTGTAGTGTATACGTTGACCTTGCAGGCATTATTTGCCCAGTGTGTTCTTCATTTTCAAACCACTGCCACTTAGCTGTGTGAGCTTTTTCACATTCTGTCTAAATATCAATAATAATACCGTCTCCAGAAACACCACCTGAGTGACGTTTTTCAAGCAGCAATAATATATTCCGTATCCACCACTGCTGTAGTGTATACGTTGACCTTGCAGGCATTATTTGCCCAGTGTGTTCTTCATTTTCAAACCACTGCCACTTAGCTGTGTGAGCTTTTTCACATTCTGTCTAAATATCAATAAGAATACCGTCTCCAGAAACACCACCTGAGTGACGTTTTTCAAGCAGCAATAATATATTCCGTATCCACCACTGCTGTAGTGTATACGTTGACCTTGTAGGCATTATTTGCCCAGTGTGTTCTTCATTTTCAAACCACTGCCACTTAGCTGTGTGAGCTTGTTCACATTCTGTCTAAATATCAATAATAATACCGTCTCCAGAAACACCACCTGAGTTGTTGTTGTTTTTGTTTTAAAAATAATGCCAGGCAAAGGCAGGCCGCCACGCAGAGGCACTAGGGGCCGTGCTGCTATGCTATCCTGTGGCCCTAGGAAATTGCCCAGTTTTAAAAAGGCAATGACCCTGAACTCCCAAAATGCTGAAGAGGTAGTTGACTGGCTTACACAGCACACCCCATCCTCTACCGTTTCTAACTTTACCACAACATCCTCATCCTCCACTGCTATGGCCACCCCACGTAACACTTCCTCCACCACCGGCGCCCCTTCTTCACTGGAGTCAGAGGAGTTATTTTCACATGAGTTTCTTGAACTGAGTGATGCGCAACCATTATTGGCAGAAGAAGATGAAGGAGATGAGGACGTTACACCAGATTTAATTCTGGCAGAGAACACAACAGAGATGGACATAATGAGTGATGACGAGGAGGTCCCCGCTGCTGCTTCCTTCTGTGAGCTGTTAGAAGAAATTGATGCATCTGAGGAGAATGATGATGAGGAGATTGATGTTTTGTGGGTGCCCAGTAGAAGAGAGCAAGAGGAGGATAGTTCAGATGGAGAGACGGAGAGTCAGAGAGGCAGGAGGAGAATAAGACTTAGAAGAAGCAGGGAGGACAGCTCGCAGGGAACAGTAGGGCAACAACATGTATCGGCACCTGTGGTCAGCCGGCCAACGCACCCGCCATTGCCGCCAACGCCGCCAACTTCTACTGTTACCGCCAGATTGCCAGCTTCAAAAAGGTCAGCAGTGTGGGATTTTTTTAATGTGTGTGCCTCTGACAAAAGCGTTGTAATTTGCAATGAGTGCAGTCAGAAACTGAGTCTTGGGAAGCCCAACAGCCACATAGGTACAACTTCTATGCGAAGGCACATGAGCGGCAAGCACAAAGCACTTTGGGAGCAACACCTCAAAGGCAACAGGCAAACTAAAAGCCACCCTCCTTCTGGTCCAGCATCTTACTGCTCTACCTCTGCTGTCCTTGACCCGTCTGAACCACCCTCCACTCCGCCTTCCACCTTGACCACCAGTTCCCATTCCCAGTCATCTGCCCCCAGCCAAGTTTCTGTGAGGGCCATGTTTGAGCGTAAGAAGCCAATGTCTGCGAGTCACCCCCTTGCCCGGCGTCTGACAGCTGGCTTGTCTGCACTCTTAGCCCGCCAGCTTTTACCATACCAGCTGGTGGACTCTGAGGCCTTCCGCAAATTTGTAGCAATTGGGACACCGCAGTGGAAGGTACCCAGCCGCAATTTTTTTTCAAAAAAGGGAATACCACACCTGTACCACCATATGCAGAGCCAAGTCACTGCATCTCTGTCACTTAGTGTTGGGCCAAAGGTCCATATGACTACTGACGCATGGTCCTCCAAGCATGGTCAGGGCAGGTATGTCACCTACACTGCCCACTGGGTGAACTTGGTCATGGCTGGGAAGCAGGAAATGTGTGGCTCAACAACGACAGTGGAGTTGGTGTCACCGCCACGGATTGCACGCGGTTCTGCCACCACCTCTACTCCTCCTTCGCTCTCCACCTCGTCTTCTTCCTCTTCTTTGTCCTCTGCTGCTGGGTCCTCCTCCTCCACACCTGTGCACCCCCAGCTCCCCCTAGGCTATTCGACGTGCCAGGTACGCCGTTGTCATGCTGTCTTGGGGATGACGTGCCTGGAAAGCAAAAACCATACCGGATCTGTACTCCTGTCATCTCTGCAGTCACAGGCCGATCGGTGGCTGACCCCACACCAACTGAAGATCGGAAAAGTGGTGTGTGACAATGGAAGCAATCTGTTGGCAGCACTGAGACTGGGCAATTTAACACATGTGCCCTGCATGGCACATGTTCTGAATTTAATAGTACAACGTTTTGTCTCAAAGTACCCAGGATTCCAGGACGTTCTCAGGCAGTCCAGGAAGGTGTCGGCCCATTTCAGACGTTCCTATACAGCCATGGCACGCCTTGCTGACATTCAGCAGCGGTACAACATGCCAGTCAGGCGTTTGATTTGCGACAGCCAGACTCGCTGGAATTCAACGCTCCTCATGTTGGAACGTCTGCTGCAACAACAAAGAGCCGTCAACGAATACCTATTTGAACTGGGTGGTAGGACTGGATCTGCAGAGCTGGGGATTTTTTTCCCCCGTTACTGGGTGCTTATGCGCGATGCCTGCAGGCTCATGCGCCCTTTTGAAGAGGTTACAAATATGGTCAGTCGCACCGAAGGCACCATCAGCGACCTAATACCCTTTGCTTTCTTCCTGGAGCGTGCCGTGCGACGAGTGACAGATGAGGCTGTAGACCAGCGTGACGAGGAGCAGGAAGCGCACGATTTCTGGTCGGAATCACCAGAACGAACCCAGGCACCTGCTGCAATGCAGGGAGAGGTGTCAGAAGTAGAGTCAGAGGAGGAAGGTGGCTTTGTGGAGGAGGAGGACCAACAGGAGCAGGCTTCCCAGGGGGCTAGTGGTGACCTTTTGGGGACCCCTGGTCTTGTACGTGGCTGGGGGGAGGAGACAGTGGATGATGCAGTCCTTGATAACGAGGAAGCAGAGATGGATACCTCTGCATCCAACCTTGTGAGAATGGGGTCTTTCATGCTGTCATGCCTGTTGAAGGACCCCCGTATCAAGAGGCTTAAGGAGAAGGACCTGTACTGGGTCGCGACTCTACTAGACCCTCGGTACAAGCATAAAGTGGCAGAAATGTTACCAACATACCACAAGTCTGAAAGGATGCTGCATTTACAAACCAGCCTGCAAAACATGTTGTACAATGCTTTTAAGGGTGATGTCACTTCAGGAACTCATCAACATTCCAGGGGCAGAGGTGCCAGTAATCCTGCCACGAGTGCACCTGCAAGGACAAAGCACTTTGGCCACTCTGTAACGTCAGACATGCAAATGTTTTTTTGTCCAAGGCAGCGGCAGAACCCTTCTGGATCCACCCTCAAAGAACGCCTCGACCGGCAGGTAGCGGACTACCTGGCATTAACTGCAGATATCGACACTCTGAGGAGCGATGAACCCCTGGACTACTGGGTGCGCAGGCTTGATCTGTGGCCAGAGCTGTCACAATTTGCCATGAACCTCTTGTCTTGCCCCGCCTCAAGTGTCCTCTCAGAAAGGACCTTCAGTGCAGCAGGAGGGATTGTAACTGAAAAGAGAACTCGCCTAGGTCACAAAAGTGTGGATTACCTGACCTTTATTAAAATGAATGAGGGGTGGATCTCGGAGGGTTACTGCACGCCGGAAGACTTGTTCTGAGTTTCTGATTCTGACTCCCCATGCAGCTGTCCTTCTCTGCACGCCTCATGACTCCACATACAGCTGTCCTTTAGCGTCCTCCTCCCTCCACCACCGTTACAAACTAGGGTGCAAACCCTACTGGTTTAATTTGAATCCATCCATATTTTCAGCATTTATATGGCATATTTTTTCTGGCCTCTGTGCTTCAGTGGCTGTGACAAAAAAATTAATATTTTCAGCATTCATATGGCATATTGTTTCGGCCTCTGTGCTTCAGTGGCTGCGACAAAAATAAATGAATATTTTCAGTATTTATATGGCATATTTTTTCTGTGCTTCAGTGGCTGCGACCAAAAAAAACAGAATATTTTCAGCATTTATATGGCATATTTTTTCTGGCCTCTGTGCTTCAGTGGCTGTGACAAAAAAATGAATATTTTCAGCATTTATATGGCATATTTTTTCTGGCCTCTGTGCTTCAGTGGCTGCGACCAAAAAAAACAGAATATTTTCAGCATTTATATGGCATATTTTTTCTGGCCTCTGTGCTTCAGTGGCTGCGACCAAAAAAAAACAGAATATTTTCAGCATTTATATGGCATATTTTTCTGGCCTCTGTGCTTCAGTGGCTGCGACCAAAAAAATTGAATATTTTCAGCATTTATATGGCATATTTTTTCTGGCCTCTGTGCTTCAGTGTCTGCGACAAAAAAAATTTATATTGTTAGCATTTATATGGCATATTTTTCCTGGCCTCTGTGCTGCAGTGGCTGCGACAAAAAAAAATTAATATTGTTTGCATTTACATGGCATATTTTTTCTGGCCTCTGTGCTGCAGTGGCTGCCACAAAAAAAAATTAATATTTTCAGCATTTATATGGCATATTGTTTCTGGACTTCTGGTTCAGTGGCTGCGACAAAAAAAACATAATTTTTCAGGAAAGTACACATGCCTAATTTTTCAGGGTTCTGCAACAGTGGCAAAATCGCATCTTTTATGGTCACCGCAGGTGATCAATAAAGTAGACCAAAACTGGGCCCACACTGCAGAATCAGTGTTTTTTGGTTCACTTCACTGTACATTGAATTACCTCTGCCTGACCGTGCACGTGCGCACAAGCACGGTGACTGCTAAACACACCACTACAGAAATATTGCCACCAACAGGACGAACATCCTGGAGGTGAGAAGCAACTAGTAATTAAAAACTATTATTTGCTCACTTGACGGTATCATTCATTAAAGCTCTTTGCGTCTTTTTGCGTTGCAGTAAGCACCGCGTTTCGTCTTTGCGTGTGAACAGGCTGTAACCTTTACACGACTTGATTGGCATGTAGACACCGGACGTTTTAAAGCATTTTATTACACAGGTTTAGAAATGTAGTGTGATTTCTGCCCTTTACAGCACAAAACGCAGCGCTGTGTCAACAATGGATTTTTTAGAAACATTTTTGCCCTTGATCCCCCTCTGGCATGCCACTGTCCAGGTCGTTGCACCCTTTAAACTACTTTAAAATCATTTTTCTGGCCAGAAATGTCTTTTCTAGCTTTTAAAATTCGCCTTCCCATTGAAGTCTATGGGGTTCGCGACGTTCGCGAACCGTTCGCATTTTTGACGCAAGTTCGCGAATATGTTCGCGAACTTTTTTTCCGACGTTCGCTACATCCCTACTTATTGCACCCCACCAAAAATGGAACATACTCCTGTGGCAAAAAACAATGCAAAACCTGCCCACACATCCAGACTTCAGACAAAATACAAATTCCGAACACATTAGAGGAATACAGCATCCATGGTCACTACAACTGTTCTTCTTCCAATGTGGTGTTTTTAATGCAATGCACTAAATGCACAACAGGGGGACTACATATAAGAGAGATTGGGTCTGAGAAAGATTCACTACAATCAATAAAAAACTGGACACACCAATAGAAAATCATTTCAATAGCCCTCGTCACTCTATAATGGATTTAAGAATTTTGGTTCTTAAGGGCAATTTTAAAACAGATAATGAAAGAAAAGTCTGGAAATACAAATTAATGGAAACCTTTAATTCCCTGAAGAATGGACTAAACATGGGCCTTGGATTTATGGCTAAGTAAGTGGACTAAGAAAGGACTGCACCAGGTCAGAAATACCAACATGTCCAGATATGGACTGAGAGATCATATGGAATTCCTTTGATTCTACACTCGCATAATTCAGCCCTAATTTATACTCAGCCTCTTTGACCCACACGCTTGAGTTCTGCATGGCTGGGAAGTAAGGCGGGGGCTCCCCCTGCTGTTCATAAGTATGATTGTTTCCCTGCTCAGCAGTTAGGGACCGTCTGACAATTCCTATTCATAGCAGTAAATGAAGGGAGAATTTCACTGCATACAGACCGGTTTCTTATAAAAACGGTACACATTTTTTAATTAAAGTATATTGGAGATAGGTTTCTTTTTCATTAAAGAAAGTAAAAATGGGATTTTATTTTTTTGCCTTTAAATGCCCTTTAAGTATATGGCCAAAAAAAGATGCTGATAAAAATATCCCTGTAGGTAGTTGAACTACCAAATGTTATAAGGTATAACGAATAGTTTGTCTAGCAATGGCATTATACTTCACAGTACAGGTATAGGATCTGTTATCCGGAAACCTGTTATCCAGAAAGCTCCACATTACGGAAAGGCCATCTCCCATAGACTCCATTATCCAAATTTTTAAAAATGATTTCCTTTTCTCTGTAATAATGAAACAGTAGCTTATACTGGATCATCTTCATTTTCTTAGGCACGAGAATTTCAGTTCTAAAGGTCCAACTATTGGGTTTAGGCACCAAGTTCCCACAGGAAAGGCTGTGCAAACGTATGAATACCTAACAAATGATCACTGATCTAAAATAAATATCTCAATTGCCTGTCAAATAGTCACATCCTTGTTCCTAATCCTCACTGTCTTCATCTCAATCAGTTTGGGATGTGACAGCTTCATTTATTGTGATAGATGGCAACACCAGGTACTGAACAAAGCTGGTTTGCAGCAGAGGAAAGGAGAAAGCTGAGCCTTTTCTTAACAAGTCTGCGCTGGAGTTTTGGGGTGAAAGGGTAATAATGCAATTTCCAAAAAAAAAGGCACATAAAGAAATAACGTCTAAATAACTTTGCTGGGCTCATTCCCAAGCTCGAATGTCTTAGCATCAAAGCAATATTTCAAAATACAATTTTACAGAGGGAAAGTATAGTAGTCAATAACACTTAGGTGGGGTATATGGTTGGTGTTAAGGGAACTATTAGGCAAGATTTTCACTAAGATTCAGTTCCAGTGAAGAGAGCTATAAGTCAAATTCTCCCATCCGCAGAGCTAATGTAGTATTAGTGCTTAACAACATTAAAGCCATAAAAGAAAAATATCACAGTGGCATTTTGCTTTGTTTACTGATTCACAAGAGAACTTTTCATAGAGTGAGATAAGTTAAAATGCTGAGAGATTTATTTTATTTATTTATTGTTCTTTATTTATATCGTGCCAACACATTTATTTTACAGAGATTGCTCTGCACACCCATTGGTCCCTTCCACAGTGGAGCTTATACTTAGAGTTCCCCAACACATTCTCATAACCCATACTAGGGTCAATTGCATCAGGAGCAAGTTAACCTGCCTCAGAGGATACTCACATAGACACAAGGGGAATATACATACTCCTTACTGGTAGTGCCAAGGTTGAAGACCTCAGTTCTGGGTAACGGAATCATATTTATGCATTTATCTTCAGCATTTCATTTTTATGGGTGGTTTGTTGGTAGAGAGATGCAAAAGCAAACCCAATTCATTGTTGGTTGCCATGTATAAGTCCATTGGCTACTGCTGGAGAGCATTTTCCTTAGGGTTCCACCAGGGCATTATCTACAATGAGTTTATATGTTCTGTCTGTGTGGGATTCCTTGGTTTATCCCAGTTTCCTTCAATAACATAGTGGCAGGTTAAATGATTCCTGATGAAATTGACTCTCATGTCTACCTAAATGGAGGACATTCCAGTAGTCATTTAACCTGCCAATATGTTATTAGAGGAAACTGGCTACTGGAATGTCCACCATTTTGATCAACATGATGGTCAGTTAGATCAGAGATCATTTAACCTGCCAATATGTTATTAGAGGAAACTGGCTACTGGAATGTCCACCATTTTGATCAACATGATGGTCAGTTGGATCAGAGACCATTTAACCTGCCAATATGTTATTAGAGGAAACTGGTTGCTGGAATATCCACCATTTTGATCAACATGATGGTCAGTTAGATCAGAGACCATTTAACCTGCCAATATGTTATTAGAGGAAACTGGCTACTGGAATTTCCACCATTTTGATCAACATGATGGTCAGTTGGATCAGATACCATTTAACCTGCCAATATGTTATTAGAGGAAACTGGTTACTGGAATCTCCACCATTTTGATCAAAATAATGGTCAGTTAGATCAGAGACCATTTAACCTGCCAATATGTTATTAGAGGAAACTAGCTACTGGAATGTCCACCATTTTGATCAACATGATGGTCAGTTAGATCAGAGACCATTTAACCTGCCAATATGTTATTAGAGGAAACTGGTTACTGGAATGTCCACCATTTTGATCAAAATAATGGTCAGTTAGCTCAGAGACCATTTAACCTGCCAATATGTTATTAGAGGAAACTGGCTACTGGAATGTCCACCATTTTGATCAACATGATGGTCAGTTAGATCAGAGACCATTTAACCTGCCAATATGTTATTAGAGGAAACTGGCTACTGGAATGTCCACCATTTTGATCAACATGATGGTCAGTTGGATCAGAGACCATTTAACCTACCAATATGTAATCAGAGGAAACTGGTTACTGGAATGTCCACCATTTTGATCAACATGATGGTCAGTTAGATCAGAGACCATTTACCTGCCAATATGTTATTAGAGGAAACTAGCTACTGGAATGTCCACCATTTTGATCAACATGATGGTCAGTTTGATCAGAGACCATTTAACCTGCCAATATGTTATAAGAGGAAACTGACCCTCATGTCAAAATGGTGGACATTTCATGGTAGCCAGTTTCCTCTAATAACATATTGGCTGTTTTAATAGTTTCTGATTAAACTGACCATAATGGCAATCAAAATGGTAGACAGTTAAGATCTTGAGCTATTATCTGAATTAATAATACAATAACTGGCAAAAAAATAGTTTGTGAAAAGTTTTAGCGGGATCTGTGCCTGCACGTTTCTTTAAACACATGAGCCTATCTAATTTCTTCCAGACGTGATTCTAGTAGGGGTCTGTAAGCCCTTTAGTATGGGCCCAGCTTATAGTGGTGGAATTAAAGCGTGAAATAAGAGCTGAAAAAATAATAAGCCCACAGAAAATCCAAATATTTTTTTTCACAGAAATAGGGATCACTTGCCTAACAGCTAACTGTGCATTTTGTCAACACAAGTTTAACATAATTTTTAAATTATGAATATGATTTTTTTCGGTTTTTGTGTCTCTTTAATAGATACTCCATAGTAACATAGTTTATCTGGGTTAAAGATAATAGTCCATTGCGTTTCACCCTCTGCAAATAATCCTCCTTAAAGGGATACTGTCATGGGAAAAAAAAATTCCAAAATGAATCAGTTAATAGTGCTGCTCCAGAAGAATTCTGCACTAAAATCCATTTCTCAAAAGAGCAAACAGGTTTTTTTATATTCAATTTTGAAATCTGACATGGGGCTAGACATATTGTCAATTTACCAGCTGCCCCAAGTCATTTGACTTGTGCTCTGATAAACTTCAATCACTCTTTACTGCTGTACTGCAAATTGGAGTGATATCACCCCCTCCCTTTCCCCCCCAGCAGCCAAAGAAAAGAACAATGGGAAGGTAACCAGATAATAGCTCCCTAACACAAGATAACAGCTGCCTGGTAGATCTAAGAACAACACTCAATAGTAAAATCCCATGTCCCTCTGAGACACATTCAGTTACATTGAGAAGGAAAAACAGCAGCCTGCCAGAAAGCATTTCTCTCCTAAAGTGCAGGCACAAGTCACATGACCAGGGGCAGCTGGGAAATTGACAAAATGTCTAGCCCCATGTCAGATTTCAAAATTGAATATAAAAAAATCTGTTTGCTCTTTTAAGAAATGGATTTCAGTGCAGAATTCTGCTGGAGCAGCACTATTAACTGATGCATTTTGGAAAAAAAATTTTTCCCATGACAGTATCCCTTTAATCCATAAATATAAAAAAAAATTGATACCCTCACATATATAAAAATATATACACACATACCTATACTCAACTAACTGTAGATCTGTTTAACTGTTTAGTCTTAGTTCTTTTGATCTTTCATTGGTACTCATATTTTTCAATGGCTGCTTTTGTAGATTAAGCCGTTTCCACCACAATATTTTTTTTTTAAAGGCTAGGCTACTTTTAGATGCAAGTGGAGTTTATTCTAGAATGACTCAAATCCTTGGTTTCTTCTGCTGGTTCATAGAGCCTCAGCTCAAAAAGAAATAGGTTTATTTTTCCTAATTCTGAGTTACTCAAGAGCTAAGGGTTTGAACAACTTCACTGTTATCTTCTTGATTTCGCTAAGTTAAAATGATTTAACCGTGAATATTGCTATCCTGCAGCAAAGAAACACAGATAACTTGTAAAAAAGGTAATATTAAGCCAGTTATATAGGACTGGAATGATCATGGATAATGCATTCCTTTTAACATAATATTGATATCAATGAATGAAGAAATTCTAGATTTCTCAAAATATAGCCCTCTAAAATTACATTTTAATCCAGTAATGTTTCTTCAGTGATATAATTTTACTGAACTGAGCTGTTTGCATATTCTCTTTAATAGGATGAAAAAGAGGACAGAAAGTCCCCTCTAGGCTGTGATTCGGCATTAACCATCCCAGCAACCAGGAGGCAGGTTACAACCTCAAACGTAGCTTGAGATTAACTACAAAAGGCGACACCTTCTACTTTTTTCAAGTTTCCTATTCTGCTTGAGATATCTTTTTATCTTTCGCACCGCTGGACTGGCAATCATCAAAAGCCTCCTGCAAAATCATGTGCATAATTAATACCTGCATACTCTGTCTCCAGCAAAATGAAATTACCCACTGACAGTCTGTGCATCTGTGCCCCTGATAACTCTGATAACAAGAAAAACCTTGCTGCGGTCCTGCAATGGGACCCAAGTAGGCACATGCTGCTTGAGAAATGCGTGAGGATTTTACAAAATGGTTTTTACTACATGAGATTACTTCAGAGCAAAACTGGGCCAAGAGATACAGTTGCTCAAGGCTGCCCAATGCCAACCAACCCTCTGCCTCCACTGCTAGGATTACCACCTGGCCAGTATTTCACCAACCTCACCAGTAAGATGCTAGCCAAGGTCAATTTGGGATTACAAATGTATTTATATACAATTAATTTGCTGCCAAATTTTTGACCTTGCCAACCCCCCCAATTCCTTCTTCCAGCGCAACTTCTTTTCTCTTACTATAACATTGCTGCCCAGTTAGATCCAATACCTCCTGTTCATGTCACAACTCTGCCCCTTTACTTCAAAACACCACCCCATTTACGTCACCGTTGCTTTGTGGTTCTGCCCCCTCCACTGTCAGGAGAGCAGGAATTTTCCAACCAACCAGCCTGGCTACTGCCAATTGCTTCTTGTTCAGTCTCAGATGGGCACTCACAGCCAGCCTCCATCTCCAACTCTATGCACAGATGGCTCGGCACGGCAGGAACAATAAGAATTTTGTTATTTTTTTCAGCATTGCACCCCTCTATTATTTTTTTTTTCATATTCACTCTAATGTGTTTGGAGTAGAGTGTAAAGGGCATTTATTAGAATTCAGAGTAGCAGTAAGAGAGTTTAAAAAGACTTTTATAAAAGATAATCATTGTGCTAATTTTGTCAGCTTTGAGCGCTACCATGTGCTGTTGGGTGTTAGAATGCAGCGCTAAGCTCTAACACCCCACCAAACTGTTAAACCCCAGGACGTCTCTGCTCTGCATTAATATTGTGGAAGCCTACAGTGAACTTAATAACTAGTGCAGACTCTTTTCTGCAAGGGGCTTGTGAAGTGTGAACTATTTTGTCTTTTTTTTTAACCAAACATTTACCATGTTTTCCATTCTGCAAAACTTATTGATGGTTCATAAATCTGACCCTTAATTCTTATAAAGAACATACTAACTTGAAGAAAGACAAAATGACTGCTGTAGGCAGCAAAGTTGGTAAACAAGGCAGCAAAGTTGGTAAACAAGAATGAATTTTGCTGCAAGCAACTTTCATACAGCTCATTTTCAGGAAAATCCCTAAATAACTTTATGAAAGATCTACTGGCAAAAAGGAGAAATAGAAACACTGGGGGTCATTTATAAACACTGGGCAAATTTGCCCATGGGCAGTAACCCAAATTGCTCCATTCATTGTTCTACTAGCAGCTGGTTTCAAAAAGCTCATCGCTGATTGGTTGCTATAGTTAACTGCCCATGGGCAAATTTGCCCAGTGTTGATAAATGAGCCCCAATGTTTTTTGAACGATCATTTCAGACACCTCAACTCCTATTTAAGGAATTATTTTTTGCAACTTTCCTGAAGGAAGTAATCATGGAAAAATAGCAGTGTACATTTGTGGGGCATTTGGTTTCAATAAATTGATCTTTTATCTATAAGCCTTACTGTAAGCTTTGGAACTTGTGAGCAGTTACTACCTGACTAGTCATGTGTGAGTCGGGTAAAACTTGCCCGCACCCGACCCGAACTTGCCCAAGCCCGACTTCTGGGTTCCTTTTATGAACCGCACTGCTCCGTCACAAAAGGGGTGGGATTACCAGGTGCGTGGCTATAAAAGCAGAAGCTGGAAGTTGAGAGCCCCACAAATGGGGGTGTGAGGTCGGCCTGAACCCGACCGACCCACGGGTATTGGGCCGGCTCACACCTCACTATACCTGACCTCTTGCCTTTCTTATTACTGATTGGGTGGTACTGACTTCAACACAGAGCATGGACTATTAAACTAGTATGGATATACAGTAAGCTTGTGCAATCATTGTTTACCAGATAGGTAGCAAAATTGGATGGTTCTTGTCCAATTAATTGAAATGAAGGTCAAGGGCGATCCTGGGGCTGCTGCCATCTGAGGCAGCATCCGCAAAGCTACCCGCGCTAAAAACATCAGCGTTAGAACAGATGAAAGGGGGGTGCATTGTCAGTGCAATGAGTTTTTTGCCGCCCTCTTGTAACTGGCCAATCAGCCAATTAAAGCAGGTCTGTCAATGACTCACTGGACAAGCGAATTGATTGCAACACAACTAAATAGGTAAATATATAAAGGTAAGAAAACATAAGAACTGTTTGTGAAGCAGATGTATTAACCATCCACTACAGCTCAGTAAAGCTTTATAATATTGCTGGTTCCACATTAAGTATTTGGAGTAAGTTTGTACAAGCTTTGCCCACACCTTAGGATTGGTTTTGGGCAATTTTTCTTCTTTTCTGTACCTCGAACATTGACATATTCTCAGTGCCTCCACAATTCACAATTATGTTGGTCTTACCTTTTGATTGGATTCTAAATCATGAGTTTTCACCCAAGCTTTCTATGTTAGTTTAGAACATTTCCTTGTATTTACACCAATGCTGCCTATTCTTCCTTATGTACAAAAACAGTATGTAATATTCAAAAACAGCCATGCTTAGTTGAGTCTACCATATGGGTGGTGACCAGCCAGCATTGTACACACTATTTGCTTTACTTGATTTAGTTGTGTGGGTGTAGAATGCAACCACAGCTTTATTGGTTGGCCACTGGCTTATTTAAAGGCCCCCATACATGGGCTGATAAAAGCTGCCAACAGACAGAGTCTGATGGGTGTCCCTGATCAATATCTGCCCGAAAGTTGGGCAGATGCCGATCGGTAGGGTAAAAAATCCTGTTGCATCTGTTTGTTGATCCCACGATCCGACTGCCAGTATTGCCTCCATTCTGATCCAATCGTTGGGCCCTAGGGCCCACGATCAAGACTGATATCTTCCACCTCAATGTGGGTATATTGGGGAGAGATACGCTCATTTGGCTACATCTGCGTATGGCCAGCTTAAGAAACAGAGTTCCCTCATTGCTTCATTGCTTAGAGTGCACTACACTTTGGACATGGCACATGAAGGGAGGGAGTTGTCTATGAAAACACTTTCTGCTTCTCAGCAGGGTTCCCCTAGGCTTGTCTGCTCATCCAGCAAGGTCACCAAATGAGTGATCTATACCCAGTGAGCTGGGACAAATCTACCTGGGACTTACAGACACCTGTTGGCAAAGACTAAATTTTTTGCAAAAGCAGTCCTCATCCACCAACTGGATGATCAAACCAGCATATTAAGTATTTGCCTAATTACTAACCAAATATCAGTGGGACAGGCAATAGGGAGGCCCCCATACAAAGGACAATAAGCTATCTACTCAGTTCAGTTACAACTGTCAGAAGCATAAACACAACTACCACTTTCATACATAACATTCAACAAACCCGTTCCGTTAGCAGTTTTGCTGGTCGTGCATATCCATCTTGAGCATTTATTTAAATGTTGGTGATATATAAGCAGGTAACAGCTTAATAGGATCCGTTGGAAAAAAAAAAATCACTCTAAAAACTAATTTGCATATCATTACCGGAGTTTCTCGATACAGAAAATGCACTGTATGCGCAATGATTTATGGAGGACCCAGCTGAGACATATGAATGTTCATAATCATTTTAGCTTTATTACTAAAAGAAAAAAAAAAGTCCATGTTAATAGATGCTTATTTTTTTAATAGAGATGCTAGCATCTGGGGACTCTGGCTCCGGGCTCCATTTTCAGATTTAGTACCGCTAGGTTGATGACAGCAAGCCTGCTGCACTCCTGCTGATTCCAAGGTCCCTTCACATTAAATTAATGAGACAGACGCTGTGTATTCACTCAAGGTAGTGTCATGAAGTTAACTGTATGAGGGGCACTCAGGTGAGACAATGCTATGCACTTCTTGCTCCAACTCAGTCTTTCTGCTTTCTAGTAAGGTGTATAGTAATGGGAGAATGGCTGCCCTATCCCCAGTGTATGTCTACATCCTCTTATCTTTACTTGGGGTCCCCCTCCCATCTGCTTTCCACTACCTGATTCATGATGCCTCTACGAGTCCTCTCTCCATGTTGCTTTCTTGTTTGATTCACATATTGAGCAGCTTTTTAATGTCTTCCTTATCTCTTCATCCACTTCATAATTGCTTATAGATCTCGCATTCTAACCTATATAAGGGGCAAATTTATAAGGATGCGTGAAAAAGCAAGGTAGATATACCTCATTATAGGTTATATATATTAAAGGTTGCTGGGGTCAGTGTCCCTGACAACCAGATAGCATTTTAAATTGCAGGCTAGAAAGAGACAGAAGGGGATTATAATTGAAAAAATTAATTGCTAAGAATAGGCCATTCTACAGCATACTAAGGGGCAGATTTACTATGGGGCCGATTCACTAAATTCGAGTGAAGGATTCGAAGTAAAAAAACTTCGAATTTCGAAGTATTTTTTGGGCTACTTCGACCATGGAATGGGCTACTTCGACCTACGACTACGAGTCGTTCGACTATTCGACCATTCGATAGTCGAAGTACTGTCTCTTTAAAAAAAACTTTGAACCCCTAGTTCGGCCGCTAAAAGCTACCGAAGTCAATGTTAGCCTATGGGGAAGGTCCCCATAGGCTTTCCTAAGTTTTTTTTGATCGAAGGATATTCCTTCGATTGTTGGATTAAAATCCTTCGAATCGTTCGATTCGAAGGATTTAATCGTTCGATCGAAGGAATAATCCTTCGATCGTACGATCGCAGTATTTGCGCTAAATCCTTCGACTTCGATATTCGAAGTCGAAGGATTTCAATTCCTAGTCGAATATCGAGGGTTAATTAACCCTCGATATTCGACCCTTAGTGAATCAGCCCCTAAGGGTCGAAGTGAATTCGAGGGAATTTTTGAAGTAATAATAAAATAAAAAAATTTGAAATTTCGAAGTCATTTTTTGGATACTTCGACCATCGAATAGGATACTACGACTTCGAATTTACTTCGACTTTGATGTAAAAAACTTTCAAATATTCAACCATTCGATAATCGAAGTACTGTCTCCTAAAAAAAACCTCGACTTCAATACTTCGCCAAGTTAAACCTGCCGATGTGCTATGTTAGCCTATGGGGACCTTCAACAACCATTTTCTAAGTCTTTACACATCGAATAAAAATCGATCGATCGCTGAAATCCTTCGATTCGAAGAATTTAATTGTTCGATCAAATGATTTTTATTCTACCGCAGGATTGCCAAATTTGCTGAAAAACTTTGAAAAAACTTTGAATTCAATATTCAAAGTTTTTAAATTCGATGGTCGAATTTCAAAGTTTTTGTACTTCGAAATTCGACCCTTGATAAATCTGCCCCTAAAAGTGAAACTGCCTCTGTAAAGGTAACTAGAACTGGTGCAAATTTATATTTATTAAACCTCAAATTTTTCTGGTCGAGCTTTTAAAGGGGAGGAACTTGAATTTTTAGAGGGAAAAAATTATCGAAATCATGAAGCCAATGGCAGATGGTCCCTTTAACAACTGGAATATGTTTGTTAACATACTTATGCTTATGTCAATTTAAATATGGCGGGTACATATAGGTCATATAGTGTATATGGCTTTATTAGTGAGTGTTGGTGAAATTGCTTGAAGTGGCCACTTATTATTAAAAATGTCCAAGGAAGCAAAATAAAGACAAAAAAAATCCTCTATTGTCCTAGACATGAGCCCACCTTAAAACAAATGTGGCATGAGCTTCAAATGGTTAAATAAATAAATAAAATATATATATATATATTTAACAGTTACAACTTTTAAACATAATCCCACTATATGAAAAAACGCCAGCGTTTTGTCTTTTTTCATGAGTTTCATACAGGATATGATGTCACTGACAAGATTGTTGAGGATTTAACCTGGTGAAACAGACTCTGGTGAAAAGTGTAACGTATTGTAAAGTTCACACTTTGATGAATTAGTGGAGTTACAATCATTCGCCTGAGCGAAAATTCGCCTGGCCAATGGGCGATGACCCTGCTGATTGTTGTTCTGGTGAATTTTCGCTAGTGACGGCCACTTCACCCTTTAGTATATCTGCCCTTATGTGAAGCACATGGGGGTATATTTATCAAAGAGTGAAGTTAATAGTGAAGTTCCGCCACTAGAGTGAAATTCCGCCATTCTCCATTCATTTCTATGGGATTTTTATAGGCGTATTTATCAAAGGGTGAACTTTCACTTTCACCCATTGATAAATACACCTTTCAAAATCCCATAGAAATGAATTGAGAGCTGCGGAATTTCACTCTAGTGGAGCAACTTCACTCTTTGATAAATTTACCCCATAGGCTGCTGTTGGCATGTTTCAGGAGAACAGAGGAGTTAGCAACTGGGATGGAGCTGACTCTTCTGGGGCAAAACTCTGATGGGTTGGAGACATTTTTTAATTTCATGCCTCTCATCAGAGCTTTCTGATGTCCATTCTCAAGCCCACTGTATAGAACTATAAGAAACAAGGGAAAGTTGTGCTCACCACTAATTTTTAAAACCATTAGGAAGGGGTGCAATGAGGCTGTGACCACAAAATACACATAGACAAATAGCTGGGAAGGGTGGGAGGTACAACATGGAGCTGTTCATTGCTCCTGTTTAAACTATAACAAACAAAGGGAAAGTTGTGCTCACCACTATAGTCAGGTGATCCCACTGGTGGCTGATAAAAGAGCAGCCAAGTTTGGGAGTTTTACTTTTGAAAGCAGCAAGTAAGTTGCAGGTAAAACTTAGGGGCAAATTCACTAACCTGTGGAGTTGCGCTAGCGCAGGCTTCGCCGCACTTCGCCAGGCGAAGTTTCGCCAGGGCGCCGCTAATTCACTAAAATCCAAAGTTGCGCTCAGGGAGGCGAAAGGTAGCGAAGTTGCGCTATTGTTAATTCATCAAGGAAACGTGGTTACGCTAGTGATGCCTAATTTGCATACGGCGCCAAGTTAAAGTACAATGGACGTATATGTAGCAGCAAATACATTACACTACACAAGCCTGGGAAACCTTCATAAAATAAAATAAAGTTGTTATATTGCCCTACACATGTGCCCACTGTATAGTTTAGGTGCCATATGTTAGGAAATGAAGGGGGTAAGGAGGGTACCCCAAAAAAATGTACGATCTTTTTCAGCCTATCACCCTTAAAAAAGGAAAAGACGCAAGCATTTTTTGAAGCAATCCCTATCTCCTCTATTGCACTTCGCCTGGTCTGAGGTGGCAAAGGCAAGTCTGGCGCAAGAGCTAACGTTCAGTAAAATGCACAAGTGAATTAGCGTAGTTACATCTCTTCACCATAGCGCAACTTCCCCTGGTGAAAGGGTGCGAAGTAGCGCTTGAGTAGGTCCACTTCGCTAGCGAATTCACGCTAGCACCCATTAGTAAATCGGCGAAGTAACGAAATGACGCCACGCTGGCGAATTTGCGCTTGCGCTAGCCGCTTCGCGCTTTAGTGAATTTGCCCCTTAGTCCCTTTGTAAAATGTATAATTAAGCAATAGAATTCTTAATGAATCAGATGAAAATTAAGCGTAGGACTGGCCACATATGGGATGACTTTGACGTAGTTGGCCAGCTTAAATATATTGCAATATATGGACAAACAATCCCTGTGTTGTTTAAAGGGTAAGGCATTTTTCAGTAGCAGTATGCACAAAATGTCTTTGTCTTAAATATATTGATAATGGGTTGAGCGCAGAGGACTCTTGTATTTGTCTATGCCCATTGTATAGAAAGAACTTACAGTATCAACAATGGGATTGTACAAAATTGGCATTAAAAAGCCTCATAAGGGAAGACAATATCAATAAGAAATAACTGAAACCCTAAAGATGCTATTTCTGCTTATGTAGGAACATGTCAATGTAAGTACAAATGTGAATTGAAGCAAAGGCAACATAACAATGGTGAGTCCAGGGATTATCAAGACAGGAGGAGCCATTGGACAATTCAACATCACTTGAGTAGCCTAAAGCAACCAATTAGCAATTTATTTAACGTGCAACAGAATGAACAAAACTCATTGCTGATTGGTTGCTATGGGTTAATACACTGGAACAATTGTAAAGGCATTGTGAATAGTTTAGCTATGCTTTTTAAAAAGATAATTTGAACAAATCATTTACTAGTATAAATATGTCTTGAAAATGGAAGAATTTCAATATTGCATTGTACACACATTTTCAATTATGAATACATTATTTTCTAGTGTTTATTTCTCAGCATGATAACTGGCATACAGTAGTTGGCAGCTGTGGATTATATTTATCACCTAAGCAAATGTAGGTAGTAGCACGGCAAGGCTAGGCTGGGCAAACATAGGCAGCATCTCCCAGGGAATTTGTGTTGCCGGTGGGAGCCATTATCTAAAATGGAGCATTTTGAGCTTTTCATGCAATTTTTTTACATTGCGCAGAGTGCACAGGAGATCAAGGAGCAAACAAAAGAGAAGAAATATAAAAGGAGAATGGAGAGGGGTTGTGTGATTGGTTTGCATGAATACATATTACATATTTCAGAGGGGGGAAATGGATTTCATGCCTTGAACTTTACATTTCAAAACTGAGCACGGTATTTCATGTTTCTTTTGAACCACCCAGGTTACATTTACTCAAGACTAGCCGGTGCAACATAAACAAAGTTATAGTGATGAGAATATTACTGTGGTCTGGTTTGGAGCCCTCCATCATTTGCCTCCGATAATTCCTTACATGTATTAGCAATTGCTGTGCAGGGGGTGTTGTGATCTCTACAACCCTTAATCCATGTAATATGTTGATATTGTAGCATATCAGGGGCATACCAAGAGGTTGCTGGGCTCCATAGCAAAACAAATTCTAGCACAGAACTCTGTGAATCCATAGGGACTTGGATTGGAACATATATTCTTGTGGGCTCCTCAGCATCTTATGTGTCTGCTGTGTCTTTTATTACACACCTTGTCCATGGTCTTCCATCTTTTGTTATAAGTTAAGGAGTACTGGTGAGTGCTGACCAAAATGGAGCCCCATACTTAGCGTCTGTCTCTCCTGTCCTAGGTGCAGAGATCAGCCAGACCCTGGATGTAAGTGCTTTTGAATTGAGCTTTTTTGCCCCTTAGTACACTAGGGGGAAGATTCACAATTTTTTGCCAGCGTCAGCTTCACACACCTCACACCACTTCACCAGGTGCAAATGTGCTACGACTACGCCAATTCACTAATATGCAAAGTTTCGTCCTGGGCACCGAACACTGGCGACTTTTCTCTAGTGATCTTGCGCTTAGGTCAATCTGCATACAATTACGGGGCAGACAATTACTTTCACTTTCCGTTCAGCACTTCCTAGATGCAGGGCCGCCATTAGAAATCACGGGGCCCCGTACAACAAAATTTTTGGGGCCCCCCGTCCAACAAACTTTTTGGGGCCCCCTGGGCCCCGCCCACATTGACGACCAAGCTCCACCCCATATCCTGCCCACTCCACATCGCAGTTAAAAGACCCACAGACATCAGCACTAAAAAAGCACCTCCCCACACAAGTTATAAAAAGCTATTGATGGTCAGGGCCCCCTTATAAAAAATTGGGGCCCCCAAAAAAAATTTTTTTTTTTTAAATGTTTTTTTTTTAAAAAAGAAAACATTGGTGGCAGAGGCCCCCTTATAAGTTAAATTATAAATTGGGGCACCAAAAAAAATTTGAAAAAAAAAAAAAATTTAAAAAAAACTGGTGCCAGAGGCCCCCTTACAAGTTATAAAAAAAATTGGGGCCCCCAAAAAAAATGTTTTAAAAAAAGAATGGTGGCAGGGCCTATAGAATATTAAAATAATACATTGGTGGCCAGGGGATTAAAAAAAAACACACAAACTATTGTTCAGTAGAATTGAACTCATGGCTTCAGGACTTCAACTTCGCCTCTTTTCATGACTTCGGGTCTTTTCACCGCTTCAGCACTTCAATTTCGGCTGTTTTCGTGACTTCGGGTCTTTACGGCGCTTCGTGACATCGGGTCTTTTCGGCGCTTCAGGACTTCGGCTTTTTTCGTGACTTCGGGTCTTTTCCGCATTCGGCAACGCAGAGGCAAGGAGTACGGCTCGGGCGCTTGTAAGGGCGGCCCGGATCTTCAAAAAATGGACATCAGGTCCCCCATTCTGGTGCACAAACAAGATTCTGAGATGATACAAGGCTTGTCTTAATAACAGTGTCCACAAAATGGCTGCTGCCTGCTTGTTATAATTATGAATTCCCAGACTGAAGGAAACAAGATTCAAATAATTGATATAGTGTATTTAAAGTTAATTTTGCTTGACTTATGTGATAAAATAGGATCTTGAATAATTTTTTTGGGTGACGGGTCCCCTTTAACACCCTGACTTAGGGATTTAAAAGTGCAAAACTGCAGGGGGGGAGGTGCAATGCTGTCACCATACTTTCTCCTTCCTGCCCTACTTTGCACCCTGCCCATCACTTGGTAAATAAACCCATTATCACTACCAAAGAGCAAAATATGAAAAAAAACCCCCACAACATTCCAATACTTACATCTGCAAAGGCATGGAGAATATAAAATGTAGTTATACATACAATATAGATGGGAAAATAGGTTTTGTTATCAAACTGCGTTAGGTCCGTTTAAGGCAGATTTATGACAGTAAACATGGCCAGGAAGCCTTTCTTTCTAACTTAACCTTTTTCAGCTTCTGTCATGTGACAAGGAAGACGTTGGCATAATTATGATGACATTATCATGGCTCAAGGGAAGAGGAAAGCGTTGATTGAAAATCAGGCAGAATTTCAGGGTCCCTGGTGGAAAGTAAAATATACTTGATTTTCAAAGATCCAAAAAGGGATATGTTTGCTTTGAATATGATTACATTTGTTCAAAGACGCTAATTACATTGATAGATGGTTTTTAAATATCTCTGTTTCACAGGAGGATGGGTTGAAAGGGACTGTCCCTTTAAGGCTTTTTAAATAAATGTAAGAATTCTTTCCTGTTTAGGAGCCTTTCAGTTGTCCTGACAAGCCGCTCTAGTCAAATCCGGACTTGTCCTAATTTAACAGTCTTTAATCAGAGCCTATCTGAGTATCTTCTCCTCTGAGATAACCTTCTGATGATTGAATACTATTTCCTTGCATTCTAGGTTAACCTCTCTGCTACCGAAGAGACTACAGCTGACTATAATACTTCTCTCTTTCTTTCCGCCTGGCAGCTGCAAGGCAACTTTGGTGCATTTTATGCTATTTAAGTCAGCATTATAAATTCAAGCTAATTTAGGCTATTTTATTACTGGACTGTGATTTTGTACCAGTAAAGAGAAGATGTTCACGTCTCTTGGATATTAATTGATCAAACTGGGCTGGAAATCAAATTGGAAGTCAGTGAGCAACAGCAAATGGCAAGGACTTAGTGATGTGTGATTTAGAAAAAGCTCAACCCACATAACCTTAACCTGCATCCAACTCTAACCTACAACATGTTGCCATTGTAGTACCCACACCTAACCCATACTAGTATTTTTTCACTCCCAATGTAACTATTGTGTACTCCTCTGGTTCCAAGACAAGTAATCTTCAGGAAAAGTGAAGAAGTGTACTTCCCTAGTCTGACTCACACCTAATAAATGATGATGATGATGATGATGATGATGATGATGAACATAGACTTTTTGAGTGGAAATAAAATTAGCACCAGCCAAAATCTTTGTAGTTGACCTGGGTAGTACAATTGGACCTCTCGTCCCGTCAATAATTGAGTAGAAGCAAAATTGCCGACTTTATGACCTGCAGAAATAAAAGTAAAGAAAGGTTTAGACAATATGGCTTCCATTTAACTGATGAAATGTTATCCTAAACAGATTTATGATGTTAGCAGTTCTTTTTATCTATCACAGACACATCAAAGGGGGCAGAGCTTTGATCTGGGACTTCTTCCATATTTAGAAGATACACAGAGTTGATCAAGAGAAGATGCACAGCAGCTCCATGGAACTGGTACAACAAAGTATATACAGTAGATATCAAAGGTCACGTGTACATTTGCATTTGTAGTCATTTTTCTGCACTGCTTTCCCTGCAGTCACTTGAATGAAACACCCCTTTTGTTAAAGGTGCACTTCTTTATAGTTGCCTGCAGCAGCGGATCCATGGAGCTACTGTCATATCTAAACCAGATGGTAGCTCCTGGGTTTCCTCAACATCCTGCATCTATCACTGCCTGGATATTCTGAATAATTTTCGTCGCAGTTTCACGAATTTATTCACTGGTGGCAAATGCTGAAATTTACCATGAATTCGCGCCTGACGAATTTATTAGTGTAAAGAAGAATTACCTTCCGCATCCACGCCGACACTGTTCTGCTATTCAAGATGACGGCGCCCAGTCCTTCCACGAGGTTCTTCCCGGGCGCGGCACTGTGACGCCAGCGCGTTTTGCCAGCGTCAGAATGGACGCCAGTGCCTGAATGGACGCCAGTGTCAGAACCATCTTTTGGCGCCAAGGGAGGCCAACATCGCCCAAATATAGGTCCTACTTCGTGTGTTCCTGGGTGTGTATTGATTCCTGTTCTTGATCTTGACCCATTGCCTGTTTATCGTTATTGAACTCTTGCCGCCTGAACTGACCTATTGCCTGGACCTTGACCATTCTTTTGCCTAATCCTATTGTACCGAGAACTGTGCTGGACTTCAGCTTCCTCTTTGGTCCACTACTCCAGATTGAGCCTTCGGGCCCTTACATTTAGCCCATCGATACTTGTATCTCAGGCCAGCAAGTTTTCAGCAAAGAGAAGTTTCGTCCCAGGGTCTAAGGTTAGCATTTAACATCACTGTGGGATAGCTAACAACTTGTCACTACCCAGTGTTTAAGCCTTTCCTACTCCTTAAATGATGTTGGTTCTAGCTGTAATCTTAATAAATTCAAGCCTACAAAGGCTCTGTTATCCAGAAACCCGTCGTCTTGAGACAGTACCATGTATTTAATTACAAATAAGCCTCTTCTCTTTGTAGATATAAATATATATATATATATACTGTATGTGTATATGTATGTATGTATATATATATATATATATATATATATATATATATATATATATTTTTTTTTTTTTTTTTTTAAAGTTTTGCTACATTTTGGCACCACTGAAAAGAATAGTTATTACAAACACTTTATTTCTCCCTCCCAAAAGAATGTCCATCTTTGAATACTATCTGTGATTGTTAGTTGGGGATCTAAAAACCAAAAACCAAAACAACAAACAGAAATAAAATGAATGAAATCATAAAAGGAGCTTTTATTGTTCAGCTGCTGAAATGAGAGTATATGATCTTGGAAGTTTGATCTTGGAAGTTTGATGAAAACAACTGCGGCTTAAAAACAAGACTAGAATCAAGGAATACTACATCAAAGATCTTGCCTGGCGCTGTCAATTCAATGCCTTGAATAACAGACAGAGCATTAGAAGATTCCCAAATGCTAAAATTCTAGCCAATGGCTTTATAGCTATTAGCGGTCTCAGTAGTCATCATGCCTGCTGAGTTTAAATATCTATTAAATTGTGCCCCACATATCTACTGATACTTTTCTGATTAATCAAGGGGTGATGGGTGCTGCAACTCATTATAAATTGCGTAGGTTTTATACGCCATTAATCAAAGGTAATAGACGTCATCTTCACAGATGTGCTCACCTGTTGGCTTGCAGGCACATCAGAAGGTCTTGTGGATGATGGAGATCGATCGATGTGCCACTTTATAGTGCAGCGTCTAAATATATATATATATATATATATATATATATATATATATATATATATATATATATATATATATATATGGACAAACAATCCCTGTTTTGTTTAAAGGGTAAGGCATTTTTCAGTAGCAGTATCCACAAAATGTCTCAATGTCTTAAATATATTGATAATGGTTGAGTGTAGAGGTCTATTGTATTTGTCTGTATGTATTTTGTGGTCACAGCTTCATTGCACCCCTACCTAACGGTTTTAAAAATTAGTGGTGAGCACAACTTTCCCTTGTTTTAATCACTTGTCTGGTCGGGCTGTCTCCCATCAACATAGTGCATAGTATTAAGCTAATCATCAAAACTCCTTAAAAAAATCGAAGAAAATAAAGGGTTATAGGATACAGTTTAAGGTCTAGGGCAAATTACTGTATGCATGTAATTGACTCATTAATTAAAGGTGGTACTGTGTGCAAACCCTCTGCACTGTTGCAACTCCTTGAAAAATAGGCTGTCTGGTTACCAAAAAGTAATGCCCAATCAGTCAAATCTTGACAATTTGCCTGCAAAACAGCACCTTGGGGAATCTTGTCATTACCTGATGAAGCAGCGGATTCCTAGCATCTTACAGATGTGGTTCTGGACTTTGTGCCTCTGCCCCAGCTCCTTGATCACTGGTTACTAGAGTTGAATGGGGGGGAAGGGCGTAGGCACCTTTGGTTTATGCTGGTTAAAATGCCCAGGATACTGGTAAATATTCTGTGTAGTCCAAGGGCTTATAAAATGTAATGAATTATATTACAAGTATAAATTATACTAAATGTACAACTTGTACAACATTTGTTTAGAGAGGCTAGTAACAATTTTTTTTTTTTTGCCTTCCTCTGGATCAACTAGCAATTCAGCAGGTTAAAATAGAATTAGAAGGTTGTCTTTTTTCAAACTAACTTACTATGTCACTTTAAGAATTACTTGAGTTATTTTCCATGATCTTTTCTTTTCTTTCCTTTCCTTTTTATGTATAGTTTTTCCCCTAAAAGCCAACATTTTCTTCCTATCATGTTCTCACTTACTAATATATGCTATGGTATGCATAGTCTGTCCAACTGAATACATTTGGAGTAAAAGAAAAATATTATTATACAATCTTAACATCCTGTTTATCATTGAAAACAGCCTTAAGT
Organism: Xenopus laevis; assembly: GCF_017654675.1. Taxonomy (NCBI): domain Eukaryota; kingdom Metazoa; phylum Chordata; class Amphibia; order Anura; family Pipidae; genus Xenopus; species Xenopus laevis. The sequence continues at coordinate 117,468,177 of NC_054376.1, forward strand.
TCTACTGAGTTATTTTCTGTTTTATGGGATTGTCAGATTACATAAAATGCTACTCTTTGACTGTGGTATGCTTTTAATCAAATTCTTCATCTTGCGATTCTTGATTTTTCTCTGTTCCCTAAGCTCTGTATTGTTATATTTACCTAATACTGCTTTGCTATAAAAGAATAAACTATCTATAGTGCTAAGGGAAAAAAAGAGACTTTCAAAGTCACTGGATGAATTGAAATCCGGGGGAAATTAAATACCTAAGCCCCTGCTGAGTCCATTGTTCTTGAATGCAACTGTTGAGGAGATCTTGGATGCATTGCTGGAGATTGTCCTGAGGTTGATAAGCCTTAAATTTGCTTCATGTACACTTTGTTGCAGAAGAGGGTGATTAAGAAAAAATATTTCTAACATGTAGACACAACTATGAGTAATACATCTAAAAATACTGCAGCTTCTGGTAGATGGGTGGTAAACGTGGTCTCTGACAACCCATAGGCATGAGAGGGTATACAACTCAAAGTAGTTGTAGTAGGAGAGCCTCAAATAGTCCAAGCAAATAATCGAGGGGGTTTGATCCTTAGTCTGTATCTTGCCATTGTCCCCACCCCCAACAAGATGTCAATATGATGTCTTTAATTCACCTCTTGTTATGTGTGAACATTGGGCATTTCACATCATGTAAAAGTTACAGCTTTTACTGCAAAACTGTACCAGGTGAACTGGTTTGCTCATCCATAATCACCTCCAGAGGAACCTCATCAGGAAAGAAAATACAGGTATGGGACCTGTTATCCAGAATGCTCGGGCACCTGGGGTTTTCCGGATAACAGATATTTCGTATTGTATTTCTGGTCTTCATACATTAAGTCTATTAGAAAATCATGTAAACATTAAAGGGATACTGTCATGGGAAAAAGATATTTTTTCAAAATGAATCAGTTAATAGTGCTGCTCCAGCAGAATTCTGCACTGAAATCCATTTCTCAAAAGAACAAACAGATTTTTTTTATATTCAATTTTGAAATCTGACATGGGGCTAGACATATTGTCAGTTTCCCAGCTGCCCCAAGTCATGTGACTTGTGCTCTGATAAACTTCAATCACTCTTTACTGCTGTACTGCAAGTTGGAGTGATATCACCCCTCCCCCCCCCGGCAGCTAAACAAAAGAACAATGGGAAGGTAACCAGATAACAGCTCCATAACACAAGATAACAGCTGCCTGGTAGATCTAAGAACAACACTCAATAGTAAAAACCCATGTCCCACTGAGACACATTCAGTTACATTGAGAAGGAAAAACAGCAGCCTGCCAGAAAGCATTTCTCTCCTAAAGTGCAGGCACAAGTCACATGACCAGGGGCACCTGGGAAATTGACAAAATGTCTAGCCCCATGTCAGATTTCAAAATTGAATATAAAAAAATCTGTTTGCTCTTTTGAGAAATGGATTTCAGTGGATAATTCTACTGGAGTAGCACTATTAACTGATGTGTTTTGAGAAAAACATGTTTTCCCATGACAGTATCCCTTTAAATAAACCCAATAGGTTGGGTTTTCTTCCAATTAGGATTAATTATATATTTGTTTGGCTCAAGTGCAAGGCACTGTTTTATTAATACACAGAAAAAGGAAATTATTTAAAAAAAATTGGATTATTTGGATAAAATGGAGTCTATGGGAGACAGCTTTTCTGTAATTGGGAGCTTTCTGGATAATTAATTCCATACCTGTACATAGTTACATAGTTAAATCAGGTTGAAAAAAGACAAAGTCCATCAAGTTCAACCCCTCCAAATGAAAACCCAGCATCCATACTTGCTATCTACAAAAACCCCAAGATCCTTCTCATTTAATGAAACTCCCAACACACTGCCATTTAGTATATAACTAGCATTTATATTATTTTTGCCAAAGTGCATAACCTGCATTTATCAACATTGAACCTCATTTTCCATTTTGCTGCCCAGTTTCCAACTTAGACAAATCACTGTGCAAAGTGGCAGCATCCTGCATGGAACCTATAGTTCTGCACAATTTAGTATCATCTGCAAAAATAGAAACAGGACTTTCAATGCCCACCTCCAGGTCATTAATAAACAAGTAGAAAAAGAAGTATGAATGTAGTATGAATCCCAAGACTAGGTGAAATTTCGACATCATTCCCTAAAGCCCCTTTACCCCAAATACACACATCCACAACTTCTCTGGGTCGAAGCTTTGATATCCAAAAATTTGCACAGTAGCACAGATCAACATGCTGTATATGTGGAACCAGTAGCTGCTAACGGCTGCATTATACAGTAGGTATTCAAAAATACATTTTCATTAACCATTTAAACAAAATTCATATAAATCCTGTAACCAAACCTTCTCCTAACTTCTAGTTCTCTGCCTACTGTGCCCATTGGCTTCCTCAGCCTAGCCCCAAGCCTGCCTGTGCCACAAACACCTGCACCTCCATCTGTTTTGAACCCCTCCCCCATTTTGGATCCTCAATAGGACAGTCTTACACCACCAGGAGCTGCAACATTTTGGAAACTTCACCCCCTCTGCCAACCCAACCAAAATTCCTCAGTTGCTTGACTGACTTCTCACAATTTAATGAAATTAAAAACTGTGCTCAAATGGAAACTACGTACAGTATATATACAGTATAATCCCACCTAAGTTTCCATTCAAGCACAGTTTTTAATTTTATGAGCACAAACCTATAGTACAGTTACAGTACAGTATATTTAAAGTCAAAGCATTTTCACAATAAGCAAATAATTCAGGGAAGTGGATACATTATTTAACCAACCTTTCTTTAGTGAAGAGACTGCTATGCTTAAGTCTACAGATAAATAGATTTTCTTGCATAGAATGACATTTTAAGATGAGTTCCTGCATATCATACAGTATATATTTAATACAATTGGTTTGTTTTTGCTTCTGGAAGACTGAAGGCTTCAAAACAAGATTTTTTTTTGTGCTATAATTGTGTTAGGAAACCTCTTAATTGTACCTTTGTCAATGAGACCACATTACCTTAAAAAAAATAGAGGAGGAGTACTACAAATGGCATATTCTGAACTAAGATCAGAAGAACTGGATATGAGTTTCTGGGATTTTGCAGCTGCTGGGGCCTAGAGTATAAATTTGGTGAAGACCATCAATGGTGATATTTTAGTATACTCTTTAAATGTTAAATTGGTCATCTTTCCAAAGGACTGAGGGATTTTACTGTGTTGTTGTAATGATTAATAAATACTGTTTAGGGTGTCCTTTTTCCTGTTGCCCACAATATTTTCAGTATGTTGTCAAACAAATTTGATTTTGAATTTGCTTTTTTTGATGAGGTAAGTAAGATGCTGGACAGTGGGGGGGGGGGGGCAGTAGATGTGATCTATTTGGATTTTGCCAAAGTGTTTGATACTGTGCCCCACAAACGACTGCTTTCTAAACTAAGGTCTGTTGGACTTAATGAAGTCGTTTGTACATGGATAGGAAACTGGCTACAGGATCGGGTACAGAGGGTGGTTGTTAATGGGACATTCTCTGTTTGGAGTAAGGTTCTTAGTGGGGTCCCTCAGGGCTCGGTATTGGGTCCACTTTTATTTAATTTGTTGATTAATGACTTAGGGGAGGGTATTGTAAGTAATGTATCAGTGTTTGCAGATGACACAAAACTATCCAGCCCAATTAATTCCATCCAGGATGTGGCACTTGCAACACGATCTTGACAAACTGGCAATCTGGGCAGCTAAGTGGCAAATGAGATTCTATGTTGATAAATGTAAAGTCATGCACCTGGGATGTAAAAATATCCAAGCCACTTATACCCTTAATTGGACTGCACTAGGCAAATCCATTATGGAAAAGGACCTTGGAGTCCTTGTAGATGATAAACTTGGCTGTAGCAAGCAATGCCAGTCCGCAGCATCAAGGGCAAATAAGGTCTTGAGCTGTATTAAAAGGGGCATAGAGTCACGGGAGGAGGGGGTCATTCTTCCACTGTATAGAGCACTTGTAAGGCCCCATCTAGAATATGCCGTACAGTTTTGGTCTCCATCACTCAAACAGGACATTATTGTATTAGAGAGGGTACAGAGAAGGGCAACTAAGCTGGTAAAAGGTATTGAAAATCTTAGCTATGAGGAAAGACTGGCCAAATTGGGGATGTTCACACTAGAGAAGAGGCGCTTAAGGGGTGATATGATAACTATGTATAAATATATAAGGGGATCATATAATAATCTCTCTAATGCTTTATTTACCAGTAGGTCTTTCCAGCTGACACAAGGTCACCCATTCTGATTAGAAGAAAAGCGGTTCCGCCTAAATATTGGGAAGGGGTTTTTTACAGTGAGAGCTGTGAAGAAGATGTGGAATTCTCTCCCTGAATCAGTTGTACAGGCTGATACATTAGATAGCTTTAAGAAGGGGTTGGATGGTGTTTAGCAAGTGAGGGAATACAGGGTTATGGGAGATAGCTCATAGTACAAGTTGATCCAGGGACTAGTCCGATTGCCATTTTGGAGTCAGGAAGGAATTTTTCCCCTCTGAGGCAAATTGGAGAGACTTCAGATGGGTTTTTTTCCTTCCTCTGGATCAACTGGCAGTTAGGCAGATAAAAAAAAAACGAAGAGGTTGAACTTGATGGACGTGTGTCCTTTTTCAACCTAACTTACTATGTTATTAAGAAGGCATCAGTGAAGTAGCAAGGTTTATGTTTAAATGACTGCCTTTATATCTATACAAACAAACTCATTAGTTAGAGAGTACATGCCTCCAAGAGTAAATGCAATACAGGTATGGGATCTGTTATGCAGGCCCTGGGGTATTCTGGATAATGGATCTTTCCCTCATTTTTTTTAAAATGTGAATTATTTAGATAAAATGGAGTTTACGGGAGACGGCCTTTCAATAATTCTGAGCTTTCTGAATAATGTGTTCCTGGATAATGGATCCAATACCAGTATAACCATACATGCTGGATAAATCTTTGCTGTGTGAAAGAGTGTCAGCCCTGGTTTGTAGCCCCCCAGCAGTCCACTTAATAACTGGAAATAGAGCCCAACAGATCATAGGCTAAGCTATACTAATCATTACAACCTATTATACAATTAACCAATGGGAGATTTATTTTGACACATTTTCAAGAAATATTTGTTTTTTTACAGTGACCAAGGTGAGATCTAAAGCAACATTTGAAAAATGCCCATAAAGGGCATGTAAAGGCAAAAAAATAAAATCTCATTTATACTTTCTTTAATGAAAAAGAAACATATCTCCAATATACTTTAATTAAAAAATGTGTACCGTTTTTATAAGAAACCTGACTGTGTGCAGTGAAATTCTCCCTTCATTTACTGCTGTGGATAGGAATTGTCAGACGGTCCCTAACTGCTAAGCAGGGAAACAATTATACTTATGAACAGCAGGGGGAGCCCCCGCCTTAATTCCCAGCCATGCAGAACTCAAGCAGCTTTGTTTATGACGATCCCTAAGCAGCCCAGACCACACTGAGCATGTGCACAGTCTTAGTCTTGCAAAGATGTTTAACAAAGTTACAAGATGGTGACCCCCTGTGGCCAACTTTGAAAGCATAAAATATTTGTTTGATTAGGCTTGTGGTGCAGTAAGTTCAGGTTTATATTTAGTATACAAAATGCAGCATTTCTAACCTTATTCTATTTTAGACTTTACATGTCCTTTAAAAGTTAAAAGATGTTTAGAGCTTGTCTAAACTTCTGTGCTTGACACTGGTGCTCTAAAAAAATGTCCTCATTAATTCTGTCTCCAGGAAAGTTGTTTAGGAAGATGAAAAACAGGAGTTTATATTTTGGAAGATATAGCTGCAACCCTTTTCTCAAACCCCTTTGCAGGCCACTAGTGGGCCAATACTTGAACTGAATGACTGTTTTTCAGGAAGAAATTTAGTGAGATTCTGAGATTAATGTGGCTGAATTGCAAGAAGAGTTCTGGACCTCCGGTGTCTTGCACATTAGCAAACTTGGCAGCTAGTCTAGAACAACCAACATAAAAGAGGTTTCTCATTCATGTTTCATGAAAACCTTACCCTTGTCCTCTGCAAGTCTGTGTAAGGTCTGCAACTCACAAGACTGAATTGTTATTTAAAAAAAAAAAAACACAAAAACAAATTGTCTAAAAATAGTCTATAAACTGTCAATTGCAAAAGTGCTGGTGTGCCATATTAATAAATCTATAGAACATTGTGATAGTGTCAATGAAGGAGATCATTCAAATCTCTGGCTGTACAGCCCTGAATTAGATTAGTCAAATTTAACGTTTATAATAAATGAATACATTTATAAAAAATGGAACTCAGAATTAATCATGCATTTAATATTGAGCGATTAAGACTCTCCAGACTGAGCCGTTAGCTTATCGGACCTGGCTAACCAATATCTGGCTGAAAATGATGTCGATGTCTATATCAGGGAGGTTGCTCATCTGCCGACCAAGTCTAAAATATGTACCTCCACATGTATGGCCAGCTTGAATTAAACAAAACTTTAGAGCTTTAACTTTCTAGCACTAAAACGAAAAGCATTTCATTTGGGTTTGGAAATTATACTTATTTACACAGTTTGTATGAAACACACCACCTTCATCAAAGTTTATGGAACTTTACTGGGAAGCCCAGTAAATTCTCAGTTATGAAGCCCCCAGCTGTGAAGCCCAGTAACTTACTTATACATTTTATATCAATGTCCTATTTTGCTCATTATTTACAAAGACTATAACATAGTTTAAATAACAGGGTTGGTCTTTAACTGTGCAGCTAAAGAGTTGAAAAAGAAGCCTTGAATAGACAGAGAAGCATCGCAAGAAATAACATTTAGGGACACATTTACTATTGGTTGAATATGGAGAGTTAATTAACCCTCGATAGTCGACTGTCGAATGCGGTAAATCCTTCGACTTCGATATTCGAAGTCGAAGGATTTACCGCATTTCCATGCGTTCGATCGAACGATTCGAAGGATTTTAATCCATCGATCGAATGATTTTCCTTCGATCCCAAATTGGCCAGAAAGCCTATGGGGACCTTCCCCATAGGCTAACATTGATGTTCAGTAGGTTTTAGGTGGCGAAGTAGGTGGTCGAAGTTTTTTTTTAAAGAGACAGTACTTTGACTATCGAATGGTCGAATAGCGAACGATTTTTAGTTTGAATCGTTCGTTTCGAAGTCGTAGTCGAAGGTCGAAGTAGCCAATTCGATGGTTGAAATTTGAAGTATTTTTTATTCTTTTCCTTAAATGTGCCCCTAAATATCACAAGAAAGTTCCAAAGCTCAAATCAAAAGAATGGAGTTGATGGGACAGATAGGGGTTTATCTGAGTTCTAAGCTTCTAACTGCCTATCCAGCAAGATCTCTCATATCCTTAGCATGAAATTACAGTCTTTCTCTCCTCCTTCCATTAGTGTTTTCCCTTCTCCCTTTCTAACCTCATACGAGTCTATGCCAGCTGATTGCTTCCAGCCTCTGGATGTCATTAATGCATCCGGGAGGGGATAGAAATTATGAGCAGAGTGTGACAAACATGTCTAGCTCCTAAAATAGCCCTTGCACCTGTGGGGTATCAGAGCAGGTCCCTCTGCATCTCCCTCCAAGGTTTATCACGCTGAGATAATTATTGATCTGGTGTTTGCAGCTGGTAAAAGCTTTAACCTTTACATGAAAAGGACACTGTTGGCTACAATTGGCCGTTTTTAAGGCTGCTTGAGAAGCAGACCTAGATTCTAGTGGGAGTGCAGATTGTCTTGATATTAAACTTATTTGAAAATGATATACAGACAACACAAGTGCCTGCATAGTGCTTCAGCTGCACTGACTCCAACGAGTTAAAGCATTTGCCTTACATCAGATTATATTTGCATATGGCCTGCAGTTGTAATCAAGAGCTTTTTAGAAAGTGTTGCTATAATAAACTAGAAAGATATTAATTCCAAGACATGCTCGGAAGACAAGCAGGATCCCAGGATACTTTAAATTAATGTGTACTCCTGATCTGTGAAAGGGTGCGTTTCAAGTATCCCCTTCACAGGCAATGATACCTTTAAAGGTTAGATACATAACTACCTGGCAAAACTCCAGAGCAATGATTCTATGTCTGAAAGTATAATTTCATTGCTTTTTTACAGTGTTGTAATATTCTACAAATGTTTCTTTCAAAAGAATTCTGCATTTTCTTATAAGCAAACTGTGGGCTCTCATTAAAACTCCTTTGCTTGTGCACACAAATTTATAACACTGTCCCTAATAACTCATGCTGCAACCACTGTCCCCATGACTGTAAACATATCTTATCAAGACTATACCATGGTATTGATGGTAAAAAAGCTGGCAAAAGAAGCAAATATTCACATCCAATGACTGATAGCCACCATTTATTATCTACAGTATACAGTATCATGGTTTTCATTGTTTTACCTTTTCTAAGACTTAGCTTGTTTTCTTGCTTCCATTCCTGTTGTCTAATTAATGCATTCTACTACCTTGACTATAATGACTACTAACTTCTTTGGGCTACCCAAAATAAATCATATACACGGATAGACCTGGCTAAATATTTTGCTCATCACTACAATAACATCAAACTTCACAACAGATGCAATAAAGTGCTGAATCATGCATTAAGAGGGTTATTTATTAAAGTCCGAATGCCAAAAACTTGAAAACATTTTTTTACTATAAAATCCGAATTTTTAGTGGAAAAAAAAAACATTTTTCAGGATTTGCTATACCCCAAGGATGCAAAAAGTCAGAATCTAAAAATCCAGCATCACATGGGAAAGGTCCCTATCCTACTGTATTTGAAGTTTGTGTGGTCTGCGCTGAAAATACCCTGAAAATCCAACTATTTTGGACTTTTTAGATCAAAAACACAAAAAATCCAGCGATTCAAGAAAAAACTCAGAATGCACAATTCAGGTTTTTGCTCAATTTTATCAAGTTTGTCCCCGATCCGATTATATTGTGCTATTTTAATCATAAATAAGGTCCAATCTTGGATTCTAGTTTGGTCAGAATTTTTTTTTAAAATACTTAGAAAAATTCAGATTTTGATAAATAAGGCCCTAAATGTATCAGGTGAACTGCTGGGCCCATCCTGTTTGCTGTTTTAAGAAATTGTAAAAAAAAAAAAAAAAACTCAAGTTTTCAGTTTGGACATCTCTTTGAGCATATGGAAATCTTCAGACAAGAATGCCCAACAGTTCTGGCAGTTCAGATAGCTCTAGGGTTGAGTCTTGTAATGCAAGCATTCTAGTGGAGGTTCACAATGAAAGCAAAGTGAAACTGTTTTATGTTGAAAGCCATCTATTGGTCTGTGGCAATAAGTAACTGTGCTGTATTCCGACCATCTTGGTAACCACCTCTGACACACAGCTACTGTTGAAATGGCCCACAAATTTCTCATCTACTTATACTTCAAATGTAGTGGTTTGTGCCACCATTATCAGAGGAACATTTTAAAAAACTCTCATCTTTGTTCCCTGGGGAATTCAGAACATCATGGGACAGATTTTTATTTTTGATTTTTTTTTATGATCAAAACTGTCAAATTTGACTAGGAAATTATCCAAACTTGATTCGAGTTTTGAAAAAAATTAAAATTAAATTTTTGAGATTTATCAAAGTCTGGCCCTTTAAGAATTCAAATTAGACTATTTGCCACCTTAAACCTGCCGAATTCAGTCAATGGGAGAGGTCCAGTGACCAATTTGAACATGTTTGCAGTCTTCCTGCCATTCGAGTTTTTTTCGGTCATATTTCAGTCGAATTGGATTCGAGTTTTTGGGTTGGTAAAATTCGTCCGATATTCAATTTGTTTTAATAAATAACCAAATAAGCGAATTTTGAGCAAAAATCTAATTTATGTTAAAAAAAATTCTCATGAAATAGAAATTCGACCCTTGATAAATGTGCCTCCACGTGTCTGGGTAAAGGTGTCCATAGACGTAAGAATTTCGATCTTTCTTGGAAAAGATGTTTCCAAGAAAGATCGTTCATTTCTATACACATGTTTAGAGCTGAATCGTCAGATATACAGGTAGATATACAGAGAGAAACAATAGAATTCTACCTGTATTTGACAAATCAGCACTAACAAAGGCCGATGTTTGGAAGCCTTCAAAGGCACTCGATCAAAATTTTACGTCCAGCCCGATCGATGAGCCGACCGATATCCAAGTCTTCTGCTGATATCGGTCGGCTCTTTTCCCACCATACACGCACCGAATATCAGACGAAAATTTGTTTTGTACGATATTATCTATGCGTCTATGGCCACCTTAAATCTAGAGCTTATTTTATCACAGTAACAGACAATGACTAGCTTGAATTACCCAGCAGGAGATGTTTTCCCACAGGCTGTTAAGTATGTGTAGCCTCCTGGCTCCACCACTTTAAATATCAATTACAAAATCTGTTATTAAAAATAAGGACAGTTATTTACCAATTATTCAAGCTTAATCCATCCTTGATCATGAATAATGATAAACCAGACAGCGGGAAGAAAGTTGTAAGTCTCGGCAAACATTTACTATAAGTAAGAGACACATCCTTGCAGATGTATGCACAATATATATTCCACATTATGCTAAGTACGGATAAGGTATAAATAAATGCAATTAAAATGTAATTTGTAATGCTTATTAATACATGTAAATATAGAATCTTTCAGTAAATAAAGTATAATTGATTTACCTTTTCTCCTGGGCATTGAGAACATTTTAATTAATCCTGATTAAAGCCTTTCCCAACCGTATATAGAATCACAGATTTTCCGGGGGAAAAAAAAATGTGTTTAATGGTTGAGAAAAACTTAAGCTTTAATCAGTGATCAAAGAATTCACGACATAAAATAACCCACTTTACTATGACACTCAGTAGTCAAATTAACCCATTGGGCTCTGTGCAGATCATTAATACTCTAAAGATCAAGGGATTGAAATAGTTTTGCCAGAAGCAGATATATTGGTGGCTTTGGAGTAAGGAAAATGCTATCACAAAAGACAAGAAAGAGAGTCGATTTACTTAAAGAGATTCAGCAGACTCGCAATCCAATTAGCCTTTTTTTTTCATTCCATTTTCACAGAAATCATTTGTCAGGGAAACTGAACAGATGGGCTTTTAATATATTATTTGTCAATGGTTTTTAGAATTCTTATCATGGAAGGGGTGCTGTTCTGCTAAACGATGGTTACAGTTATAAGGAGCAATATCCGTCATATTACTTTATGTATAGCTGATGGCCCAAGGGTAGGGTTGCCACCTTTTCTGAGAAAAAAATACCGGCCTTCCTATATATTTATCTTTTTTCCCTATTAATAACATTGACATCAGCCATCATTTTTACCGGCCACTCCGGTAAAATACCGACCAGGTGGCAACCCTACCCAAGGGGTGAGTGTTAGCTTAAAGGACAAGGAAAGTCTAAAATAGAATGAGGCTAGAAATGCTGTATTTTGTATACTAAACATAAGCATGAACTTACGGCACCACAAAGCCTAATCAAACAAATAATTTATGCTTTCAAAGATGGCTACAGGGGGGCTGTCATCTTGTAACTTTGTTATACATCTTTGCAAGACTAAGACTGTGCACATGCTCAGTGTGGTCTGGGCTGCTTAGGGATCGTCATAAACAAAGCTGCGTGAATTCTGCATGGCTGGGAAGTAAGGCGGGGGCTCCCCCTGCTGTTCATAAGTATGATTGTTTCCCTGCTCAGCAGTTAGGGACCATCTGACAATTCCTATCCACAGCAGTAAATGAAGGGAGAATTTCACTGCCTACAGTCAGGTTTCTTATAAAAACGATACACATTTTTTAATTAAAGTATATTGGAGATAGATTTCTTTTTCATTAAAGAAAGTAAAAATGGGATTTTATTTTTTTGCCTTTACATGCCCTTTAAGGTCCTTTACCTATCTCTTCATATAGATTACTCACTTGCTATATTGGGACTGGGGACAGAGCTCATTCTTTAATCCAGGTGTCCTCAACCTTTTTTTTTACCCATGAGCCTTTAAATGTAAACAAAAAGTTGGAGGGTATCATAATCTTGCAGTTCCTATTGGTGTAACATATGGAATGTGATTGACAACTTGTAGCCCCCATGTGAACTGTCAGCCTACAGGAGGCTGTGTTTGGCAGTATATATGGTTTAATGCAAATAAAGCTTGCCTTCAAGTCAGGAATTAAAAAATAAGCACCTGCTTTGAGGCCACTGGTTGGGGATCACTGCTTTAACCCCAATGAAACTATATGATTGCATCTTAGAATTTGATCTGGATTAAGCAGTTTCCAGCTGTCCCTTTAACTACAGTTAAAGTGGAGGTTTTAGGGGGTTATGATTAAAGTACCCCTTTGTGTTCTACAAGTTGACCCCCCTTGATTCCACTCACCTTGCCATAGTTTCACGTTTCCAAGTTTGCACACTCAAAATGAGTGTTTACCAATAATTTCACCGAAACTGTCTCGAATTTTTCTGATTAAAAAAAGTCCGACCAAACTAGAATCCAAGATTGGCCTTTTTTATCAATAAAAAAACTACAAAAATCAAAAATCAAATTAGTAAATTGGTGATTTTTTTGGATTGTTGCCCAAAACCCCCTAATTTTTGGAATTTGAAGCCCAAAAACCACAAAAAATGCGAGTTTTCACAGAAAAACCCCAATAATATTTTGGGAGGGTTAAAGCATCTTCAAATGGTTAAGGGGACATCTGCCATTAACTTTTACATGAATTCGGCAGGTTTTAGATGGAATATTTTTGGATTTGGAACAGAACAGATTCAGGGCATAATAAATCAGAAAAAATCACGTATTATTTACTGTGAATTTTTTGGGTTTTCAGCGTTGAATCGGACCCCGCAAAAAAATTGTACCTTAATAAATAACTCCCTAAGTCTACACCCTTTCATAAATTGCTTTAGGCCTCCCATTGGGGCCTCCCAATAGTGTGGGAACCAGTAAATTATGGGGCCAAGTTATAGTCATGATTTCACCATACTCATATGCTCAGAATGGTGAGGAAACACTGACTAGTACACTTAGAATAAACATTATAACAATAAATAGGATTATTATAATGCAACAAGGACATGTCCACAGGTATCTCCTGTAAACTGTAGGTCCAAAATGACAAATCTTTATACAGTGGTGCTACTGCTTAATAATTTCTTTTAGTTCATTGCACAAGTTTAAACCACATGATTTTCTGAACCTAAAAATCATCTTTATCACACAGAAACCTTTTGTGAGATGTATTGATTTAAGTTCAATGCCAGATTTGCACAAAACACCAGCATTATATACCAGCAGCCTTCCACTCTGAAAAAGGCTTTCATAATGCTCATGTCTCTGATGCTTAATGGACAGGACATTCGCAAGTGCAACTTCGCCCATTTAAAGGTGTTCAGACTGTGCATTTAGCACTTAGGTAATAGCTTCTTACTCCATTTGTAAGGTTCAATATGTGAGACCATACTGTACTCAGACATAAATGAATGGGGTACCTTCATCCTTTTTCTATTCACTATAGCAATAAACAAAGAGTCCAAAACAAAAACAGCTAAAATGCACTGAATACATTTCCAAATGTTGAGCTTTTGAGGATGGATAATAGTAAATTATATAGAAGTAATGTTTTACAGTATAAAACAAATTGTTTCTGTGACTTGTTGTGGATTATTATTATCAATCTCTATTTATATGCAGTAGCACTGGCACATTTTACACTGCACTTTACAAAGATTATAAAAGACCATTCATATCAGGCCCAATGGACTGTACAATTTTATTTCCATATCATGGAACACACACACACACAGCAGGTGCAAATAACATACATGTATGTCTTTGGAGTGTGGGAGAAAACCCATCCAGACATGGAGAGCACCTACAACTCATAGTTAGGGATGTAGCGAACTGTTCGCCGGCGAACTAGTTCGCGCGAACTTCGACTGTTCGCGTCCGCCGAATGTTCGCGAACGTCGCGCGACGTTCGCCAATTGGAGTTCGCGTTCGATTCGAATAAAAATCGCTCGACCATTCGACCATTCGATTCCCTCGACCGCTAAAATCGAATGATTTCCATTCGTTAGAGCGATTGTAAGCATTCGATCGAATGAAAAGCATTCGATCGAATGGCTTCGATCGTTCGATTCGAACGAAAATCCTTCGATCGAACGATTAAAATCCTTCGATCGTTCGAAACGAACAATTTTGCGGGTGTTCGAAGTTCGCGAACTGTTCGCGAACTGTTCGCGAACTGTTCGCATTTTTGCCGGTGTTCGCGAACGGCGTTCGCAAACACCAAAACGGCAGTTCGCTACATCCCTACTCATAGTAGACATGCCATACCCCTGAAAAAGTTGTGTGTTTGCTAAGCTAGAGTCTGTGAGGGTTATTGAAGTAATCTGTGCTGGAGAAGCATTTATTTTATAGGAGAACATCTGAATATGCCCCAGTAGGGTAGCCAGTTAGAGCATTAGATAAAGTGTGTATAGTTTAAGGAAAAATCTATTGCCATTTATGTTGAGAAATCAACTTAAATAAAGGGTCAACAACAGCGACAATTTAAAGGGGACCTGTCACTCTAAGAAATAATTCCAAATCCTATTTTATTATGTTAGTCAAGCAAAATAAACTTGACTCATACTATAAAAATTATTTGAATCTTTCATTCATGGAATTCACAATCACAGAAAGCAGGCAGCAGCCATTTTTTTGGATGCTGTTATTGATGAAAGCTCTAGATCATGCCAAAATCTTGTTTATGCACCAGAATTGGGCACCTGATGGCCATGCCCATAGATGTTTTTAAAACAAGGGAATTTGAGTTTCGTGTTTAATTTTAAGAGAACTTTTATTATACAGCTTTTTATGTTTGGGTGACAGGTCCCCTTTAAGGTCTCTGCTAACTGATGTGCTATGAACCACTATGGGAAATGGGGACACCACAATAAAACACATCTGCACTAAAGAGACCAGTTTATTAGAGAGACCAAATCAGGAACATGTGTAAAGGCCGGGTCATGGATGTCTCCAAGCATCATATTACTTCATGTTATTCTTGTAAGAAGAATGGTAACTGTTTGGTTAACCCTTAGATACTGTGTGATAATTGTTTGTATAAGTGTCCTATATAGTAAATTGAAAGAGCCTGTAAATGCACCACATATTTTCTATCAGCACAATATTTTTTGCATTTGCCTTATCAATAAATAATAGAGATCAGCTTCTTAACAACCCAACATAAACTGCATCTTTAGTATTTCTGCATTAACACTAGGGGGCACATTTACTTAGGGTCGAATATCGAGGGTTAATTAACCGTCGAAGTAAAATCCTTTGACTTAGAATATCGAAGTCAAAGGATTTACTGCTATTTGTTAGTTCGAATGATCGTAGGAAAAATCGTTCGATCGAATGATAAAATCCTTCGATTCGAATTCATCGATCGAACGATTTTCCTTCGATAAAGCCTATGGGGACCTTCCCCATATGCTAACATTGTACCTCGGTAGGTTTTAGGTGGCAAAGTAGGTGGTCGAAGTTTTTTTTAAAGAGACAGTACTTCGAATGGTCGAATAGTCGATTCGAAGTCAAAGTCGTAGTCGAAGGTCGAAGTAGCCAATTCGATGGTCAAAGTAGCCCAAAAAATACTTTGAAATTCGAAGTATTTTTTATTCCAATCCTTCACTCGAGCTAAGTAAATGTGCCCCTAGCAGTGGATACTCTACCTTCCTGGCCACTGGGGATATTGCTGGATACCAATATTGTTGAGAATGAATGATGTGCTTATGTAGGGGACTGAAGTCATCCTTAAAGTTTAAATATGTTTTAATAGGCGTCCCCTAGAGTTTATAGACAGCTAAGTTTAGGTCCTAAAACATAATTGTGAAGGAAAATGATCCTGTGTCAGAGTATGCTCCTGGCAGTTCCATAAGTGACCAGGAGGAGCCATTGTTCTTTGCATAAAAGGGAAAAGCTTTCTGAGCTTGCTCAGTCTTTTTGGATTCCCCTTCACCAGGCAGGTGGGAGAATATTTGAGCTTGGGTGGAGGAAGGCCCAGTAAGGAAAGATTGTATGAGTATATATTATTTTATAACTCACTCTAGGAGCAAAAGGATTCAATTCCAAGGTGTCCAACCCCAAAGTATGGATCCAAGGGCACAGACTTAGGTGTAGATGCTGTCCTGCCGAAGTTCCACTTTGAGAGACAGAAACCTGTGTTTGGGCATTTTCAAGATGACTCTCCACAGACTGATTTACAATTCTGGCAATAAAAAGTTATTGTTTATTTTTAAGAACCACTTTATTACATCTATCTCGCAATAATAATTCTACAACACCCTTCATCCCACATTACACAAGGGTCCTAGACCTAGGGATTGAGAGTAACATACATGATTTATTAATTAAGCTGGAACAATCATACTCCAAGTTACTTATAGGCTTACACTTATGTGGGCAAGATGCCTGGGAGTTTTGGGAGCTACTACTGTGCAATTATAAGCAGTTAGGGCAACATGTCCCTAAAGAAGTCCTAAAATAGGTGTCTTTTCTGTGCCATGTGTAACCAGGGTTACAATGGTTTCTTTGAAATTTCTCCAAAAATCCAATCAAAACAACATCCATATGTTTCACATTCTTTATTGATCTTCTTTAGGCTGATCAAATAGAGATGTATTTATACAGGAAGTATCTAATGCAGGACGTGAATGAGTTTAAAATAATACATTTTAATCACATATATCCATCAGGGACCAAGAACAGATGTGCTAAATTGCAGTGTACATTCTAAATATTTGCTGAAAATCACAATTAAACATCATGTGACTTTAAGTGATATATGAGCACAAGCATAACCATGCTCATTGCATGGGCAACACACTGTAGGCTTCATCATTTATTTTTTTTTTTGCATTTCTTGTGCCACATGTCAAGGATACATTTTCAGTTTGTTGTGCCAAGAATTGATTTATAAATCAGTAGATGTGTAACATCATTGTAAAGAGAAATGCGCTCATCTCTGCATTGTACTTGGCACAGAAAGATTGTACTGTTCCCATTTGTAAATAAGTATTGAGCCATGTATAATGCTGACTGGAATTATGGGGTTTCAATCACAAAGAGGGCACTTCATTTGCTGAAGAAAATACATCCCTTCTGTTTAGTCCAAGGAGAGCCCCAATACAAGATTATGTTTATACCCCTCCCCTTTCTATAGTTAGTCAATAAACTGTAACTACCACCATCCTAAAACCAAGAGGATATCCTGAAGCTTCCAGGCTTCTAGGCCTTTGCATAGCACAGTCATTGTTGCAATACTTAGTTCCACCCTTGGATGAGCCCTATCATGTCATTCTGGTCTAGACTGAGATGGTTGGACTGAGTATGGTTGGGGGCATAATATTATATTTCCTTTGGTGTCATTAACCCTACACTTTTCTGCACCTCAACACATCTCTTCAAGTGTGTCTCCATGTCTTTCTGCTCATCTCCTCTGCTCCTATTAGCGTTGTTTTCCCAATCCTACTGCTGTCTATAATCTTAAAGCAAAAGTAATGGGTAACAAAACCAAATGTGTTATAACAGCCCAGAAGTTGAGCAGCCCTCTAAGAGTAATAATAGTCTATAGGTTTCAGTTGTACAGCTCAGAAATCAACAAACTCTTGCGTATTCGGCGCCGATCCAGGACAGCAGCGTTGGTGCAAAATTTCAGGCTTTATTTTAACATACACACAAGTGAGGGTTTTAGCGGTGGGCGTGCATGGCTCTCCATCTTTTGATGTTGACCATTTTTTGTGTCATAAAGACTTTGTAGATATTTTCACAGATGATGGTAGAAATGTCCTGAACCTGAGGTAAGACCCAGTGTAGAGTAAGCTCTGCAGTAAGAGATGGTCTTAGTGGAGGTCAGGGAGAATGAAGATTAGATGAAGGAAGGATAGATCCTATCTGTATTCACTGTAAAATGTGATATAGAGATGATTATTTTGTTATCAAATATATAATCAGAGGACATATTTCAAGAATAGACCAAGGTGGGGGCTTCTCCAGAACAGCAAAGTCAATGAGAAGCACCTTCTCCCTATATATTGAATATTACAGTAACCAAAGAGAAACAAATTGTGGACATTATGGTCACCCTACAGGTGTGCCTGCAGTTAATCTCCATATTTGACAGCAGTACCTTAAAAAATGTCCATTTTTACTACACTGAGCATGTCAGTTAGGAGTAAATATCTCTACTTATCAATACTCTCTGTTGCATTTCCATCTTCTCACTCTTGTAGCAACAAGCAAGTATCAATACTGTATTTATATGCAAAGTCTATATTAACAGTTCAGATAGTGATAGGTAAAATGGTGTAGTAGTATGGCACAAAAAAATACAATTTCAACATTCACTTACTACTTACTACCTTTTTGCCTTTTTTATTTATCTGTCAGCAAATGTATCCAAATGTGGATTTAAAAGGTTGCACAGCTTCCCTTTACTCTCATACCCCAGACATGCTTGCTACCATGCCTTGTTACAGTTATATACTGGTATATTTACTATTGTTTACTGATCCACTATTTATCTAGCAATTCCAGGACTTGGATTTCACATCCAGGTTATCTGGGCATAAAGTGATCTCCCAGATCTAAACATCTGATTTCAGCAAGATGGTAAATTGTCAAGCAGCAAGGTTGACTTGAACATTGTGTGAAACCGATATATTAAACATCTACAATCTGAAGCAAGACAGAGTAGTGTAGAAGGTTAGTGTCCTTGTTGGGTTTCAGTAACTTATCCACTTAAGTGCGTAGAGCTAGGTTAGTAGAGAATGTATTTGTAAGGTCCATCTTGGAGGACTCTCATACACTCTGGCTTAAACCTAAGTATGAGTAATACAGAACTAAATGCTCTATTAATTTGATATTAAGGTTATTGAGTCTTGTGAGACATATTTATTGCCCATGTTTTTGTTACTGAATTGTTAAAAGTTTGTGCCTAATACTGTGGTAATCTGGGCATGGGGAAGCCCTATGACACCTACTATAGGACCTAGATCAGGTGGAAGAAGTCAAGTCATGGTCTAGCGAATTGAGCCAAATTCAGATTAGTGTTACACTTTTGTGTTGTTACTACAGCATATGAGATGGGCTGGCAAATGTAGTTTTGTTTCCATCATTTATTTCCAATATTTGACAAGTAGGATGCAAAAAGCCTCAGGGTAGTCTGGCAAGGCTCAGAGGTATTCATCACTTTTTACAAGAGATTTCCCCTATGAGAGTTTAGTAAGCACTTCAGCATGGCACTGCCAACAGCTTGTGCTGATAAATGATGACCATTAGCTGAATCTAGTTAGGTTGTTAATTATCATTTCAGCTTATACTTTCCAGTCATACAGAAGTTACGACTTGAGAATTTCTGCTAAAATCCCATCTTGCCCAACAAAATGTATTTTTTCTCTAGTAGGGCACTGTTTTAAGGATTGAAAAACAGGTCACACAAATATTTTACATTACATTTTACCTAAAACCAGCAAAGTAGAGTCAGCAGACCCAGTGGCAGAGGGGTCCGCCAAGCAATAGAAAAGGTCCAGTAAAGGTCTTAACTGAGGAACAGCTTTGATGTATAGTATATGCTAATCAGATTATCCTTCAAAATATTTCAGGGCCAAAAAAACAATGTTGACCTGGGACTCAATAATTTCTAGTTATACCACTACAAAAGTGAAAACGTCTCAATGTCAATGCCCCTGGGAAAAAAAAGATGACAAATACTAATTATTCTGATATTCTTTAGTAATGTGAGTGATTACAAGCAGTGCATGGGTTGACTCAGCACATTTATCTCAGGTTCAGGGTTTTGTGAGCAGTCTTTGCAGACATGAGCGAATACTCTGAAGATTAAGGGAGTATGAAGGGAGAAGGGCATGAGGCTGCCATCACACTCTAATGGCCTAGAAGGAGGCGAATCCTGTGAGCTAAATTCATATATATATATTTTCCTGACAATATTAACATTAGCAAATTTAGTGAAACAAAAATACAATTTTTCTTACCTGTACAGTGGATGTCTTAAAATCACCTGCGAAAAAAAAATGTCATTGTATTTCATTGTAAATCCTGCAAATTTACAAGTACAAGTATGGGATCCTTTTATCCAGAATGTTTGGGACCTGGACTTTTCCAGATAAGGGGTCTTTCCAAAATTTGGATCTCCATATCTTAAAAAAAAATCTACTAAATCTACTAAACTACTTAAAAATCATTTAAACATTCGGGGGATTATTTCTCAAAATTCTAAAGTTTCTGATAATCCGACCAAATACACATGGATTTCCCCCTTTATTTATCAATGCATTTTTCTGAAAATTTCCTGTTCGGGAAACAACTCGATAAAATCGTACGATTTTTTTAAGATTTGACACTCAAAAACTCAGATTTTTTTGTATTTTTGCCCGAAACCACAAAATCTTCGGATTATTACACAAAACCTAGTGCAGATCTTCGGGACTTCTCCTATTGTCTTCTACATGAACTCAGCAGGTCTGAGTTGGAGTACTTTTTTATTTGGACTTTTAACACCCTCAAGATTTAATAAATTCCTAAAAATCTGAGGGTTTTTTTCCACTAAAAATTCGGATTTTATAGTAAAAATAATAATATTTTTTTTGAGTTTTTGGCAGTTTTTTTTTTAGTTTTTCGGAACTTTAATAAATAATCCCCTAACTAAATCCAATAGGAATGTTTTGGCTCCAATAAGGGTTAACTACCTGTATATCTTAATTAAAATCAAGTACCATGTATTGTTTTATTATTATAGAGAAAAAAATAATGATTGTTTTTTAAATTTTAATTATTTGATTAAAATGGAGTCTAGGGGAGA
Organism: Xenopus laevis; assembly: GCF_017654675.1. Lineage (NCBI taxonomy): Eukaryota > Metazoa > Chordata > Amphibia > Anura > Pipidae > Xenopus > Xenopus laevis. The sequence continues at coordinate 117,489,074 of NC_054376.1, forward strand.
TGGACATTCCATAGTTCAGAGCTTTCTGGATAACAGGTTTCTGAATAACAGAACCTTTACCTGCTTAGGAAATGACTGTGCAACGTACCCTTATCTCTGTCATATGTGATTTCTTTATGGTCATAACTGTCACGATCCTCACCCTAAATCCAGAACAAGTGCTAGGCTCCCTGGTCTCGGCTCTGCTTCCGCCTGTAGCAGCCGCCTTTCACTTCAGGAGCAGCCCTCCGCTAATCGGATGCTGCCAGGTCTTAATAATAGAGGAGCAAAACAAGAGTTCTGGACGAGCAAAGGGGCACAATTGGTTTACCAAGGATTTAGGATGGAAGGCCACACAACTCAGGAGGAACCAACGGAATAACGTGGTCAGACAGGCTGGGTCAGTACAGACAGAGTTCAAGCAAGGCCAGACAGGCAAGGATCAGGACTGGAGAGTTTGGAATAGTCAGACAGGCCGGGTCAGGATTGCAGAGTTCAGAATAGTCAGGTAGGCAAGGGTCAAAATCAGGATACGCAATGGAATTCACATAGAATAAGCACCCAGGAACTAAACAAGTTAGACCTAACAACGGGCAACTAATTCAATTCCGAAGTCCCTTTAAATACCTTTAAATTTTGCGCCAAAGCAGGATGATGTCATCACGCTGGCACGTAAAAACCCGGAAGTGAGGTGAGCGGTGGGCATCCCCTCCAGCCAACAGACCACCAGGGTAAGCTTTAATTAATATTATTTAAAAAGTGGAATATATTAAGAATAAAATATCTACCAAAAGATCTTTACAAATAATAAAGTTCTTACAAAAAATAATTCCAAAATGTGGTTTATTTCAGGAGAACTTTGGTATGTGTCCTTCTACTAGTTACAGTATATCCATGAGGCTGAAGTGTTCGAGATTGGCGATAGTTACAAAGTGGTTTTAGTGGTCACAGAAACTACTTTCCGATGCATACTTACCAGTAATATCATCCCTTTGGGCCTTGTACTGTTAAGATGCTGCTGTGAACTCACTCAGTAATGTATAAAGGAGAACATCCTGAATGAAAACTGTAAATCATGCCAACATATGATTAATTATTAAATATTAGGCTGCTTTTTTCAAGTTTGGCTTGAGAATTATTTTCCAGAAGGAATAATCACAGTCAGAAAGACCCATTCATTTTAAACTGCTTTCATTGGGAAAGGAGATAGGAACTACAGTTGCTGGCATTATGCCGCAATAAATTAAAGCCATAAAGCAGCCTGGTGAAAATTCACAATGGAGGCCATCTTTAATGAGCCCTAGAAAAATCATTTTTCATCAAATTTCCCCCATGATAGAAAACTACTGGAGAGTTTAACAGCGAAGTTTGTGACCAGGATATTAACAGCGAAATAAAGGTGATTTGTACAGAAAGAGAAGTCATTTTTGGAGTGAGCGAGCAGACATTTTGGCAATGCAATTAAAAAGAGGCGTATTAGATATTGCTAAAGCATAATCCAAAGTATATTTATCTTTGGTACACGGTAGGACTAAAAACGCAGTTAATGCACTTTTGTCAAATAATTCCAGGTCACTTGTATTGTAATGACAATGGCCTTCGTGAAATATATTTTTTTCTCTTAGCAGTTTAGCAGTCAACAGAATCAATAAATCCCTTATTTTGGAAACAGCAAGAGAGAGAGACGGAATGGTACGCATGTTAAAAAAATAAATTTATTTTCATAATTTCATTGTTTCATAATCATATAAATGAGGGTACAGTTTTGAAGAGGAAATATGACAAATTGGGAATACATTTATTTTCATTACATTACATCAGAATAAAGTATGAATGTGCAGCGAATTCTTTAAATGGATACTGTCATGGGAAAAAATGTTTTCCCCAAAATGAATCAGTTAATAGTGCTGCTCCAGCAGAATTCTGCACTGAAATCCATTTCTCAAAAGAGCAAACAGATTTTTTTATATTCAATTTTGAAATCTGACATGGGGCTAGACATATTGTCAATTTCCCAGCTGCCCCAAGTCATGTGACTTGTGTTCTGATAAACTTCAATCACTCTTCACTGCTGTACTGCAAGTTGGAGTGATATCACCCCCTCCCTTTTTCCCCCCAGCAGCCAAACAAAAGAACAATGGGAAGGTAACCAGATAGCAGCTCCCTAACACAAGATAACAGCTGCCTGGTAGATCAACACTCAATAGTAAAAACCCATGTCTCACTGAGACACATTCAGTTACATCGAGAAGGAAAAACAGCAGCCTGCCAGAAAGCATTTCTCTCCTAAAGTGCAGGCACAAGTCACATGACCAGGGGCAGCTGGGAAATTGACAAAATGTCTAGTCCCATGTCAGATTTCAAAATTGAATATAAAAAAATCTGTTTGCTCTTTTGAGAAATGGATTTCAGTGCAGAATTCCGCTGGAGTAACACTATTAACTGATGCGTTTTGAAAAAAACATGTTTTACGATGACAGGATCCCTTTAAAAATACCCCTATCTACTGACACTAATAATTTGGAGAGGGAGATATATTATTGCATGTTAGGGCAGTGGTAAACTTGAAGATTCTCTTCCTAACAATGAGAAATATTTTCCGAGGTGGCATAAAAAGCGGAGCTCCCTTTAAACATATATGTATTAAGTCTCTTAATGGGGTGGCTCAACTTTTAGTTAACTTTAGAATGGTCAGTTCTAAGCAACTTTTCAGTTGGTCTTCATTATTTATTTTTTATAGCTTTTTTAAATTATTTATATAATATATTTATATTTATTTAATTATTAGAGTTTATCTGACTCTTTCCAGCTTTCAAATGGGGGTCACTGATCCCATCTAAAAATCAAATGCTCTGTAAAGCTACATATTTACTGTTATTGCTGCTTTTTATTGCTCATTCAGGCCCTCTCCTATTTATATTCCAGTCTCAAATTAATAAAATTGAAAACTGGAGAGCTGCCGGAAAAAAGCGAAATAACTCAAAAGCTACAAGTAATTAAAAAAATGCAAATTGTCTGAAAATATCACTCTCTACATCATACTATGGGGCAAATTCACTAACCTCCGAAAATTCGGCAGTGACGGCTTCGCTCACAGCACAACACTTCGCCAGGCGTAGATTCACCAGGACAACGCTAATTCACTAAAAGCCAAAGTTGCGTCCAGGGCGCAGAATGCTGACAAAGTTGCACTAGCGTTACTGCACCAAGCGAAGTTGCGATATCGTTGCCTAATTAGCATATGACGGGAAGTTAAAGTTGAATGGACGTATTTGTTGCAGTAACTACATTACATTACACAAGCCCAGGGAACCTTAATAAAATAAAATAAAGTTGTTATATTGCCCTATACATGAGCCCAGTGTATAGTTTATGTTCCATATGTTAGGAAATGTAGGGGAAGCCGGTTACCCCCCCAAAAACATTACGCTCTTCTGCACCATGTACAATGCCAGGCATCAGTTACCATCCTGTAAAAGACACTGCCATGGGACTCTTGACAGTGAAAACACATTCTCTAGAGCAGGTCCACATTAGGATTCAAAATAGGCTCTGGTATTTCAAGTACAGAGAGGCCCAAACAGCCTCCCCACAGGCCCACTTAACAGTGATTGTCAGTATCTTTCATTTGCTAGATTCCATACAATGCCAGTCCAGGCCTGCTCTGGAGTGATAAGTGTCACTAAACCCAGACCTCAAATGCTCAATGCTCTGGGACTGTTTGCCATGACTTGGACTAGGACTCTGTTCTTTTAGGCTACAGTGTATAGTTGTGTGCTTCCTACATTGTGGCAACAGTTTGGGGAAGGCCCTTACATGTTTCAGCACAATAATGCCCCCATGCACAAAGCAAGGCCGATACAAGAGGGTTTTGCTGGGATGGGAATGAACTAGACTGGTTTACACAGAGCTCTCTCTTCAACGCAACGAAATTGGGATGAACAACAATTGCCAGGCCTGATACCCAACTTCACTAATGCTCATATGAGTAAGCAAATCCCACCACAAATTTATAAAGGAAAGGAAGAACATTTTAGCTCCACTAAATTTGATGAGTAATCTAGCAGAAATTTGTTTTGGATTCATCAACTGTGATGAAAAAATAACCCAATTTATGACTTTTCCCCTCTACATTCTCTCTTGAATGGACAGTTATTGCTACCATAGTCTTTCATTTAGTCTGGGTGGTTTTCTATTTTCTGTTTATGACACTAGACACCTCCCTCTCATAAATAGAAATGAAACGATGGAGGATAGATGATCTGCACGCAAAAAATGCACATTTCCATGCTTCACTATTAACTTTAGTCAAAATAAATTCACTGAACCTGCTTTTAAACAGGGTATATCTTGCCTTAAAGGAATGAATAAGCAATGGATGCTATTCCAGCTATGATTTGAAGTTCTGCACCAGCTGAAATGTCACATGTAGTCATAATTTTTTGGTTAAAAGTCAAATGATTTCCAGCAGCATCAATGCATCAACTTTTACCATACTGAATATTGTACTATAGCTTTTCCTGCTCAGTAAATTGTCCTCTGCTCAGTTCTTTGCAGCCCCTGCACAGTTCGGCATAATACCATCATTTCAGGATTAGATGGATTTATGGCTCAAATGTTTCAAGCAACATCAGATTTGCCATTGTTTTTGTGCAAAAGCTTTATCTGTACATATGGCCACTAAATAATTATATCTGCTTGTGGAAGATTCATTATCCATCTGAATTTTGTGAAGTCAATTGTTCAAATGCATTACCAGAAACAGATGTACTGTAGCTCAGTCCAGATTTAAGTGTAGATCCCTGTTTGTTAATGGAGTAGGAACAGTTAAATCGGGATTTTGTCATATGAATGGATGAGTGTTAAGTCTCAGTTTTATATTTTATAAAAGCTTTTACTCTGCAATCCTAAACTCTTTTTAATGAAAGTGAAAACTGTTATAAGACTAGACCTATAACCATAAAGTTATCTGTGGAGTATTATCCTAATTCATGTTAACCACACAGTGGCTCAGTGGTAAGCACTTCTGCCCTGCAGTGATCAGGTCCTGTGTATGATTCCAATGAGGGAATTATCTGACAGCTAGTGCAAGTATTATCTACAAGGGTCTGACTGTCAGTTTCCTCTGCATATTTTGGTTCATTCTACAATCCCCTTTCCAGTAACTAATTCAACCATGCCCTCATTCCCCTAGGTATAACACCTTTTATATATATATATATATATATATATATATATATATATATATATATATATATATATATATATATATATATATATTGAAGATTTAGTTTACTTTGCATTCAGGTAGTGCTCAATTTAGTAGTCTTAAATTAGGGTTGTCACTTGTATGGTTTTGACTCAGACAACCTGGTTTTAAGAAGGGCTGCCTGGGGCAAAACTGCCTTCCTGGTTTTCCAGACTAGAAAACTGGAAAACCATCAGCACTAGATTTATGCAGGGATCGACCAATCACAAATCATCATAGCCCCGCCCCATGAAATCCTCACCCTGGCTCAGCTACGTCTCAATCATGCCCCCGTGATGTCACCCCCTGTCCAGCTTTCTGAATGGGGAAAGGAGGCAACCCTATCCTAAATATAGATGGGGACCTTTTTCCTTATCCTGTGTTAAAGTATTTTTCTGTCAGTTCAGTAACAGGCAAGTTATTGTTCTATTTTATATAAAGGGAAGCACACAAGCTCTGCCTCTTTTGGTTCTCCCACTTATTGGTAGAGATGTGTTGTGCTCCATAAGGATTTGTTTGAGTTAGATATTCGATTTTATTCTCAAATAACTTCCCAATCGAAATTCGAGTCTAATCAAATTTATTAGAGTTAAACAAAAATCACATGAATTCAAAATTCGACCTTTGATAAATGGGCCTCTAGGTGTGAAAGACAGGATCAGGATAGTTAGTAGAGCAGTCAGAAGCTCCAACGAGGAGGCTAGTAAGGGTTAGTACCCTGCAGTGTCAATGCTGCTATTGAAGAGACCCAAGCGGTTAGGCTAAGGAATAGAGCTATCTGGCGCTCAAGTTTATCTCAAAGATCAAGCTTTGTGTGTGGAATCAGTGTGGTTAATCCTTTCTCCAACATTAAGCAAGGGCTAAGCTGAAAAGGAAGAGTCACATGTATAATACGCCTTATACGGGAGTTGTGCCTAACCAAACTGGACTAATTTGGCGTTACTGTGATTTTATGGTACGCCCTCTATGCTATATCTATATACTGTGGTATGGTGACAAAAAGGTCCCCAGTTTCCTGGGGAAAAGTGATTGATGGAATGTATGTTGGGCCACGGATTCTCAGATATTGTTACTGAGGTGAGACCAGTAGTGTTCTTAGCAGAGAAACACTCTGTCTCTCTGCAAGGTTTTTGTAATTGCTGATCGGGGACTGGGAACCCACAAGAATAGGGTGGGGCGGATTCCCAAATCCGTAGGCCAGGTTTTCAAGAGGCCCTAGGCCTATTTAGTACACCTGATGCTGAGCAGCAGTGCTGAATAGTGATGGGCGAATTTATTCGCCAGGCGCGAATTCGCGGTGAATTTGCGCGATTCGCGTCCAGCGAATAAATTCGCGAAACGCCCGCGAAAATTCGTCGAAAAAACGGGCGCCGGCGTCAAAAACGAGACGCCGGCGCCGTTTCGCGAATTTTTCGCCGTTTCGCGAATTTCGCGCGAAATTCGCAAATTTTTCGGCGAAGCGAAACGGCGCAAATTCGCCCGTCACTAGTGCTGAATGTGTGTGAGACAAACTGCTGGTGTTCTCAGCTTCAGAAGAGAAAGAAAAGCATTTGTTTTGTGTTAACCAGAAGGTTGGATTTTCTGTTGAACTGCTATGTTTCGGTTATCTTCTGCAGCCGCTGGAAAATAAACAGGGGCAGGAAGCCCTTAAACCGATCCTGGTGTGTGAAGTCGCCTCTTTTGCAGCCTACCAGCGAGTGAACCCCCACAATACACACACACATGTATTCAATCTCATCTCAATCTAAGAAGCACCTGAAGCTAGCTTTCAAGAAGTAACTCAAAGTAAAATAAGCGTCTAACTAGAAGCTCCAACAGATGCTCATCCTTTTCAAAGAGCAGCTTTAATTTGTTGGAATTCAAACAGAACCTTTTGTTCGGGATAACTAAATGGAATGTATACTAATGTTACTAATGTTTATCGATTTCCGCCCGATAACCTGTAAAAGGGAAAGTAGGCTTCCTAACAATCCTCCTTAACAAAAATGAGAAAAGGTCTATATGTAGAATTGAAAGTCATATTTTTACCTATAGCTCCTTTTATTAGCAGAACAGAGACCAACAGGGAACAGAAACATGAAACACAAACTATTCATTATGTGAAGCTTGAGGCTCAGTCACATGAAAGTGAGGTCAAATGTGACCAACGTTCTCTCATTAAAGTTTTCTGTACATGCTTTAGTGACGACTTGGGATAAAGTATAATGTGTAACTTTCGTCCCTCGCTATAATAAACATGTTAACACTGGCCCAAACTCTAAGGTCATACAGTATAAGCAATAAGACCCAACCTTCTGACTTAAATCTTCACTAAAATAAACATTATTTTATATGATATATGTTAGTAATAGTGTTTTCAGTAAAATAATGTTACTGCATATACAGTCCCTAACTATATCGGGCTTTTTAATTTTATCTTAAAAATCAATGGACTCTCCAGAGAGCAAAACACCAGCATTCATTAATTTTTAATGCTGGAGATCACATGGTAAATCTTGCGTTGTCTCCAACTGACTTGAACAGGTGCAAAGCTGCAGTGTTTTTAAAAAAAGTAATGCAAAGGGAAACTCAAACCTATTTGAAGTTCCCATTATTATTTAGAGCAGACACAGCACTTAACCAAAGTTGAACAAAATCGATATTAATTTATTGCCTTGCCTGCCACTTAACAAATCTCCTCTCTAAAACTCTTACAATTTCTGCACTCCTCTTGACAGATTGGAGAATTCAGCTTCACACAGACTGTGTTCAAGGATAGGAATATTTTAAGCAACAATTAAAAGGAAAGAGATTAAAGTTAGGAGTGTGTTTATTTGTCTTGGCAGCCAATAACCTTATAACCTGATAAATAGTTAATATGGTTTAAGTATGGGGTCCATGGACCAAATATTTGGTTTCCATAGAAAACATCCTGTTCTTAACATTTATTATTGCTACAGTATGTCTGAAACATAACCAGATTTGGTTAAAGACAGAGGTTGCTATAATTTTACAATATACAATAGATTTTTTTGTTACATTAGAGTCTTAGGTTCTTCATGGCTCTTTTATACACATGAACTAAATATTTTGCCATGAATAAACGCGCCTATCTATCTATCTATCATCTATCTATCTATCTATTAATCTATCTATCTATCTATCTATCTATCTATCTATCTATCTATCTATCTATCTATCATCTATCTATCTATCTATCATCTATCATCTATCATCTATCATCTATCTATCTATCTATCTATCTATCTATCTATCTATCTATATCTATCTATCTATCTATCTATCTATCTATCTATCTATCTATCTATCTATCTATCTATCTATCTATCTATCTATCTATCATCTATATTAAGTGGGAAATGCTTTTCACAGGGTTAAACACAGAACAAAAATGGAAAGTCTTTAAAATGCTGTTTAATAAATATACTTGTCAGTATATTACCCTTGTAAGCAAGGAACGTCGTTGCAAAGCAAAACGTTTTTAGTTCAATAGAAGTGTTGGTGTTTAGAGATGTCGCGAACTGGTCGCCGGCGAACTTGTTCGCGCGAACATCGGGTGTTCGCGCTCGCCGGAAGTTCGCGAACGTCGCGCGACGTTCGCCATTTTGGGTTCGCCATTGTTGGCGCTTTTTTTTGCCCTCTCACCCCAGACCAGCAGGTACATGGCAGCCAATCAGGAAGCTCTCCCCTGGACCACTCCCCTTCCCTATAAAAACCGAAGCCCTGCAGCGTTTTTTCACTCTGCCTGTGTGTGCTGAAGAGATAGTGTAGGGAGAGAGCTGCTGCCTGTTAGTGATTTCAGGGACAGTTGAAAGTTTGCTGGCTAGTAATCGTTTTGATACTGCTCTGTTATTGGAGGGACAGAAGTCTGCAGGGGTTTGAGGGACATTTAAGCTTAGGTAGCTTTGCTGGCTAGTAATCTACCTTCTACTGCAGTGCTCTGTATGTAGCTGCAGTGGGCAGCTGTCCTGCTTCTGATCTCATCTGCTGACTGCTGCAATAACAGTAGTCCTTGTAAGGACTGCTTTTATTTATTTTTTTGTTGTTTTACTACTACTACTACTACTACTATAAGAGCCCAGTGCTATTAGTCTAGCAGTGTTGGGGAGTGGGACTGGTGTGCTAATCTGCTGCTCCTAGTAGTTCAGCAGCACCAACTTTAATTTTTTTTTTTTAATATTCATTTTTTTTTATTTTACTTTTTTTTATTTTACTACCGCTGTAGTAGTGTATAAGTTGACCTTTTAGGCATTATTTGCCCTGTAGGCATTTTTTGCCCAGTGTGTTATTCAACCAACTGCCATCTAGCTGTGTGACCTTGTTCACATTCTGTCTAAATATCCATAATATTACCGTCTCCAGAAAAAACACCGGAGTGACTTTTTTCAAGCAGCCATAATATATTTTACGTAATCCGTATCCATCGCTGTAGTAGTGTATAAGTTGACCTTTTAGGCATTATTTGCCCTGTAGGCATTTTTTGCCCAGTGTGTTATTCAACCAACTGCCATCTAGCTGTGTGACCTTGTTCACATTCTGTCTAAATATCCATAATATTACCGTCTCCAGAAAAAACACCGGAGTGACTTTTTTCAAGCAGCCATAATAAATTTTACGAGATCCGTATCCACCGCTGTAGTAGTGTATAGGTTGATCTTGTGGGCAGTATTTGCACAGTGTTTTCTTCAACCCGCCATCTAGCTGTGTGAGCTTGTTCACATTTTGTCTAAATATTGATAATATTATCGTCTCTAGAAAAACCACTTGAGTTACTTTTTTTCAAGCAGCATTCATATATTTTACGTAATCCGTATCCACCGCTGTAGTAGTGTATACGTTGACCTTGTAGGCATTGTTTGCCCAGTTTTTTTGGCCGCAGCCACTGAAGCACAGAGGCCAGAAAAAATATGCCATATAAATGCTGAAAATAGTCATTTTTTGCCATACGTTGACTCAACGTATATGGCAAAAAATGACTATTTTCAGCATTTATATGGCATATTTTTTCTGGCAACTGTGCTTCAGTGGCTGCGACCAAAAAAACTGGGCAAACAATGCCTACAAGGTCAACGTATGGCAAAAAATGACTATTTTCAGCATTTATATGGCATATTTTTTCTGGCAACTGTGCTTCAGTGGCTGCAACCAAAAAAACTGGGCAAACAATGTCTACAAGGTCAACGTATGGCGAAAAATTACTATTTTCAGCATTTATATGGCATATTTTTTCTGGCAACTGTGCTTCAGTGGCTGCGTCCAAAAAAACTGGGCAAACAATGCCTACAAGGTCAACGTATGGCAGTTGTTTAAAGAGAACAGTAGATTACTAGCCAGCAAAGCTACCTAAGCTAAAATGTCCCTCAAATCCCTGCAGACTTCTGTCCCTCCAATACAGAGCAGTATCAAGCAGATTACTAGCCAGCAAACTTACTATCATCTGTCCCTGAAATCACTAACAGCTCTCCCCCTACACTATCTCTTCCAAGCACACACAGGCAGATTTTTCAGATACATTTTTGCCCTTGATCCCCCTCTGGCATGCCACTGTCCAGGTCGTTGCACCCTTTAAACAACTTTAAAATCATTTTTCTGGCCAGAAATGTCTTTTTTAGATGTTAAAGTTCGCCTTCCCATTGAAGTCTATGGGGTTCGCGAACCGTTCGCGAACCGCTCGCGTTTTTGCGCAAGTTCGCGAATATGTTCGCAAACTTTTTTTCCGACGTTCGCTACATCCCTATTGGTGTTGAGGTGGGTAAGAAAAGGCGCACTTTTAAGGCTTTCAAGTTAGACAGCCGAATCATTTATAAGGTACAAGGAGGCCAATAAAAAATGCAAAAAAGCTATAAGGCAAGCTAAAATTGATATGGAAAAGGATATTGCAGCAAACAGTAAAAAGAATCCAAAATTATTTTTTAAATATGTTAAAAGTAAAAAAATTAAACAGGAAGGGGTGGGACCCTTAAAATCAGAGGGGGGGCAGCTGGTTGATGAAAACAAAAAAAAGCGCAGATTATGAACACATATTGTTTGTCTGTCTACACAAATGAGGAACCCATTAATGAAGGTTTCCTTCTTGATAGTCCCAATTCTAGTAATACAACTAATGATGCATGGTTCACACATGAGGAAATTCAAAAGAGACTAGAACATGTTAAGATAAACAAAGGTCTGGGGCCAGATGGCATTCATCCCAGGGTACTTAGTGAGCTTAGCTCTGTGATTGCCAAACCTTTTTACTTCATTTTTCAGGATTCTTAAATGGTCTGGCATAGTGCCGAGAGACTGGCGAATTGCTAATGTGAAGCCATTATTCAAAAAGGGATCCTGTTCTCAGCCTCAAAACTATCGGCCAGTAAGTCTGACGTCAATGGTAGGAAAGTTTTTCGAAGGGTTAATAAAGGATAAGAAACTGTACTTCATAGCAAATCATAATACTATGAGTTTGTGCCAGCATGGCTTTATAGATCTTAACAGACTAACTTAATTTCTTTTAATGACAAGGTAAGTAGAGACCTCAATTCTGGGATGGCAGTGGATCTGATTTACTTAGACTTTGCTAAAGCATTTGATACAGTGCCACACAAAAGGTAACTGGTTAAATTAAGGAATGTTGGCCTGGAACATAGTATTTGTACCTGGATAGAGAATTGGCTAAAAGATAGTCCACAAAGAGTGGTGGTAAATGGAACATTTTCTAATTGGACCAATGTTGTTAGTGGAGTACCGCAGGGCTCTGTACTAGGTCCCTTGCTTTTCAACTTGTTTATTAATGACATGGAGGTGGGCATTGAAAGTACTGTTTCTATTTTTGCAGATGATACTAAATTGTGCAGAACTATAGGTTCCATGCAGGATGCTGCCACTTTGCAGAGTGATTTGTCTAAGCTGGGAAACTGGGCAGCAAACTGGAAAATGAGGTTCAATGTTGATAAATGCAAGGTTATGCGCTTTGGTAAAAATAATATAAATGCAAGTTATACACTAAATGGCAGTGTGTTGGGAGTTTCCATAAATGAGAAGGATCTAGGGGTTTTTGTTGTCTAATTCTCTGCAGTGTCATTCTGTGGCTACTAAAGCAAATAAAGTTCTGTCTTGCAAATAAAGTTCTGTCCGATTCGTACGATTTCTACGATCAATCGAAAACAGCTAAATTTAAACAAAAAAAACTTTGACTATCAGTTTTAGCATTTCGAAATTCGACGCTTGATAAATTTGCCCCTAAGAGGGGCTTGGATGATTTCTTGGATAGACATAATATCAAAGGCTATTGTGATACTAAGCTCTTTAGTTAGTATAGATATGGGTTTATAGAATTTATGTGAAAATATGGAGGGGTGTGTGTATGGATGCTGGGTTTTCATTTGAAGGGGTTGAACTTGATGGACCTTGTCTTTTTTCAACCCGATTTAGCTATGTAACTATGCAACTATCTATCTAACATCTGCAGTATCTATCTATCTATCTATCTATCTATCTATCTATCTATCATCTATCTATCTATCTATCTATCTATCTATCTATCTATCTATCTATCATCTATCTATCTATCTATCATCTATCAACTATCTAGTGAAAAGTAGTGTTAGAAGTGTTTTTGAGGGGTCTGCAAAGTATTAACTTTATTAATTATTGGCTAAATATTTAAACTTGGGCCAAGCATTATTGAGTTATAGGGCAGGACCACCATATTTGGAGAAGTAAAACAACTTGGTCACAGTAACTCCAGCATAGATTAGTAAAGTTGGGGTATTCTGAACCCCAGTCTGATACCAATGATGTAGGAGGATGGACGTACATTACATTTTCCCACCCAGTTTCTTTAGTTTCTGATTAGTGTGTAGCCATAGTAATCAAATTATTGTTTTTACACGAACAATACATTCTACAGGATAAACCAATTACCTGTGACCAATGGAGTGAAGTAGATCTATCATGACTTTACTCCATTTGGCATAGGAACCACCACACCACACTCTGTAGAGTTGAAATTACTTATATTAAGCACACCTTCTAGTCACCTTTCCTCCAAGCCCTGGAAATCTGGAATAGGAAGGCTATAACACTTGCTTAGCAGAGTCCAAAGATTATAATGTCAAAAATCTCAAGATTTCCAAAACTGGATATTTTTCCACTTCCAACGTAGAGTTTGGTGCATCTAGGAAACTTCCTTTCCAATGTACATTTTTAGCTGCACTGCGATGTTCAGTTTGTAATCTTCTTTCAGAGACAAACAAAACAGCTTCCAACAACACCTGAAGCAAGTTCCTAGATTTCAACAGAGCTCAATCATTCTGCGCTGAGAAAAGCAGAGCTGATAAAATGTGAAGAGCTCAGCAATGTATGCACAGCCAATGGATATTACTCTTTCTTCCTGCCCTCAGCCCAATAGTCTTTTATTCAGAAACCAAATGTGTGGACTGTGGACTCTTATAGGTCTACTCGCAGCTCTGCTGTTTGCAGTGGATTTAAAATGTTAATGAAGGCACTTCAAGTTTGTAGTAAAAACTAATTAAAATTATTATTGTTAGCTCAATTTTATTGCAGATTGCCCAGGTGTGACTCATTATCCTAATTAAAACAATCAGTGTGACAGAACGGTGACAGCAGAACAGCTGTGGCTTAAAAAAAGGAAGTAAAAGAAGAGAGAATGGGCTCCTCAAGAATCCCTTTTTTTTATCTCCTCAACAGCAGGTTGGTTTTACCTTTTTCGGCACTTTTGAATTTTTTGAAGGACTACTTCTTCAAGAGAAATCAAAGCCTAAGAATGTGTTTTTATTTAGAATTACATTTTGAATGTTAAAGACTTCCTATGGTTTCTGCTACCAAGGTTTCCAAATTCTTCATTTTGAGCCAATTGCTTAATTCCATGAAACTTTGCCTAAACCAACACAAAAAGGTAAAAACTGCCTGTACACCAGGAATGTAACAATAAAGAAAGAGTCTATACCTAGTAAACCATTTGTTGAATATAAGCATAAAATATTAAAAATATCCCCTTGTATTCCAATATTTGTTAATGCCACTCTTACTTCAACAGTATTTGACAATTTTATAAGTAAAAATCTCGATAGTAATCTCAGTTTGAAGCAATAAACGAATCTCTACAAGTGTTCCTCTGGAATTGACTGTACCATTATACAGTAGATAAATGAATGGTTTGTGGGAATAACTAACATCGAACATTGTGTGAGAGTTCACAGTAGGTGGGGTGCTTTAAACCTCACATGCTCACCTACATAGTAAAGCCAATGTTCAGCGAATTCCATACCTGCTCTTTATACTTTTGATTTACTAAAACATTCTACTACCTTCTCATATTGATATATTCCTTTCTCTCCTAAATATATATTTTTGCATCTCCAATTAGAACCATATGCTGATTGTATGGTTGGTATTTTAGGATTTTTTTCACTTGCAGGTATTATTGCTGTAAAGTATGCTTCAATAGATTGAAGAAAGCCTAATAAACTCTACTTCTTCTTGTGCCCATCCTATCAGGGTATGCACCTTCACTAACTAGAATACTGAGTGATGAACATTGGCTGCCTAATGGCAATATAGCAACATCCTGCACCCCACAGCAGCTGGGAAGGAATGCAGAAATATTTTCCAATTAAGTTATGGATATAGTGATAAAAATGTATTCAACTAAAATATGTTATAAAAAAATATTTAACTTGGATCATCTTTGACCCCTCAACCCACTTTCTATTACAAAGTAGGAAATTAGCGGTAGTGAGACAAACCATTTTTATTATTATTTTTTTTTTTACATAAAGAATCCTCCTGTCCATTACTAAATACAGAACAATCCACCTAGTATGGGACATGGGGATCTAATTATATTGTAGTATTTGCAACCTAGTGGCATTGGGTTTGACACTCTAAACATTAGACTACAGTTTTGGGGCTAATACTGTCCTTTGCTGCTCTGTTTTCCCATCACAACAGGAAAGCAAAGTGGTTGTTGTCTATGAGATTCCATCCAACATTATACCTCAATGTCCTTTGAAGAATGAAAGAAAGAGTATAAACAGACACCGGTCTTCAGCTATGGCCTGCCCATTGGACCTCTCTATTTAACCTTCATTGGCTTTTTAAGGTTTTTCAGAATTAAATAACGCAACATTTCCAACATTGTTTAAATACTGTATAACTGTTTCAACAAATATGATGGGTCAACAATAGTATTTTTGGGTGTCATATATGATATCCCTTCCACAATGATGACCCTCAAAATGTTGTTTACCTTAAAGCAGGGGTCCCCAACCTTTTTTACCCGTGAGCCACATTCAAATGTAAAAAGAGGTGGGGAGCAACACAAGTATGAAAAAGTTCCTTAGGGTGCCAACTAAGGGCTGTAATTGGCTATTTGGTAGCCCCTGAAATTCAAAAATAAGCAGCTGCTTTGAGGACACTGAGAGCAATATCCAAGGGGTTGGAGAGCAACATGTTGCTCCCGAGCTACTGGTCGGGGATCACTGCCTTACAGATATCTGTGTAATGGTGTCTATAATCAGAGCAAAGCTGGAGTTATGCAATAGAAATATGGGCATGGAAAACCTGGACTTTTGATTAGGAATTGATTTAATAAATAGTAGCATGACTTTGCAAAAATAAGTTTTTATGCAACACCAAGGAAAAAAAAAACCCTTGAAGCCAGTTATTTTGTTAATTGGAAAGGGTTTGTGTGGATAGGTTTCAATTCCCAAGCAGTAGTATTTATAATACTGAATAGAGAATAGTGTCTTGGCTGTAAATTGGACATGTAAGTGCTTACTTGCTAATTGTGCTGCTAAAAATCAGTGACTAATACTTTTAACAAGAAAGGTGATATATATGTATCTTGTCATAGATTTGCTTAGCTCAGCCAAAGGCAAGAAATGCACATGGCAGAGATGATAAAATATGCCATAATTATTTGTATGCTGATTTTGAGGCATTTTTGCTGTAGCTATTCCTCCCATACACCTGCTCCATAGAAAATGCTTAGCTCGTACAAATGCAGCTTGTAGTAAACCTATGAACTTGGAAGTGACCTCTAGAGACAGACAAAAATCTGCAGTCAGCAATATTGCATATCATACATAAAAGCTTTTTTTAGCAACATACCAACAAGAAGACATAAACAATGTACCTGCATTAGTCCTGCTAGAATTGCAAATATTTCATTTATAACAGCTCAAGTGATACCAACTTCTTCAAAATTTGTTCACCAAAAAAGAGAAGCCCACAGTTGTGACAGATACACAGTGATTAGGTTTCCCAGACTGAATTAGTGTTATTCCTTAACTTTTTTTAGGATATATGATGCTTTATTGATATTCCTCTGTCCTATTTGCTCCATGGTGAGACCAAAGACTGTTTGTTGTAGAGGATTGTCGAGGAGCCATTTGTGCAGCAAAATGATTGTTGAAAGAGCTAAAGTGTGAGAGACAATGTCACTTCCTTTGGAGGTCATGATGCAACTTGGGGGTGAAAATGTATTTGCCATCTTAAATATTTTTGGAACTATGGCTGATTGGAAATACAATGACATTGTTCTACATCTGTAACCTTGTTGTATGCTAAGGAGGAGTTGACTTAAGGGTGGACCTCCAAGATACATGAATAAAAAGAAGAAGAAAAAAAGGTTACCTGGCATAGTCTGTGGTTCAGTAGCAAAATTCACATGTAGCATGCATACATGGATCCAGAGAGTGCTGTTAATTAAATATTGAATGTAAAAATATTGAAAAAATGTTGGTGTCATAAATGTTGCTTTTCTCATGGACAAATTAACAATTTCATTAATAATATTTTTATCCTTTATTAATATGTATATCACCATCTTTTACAGCCCATCCACAATTCAGTTTCCCAAGCACTGGCATACTATAGGTATTGAGATATACATGGATTATTGGTGTGCTTTCTCAACTCAAGTCTTTCCACCTGCAAACAACTCCTTTGTTGTTTGTCAGAGGGCAAAATGGTTAGGTTGATGAACTCTATATCAACAACTGTAAGGAAACTGATTTGGTATTGCAGAGCAGCAGTGCAACCCACAATGTCGCCAACCTGACCATGACCTTCAACCTGCCGTAGACCTTCAACTTTCAAATGTGCTGTTTCTCTTAGTATCACCACTGGGTGTAAGGCAGTTGACGGTGGTCCAGTACATTCTAGTGCAGATATCCTCACTTACCTCATTTAAAAATATATATATATATAAACTCTTAAAACAGAATGAGATTATTGTTTTCTGGAGCTGAAAACATTGTATTTATTGTACACATTAAAGAAGAATGGGTGGAGAAGTACAAACATTGGCGCTCGGCCAATGAGGCAAAAAGCCGCTCCTGTACCCTTAAGAGCTGAATTTACGGTTTTGAAACCGGAAATTTGGTTTTACTAGTGAGACAGAGCGCAGTTGCACTCTCCGCACAAGTGTTCCTGCCTCATATGCCTGATTACCGATGGGTAAGCCGGCAAGGGGGGGGGCGGCATTTTGAGGAGCCACCTCAGATGGCTTCTTCACCAGAATCGCTGTTGAGTACAAACATCCATCATTAGCTTTTGTTGATCTATTGCAGTTGAAAATATCTCAGGGGCCCATTTACTTAGCTCGAGTGAAGGAATAGAAGAAAAAAAACGTTGAATTTCGAATGATTTTTTTGGCTACTTCGACCATCGAATTGGCTACTTCGACCTTCGGCTACGACTTCGAATCGAACGTTTCGAACTAAAAACTGTTCGATAATCGAAGTACTGTCTCTTTAGAAAAAACTTCGACCCCCTACTTCGCCACCTAAAACCTACCGAGGTGCAATGGTAGCCTATGGGGAAGGTCCCCATAGGCTTTCTAACAATTTTTTGGTCGAAGAAAAATCGTTCGATGGATGGATTAAAATCATTCAAATCGAACAATTCGAAGGATTTTTCGTTCGATCAAACTATTTGCGGTAAATCCTTCGTCTTTGATATTCGAAGTCGAAGGATTTACATATGGCAGGCGGATATCGAGGGTTAATTAACCCTCGATATTCGACCCTATGTAAACCTGCCCCTTATTGTTTGCAATGAGCAACTCAAACAAAGTAAATATTGCCCCTGTTACTGCATAACCATCTATATTAGAGAGAGGCCAAACAAACTGTAAAGTTTAAAACAGGCTGAATTAATAAAAAAAATAAGAATTTTGAACACCTACATTTCCAGTTGTTTTTGCCAATGAAATCTTGAGCAGACACTTTCTACAGATAGCTCCACCGTGACTGATGCACCTGGAGTACGCTTTATGTGATTTTGGGTTGCAGACGCTCCCATTCTATCGGGGGAATGTAACATTGGTTGCTAACATAAAAATTGTATTTAGATAGTGATTGCAAATTTTATAGTTTGCGATAGTGTGCAGTGTATGTAATTAAAAAAAAGTTATTACGTTTGCTCCTTACGTTTACACTACCTTCAAGCAGGTGTTAAAGGTTCGCAATGCTAAATTAAGATTCTTTATTAAATAGAAGTTTAATGAAGAATACAGGTATGGCATCTGTTATCCAGAAACTCATTATCCAGAAGGCTCCAAATTACGGAATGGCAGTATAGTATTCATTATAATCAAATAATCCAAATTTGTATAAAGGATGCCTTTTTCTCTGTAATAATAAAACAGTAACTTGTACTTGATCCCAACTAAGATATTAATCCTTATTGGAAGCAAAAACAGCTTATTGGGTTTAATTTCCCCTATATAAAACTTAAGGTGCAATTTAAGCTATTTAGCAGGAATGTTTTGAAGATACATTATTTCATATCTACAAACTTTAAATGTAATGGAGACCTTATATCGATGCAATTAATTCAAGTACTTGCATCAGAACAAGCCACATGGTTGCCAGTGTGACCATCCTTCCCCCTATAATAAAGAGTGTCAACACCCATTGACACTCAGAGAATTTTTTTATTAAAGTCAGATTTTTTCTGGTCGGACTTTAAAAGGGGAAAAACACTATGGGGCACATTTACAAAGCTCGAGTGAAGGATTCGAATTAAAAAAACTTCGAATTTCGAAGTGTTTTTTGGGCTACTTCGACCATCGAATGGGCTACTTCGACCTTCGACTACGACTACTAATTGAGCGATTCGAACTAAAAATCGTTCGACTATTCGACCATTCGATAATCGAAGTACTGTCTCTTTAAGAAAAACTTCGACCCCCTACTTCGGCAGCTAAAAGCTACCGAAGTCAATGTTAGCCTATGGGGAAGGTCCCCATAGGCTTGCCTGCGTTTTTTTGATCGAAGGATATTCCTTCGATCGTTGTATTAAAATCCTTCGAATCGTTCGATCGTAGGATTAGCGCTAAATCGTTCGACTTCGATATTCGAAGTGAAACGATTTTAGTTCCTAGTCGAATATCGAGGGTTAATTAACCCTCGATATTCGACCCTTAGTAAATCTGCCCCTATGTTTTCGTAGCAAAAAAAAAATATATATAATTTTTCATGACTTATTAAACCCCAATAGTGTTAAAAGTCCAAATAAAAAGGAACTCCAACTCAGATCTGCCAAGTTCATGTAGAAGTCAATGGCAGATCTCCCATTGACATCCTGATCTGCTCTGAGTTTCGTTCAATAATCCGAAGATTTTGGGGTTTTTGGGCGTCAAATCCCAAAATGTTTCAGGTTTCGAACGTCAAATCTGAAAAATTCTCAACAATTTGGATTTGAGTGTTTTGGAAAAAAATATTGATAAATAGGGAGAAAAATTGTGTGAGAATTTGGTTGGAGCCGTTTTCAGAAAATTGTGAGAACTTTTCAGATTTTGATAAATAACCCCCTGAAGGTTGTCTAATACGTATACCAATGAATAGGATGCAAATGCAATTTTGAACACACACTATAGTGATGCAACCCTCACTCTGACAAATTCTAGACACAACTTGCTCAAAGTGCAATTGTGTTGTTTTGACTTTGACTTGTTTTGAATTAGACACAACTTCAGTAGCTAGTACTTGAATCATATACTGTATCATAGATAAAAAAACATGATAATTAGCATATGAAATTACACAAATGATCAATAATAATGAGAACAAATTTAGCTGCAACTTTAGTGAAGAATATATCTTAGTGAAGATATTCGAAGTCAAAGTATTTCAATTTAATGGTCGAATTTCGAAAGTATTTTTAACTTTGAAATTCAACCCTTGATAAATCTGCCCCTAACTGAGTTTAGTATCACAATAGCCTTTGATATTATGTCTGTCCAAGAAATCATCCAAGCCATTCTTATAGTCATTAACTGAATCAGCCATCACAACATCACCCGGCAGTGCATTCCACAACCTCACTGTCCTGACTGTGAAGAACCAACTATGTTGCTTCAAATGAAAGTTCTTTTCTTCTAGTCTAAAGGGGAGGCCTCTGGTACGGTGATCCACTTTATGGGTAAAAAGGGCCCCTGCTATTTGTTCAGAATGTCCTCTAATGTACAATTGGATGTTACTTTTCTTCTGCATTGATTGCATGGATCACAAACTTTAGTTTCAAGTTTATACGTGCATAAGCAAATTGGGCAAAGTCATTTTTTTTACAAAATGAAGGGTACAGAGTCTCTGAATCTTTAGATTTCCACAATGTATTCATATCTTCTATGATGATTTTTTTTTTGTCATAATAGAATTTCATTGAATTAATCTGCATAATTTAGCTTTTAGCAGCAGTACAAATTGAAATGCTAAAGCAAAAAAAATATCTACATTACTGTATGATAAAGAATTTAGGCAAAGGACAGGCTGTTCTACAAAGAATGCAACAGGGAATTTCAAGCAGTGCTTCATACAATAGTCTCTGATGCTGTTAACAATAGTAGCCTGATTTTACTGTGCATCAGGTGTTAGTTGTGGAATAATGTAAGGGACAAAAGACCTCTCTTGATGATGCATTTTGTGGTCATAGTTCAATGTTTTCCAACACTGAGCACCGTAAACACAATCTAGACTGGAAACACTTTCTTTGATTAGAGTACATGGAGGATGTCCTGTGGGACAACTTGACTTAGTATTTTGTACAATGTTGACCCAAGCTCTGGTGGGCTTCCCTGTAGTTTTCCTTTTTGTTCTCTTTTTATGTGCTTTCCTTTCCTACCTTAGAGATGCCAGGAATAAAATGAGCTTAATAATCTTAAAGGGTTCTGTTTTGGAAAGCCTAAACAAGAGATATAAATTAGGTATCATTTTCTCTCCCTTGGTATTTACTTATGAATTCTACTGTTTGGGTAATACAGTATTCACGCCTCCTTAGTTGCGCTTACAATTTCCTAAATCTTGTTTCTTACTCTAGTTACTAGTCACAAAATGTTCCTAATAGTCAGTTTTTTACATTTGAATTTTTATACTCCATGCATTATAAGAAAGGTTTTTGGGTGGAGAACCCTGAATATTCATTAATAGTATATCCAGGTTTACCTGCCACAAATGTGCCCTTCAACATTTTGGGGGTTATAAAGTAAAATCTGAAAATTTATCACTATAATCTTAAAAACACTTTGACCAAACTTATCATTAAATTATCTAAAAAAATCTGGTGCAGGAAAAGACTTTGACGATGAAAACTCCTATTTTTCTGGATTATCTCCCAAAAACACAAATTTATTGGATTATTGAATAAAACCCACATCAGATCATGATATCTTCTGATTGTAAACAGGACATCTGCCATTGACTTCTACATGACATCTGCAGTTTGAGATGGAGTTCTTTTTTATTTGGACTTTTAGCAGCACTGGGGTTTAATAAATCACAAAAAAATTATGTTTTTGTTTTTCCAAAAAAATTTATGTTTTTGTTTTTCCAAAAAATTATGTTTATGTTTTTGTTTCCCCTTTAAAGCTCCAACCACAAAAAATTGGACTTTAATAATAACCCCCTTAATGTCAACTAATGACCATGTGTTACCTCATTTATGTTTTGGTGAAGATCATACCTCAGAAGGCTAGAATAACTCCACAAATGGCAGTTTACAGCAGGAGGGAGAAGACACCATTAACAAATTATTTATAACAAGTTATATATAACAGAGCTAAGGCATACAGACATATCACTATCGCCTGTTCCATCTCTACGATGTGCAAAAGGTCTTCTTCCACCAGCATGGCTAAGAATGGCCAATGAAGGGCTAAATACATTGTTATTGCCAGATGGCTGATATTACTACCTGAGGATAAGGTCAAAAAGAAAGTTTTACACATAAATCTGTTGATGCTTCTGCATTCCTGTTGTTATATTTAGATCTATGGAATATTACTTATCAAGGTCGAATATCCCCGCAGTGCTGCTCACAATCTCCTAGAGTAAATATAACAACAGCGTGACAGTAAGCTTTGCTAATGTTTCTCTAATAATTGTCAGTTAATAAAAGGCAATTATTATTTAATTATTGCACCTGTTATGCAGAATGCTGGGGACCTGGGGTTTTCCTGATAAGGTATGGAGAACCAAGAATTATGGACAAGCCCCTTAAGTTTAGCAAAAAATATTTAAACATGAAATAAAGCCAATACCATTATTTTGCCATCTATATGGATTCATGCAGCTTAGTTTGGATAAATTACATAGCGCTGTTTTATTATTACAGATCAAAAGGAAATCAGTATTAAAAATTAGAATTATTTGCTCAAAATAGAATCTATGGGAGATGGCCTTAATTCTGAGCTTTCTTGATAATAAGTTTCCAAATAACTGATCTCATACTTGTACAAGTGGTTTCCAAACTGTAGAGTTTGTCCCACTAGGGGAAATCCCAGAGCAGTGACTGGGGAAGATCAGCCTGAAGGTCATTTAGGCTGAGATTAAGGGGGTTATTTATCATTATTATTATTATCAAATCCGAATTTATCTCAGTATTTTCTGAAAAAAACTCCGACCAAATCGGCACAGGTTTTTTGGGCTTATTTATTAATACACTTTCCCAAAAATGTTTTTGCAGGAAAAAATCTGAAAAAATCATGAAAAATCATTCATGATACAAAATTTTCATGATTTTTTCAGTTTTTATCCAATTTTCTAGATTTTTCATCCGAAAACTCAGAATTTTGTCCGAAAACACTAAAAACTTCGGGGTATTGCCAAAAATCCAGGTCACATCAAAAAATCATTGGGACTTCTCCCGTTGACTTATATGCAACCTCGACAGGTCTAAGATGCCAGATTTTCAGATTCTGACTTTTCCATCCTCGGGTTTTAATACATTCCGAAAAATTCATGATTTTTTAAAAGTCCGATTTTATAAAAAAAAATCACAAATTTTTCGTGATTTTTGCATTCGGAGTTTAGTAAATAAGCCCCTAAGAGTGAGTTTAAGGATTTAGCTTGTAGAGCATTAGAGATTTTTTTTTTTGCCCTAGATATTCTTGGGACTGAATGCATTTCACAGTAATGTTTTTATATGATTTATATGAAACTCTTTTTTAGCTAATTGGGGCCCTGGCCAAATGTTGCCAACTTTTGCTGCATGTAATAATCATAATCATTAACCAAGCCAGGACATATGTCCTGCAAAAGTGTTTCTTTAGTACATATAAATGGGATTTAGTCAAGTGTTTTAACGCTAAAGACACACATTCCATAACTGATACTTGATTTGAAGGGGGGTTGTTTATCAAAGGTCAAATTTTAGAGTAATGTGATTAACTCTAATAAATTAGATTTTATTTACAATTCGAATGGTATGTTATTTATGAAAAATCGATTAATCCCAACCTGAAAGCTCGATTCAAATTTGAATTGAGTTTTCCTCAAAACTCGTCTTTTGCATGTCAATTTGTTTTGACGTGGAGTCTTATGGGGCATCATGCTTGCTGCGAAATTTGGCAAAAATTTGGCTCATCACTACTATTAACATCTTGAAATAGTTCAAGAGACCTCTGCCATTGACTTCTTCTACATGAACTCAGCAGGTTTAAGGTGGCAAATATTCAAATTAGAACTGATTCCAAGGTCGAGTGTGATAAATTTCACATTCAAATTCGAGTTGGTGCTTTTAAATTTGAAATTGTGAGTTTTTACCATTCGAACCTTAGTAAATCTGCCCCCAAAAATTGTGAGCACACTTTTTTGTTAGGCTCTTAGAAGCATTTGATGGACTACTGTGCAAACGGTTTTCTTAATCTAATAGACTGTATGTTATATATACTGTTATCACTAAGCAGAACAAAGCAATAGACTTTCAGAATGACTCTACTTATTATGAGGGAGGGGCTGCATCAGTTTTTTCATGAAAAGAAAATATTATAGAACTCTTTTACTGAATTAAAACAAAGGCGGGTGCATTTACAAAGCAATTGCTCTTTACAAGGTGCAAGAAAGCCGCCATGTTTTTACTCACAATCCAATGTTTTTGCCCAGAATGCCAACTGAATTCCAAGTGCCAGCAAGGTGTTTGTTACATTGTGAGAAAATGTTATATCTTACTGTAGATTGGGCGTGAATTGTGTCAGTTAAACCATGTTAGTATGCATGTCATCTTACATGCTAATGTATGTGGGACAATTAAAGGAGTGGTGGAATTATTTCCTGCTCAAAGCAAGTGGTAATTCTATGGTTCCTTGGATTTGCTGCAACCTGCATTTAGAATATAAAACATTTGATGCAACCTTCATTTAGAATATAAAAGTATCAAAGACCATGTATACAGTACATGCAAAAATTCTTGTGAATAGTATTGAGATAGAGATGCTTCAAAGGTTATTTCAGAGGAAATTGTATAAAAGGATTCATGTTTATATAGCAATTTTCACCTGCCTGCTTTACAGCAAGCAATTATATTATAGGAGCCCATATTATGTCTTAAGCAACACAAGGGGGCAAATTCACTAACGGGCAAATATTTGCCAGCGTCAGCTTCGCACCCATCGCACTACTTAGCCAGGCACAAATACGCTATGAATACGCTAATTCACTATAATGCAAAGTTTCATCCCGGGCGTCCAAAGCTGGCGATTTTTCGCTAGTGATACTTCAGCTATGCGAGCATTTCATAGCGAAGATGCGCTAGCGTTCGTTTGTGCCTACTGAAAATTTGCTTAGGTCAATTTGCATACGGCGGAAAATTTAAAGTTTTATGGAGGTCTTTATTATAAATGTCGGTGCAAATGCTTGAAGTTACCACTTTTTATTACAGATGTCCAGGGAACCTTAATAAAGACAAGAGAGTTAATATAATGCCCTACACATTGGCCCACTGTAAATGGAATGTTCCATAAAAATGTGTGGAGAAAACCGGTTACCCAAAAAAAATCCAAGTCAGGACCTTTGCAGCCAATCCATCTTAAAAAAAGGAAAAGTCGCAAAAAAAGGTTCTTTGAACTTTGATTCATTTTCGGCACACAAGATATGATGTAAGTGACTGAAGAGTGAAGAAGATCTAGCTTCTTTTTAGCACTTTGCCTGGTCTGAGGTGGTGAAGTCAATTCAGAGCAAAAAGTCCCCTGGCGATAGAGTGCAAATGAATGCTAGCGACGGTCTCTTTCGCTAGTGAATTGGCTGGGGGGCCCTAGTTGACTTTTGTGCCCATGTGTCATAAACGTATTATTTATTGCTTACCCTATTATTTCGGCCAAGAGTATTCATCTTCTATCCTGACTTTGAAACTTCTCCCTGATTGATAGTCTATTAACCATCTAGTTTACATTCCAAGCTTGTTAAACTATCCTTTTATTATGCTCCCTTGCTTTTCCTGCTTATGTCAATGATGTACTGTATCTATTTAGTATAGTCAAGCATTTCTTCTTGCTGAGATATGGGAAATGTTGAATTTGTTGGAAGCATCTGCAAAAAGTCTTCATCTCCCAGTGGATCTAGAGGTCTCGTGAGGACAAGTCTGGCAGTGCAGATGGAAGAATCACATCCTCTCTGTCCCCTTCAGAGGATATGCACAAACATCAGACAACAAGTAACACTTAGGTAATCTGATTCATTTAAGATCCTCAGCTCCCACCAGACTGCAGTAAAGCCCGAGAGGTATCATTGGTTGCTTGGCACAGCCTTAAGTGACAGGTATGTTTCTTATCACTCTTCTGATGTCTAAAGGAGAGCTATCATCAAATTTTAATAATGAGATGGGCAAGGTGCCAGCTGATGGACTGACATAAAATGATAATTAACTCAATTTCTGTAGAGTGGTGAGAGAATATACTTGGCTGCACATAATAATAGCTCTTTCCCCATGGCACAGGGAGGTAAAGAAGATTAATATCAACCAGTAAAGGGCTGTTGTTTTTGGATGTAGAACAGAAATAGACAAGCGTAGTATTCCTAAAGGAGGTAAAATGCTTGAATAATGCTGGTTATTGTCATTCTGCGTTGTCTGCATTTGGAGTAGTAACCAATGTTCTTAATAGAGCCGTTATGGACTTTGTTCAGGTTCATGTTATATATACAGTATGATTGAAGTGATATCCATATTTCACATTCAGGGTACAATGATGCACACCACCAAGACAGTGAGCAATATGTTTGTTAAATGGAAAATATTAACCACAGTTGTCCACTGCCTAAAAAAAGGTCAAGGTGAGAGTTCCATACAGAATGGATAAACACAGATTTTCACCATCCAAACAGAGAGCAATTTGGTAGGTGCCAAAAGAATAAATAATCACGTATACTGTATGTACTGTCCAGATAAGTACATTAAGTACATACCAAATAAATTACCCCAGATATATACCCCATATATATATATATATATATATATATATATATATATATATATATATATATATATCAAAAAAGGGCATGGTGAGTAGTTCAGAATGTGTAACCTCAGATATACAATACTTAGAATCAAAAGGAAATGACAAATGCATGCTACATAGAATCAAAGTAAATGGTACATATACAATAAGTAAGCAGAGATGTAACCTTCTTAGAAAGAGGTCAACCAACAAGATGACTCGCACATAAGAAGTTCTTTCAAATGATTCAAGCAAGATGCCTGCTGTTTCTGGGAGACACACCGTTCATAATAAATGTAGATGAGTTATTGTACTGATAGATTTGTCACTAAAAACAACGGAAAACGCTATCTAGTTCAATGTTTACTTGATGTCTTGATATGTATTCTAGGAGGTACTTTAAGGCCATTGTAGTATATGTTATGCTAAATAAATTATATCACATAGCATTACTCATTATTTTCAAAGACAATAAACACTAATTTCTTTCATTAGAGCTGTAAAGGGGTAGGGTTGCATTTACAGTGACTAGTGATGAGCAACATTTTTCACCAGGTTTCGCCATGAAAAAAAACTTTATGCTTGACAAAGGGGTATAACCCCGAAACGTTGCACTTTCTGCTAATAATCATGCAAGGGCTTGTCTCTGCTTGCACCAGTCTTCGAGTGCCAGTGATTCCTGTTTCTTCGCCATGAAAAAGACACACATGGACTCCAATGGGTGAAAAAATTTGTTTCACATGGAAAAACTTGTTGCTCAACACAAAAAAATTGTCCCCATAGACTTTAATGCATTTGGCAAATCTTTCGCAGTTTTAGTGTATTTTCGGCAAAGCGAAACAGACCAGATTCGCCCATTACTATGGCTGACCATCAGACTGGGGCATGGGTTTAGTCAAGAAAATGAAATACTTGGAACAGTCAGTGTAGGACTGGAACACCAGGGGCCCACCCAAAAAAACCTTAGACCAGGGGCCCACCAAAAAACTTTAGACCAGGGGTCCACTCTCAGTACTGTTATTTTTCCTATCCTCACTCTACCTCTATTCTCCTAGTCTCTTTTCTTTACATAATATTATACTATTATTATCTATTATTCCGTCTATTTAGTCTTTTCGTTCTCATAGAAATAAGTAATGACCATGAAATAGGCCAAATGTTTAGCAGCATGAGGGCCCACCGACACCTGTGCCCACCGGGACTTTTCCTGTTATCCCTGTGGGCCAGTCCGACACTGGGAACAGCCCAATTCTAATTGTTCAAGCGAAATGTGAATGGCGGCCTATCCAACCTGACATGCAGAAAAGCATAAGAGAGTACTCAAGGGAGTAGGAGGACAAAATGTGATCTATGAAAAGTTGAAAAAGTTAAACTCTTATAGGATTACACCTTGCGTTGGCTCATTTGCAATTTCATTCCCCAAAGTCTTAAATATTTTAGCTGGGGGGGAGGGGCAGTAACACTACTGACTGAAACTGTGAGTTAAGCCACATATGGAGGCCCATATGTTAAGGGTCAAATCTTAGTGATTTTAATAATTTTAGAGGTTTTTGAAACCATAATTAAACTCGATTGGGTTAGGTAATTAAAGGCACTAAGTTTGGCCAGGAGCAGTAACCCATAGTAACCAATCAGCAGGAATTATTTACTGGTCACCTTTTTAAAAATAAACATCTCATCGGTTGCTATGGGTTACTGCTCCTGGGCAAACTTAGTGCCTTTTATTACATATGAGTGTATTTCTCTAAAACCACAAATGCCATGAAAGCTATAAGAATCGAAAAAGTACAAACAAAAAAAAAGCTGGACGATGCGCTAAATAATACGAAAACCTTGAAGGTTATGCAGATAATTACTAGCAAAAAATCAAAAAACCTCTAAAAGTCCGAATTGGTTAAAAATGGTCCAATTAGATCAGCGCATCGAACATTGCCTTCTATAGGACCTCGACAGCTTTGAACTGGTGAATTTTTGTAGGTTTCACTAAATAAATCTTTAATTTTTCAAGTTTGAAAGACATACAGAAAAAACACAAATTTGTGAGATTGGTGGGGGGAAAAATGAAATTTGAATGTCTGTACATAGGGACCCCATAGTATGTAGTTAGCTGAATTGCACCAATTCACATATAGAGCACAGGAAAGTGAGGGAGAGTTATAGCCACATCAATAATGTTCTTCTGCATGTGCCAGTTGTTATGTTTTGGGTAGCCTAGGATGAGGAGAGTATAACAGTGCTTTATTAGCAGGCTCATGCAGGCATTACACAACAGTAACTTTTACTTTCACTTTTAAGCTGTCCAGGAATTATGCACAGTATAAGTCTGAGCATAGCGACATCTACAGGCCATTTGTATAAACACCACACCAGTTACCCTAATGGATCACATAATGGTTTAACTTTACAGTCACACAGGCTATTTGCAACTTTAACAAAACTCTGCAGGCAGCAGTTCCATTGATAGTTATAGGTTGTGTGAGTACACCAATAGGAATATGAAGAGAACATACAAACTCAACACAGATATTGCTGTAGATAGAATCTAACCTAGGCCCTCATCTCTGTAAAGATCATTTATAAATAGGCTGTATTCTCCCTTTCTATCAGTTTTGTTTGCCTTATTTAGTTAACACAGCCCAGTGCAACCCACATAGGAATCTATAAATAAAGTGATTTCTTGGATATTTCATAAAAGATGAGAAAATAGTCAGCAGCGGCCTAAACACAATATTTTCTACGGTGGTCTTTCTTTTGATGGTATATAAAAACTCAGAATCGAGGGCAGAGCTTGCTCTCTAATTGATTTCAATGGCTAAAGTAGCTTTCTGCAAGCAGTAACAATCAATAGTGTTTGATGAGTCCATTAGACAGACAGAGTAATACTGCTCAGAAAATCTCTGACTGAGAATTTCGTCCAAGGGATGAGACTTTAATCAAGGCTGCACTTAGGCTACCCTTTCAGCAGTCTGAACCCTGCTCTTGCTTCCCGATACAGCACAGCAGATCAGCAGACGATACACAGGTAATGGTTCACTTCAAAGAATTCTAGGCCCCCCCTCCAACCGATGATATTTAACAGGAAAAGTAAACTGCAGCTTTCAGTAAAGATATGTCAGGAGCCCAAGTCTGGTATCTGAACCTTGCCATACTTTCAAGATCCAAATATCTGATCTCTATCACAGGGTTTAGGTCACTCAGAACATTGCTATACTTATTTTCCCTAAATCCAAATTTACAAGTAACTTAGTGGAGAAGTTCAAGGGATACTGTCATGGGAAAAAATTTTTTTCAAAATGAATCAGTTAAAAGTGCTGCTCCAGCAGAATTCTGCGCTGAAATCCATTTCTCAAAAGAGCAAACAGATTTTTTTATATTCAATTTTGAAATCTGACATGGGATAGACATATTGTTAATTTCCCAGCCGCCCCCAGTTATGTGACTTGTGCTCTGATAAACTTCAATCACTCTTTACTGCTGTACTGAAAGTTGGAGTGATATCACCCCCTCCCTTTTCCCCCCCAGCAGCCAAACAAAAGAATAATGGGAAGGTAACCAGATAACAGCTCCCTAACACAAAATAACAGCTGCCTGGTAGATCACTCGATATTAAAAACCCATGTCTCACTGAGACACATTCAGTTACATTGAGAAGGAAAAACAGCAGCCTGCCAGAAAGCATTCCTCTCCTAAAGTGCAGCCACAAGTCACATCACCAGGGGCAGCTGGGAAATTGACAAAATGTCTAGCCCCATGTCAGATTTCAAAATTAAATATAAAAAAATCTGTTTGCTCTTTTGAGAAATGGATTTCAGAGCAGCATTCCGCTGGAGTAGCACTATTAACTGATTAATTTTGAAAAAAACATGTTTTCCCATGACAGTATCCCTTTCACTATGAAGCAAGTAAATTGTGTTCAGCATTGCTTAACATTAGTAGTAGTAGTAATTATTTAAGTTTCTGTTAACAGAAATATGAAATTGTTAAATATGAACATATAATTATTTTCAGCAGCTGGTCAACTCCAGAATGTGTGTTAGACCGAGCACTGGCACATAACAGTTGGTTAATGCCACATTGTGGGTTAGAACGAGTGCTGGCAATTTCTTTCTGTGTTTCGTGTACAAATTGTAGCCAAAAATTGGCTTTAGTTGCCATTCAACCTTTAAAACAGGGAATGATTTCTCACTAGAGCCTCTGAGTTAAGGGTAAGTGTATTGTGGTCTTACTAATCAGTCATACTGTTTGCTGGGGGACTTTATTTTAAATGCACTACATTCTAAGAATTCTAATAGATAGTGTAGGACTCACATACAATGAGGGGCCTTTACGTAGCATGTGAGCTTACATATTTTGGCCAAAGTGTGGTAATAACACCTCACTATTTGGAATAATTATTTTTAAAGGACAAGATAAGTCTAAAATAGAAGAAGGCTAGAAATGCTGTATTTTGTATACTAAACATAAGCATGAACTTACTGCCTAATCAAACAAATAATTTATTCTTTCAAAGTTGGCTACAGGGGGCTGTCATCTTGTAACTTTGTTAAACATCTTTTCGTGACCCTGCACATGCTCAGTGTGGTCTGGGCTGCTTAGGGATCATCATAAACAAAGCTGCTTCAATTCTGCATGGCTGGGAAGTAAGGCAGGAGCTCTCGCTGCTGTTCATAAGTATGATTGTTTCCCTGCTCAGCAGTTAGGGACCATCTGACAATTCCTATCCACAGCAGTAAATGAAGGGAGAATTTCACTGCATACAGTCAGGTTTCTTATAAAAACGGTACACATTTTTTAATTAAAGTATATTGGAGATAGGTTTCTTTTTCATTATAAAGTAAAAATGGGATTTTATAGTTTTGCCTTTCCTGGTCCGTTTAAGGCAAACCATGCACTGGCAATTTTTCTCTTCCCCTTTGTGTACAAATATTGGCTTTTTATCATTTATAGCAGCTGGTCAACTCCAGAATGTGGGTTAGAACGAGCGCTGGCAATTTCTTTCTGTGTTTCGTGTAAAAATTGCCTATAGCTGCTATTTCAGCCTTTAAAACAGGGAATGATTTACAGGTGTATTTTAATAGGCTGGGGCTTAAAAGCTCCCTACTTTCTCACTGGAGCCTCTGAGTTAAGGGTAAGTGCATTGTGGTCTTACTACTCAGTCACACTGTTTGCTGGGGGACTTGATTTAAAAATGCACTACAAACTTAGAATGCTAATGGAGAGTGTAGCTTAGACCAAGTGCTGGCGATTTCTTTCTTTGGGTTGTAATTATTTTCCTCTTGTTTTATATTGATAAGCTTCTGTGAAGGCATTGCTGTCTCAGCTTGCGGTTTTACTTGTGCCTAAGCTGCCATTGGCTCAGACTGGCCTTTCCTATATCCCCTCTATAGTCTTTGTTCAGTTGTATTTCCAGTGTAGTAACATCTGCACTGGTAAATACCTAAAAAGATGCTATTCACGCACAACACACAAAGAAGCCCTGGTAGTAATGCCTACTCAATGACATATATATATATAAGACATTGCACTATGTTGTACATTAAGCTACTACAAATGCCCTCCCTTAAAAAAACAGGGCTTGTTTGTCCATATATTGAAATATATTCAAGTTGGCCAACTATGTCAAAGTCATCCCTGATCTGGCCAGTCCTACACTCAATCCCCCCTGATCTGGCCAGTCCTACACTCAACTTTCATCTGATTCATTAAGAATTCTACTGTGCATTTTTAGTAGCTTAATGCACAAAATGTCTCAATGTTCCTTATATGTCTATAAGTCTGTGCAACTTAAGGGCCCCCTAACATCATCAATATACTTCTCATTGTATAATAGCATTTCCTGTTGTGTTCATATAAATAATATCCAGCTTGATTATGGTCACTTTCCATACTTAATAAGCTAAATATCTTGCTAAATAGAGTCTTATGGCCAATTTGCGAGTTTCCACATAAAGCATTTAAATGATGATTATTTGGGAATTACGGACTTTAGTTTTATTTAATTTCTTCCTCAACAAGCATATTACATTTAAATACAATACCCCGAAGGACTAGCTTGTGAAAGCAGAATAAAATACAAAAACAAACTGGCAGTAAAATTGCATATAGAAAAGACATTTGTAATATGTGAAACAGCACGCTCCCTCCGAGGGCTCCAGCAGGAGCGAGGCTCTGTTGGATCGACCATATTTCTACAGAAATGGAAATTAAAGCTGTAGAAATATCATCTTACAGTAGAAGAAAACAAAAAGACACTTTATTTAAGAAAGGGTTTAATAGTCGTTGGGGGGGGTTGTAGAGTAACATGGGCAACGTCTACCCCAGTTCAGAGCCCAGTAACCCATAGTAGCTAAATGATTACTTGAATAATTCTGGATGCAGTGGATTCCATTCACCTTCAGGTACTCTGCAGTTGAACACGAGTCAAATCATTTATCACCAGTCAAAGGGAAGATAAGAAATGATGAATATTGTTGGAGTAGAGTTTGGTTGAAATGGTGGAACTAAACTAGGAAGTAGAAAGAATGGCATTGTGTAGTAGAGACAGTGAAAGGTCAGACAATGATTAAATGAGAAGGGTATATAGTAGGAAGAATTTTACTTTTTTGCAAGCCAGGAAATTAAAAATGGTGCTATTCATCTGCCCCTCTCTAGCTCTGACTTTTGAGACAAAGTAGTACAGTTATGAGATCCGATCTCCGGAAAACCGTACAGATCCGAATAGTCTCCCATTGACTGCATTTTATCCAACTAATCCAAATTTTGAGAAAATATTTCCTTTTTCTCTATAATATTAAAACAGTACCTTGTACTTGATCCAAACTAGGATATAATGAATCAATATTGGAATCAAAACCAGCCTCTTGGGTTTATTTAATGTTTACATGATTTTCTAGTAGATTTAAGATATGAAGATTCAAATTACAGAAACATCCCTTATCCGGAAAACCCCAGGTCCCAAGCAAACTGGATAACAGGTCTCATATCTGTATAAGTAATTTTTATTCCAGTTTACTTCTCCTTCTTCATAGGTCTGTTCATTTTCTGGCTTTTATTTTTAGATTTACAGCCCATTTTTTAGCACAAGCATCAGCATATGTTAGTGTGAAAGCTTCCCTGGTGTGTCCATTAAATTCTCCATACAGCAGCATTTATTGAATATTAGTTAATTTGTTAAGGTAATTTTGTCGATATTTTGAGAGCAGGTGAGGAACCAAGCTGCTCCAACAATCTGCCAAGAACTGAAGGCCTATATGGAGATGATCAGCAGGTAATAATAGCTAAGCTCCTACCGATGTGTTTGCTGTTATGTAAAGAAAATCTCACCTGTAAACATGAAAGGCAGAATGCGGAGTAATGTTTTTTTTAATATTTACTGAATTCTTTGAGATTTTAATATTGCTTGCAATAGTGCAAACACAATTTTAGACACAAAATCTATTTGTGCCCAGTGTATTGATAGTATAGGCTCATGGCACCGTGCACCCCAGCAGCTTTGGTATGCTTTAGGCTCATGGCATTGTACAACCCAAAAAAATTTTGCTTTAGGCTCATGGCACCATGCACCCCAACAGTTTTGACATGCTTTAGGTTCATGGCATTGTACAACCCAGCAGTTTTGATATGCTTTAGGTTCATGGCATCGTGCACCACAGAAAGTTTTGCTTTAGGCTCATGGCACCATGCACCCCAGCAGTGTTGGTATCCTTTAGGCTCATGTTATTGTGCACCCCAGCAAGTTTTGGGCTCATAACACCATGCTGAATTCTTTGAGAAACTCAGATTTTAACATTGCTTGCAATAGTGCAAACACAATTTTCAGACACAAAATCTATTTGTGACCAGTGTATTGATAGTATAGGCTCATGGCATCGTGCACCCCAGCAGCTTTGGTATGCTTTAGGCTCATGGCATTGTACAACCCAGCAGTTTTGACATGCTTTAGGCTTATGGCATTGTGCACCCCAAAAATGTTTGTTTTAGGCTCATGGCACCATGCACCCCAACAGTTTTAGTATCCTTTAGGCTCATGGCATTGTGCACCCCAGCAAGATTTGCTTTGGGCTCATGACATCATGCACCCCAACAGTTTTGATATGCTTTAAGTTCATGGCATTGTACAACCCAGCAGTTTTGATATGCTTTAGGCTCATCGTGCACCCCAGAAAGTTTTGCTTAAGGCTCATGGCACCATGCACCCCAGCAGTTTTGGTATCCTTCCTTTAGGTATTGTGCACCCCAGCAAGTTTTGGGCTCATAACACCTTGCACCCCACTAGTTTTGATATGAGTTAGGCTCATGGCATTGTGCACCCCAGCAGTTTTGACATGTTTTACACTCAAAGCACCATGTTTTGCTTTCGGCTCATGGCACCGTGCACCCCAGCAGTTTTGGTATACTTTAGGCTCATGGCATTGTGCATCCCAGAAAGTTTTGCTTTAGGCTCATGGCACCATGCACCCCAACAGTTTTGAGATGTGTTAGGCTCATGGCATTGTGCACCCCAGCAGTTTTGAGCCTAAAGCTTTGATTTAGGCTCATTGCACCATGTACCCCACTAGTCTTAACATGCTTTAGGCTCCTGGCACAGCACACCCAGCACCATTTGCATGTTTTAAGTTCATGGTACGGCCGTGCACCCAGCTGTGAATCCTATTACTTATTATTATAGAAATCTGCATGACAGAGCTGGTACAGGCTGGTACATATTGGTACAGTCCAAATTTTAAGTACCAACTTTAAGGGGCAGATTTATAAAGGGTCAAATTGAAAATTAAAATTTCTAATTCAAATTTAAAAATTCGAATTTTAGAGTTTATTTTAGTGTAATTCGACTATAGAATAGTCCAAATTTGATTCGAGTTTTTAAAAAAAAACGAAATTCTAATTTTATCATGTACTTTCCCTTTAAGAATTCGAATTCGACTTTTCTATCCATCTGAAAGCTGCCGAATTGGTGTTGTAGCCTATGGGGGACATCATACAATCAATTTGGTGTCATTTGGTGGACTTTTGAAAATCACATTTGTTTCTTGAAGGAAAAACTAGAATCAAATTCGATCTAATTTGATTCGAGTTTGCAAGACTATACTATAGAAAAAATTCTATTTTTAAATAAATTTCAATTGGTAGGTTTTTTTTGCGGAATTTCAAGTTTATTTGCGTTTATAAACTTGAAATTTGACACTTGATAAATCTGCCCCCAAGTATTTTTGAGATTTAGGGCATGATAATATATCTGGACGTGATAAGAAAACTTATACTGAGCATGAAATAGAGAGGCTGCTGAGCAAAGTAAAATAGCAACCTAATCCAGTAATTTATTCATAGGATTTAGGGGTTAAGAAAGAACAGATAACAATAAAGATAAGGGAAAATAATAACTATCCCTTCATATTTCTATTATTCAAAACCAAAAAGAAAAGGAAATACTGTATATAGGCATAGCAGCTCTTTTACAATTTACATGCCAGGAATCTAATCAGCAAAGCCGACACTGAAAAGGTTAATGAATGCATTCCTTCTGATCCTTCTGATATTAATATAAGAAGATGAAATATAAATATATACACACATATTCTTATATCCTGTCAGTTTTGCCTACAATCTAAAATTCTGCCTGAAGATCTAACATATCAAAAACTGGAGAGACTCATAAAACTTTTAGAAAAACTCCAGGACCAGAAATTCAGAAGTGCTGCCACGTTTAATCTAAATCTGCCATTCTCTTTGTCTTGTAAGAGAAGCCGAGAAAAGGTTTTAACACTGAATGCTCTGATAAACTCTCGAAATTCTGCAGCAGCAAAAGCCGGATTAACCTTTGGTTTTCACTGGTTAATACTTGAGAATTCCGAAGAACTCTACTGATGTGTATTCATTTTATACACCATGTTCATGGATATTCTAATGCTGCTGGTTACTTGTTAAAAGGGGATCAAGGGCATTTTGAAAAAGGCAATTATAAAGAATATATGGCACTTGTTTTAGGGTAAAATGGGGTAAAATATCATTTGGGCAGGGCCCACTTCATCTCTTGTATTAGTAATTGGTTATTGCATTTTGTTTGTAAATTGTAATCTGTATGTTCAATGTATACAGTCACTTTATCAATGGTTGAGTTTCAAGTTTATGGGAGTTTCTAAAAACTGCCATCAACTCCCATAAACTTGAAATTCTGAAAAAAAAGATAACATCAAAATTTATCCAAAAAAAAAAAAGTTTTTTTTTTTGTGTTTGGGTGAATAGGATCCCTGCAAATTCGAATAGAATTTGAATAAAATTAGATCAAATTCGATTTTTTTTAATAAAATAATTGATTTTCAAAAGCCCACCAAATGACACCTAATTGGATGTAGGAGGTCCCCCATAGGCTAAAACACAGCAAGTTTTAGATGGCGAATAATTGAATTCTCATAGAGACAGTGAATTCGAATTTTGAATTTTTTGTAAACTCGAAACAAATTTGAACTATTCCCTACTAAAATAAACTCGAAATTCAAATTTAAAAATGGAAATTTTCAATTCGACCCTTGATAAATCTGCCCCTTAATGTACTGCGCTGTGAAATTCGTTATGGTCGATAATAAAGATAATTTTTAAAAATTAATTTTAATAAGGATCATTTAAAAAAACATTTTTTTTGAAGCTCTCTATATATCCGTTCTGGACTGTTTCAAATCTTAAAGAAAGCTATTAGGTAAAAGTAGCTGCCTGGTGGGCGGGAGGATAGAGATTGGAGTGTGCCGAGCCCCTTTAAAAAATGTTTTGCAGCGGTGCCCGGTGCACTCTAGTTTTGCCACTGATTCTTGACATTATAAGGATTGTGTAATAAGACGGGAGGAAATTAGAAAGGGGTTTAGAATGTTATCATGTTACTATAGCACAGTTCTCTCTCTGATATTACTAATAATTCATGTATTACAGCTGTTACCCCTAATAGTGACATTAGTAAGTAAGTTAAGACAAACCAGATCTTATATATGAAAAACGGATTTTATTAAAGGGGATGCACCTGTCATTGTCAACACTCACATATCTCTTTTTATGTTTGTCTCGTTAAATCTCAGTGGGGAAAGCACTTATGATCAGCTTTATTAGCACTGGATATGAAAGGAAACATTGGCTGGTGAACATAACTGCAGGTCTCTTAGAGAAACAGTAGAAATAAATCTACCAATAGTAAAATAACCATTTCCAAATGAGTAAATGTAAAAATCGAGTGACACATGACCTAAAATGTTTCTTTTTGTTTTTAGGTGGCTGATGGAAATAGATTAGATACCTAATTTCAGAATCAAGGAAAGCCCTGGAATATAAATTAATCTAATTGTTAGATATTATTAGTCTACCAGCTGTTCCGTTCCTTGTTGTCATAATCCAAGCAGTCTTGTTGCCATAAAACCAAACGGGAGGGCCGTGGTTGAATTTGTAGAACATTCCATTCTCCCAAGAAAGCTTGATGATCATCCTTCAGCCTCCTTTTAACAAAACAATGTTAAAGAGCAAGTTCACCTTTCAATAAACTTGTTATATGTTATAGACCAATTCTAAGCAACATTTCATTTGATCTTTATCTTCTCTTTATCTTTTTTATGGGATGTATTACTAGCCTTGTATTATGTGGCCTGTAAATAAAAAAATTACACTCGGTTGCAAGATGGAGGGTTGACATCAGCTGGAGTAGGAGGAGTATTTTTTCAATGTTGAAATGCCTAATCCATAGACCAAGCATGCTGAGTTTGTCCTCTACAGTGGTTTTGGCTCAGATTACTTGGGTTCACTACCCCCTTTGTGACTCTTAGTTCATAGCAATATGATGAATCCTTGTATATGAAAGTTATAATAGTCATCCTCTACTGAGTTAGGGACAACAAGTAGTGATGGGCGAAATTATTCGTGAAATTTGTGAAACCGCCGCAAAAATTCGATGGTGAAAATTTGCCATTTCGCAAATTTTTCACCATTTCGCGAATTTTGCAGGAAATTCGCAAATTTTTCGGCAAAGCGAAACGGCGCAAATTCACCCATCACTAACACCAACTACTACATTAAGCCTAGATATCCCTCTAACTGGCATCTAGACTGGGCCTCCTATTCACCATTCTGGGGACAACTTGAGGTGAGTGATTTTGGTCACACAATTTAGAAATCTGTGCTTTATAGGTAAAAAAAACTTATCTTCAGATTTAATGTTTCTGAAAGGGGCTGGGCTCCCTAGGATTGGATGTTCCATGACACTTTGAGTGTAAGCTCTATGGAACAGAGACCTTCTTCTTCCTGTATCTCTTAACACATGACACTTAGGGGGTTATTTACTAAGCAAAATTATATCTTATTTTTTTAAAAAGACAACATGACCAAACTCCCATGCCCGATTATTTATTAATAAAAAAACCGAATTAATCGGTTATAATAATATTGAGCAAAAACCTGAATCCTCGTTTTTTCCTAAATCTTTCAATTTTTTCGTACTTTCGGGCTAAACTCAGCTCAAACCACAATATTGTCAAATTGAGATTGGTGCCTCTCCCATTGACTTATACAGGACCTCTACAGGTCTGAGAAGACTGATTTTCAGATTCTGGCTTTTTGTAACATCTCGAAAAATGTTAGGTTTTTTTCTCCATGAAAAATTCCAGTTTTTGCTCCTAAAAGTCCAACCAGATAAATTAGAGGTTTTATAAATAACCTACATAATGTTTATATAGACATATCAAACTGCAGTCCAATGTATGAGTCTTTACACTCGTCACTTCGGCTAGTCTATCTTTTTCTTTAACGACTTTTAATCAGATGTTTATTTTTCATCCTGTTAATGAACTCCATTTCAAAGGTCTTTCTGGCGCTGAGCAATATTATAATGATTAAAAATGTCAGTCCTGCCAATTTCCTTTCTCTGTGATTGATATCCACATGCTAATGATGATACTTTGGAGTTGTCTATTTGTTTCTGCATGTTTTTTTAGAATTATGGAGATGACAACAACTCTGAAATTATATTGCGCTCTCTCCTTCTTCAGACAACTTAAAAAGAACAGGAGTTTATCAGAGAGCGCTCAGGGAAGAGGAGAATGCAGAATGACTTGATACTTATTCTCTTGTGTTAGCTGTCCATCTTTCTCTAGGAACATTACTTTTTGTTTTTGCAAACTTCCCCCCTTTTCTGTT
Organism: Xenopus laevis; assembly: GCF_017654675.1. Lineage (NCBI taxonomy): Eukaryota > Metazoa > Chordata > Amphibia > Anura > Pipidae > Xenopus > Xenopus laevis. The sequence goes on from NC_054376.1 coordinate 117,529,180, forward strand.
GTGTAATGTTTTTTTTCTGGCAGGAAACAACGTAAAACCTCTGTGACAACACAAAATGACACATGCGGAACATAGCATGTCTGCCTGAGGAAAACAAAGGATTAGCAGAGAAGGAAAACTTTTTTTATCTGTCCAAACTTCCATCTACTGGGATTCTTGGATAAATGCTACATATATTGTATTTTAAATTACTAATAATCAAGGTATTGAAAAAAAAAATTGACATTGAAAGAATAAGTGAATGCTCCAGAGAGTAGGAAGGTATGATCTAGAGCTAGATCTAGATTTCTAATTGTATGGGGCAATCAAGGATACAACACCAGTCAATAATTATCTTGGGAGTTTACACCATAAATCATGACACTGTTGCATTGATATTTGATGAAGGAGAAATAAACTCAGGCATCATTATTAATGTATACAGCACCAGCAAGTTATGCAGTCCATTAGAAAAAAAATGAGGGGGTAAAGTGATTTCAAAGGCAGAGACTCTGTATGAAAGTTACTGGCCCTTTAATAAATAAGTGTTGCAGAAGAAGGAGCCTTATTTTATGTCATGGTCCTTTCAGAAAGAATCACAGTGGTCCGGGTGCTCTTGCCTAACCTACAGCCCCTGTGCTTTCATCCCAATGGCTGCCTATAGAAGAAGCTAAAGCTACCTACAAGTGGGCATGAGTGTTGTAGTTGCTCATCCTAATCGGTGGAAATCGAAATATTCCATCTGACATTGGTCTACAAAGCAGGAAAGCTTGCAGTTCATTGCATCACAACACAATATCTGGCATTAGAGAGGAATAAACACTTGGGCTTTTCCATCTAAGGGATCACCATACTTTAGGTCTACGAAAACATCATTGAAACATTAAATAAACCCAATAGGGTTGTTTTACCTCCAATAAGGAATTATTATATCTTAATTGGGATCAAATGCAATGTTGTGTTTTCATATTATAGAGATTTTTTTTTTAATTTTGAATTATTTTATTAAAGTAAACTATATGGGAGATGGCCTTCCCCTATTAGAGAACTTTCGGGATAATGGGTTTCAGGTAATGGATCCTACACATGTATATGAAATTGGTTGTAAATGAAGGAACTGCTATCCATATCAGTTACTGGATCTGTAGACCAACTCTAATATAAAGGAGTGTCTATACAATCCCTATGATCATAGACCTGGAAAGTTTGGCTAGATAAAAAGGTCCAGGCACTCAAATGGATCCACAGGACCAATAAAGATTAGTTAAAAAATATATTTTATTTTTACAAAAAATATATTTTATTTGTACAAAGTTAAAAATGTATATTTGCATCTCCATCCACCCTGTGCGGGAGCCCATGACTAAGCGCCCTGGGTGGGTGCGAAACACGTAGGGCGGATGGAGATGCAAATATACATTTTTAACTTTGTACAAATAAAATATATTTTTAACTAATCTTTATTGGTCCTGTGGATCCATTTGAGTGCCGGTCGGCCCTGCTTCTTCTTCAGATCCTTTGCCGTACCACTCCCTAAGCTGGGGGTCTGGGGCTGATGCACCCGGACCACATTTACTATTTGGTGAGTCATTTATAATATATTCTGGGCACCTTTTTTTTCTAAATCTTCTGCAATAGAAAAAATAGACTTTCAGATTTCTATTATGAGCCATTTACTTAAAATGATAAAATACAAAGTTACATTATATCATACCTGTTATATGTATCTCCCCTTGCACCCCCTATTTAGCCACAGATTCACACCAAACAGCACTAGCAGTGTCATTTAAAATATCCACAAACGCTAAGGGGCAAGTTTATTATGTGGTGTAAAAACTCATGTAAAAATTTTGTAGTAATTTTCCTATGCACTTTTTTATTTGAGCAACTTCCTTAGAAAGGTCTGAAGCAGTGGAAAATCTGGCATTCCTATGGCATAAGCATAAAATAAAGGTTTGGACTGGGAGACCCAGGGCCCACCAGGGTCGCTACTTTGGGGCCCCTACACACCACCCAGGCCCCTGGCACAGTGGCGAAGACACAGATACCTAATGCCACCCCACGCCTACCTTTTTATCTGATCGCGGCTGAGACTGGGGACCGGGAGGGAGGGAAGTTGGGAGGCGGCACCAACAACGAGTTTGGGCAGGCAGGGCCCAACGGGTTTTTTCCCAGTGCCCCGTCGTCCCAGTCCGATCATGGTAAAATATGAAACACCTTGATAAGTTTGCCATTTATTTTACACAGCTTTTTACACCACTTTTTTTTGTCAATTTTCATTTTACACACATCATAATACATTGTCCCCTTTGCAAACCATTTTCTCTTTTATATACAGTACTGCCCAGGAATACAAGGAAAACCAGAAACAGATTTATAATGTACAATAATGTCAATAGGTTGTTTGTAGGATTGAGCAAATTTATTTGCCTTATCCAGATTTGCAGCAAGTTGCAAAAATGATTTTTTTGATCGGGAATACACTGCTGCAGATATACACTTCCTATAGACTTCTATGGCATCTCAACAGGTTTTAAGTTGCTGCAGTTACATTTTTTATGTTTTACATATCACGATTCACACTCACTTAGCTTCAGTTTGGGCTGCATGATAAATTTGCAAATGCTTTAATCAGTGGGTCAGGGAAAAGTGTGAAGTTTGTATTTCTCACACCAACAAATCCCATATCTGGCCAGTCCTACACTCAACTTACATCAAACAAACTTGGTTGCCCTTTTATTGGTCAGTTTTATTGGTCAGTTTTTCCTCTTCACTGAAAATCTCACATGAAATCTAATAATGTCACTTGCAGCTGCAGATCAAATCAGGACCAATTATAAGCTTCCATGCCCCGCAACAAATTTTAAAGTGCAGCAAATTCCTTTTGAATGCTGCTCTCAATCCCAACTCAGTCTGGAGCATCAACAAAGTTCAGCAGTCCAGGAAGCAATTACATTCCATCCATAAAATATGGCATTGTGGTCTCCTCTCCAGCAATTAATGAGCAAATTGGTGTCTGGAAGGAACTTTTGATTGTTTTTGTTGTCTTCTAAAAGGCATTTACAGCAAAAGGGATTAGGAAATTTTTTCATTTCAGAGTAAGAGACATTTCCTACTATCCGTTTTAATTCTGTCTTATAAATCCTAAATCTGCTAAGACTTTGAACCCACAGTTCTGGCTGGGCATTTCAACACGCTGGTCAATAAAGTTTGAATTGCGATTTCCTTTTATCATGGTTTTGAAAGAGAGAAGGGAAAAAAATATCAGATGCGTCTTGTGTGAATCCAAAATACTTGATGGTTTCAGTCATATCTTGGAATCTCTTAACTACTTCACCTCTAGCTATGTGCCAATATAATGCCACTTGTTTGAGCTGGCTTAAAGTTGTGTTTTCATGGAGACTGTTGGCATATAATGTAGGCCCCTTAATAAAGTTTTTTCATAAACTTTCATAATATATTATAATACTTGAGTTGCGATAAGACAAAAATCCATCAAGTTCACCCTTCTGCGTTATCCCCTAGCATCACAGAAACTTAAGGATTACTAAAGCCCTTGATATTTTGTCTGGCCAAGAAAAAAACCAAGCACCTCTTAAAGACATCAGTAGAACATTACCAACCTCCCAGTAAAGAAATATTTGCACTGCTTCAAGGGATAATAGTCTCAAGGTTGAGGAGGTGGCCTCCTGATGAGCAAGGACTAGATTAGAGCCTCAGATCAGGGTGTTGCCCTATACATTGTCCAATAAGCAGCAAAGTCAAGAATAACTAATTCAGCAGGCAATATTGAACTGTCCATGGCTGGGCATAATTGATAAGGAGCAAGACCTTGTCTGTCCCATCCTGCAATATAATTATCACATGATATAATAGTAATCATGATCAGCTGCATGTTTGGAATTTGAGAGACAGTGTCAACAGTGTGGAAGCATTAGCACTTAGCTTCTAAAACTGATGTCTTCATTGATAAAAGCAGAGCCTACAATGTTAACAGTAATATTTTAAAATACTATAAAATCCCAAAATTCAGATTAGAAATAAATGTAAAGGCAGGGGTGCCGGGTTCTTCCATTACCTTCACTTTGTCAGAGACACCGGTTAAAGGCACTAGAAATTATAGCTTGTGACTGTTACAATAATGCGCTTATCATTTAGAACCTCGGGCACCTACGTTAAAGAATCAGCTCTAAAATGCAGGTTAAATATTTAGGGGTAAGAAAGAAACGAGAATGGATGGTGACAGGTTCCAAAGCTAAGCTTTTAGTTTAGAACATAAAGATACAAAAGATGCCAGCGTTTGTATTACCTAAGGTTGAAGGCAACATTAAATATGAATATCAGAAGGAGAAAGCCAAGAAATCCATTTGCAAAGTGTCAAGCTCTTTAATGCAACAATTTGTTTTATTTTTTTTTATTTTTTTTTATTTTACAGGTTTCTTTTATTGTTAAATAAAGACGGAGTATGATGTGCTAGAAAATAACTTCAGTCCAGCAACTCCATGAAGACATATGGACAGCCATTGTGCAAATCTTGGTGTGCTGGTCTACAGGGAAGCTTGTAATGCTAATAATGAGATAGGTCATGGAGATTACTGGTGACATAGAACAGTGTACAAATCTAACTGCATTCTGTCTCTAATCAAGATGACAAATATACCCCCTTTGCTCTGTTTTTATGCTATGAATGGGACATTGATACCTCATGGTGTTCTAAAGGCTCTATTGTACATCAGATTCCCAGGCTTGGCTCGTCGTTTCATTACAAAAGACAGGCTCCCATTTTTGGTCACTGCCACACGCTGATTTCAAAGGGAAGGAATTATTCTTGAATTGGCTCGCTCCTTTGGGGAGAAGTAACAAAAATGTCACAGTGTTCTCTCTCCCAGCCTTATCTTGGCAATTTTCATAAGAATGCAATATAAATGTAGCCCTTTGTATGACGTAGAAGCCACAAATCTATTTTGAGGTTTCGCTTAACACAAGCCTGTTTGTAGTTTCTAGATCTCATTTTCGTAATCTCTGGCTCTTTGGTCAAAAAGGCATTCCAAAATATTTCAGGGAAAATGTGTCATGTGCTATTTCTATGAGAATTACTGCTCTCTCTCTGTGACACATAATAAGTTTCCAAGCACAGAGTTCATTTGTCAAAAAGAGAATATTATATATATATATATTTTTTTTTTTATCAAAATCTGATTGAATCTGATTTTTGAAAATAAAAAAGTTAGACCAAAGTAGAATCCCGGATTTGACCCGATTTATTATTGAAAAAGCACAATTTAATTGGTTTGAGGGATAACTGAAAATCAAGCAAAAACCCGAATTGTACACTTTTCTGAGTTTTTTTGGATTTTTGCCCAAAAAGTCCGAAATAGTCAGATTTTTTTAGCTTATTCCAGCGCAGACCACAGAAACTTCCAGAGACCTCTCCCATTGACTTTTATACAGCCTCAGCAGGTCCGAGATGCCAGATTTTGGGATTCAGACTTTTTCCATCCTTGGGGTATAATTAGGAATGCACCGAATCGGTTCGGGATTCAGTCAGACTTTTTTAGCAGGATTCGCCAAATCCTTCTGCCTTGTTGAACTGAATCTGAATCCTAATTTGCACATGCAAATTAACGACGGGGAGAAAAATTGCGTGACTTTTTGTCACAAAATAAGGAAGTAAAAAATGTTTTCCCCTTCCCACCCCTAATTTGCCTATTCAAATTAGGATTTAGATTCGGTATTCTGCCGAATCTTTCACGAAGGATTCAGGGGTTCGCCCGAATCCAAAATAGTGGATTCAGTGCATCCCTAGGTATAATAAATGTTGAAAACATTTTCCACTAAAAGTTCAGATTTTATAGAAAAAAAAAATTATTTAGGCATTCAGACTGTAATAAATAACCCCCTTTATCTTCATTTTAAGTACTTTTCTATCCATTGCCAACACAGAGCTCCTGAGTCTTGAGGCTATGAATGAATCAACTGCGGCCAGCATGAGCTCTGGGGTATAGTAGTGGCTCCAAACATGCATTTCCAAGAAACAGCAATATAACTGCTTTTACAACCTTCATTGCAACTTTGCATCAGTCCCGTCGACTAGAGCAATCAATAAACATTTAGCTTTTTTCTGACATGGTTACAATGATAGCAAACATGCCATTGATATATATATATATATATATATACACATCAAACAAAAAAAAAGTCCAGACACTTGTGTTTGGGTAACAAAAAAGATTTTACCACATTTTCTTCCAACATTTTTAGGCTCCTGCCTCTTTTTAAGCATCAGAATGCCTACTGACTAGTGATGGGCAAATTTCTCCTGAACTTTGCGAAACTTTGAAAAATTTGCTGAAAAATCATGAAATCAGATACTGTAGTTTCCCAAACAAATCTTGAAAATCCGACATTTTCACGGAAAATCTTGAAAATAGGAAATTGACGCCTGCGTCCAAGCTGATGTTGGCATTAAAATCAATAGGCATTTGAATAGTGTTGAGACGCGGCGATTTTGATGCAAGCAACTTTTTTGATGCAGGCGAAATTTCGCTGGCAAATTTTTAAGGGAGATTCTCGAATTTGTTCACCGGCGGCGAAACACTGAAATCTGCCGCAAATTCATTCCAGGCAAATTTATTGGCCCATCACTACTACTTACACCATATCCTATATAAAGACAATCTATTAACATAAACACACCTCTCCCTTTACTCACTACTATACATGAACTCAAGTTACAGTAAGTTACTAAATACATTAATTCAAATGATAGCATTCAGATCATACTCCCGATTAAGTCCCCTAGGCTGTAATGTCTGCCATGTGTGTATCCAAAAGTTCTCCCTCCTTTGAAGTTGCAAGAGTCTGTTGCCCCCCCCCCATCGTGGGGGGCAACAGCGTCTATAACAAGAAACCTGAGTGAAGGTGGCGTATTTCGTGCAGAATGGAAATGGGCAGGAACAAGCAACGTCAGTACAGGTATGGGACCTGTTCTCCAGAATGCTCAGGACCTGGGGTTTTCCAAATAACGGATCTTTCCGTAATTTGGGTCTTCATGCCTTAAGTCTACTAGAAATTCATTTAAATATTAAATAAATCCAATAGGCTGGTTTTGCCTCCAATAAGGATTAATTATATCTTAGTTAGGATCAAGTACAAGCTACTGTTTTATTATTACAAAGGAAAAGGAAATCATTTTTAAAAATTTGGATTATTTGGATAAAATGGAGTCTATGGGAATCAGCCATTCCATAATTCTGAGCTTTCAGGATATCGGGTTTCCGGATAAAGGATCCTATACCTGTACCTCTTTTCTTAAGGTCGACTTATGTTGGCTGATCCTATCACAAATCGGTTGTTTGGTCTCACCTCTATAGGCAAGGCCACACGGGCATTTCAGCATATATATATAACATACTCGGAATCACATGTAAAGTGACCTTGTATGTCTAATTTTTTACCTGAGTTTGGATGTGTGAAAGCATTAGTGCATATTGCACTCGAACACTGATTACACCTCCCGCATGGGTACATGCCATCCTTCAGTGGTGCCAACACTCTCTGCAGACTACTGCATGTAGTTCCCAGTTCAGCCTGCACTAATCTGTCCATCAGGTTACGTGGACGTTTGTAGGACAAACACCACTGAAGGATGGCATGTCTTCCCCCTCTTGAATACAGTGTGCTCTATTTTGGAGCACCAATTTCTTTTTGGCCTGTTTTTGGCACTTAGGGGGTTATTTATCAAGGTCTGAATTTTTCTTAGTAATTCTAAGTTAGAAAACTAAGCAACTCCGGCTGCAAGAATGGACCTTATAAAAGTCCAAAAAAATTGGTTCGGACAAAATCATGGTCTTGATAAAGGTCTTAGGAGTAGACCGAAACGTTGGCCGAATTTTAATGTAAATTAATAAACATGGAATTTTAATTTTTTGTACACAAATCCTGGTGTGCATCTTTTTTTTTTTTGCTATTTATATATTTATATATATACAGTATATATATATAGCTTGTAGGTAGTGATGGGCGAATTTGGCCAGTTTCTCTTTGTGGAAAAATTTGTGAAACTCAAATTTTGATACCCGCGTCAATTTTTACGCTGTTGTTAAAGTCAATGGGAACCCGAATAATGTTGACACCTCGATGGTTTTGACGGGAGCGACTTTTGTGATGCACATCCACAATTTTTTGACGACGGCAAATTTTTGCTGCAATTTCGTGAATTTATTTTCCAGCAACAAAACAACGGAATTTGCCGTGAATTTGTGCCTGGCGAATATATTTGCCCATCACTTGTTACAGGCAGAGCTTTCTAGATGCTTCCGACTCATTGTGAGCCCTGTTAAAAAGTGTTGGAATACAATACAATACCAGCCTTAACAAGGCAAAACATAGAAGTGTTTTGAAAGAAGAGAAAGAGGAAAATTCACTGCAATGAAACATGCACCTTGCTTGCAACCATATATCTATAATAGATAACCTTGGCCCAGTATAGGTGCTTTTGTTCCTAGACTGAGTTTGTGCAAGTATTGTTGTCTTTTCCTAACACTGATTTGAAGGCAGAGTGCTCAGCATACACAATGGAGTTTCTCTATCAAAGAGCATAACTCAGGTCGGATATATTCTTGGCTGGTATGAGGAATAAGATTAGGGAATCTTTCTATAGATTTTTTAGAGGCAAGTAAGGGATGGGTTAACTGTCTCTCCTTATTGTGGTTTCAGTTTTTTTTTTATGAAAGGGACTTTTAATAAATCTCTCTCTTCTATTTTTTTTATTTTGCAATACAAAAAGCCTGCGGGTACAATTTTCGAAGGCACAATGAGATTTGCTAAAGTTGAAAAGGAGCAGATAACTGTGTTTGAAACAAATTCACATGTTTTCTTGGCAACAGTTTTACCCAGAGACAACATTACGTCCTGTGTAATTTCTGCATTGTCCGTCAGTTTCTAGTTCTATTCACGCGCCGACTCCATCTCTTTTGTGTTCTTGTCATCCCTACTCGGCACATTGGAATGATATTTGTGTGTGTGTGTGTTCCATGAATCCAGGCCTATTGCAACTGGAAATACACTTCCATCCATAGGAATAGAGCTTAGAAAGCAATTCAGGCAATGCATTTTAATCTTTGCATATCAAGTCAAGAGATCAGTTATTTTGTTAAACACGGATACCCATAAATACCTAGCATTGTTGAGTAATTGCTCTGATACCTCATTACATTTATTCCAGATATCTATAATTCTGCATGCTGCATGGCTAGTTAGTAATCAGCACAGGTATACTGTATGCTATAGGGTGAAGCCTTCAACAGTTTAGGGGTTATTTACAGTAATGGGTGAATTTGTCCCGTTTTGCTTTGCCAAACATTTTTGCTAATTTCCCATCAATTCGCGTTAATTTTGACGCCAGCATTAAAGTCAATGGGGCAAATTTACCAACCTCCGAAAATTTGGCAGCGACAGCTTCGCTCACATGGCAATACTTTGCCAGGCGTAGATTCACCAGGACAACGCTAATTCACTAAAATCCAAAGTTGCGTCCCGGGCGCCGAACGCTGACGAAGTTGCGCTAGCATTACTGCAGCAAGCGAAGCGAATTTGCGATAGCATTGCCTAATTTGCATACAGCGAGAAGTTAAAGTTGAATGGACGTATATGTTGCAGCAAATACATTACACTACACAAGCCCAGGGAACCTTAATAAAATAAAATAAAGTTGTTATATTGCCCTACACATGAGCCCAGTGTATAGTTTATGTGCCATATGTTAGGAAATGTAGGGGGGAAGGAGGGTACCCCAGAAAAAATTTACAATCTTTTGCAGCCTATCACCCTGAAAAATGAAAAGTCGGCAGCATTTTTTGGGACTTAGAAAAATGTTCAACTATTTTTTTAGGAAGCCCTATCTACTCTATTGCACTTCGCCTGGTCTGAGGTGGCGAAGGCAAGTCTGGCGCAAGAGGTAACGTTTAGTAAAATCTGTATCTTAGTGAATTTGCGTAGTTACGTCCATTCTACAGAGCGCAACTTCGCCAGGCGTAAGGGAGTGAAGTACCGCTAGAGTCTATCTCTTTCGCTAGTGAAGTTACGCCAGCGACTGTTAGTAAATCGTCAAAGTAACGAAATGACGTCACGCTGGCGAATTCGCTAGCATTAGTCACTTCGCCCTTTAGTAAACCTGCCCAATAGGGCGTCCAAAAAATGTTGACTCGAGACAGTTTTAATACAAGTGACTATTCCGATGGGCGTCCAATTTTTTTTTTTTACAGTTTTGTGAATTTATTCACACCAGTGAAACGTGGAAATTGGCGTCAAATTCGCGTCTGGCGAATTTATTTGCCCATCTTGTCTTTTTTAAATGGAAAAAACACAATTTCTTCGTAGAAAAAAAAACGAAAAACCCTGATGGTGTTAAAAGTCTGAGTAAAAAAGTACTCCAGCTTAGACCTGCCGAGTTCATGTAGAAGTCAATGGCATATGTCCAATTTATTTCGTGATCTGCGCTGGGTTTCGTTCAATAATAATCTCTGTAATAATAAAGCATTACTTTGTACTTGATCCCAACTAAGATATAATTAATCCTTATTGGAAGTAAAACCAGCTTATTGGGTTTATTTAATATTTACATGATTTTCTAGTAGACTTAAGGTATAAAGATCCAAATTATGGAAAGATTCATTATCCGGATAGCCCCAAGTTCTGAGCATTTTGGATAACAGGTCCCATACCTGTAACAGGGAGGGGCAAATTTATTAAGGGTTGAATTGAAAATTCCATTTCAAATTAGAATCTTTGAATTCTTTATGGTCAAAACTGTCAAATTCGACTAGGGAATTATCTAAAAATTTTTAAAAAAAATGTAAATGCAATTTTCAAGATTTATCATACTCTGGCCCTTCGAGTTTTAGTAAAATGCGTTTAAGATATTCCATTTTTATAATAAATAATTTAATATTCGAATTTAGAGTAAAATGGAATTCATGTGAGTAAATAAAACTCATGTGAATTCGAAATTCGAATATTGATAAATGTGCCTCCCAATGTCAAGAAAGAGCAATTATAATCAATAACAAGTCCAACAAGTGCAGTTGCGCTAAAATGCAGGAAATTATGCCAAACAGACTTAGAACATTTTCAGCAATGTTAACATATCAGTTGGAACTGCACCAGACGATAATTCCCATGGTGACCTAAATAACATGGTAATTCTGGAAAATTCTGGAAAAAAATGCTGCATTGAGGGGGAAAAAACATGCAGGTGGCACTAGAAATTTCACGTGTGGTTGTGTTTGCACTTCTTGTGTCTAAATATGCTCCATGCACTTCCATGTAGCAGTGGTAAGTGCAATTGTATCTGTCCTGTTGATACTGGGAAACACTAAAAGCTACCACTACGTAGTGCTAATTCCCGCAACTGGTTTCTTATAGCACATGCACCAAAAGAATCAGTTGCTAATATCTTCACTCTGAACATGGGTACTGCGCCTTGCGCAAGATTTGAACATTAGTGCATATGCTGGAATTTCTAAGGGAAAAATGCTACATTGGGCATAAAAACAATGATATTTGTGTCCATAAATTGCACTTTGCACACTGCATTAGTGATGGGAGAATAAATTTGCCTAGCACGAATTCACATTGAATTTCGGCGTTTCTCGCCAGCCAATAAATGCGTAAATCTCCAGTGAAAAGTCGCTCGCATCAAAATCGGCAGGCGTCAACACTATTCGGACACCCAATGACTGTAAAGCCTGCGTCAGCTTGGACGCGGGCGTCAGTTTCCGATTTTCATGATTTTTTGTGAACATGTCCGATTTTTTTTTTAGTGAAACTTTACGATTTCACTCTTTTTCCGCGAATTTTTCAACATTTCGAGAATTTCGCAGTAGTTTTGCAGGAAACTCGCAAATTTCGCAAATTTTGCGGGAAAGTCGCAAATTTTTCAGTGAAGCAAAACGAGAGAAATTTGCCCATCACTACACGGCATTCTTTGGTAATGGGACTTATTGAGTTTACTTACACCTAAGTGCAAATAAATAATAAAATGCCAGACTATCGGCACTGCATCCTCTGCGCCTATTGCTATTACTAATGAGCAAGATGCAGTGTGCAGGGGCACCCATAATACCATTCTGTATATGCAACATCGGCAACTTATAAAACCAACTCACATTTTGTGCCAATTTTAACTGCTTGTAATATGTTCATTTAATATTTTGGCTATACCTGTAAGGCAAATAATTACTGTACCCCCAGAATGAATATTTAACCAGCAGATAAGTTGATTCCAAACTGGAATATATCAAATACTGCCCTTTCAAGAGATACTGTCATAAGAATTTTTTTTCCCAAAACACATCAGTTAATAGTGCTGCTCCAGCAGAATTCTGCACTGAAATCCATTTCTCAAAAGAGCAAACAGATTTTTTTATATTTAATTTTGAAATCTGACATGGGGCTAGACATATTGTCAGTTTCCCAGCTACCCCCAGTCATGTGACTTGTGCTCTGATAAACTGCAGTCACTCTTTACTGCTGAACTGCAAGTTGAAGTGACATCACCCCCTCCTCTTCCCCCCTCCCCCTAACAACAGAACAATGGGAAGGTAACCAGATAGCAGCTCCATAACACAAGATAACAGCTGCCTGTTCTAAGAACAGCACTCAATAGTAAAATCCAGGCCCCACTGCGACACATTCAGTTACATTGAGTAGGAGAAATAACAGACTGCCAGAAAGCAGTTCTGGCTCTTTCTGAAAGCACATGACCAGGCTAAATGACGTGAAATATTATAAATTAAAAAAAATACACTTGCTGGTTCAGGAATTATATTTTATATTGTAGAGTGAATTAATTGCAGTGTAAACAGTGTCATTTAGAAAAAAAAAACTACACCATAAAAATCATTACAGACTCCCTTTAACATCTTTTCCTTTGAACCACCATTTCATGATGGCCTGTGCGCTGCCTCAAAGATCACCTGACCAGAAATACTGCAGCTCTAACTGTATCAGTGTGAAAGCAAAGGACAGAACTTTGTCCATTAATTGGCTTACGTGACCTAACATGTATGTGTGCCCTTAGTTGTTTGTGTGCACCGTGAATCATATGATCCCAGGGGGCGGCATTCATATAATGGAAATGTTCTATTAAGGATTATGTAATGGCACATACTATTAAAAAATATATTATTGTGAAAACGGTTTATTTACATGAAGCAGGGTTTTACACATGAGCTGTTTATACAATATCTTTTATAGAGACCTCCATTGTTCTGGGGTATAGTTTTTCCTTTAAACTGAATGTAAAGTCACACAGCTCCTGTGATAAAGAATCAAAGGCAGGAATGTTGTAGAATGTTATTCTTATTCTTAGTACTCCCACAGAAGGGACACTAGTGGTGACCTTGAGAAGAAGATCAATGGATTAGAGAGAGAGAGAGAGGTGTTAGAGTGTTTGCAACTTGGTAAAAGGCCAAGGTCAATGAGATATTATCTTTTTTGGCCTCACTTATTGCTGTCAAAAACTGTGTTGCTATGGAGACTTACTGTATGTGGTTGGTCTTGTAAGGGGAAAAAGTGTGAAGTGGAACCATCAGATCAAGGTTCCAATATGTCTGAGCTCCCAGGGATGTGACATTATACTGAGCTTTTAAAGTCCTCTCACCTTTTCTCTCCATTTCTCTCTGTGCTTTTAAATCCGCTCCACAGTCAGATTAAAGGGAATTCTTTATTGAAAAAGACATTAAAAGTGCAATACCTTCAAGCGCTGAAGCAAGCTGATATGACTATGACATGTCTGAAGGGTTAAACAGCGATTTGGGCTTCTCCTCTCTTTAGGGGAGAAAATAAAACATGACTAGTACTGTTTGTTTATAGGATAGCCTGTACCTGAAGAATAAAAGCCTTTTCTTTCATTCAACTCAACATCTTTTTATGATCTGTTGTTTTTATCCTCGTAGAAAAACTCACTAATGCATTGCAGGCTCATGGCAAGATTTGATTTATGAAATAGTTTAAGAATTTTTTTAAGACCATAAAAAATATACAATAGAAATACACAGAATGTGAATATAAAATATCTATTTTATGTACATTATATATAGACATATATATATATATATATATATATATATATATATATATATATATATATATATATATATATACCAGAAGGAGGCTCGAACTCACAGATCTTACAAAGAAATAACAGTGTGTATTAGTCAAAAATAAGAACTAACGTTTCGGCTAGCCTTTCTTTGAGTGCGAGCCTCCTTCTGGTATATAATTATCTTTTTGGGCTTTATTTGCACCCAGGCAACTTACACATCTACACGAGTTGTGCCGGCATCCAGACAGCCATATATATATATATATATATATATATATATATATATATATATATATATATATATATATATATATATAAAATATCCATCTTATATACCTATACTATACTTATTAGCAGATAACACTCATGGAGCCATTGGGCAAAACAGAAACCCATGATGGTCAATATAATGTGAGAAATACAAAGCTATTGCAGTCCAAGGAATGGCCTATCACATACTGTAGGCTAAGAATTTGATGTGTTCATTCCCTCCTCTCAAGAAGCCATGTAAGCCTATGTAGGGACCCATAGGGTTAATGTGCCCCTATGGATTTATTTCCCTATCCCTTCCCTAGTTACAGGGCAGAAGCTCATGTATCTAGTTTAAGTATTTGCATATTTAAGTTATTTTCCAGGAGGCTCTGTGACCACAACCTGTCACACTTTGGTATGGTGAGAAGGGGTGGATCTTCCTCTTTGGCTGCTGGTGTCCTGATAGACTGTTTGTTCCCATTGAGCCTGGGTATAACAAGGCCCAGTAAAATGTTAGCCCTAGAGGGACTGGTCTTACTAGGGACGGTTTATTTACATGAAGCAGGTTTTTACATATGAGCTGTTTTATATCGTGCACACACCCAAATCAGCACTGGTTAGAACCAAGGCTCTGCACACACAATTTTTATAAAGGCCACAAAAATGTATATATTCTTTAATTTTAAATTGTATTATTTTGTGCATACGGCTTACTGGAAGTTAAAGGGCATGTAAAGGCAAAAGAATAAAATCCAATTTTTACTTTCTTTAATGAAAAAAAAACCTATCTCCAATAAACTTTAATTAAAAAATGTGTACCGTTTTTATAAGAAACCTGACTGTATGCAGTGAAATTCTCCCTTCATTTACTGCTGTGGATAGGAATTGTCAGACGGTCCCTAACTGCTGAGCAGGGAAACAATCATACTTATGAACAGCAGAGGGAGCCCCCGCCTTACTTCCCAGCCATGCAGAACTCAAGCAGCTTTGTTTATGATGATCCCTAAGCAGCCCAGACCACACTGAGCATGTGCACAGTCTTAGTCTTGCACAGATTTACTATTTTATTACTGTTAGGGAAAATAGACTGGCCAGATTGCCTGATCAATGTTTTCAGTGTTATGAATGGCTTCCTATCAGTGATTCTAACTCAGGATCGGAGGAGGCATGTAGGTGTCCTCTCCTGTCACCTGCTTACCCCTTAACTTGCTTAATATTCAGACCTATCAGTTAGGGTTAGTTAATGGAGACACAGGTTGCAATGGGGTCAGGGACTATTGGGCTAATCTGTGCCCACAGATCTGCACCTTGCAGCCCTTTCCTTGCTCCCCCAGATCAGAGTTATTTAAAACCACAGTGTTAACAATGCAGGGGGGGTACCTCATACAGCATCTTGTGCTCACAAAGTGCAGAACACAAGACCCTTTGAATCCCAAAATGGTATTTGCTGGTGCTGATCTCCTGGGTGTTTTCATTTTATAGCAACTGTTGAGCAGCCTGGTTCTTACAGGGCTAAATTGTAGACGTTTGCAGAAGATGATTTGGATCAGTGATAGTAAAATAATCGAGGTAAGGGCCCCTTAATTCCTGACCCAGGTTTAGACAGTAGATCTTTGCACATGGAAGAGCTACTGTAAATGGCTAATGTCTTTCATTAACATTTTAAAAGGAGAATAAACAGAAAATATGCAAAGTAAATTACAGTAATTATAAGCGAGTCTCACTTGATATGTATGCCTGACAAATAACCTCGGGATGTTTGGCAGGTGTCTATGAAATGATAGGAACCTTGATTTTAAAAGAGGCTTCAGCAATCCTTTATTCATTTTGTCGACCAAATTAACAAATACTCGATTTCATTTGCGCAAAATAAACCAATCTCACACATTTACATGATAATGAAAACTATTTGATTTCAAAGATACAAGCTGACTGACTGACAGTTGCAAAATCAGAGCCATCCTAGAGAAATGTAGCAATAATTCTGATATACTAATTAAACTGCCGAAGTGCCGAATGACGGGAAAGTGTGTGGGGGGGGGCTTGTTTACTAAGAAGAATATAGATATGTGGCACTCAAAATGCTCTAGATTGTCTGCCACTAATGATGGGCGAATACATTTGCCTAGCATAAATTTGCGGTGAATTTCCACGATTCGCCGGCACAAATAAATTTGAGAAACTCCTACGAAAATTTGCCAGCGTCAAAAAATGTTTGACTTTTTGAGCGAGCATCAAAAATTGACGCGGGCGTTAATTTTCCAGTTTCATGAATTTTTTGTGAATTTTTCTGCGATCTCACCTGCAATATAGTTGCCGCTGCTGCCCTTTATCCTCTGAACACAGTGAAGTATAATATGCATGTGTGGAGGGGGCTGGCGATGGGTGAGCAAGCGGGCGTCAGGGTCTCCTTGGGTAGTAGCCCCGGTGGGCCTCACATACCCCAGTCCGATGATTGGGGGCAGACTGGTACCACTGAGGCATGTCAAAGCAGGAAATAGTTCAAATTAGTTCCAATTCAATTTGAATTTTTAAAAAAATTCTAATTCGATTTTTGAAATGTATCATGTACTGTCCCTTTTTTTGAAGTTGACTAACCGCGACCTTAAACCTGCCGAATTGCTGTTTTAGCCTATGGGGGACTTCCTGGGATCAATTTGGAGCTTTTTACAGCCTTCCTGAATATTGAGTTTTTTCGGAAAAAAATTTGATTCAAATTTGATTGGGGTTTGTGGGTTGATCCCATTCACCCGAGTTCGAAAAATGTTAAAAATTTTTGAAAATTTTTTTTATTGGTAGGTTTTTTTTTTGAATTTCGAGTTCATGGGAGTTTATGGGAGTTTTTACAAACACCCATGAACTTGAAATTCGATCCTTGATAAACCTGCCCCTTAGAGTACAGGTCTTGAATAACAGGATATGAAGCACACCATCCTCAGGCTTTGCCTTTAAAACATTCATTTCAGCGGAATTCACACACAAGCTTTCGGGGGAAAACCCCTTCCTCAGGTGCAGTGTGCTGAAGAAAAAATAGTTTTTTGACCTTAGAGTACAGGTACGGGATCTGTTACCCAGAATGCTTGGGACCTGGTGTTTTCTGGATAAGGGATCTTTCCTTAATTTGAATATCCCAACTTTAAGGGGCAGATTTATCAAAGGTCGAGGTGAATTTTCAAATGAAAAAAATTCAAATTTCGAGCTATTTTTTGTGTAATTCGACTAGGGAATATTCGATTTGAATTAAAAAAAAAATAGAAAATTTGAATATCCAAATTAATCATGTACTGTCTCTTTAAAAATTTGACTTTGACCATTCGCCGTCTAAAACCTGACAAATTGCTGTTCAAGCCTATGGGGGACCTCCTAGAATCTATTTGGAGTCAATAGGTGGACTTTGAAAAATCAAAGTTTTTTGGGGGGAAAAACTTTGAATCAAATTCGATCTAATGCGTTATTATTCCTTCAATTCGACCAATTCGAATTCGGCCGAATACGGACCTATTCGACCAGAAAAACTTTGACTTCGTTTCGGTTGGTCTTTTTGAATGCCCCTAAATCTGTTAAAACTCTTTTAATCATGAACTAAACCCAATAGGATTATTTTGCAACCAATATGGATTCATGCAGCTTAGTTACTATCACGTACTATTTTATTAGTACAGGGGGGAAAACATCATTATTTAAAATGATTTGATAGAGTAAGGAATCCCATTTCTGTATTTTTCTCAATCACCCTATCTTAGCTGTAGTTTTTTTTGTCAGTTTTACAGCATTTTCCTTCTGTGAACACCTTGAGCTCTCTTCTTATTACTTCACATTTTTCTCAGCCTAAGGCTGTCTTTTTCACCCAATTTCCACTTCCATTCTCAAGAATGTAATAAACAGGTGCAAAAAGTAACATCTATATGGAAATAATAATGCTAAACTTGCCTGAATTAAAAATGTTTAATTATGTGGAACCTAATTATCATATGCTATTTAGATGATACTGTACCTTCAGGGGAATTCATTCAACCATCCTGCTATATTCACACATTTATAAGAAGAGACAAAGGGAATGATTTCTTTTTTAAGATTTCAGCAAAATTGTTCTGTTTCTGATCATAATCATTTTGTGGCTCCATAATTTAGAATAGGGGGAATGAACGAAGCACCATGGAAGCATCATGCCAATAAGAAGTGATGTAGCACCTCCAGCCCTGAGAAGCAATTATCTTGGCAGTTTCATATGCAAAAAATAAAGGACCTGTAAATTAAGGCAACAGTTTTAAGGAAGCCCTAGATTCCCAGATGCCAGGATTAAATTAAAATAATCGGTAATGGATGTAATAGCCAGGGCCCGGTTTACTTTAAGATGTATCTTATTATAACCAACCAAAAAGTAACATTTTATGGCCTGCATGTCATGGGCAGTAGCGAATTTACAAAACTTCTGTCCAGTAGTTGTGATGAGCGAATCTCTCCCATTTAGCTTTGCCGAAAAATTTGCAAATTTCCCGCAAAATTCGCTAAACGGCAGAAAATTTTCAAAAAAACGTGGAAACAGAAAGTTCACGAACAACTAGTGAAATTTGGGCGTTCTCGTGAAAAATTTGTGAAATTCAGACGTTTTCACGAAACATTCGTGTAATTCGGAGAAAATCGAACATTTCAAAGTTTTCACGTGAAAATAGGAAATTGCCGCAGGCGAATTTTCACTGGGGAATTTTCGCAAGAGATTCGTAAATTTTTCTCTGGCGGTGAAAAGTGGGAATTTGCCGCAAATTGCGCCTGGCGAATTTATTCGCCCATCACTATCCAGTAGTGAATTTACAAAGCCTCTTATTTCCTCAATTTATTTTTTTGATCACTAGCATATTTACAAGAAAAAAAAAAAAGAATAAAATTTTAGTACCAAAATAACCTTGGATATTATATTATTACTAGGGATGCAAACATTTTTTACTTCCTTGTTTTGTGACAAAAAGTCAAGCAATTTCCCTCCCCACCCCTAATTTGGATATGCAAATTAGGATTTGGATTCAGATTGACGGGGCAGAAGCTAGCACCCACACGACAATCTTTTGCAGGGACAGAATGATATGTTGTCACTTAATAGCAATACACTTCATACTGTATACTAGTGATGGACGAATAAATTCGTCAGACACAAATTTGCAGTGAATTTCCACGTTTCGCAGCAAATGAAATAATTTGCGAAACTGCAATGACAATTCGCCATCGAAAAATTTGCCTGGTCAAAAAAAATAGTTTTGCGTCAAAATTGTCACGCATAAAAATTATTAGGACGCCCATTGACTTCAATGCATTTGCCCATCACTACCGTATACTACTTCCAATTTTGCCAACTAGATATTCTGTAAGGTTAACATGCTGAGCTTTAAGTTAAAGGTGCCCTTGACAAGCAGTCAGCAATATAATTCATGTTAGCCGCAAAGAAAAATGTCCACTTCCTTTTGTTATAGGCCTTTCATATACAGCAAGGCCTTCCAGACTGCTGGCTACTACCTTATCTGCTTCTGAGAGAAGTGGATCACGTGAAGCTGATACTGATAAAATCAGTGAATAAGGACAAAACAGGCAGATAAAGAAGTGGCTACTTATTACTGACAGGAGGTGGTGTTTGTAACAGTAACATTTGCTTTGGGTGCTAAACAGGGGTGTAACTATAGAGAGAGCAGACCCTGTGGCTGCAGGGGGGCCCAGGAGTATAGGGGCCACATGAGGCCCTAATTTATATACAATTTCAATACATATTGATACAACAGGTCAACTTCTAGACATTTTGGGGGCCTACAAAATAATTTGCAGTGGGGCCCATAATATCTAGTTATGCCACTGCTAAAGCCTTGTCCCAAACACTACTACTGTGTTTATAGAATTGCTTAAATTCGGACCTCTGCTTGGAGAAGAGATTGCAAAACCTGCAGAATGTGTTGATATTAAAAAAAAAAAAAACTTTACACTCGCCCACTGGCTTTTTGTTATAGAGATGATGATAATAGTCATAGAGTGTATCATTGAGCTGTTCATACAAACTTATTGAGGGACATACATGGAGCAAGGCTGACAAAAACCGAAAAAGCGAGAGGAGGTTTGCTGTGAAGTTAGTAGTGATAATGATAAACTAGTGATGGGTGAATCTGACCTGTTTTGATTTGTCAAACGGCAAAATTCGCCAAAATGTGACGTCTATGGGTATCAAATTTTTTTGTCGCGCAACAATTTTTTTCACCCGTTGGGCGTAATTTTTTAGGCGAAACATGGCGAAAGTTTTTCTTTATCACTAAGCTAATTTCCATAGCCAACAGTAACAGTGGACATATACACTAAGCTAAACTGGTGGTTCACAGGGAACACTTTATTAATATTAAAAGCTTTATTTTTTCATTTCCCAGATCCTCTACCCATTCAGTGTTCAGTAGAACAGTATAGTGTAACAATGAAAGTGCCTCCCTGTAGCTAACCCGGCTGGTTTTATACTTCTGACCAGGGCTCCCCAACCTTTTTTTAACCGTGAGCTGTGTAAAAAAAAAATGGAGAACAACACAATCATGCAACAAATTCCTGGGTGTGCTAAATATTGATTAACAATACAATATTTGATTTACAATTGTAGCCCCTATGTGGACTACAGGAGCCTACTAGAGGCCCTGTTTGTCAGTACACCTGGTGTTTATGCAACCAAAGCTTGCCCCCAAACCAGAAATTGAAAAATAAGAACCTGCTTTGAGATCACTGGGATCAACATCCAAGGGGTTTGTGAACAACATGTAGCTCATAAGCCACTGTTTGGGGACAACTGTTTGAGGCAATGTTGACCTCTATGGTGTCCAGGTCAAGTTGTGACACATAAATGGATCTTACTAAACTTGCTTCTGTCAGTGTAGTCCTGTACTGGTGGAGAGGCCACTAATCTTCTCAATGGAGCTCGATCAACCCAGATAGCAGATTATCCATATCTATAAACAAAGTGAGTTCCATTAAAGAAGTAAATTCCATAGAAAGACTTTACTATTGATGCAGTACTTCTGACTAGTGATGGGCAAATTTATTCGGCAGGCGTGAATTTGCGGCAAATTTTCCGCGTTTCGCCACTGGCGAGTAAATTTGTGAATTTTCAGCAAAAATTTGAAAAGTAAACAGATGGCCATTGACTTTAATGCATGTCAAATGTAGCCAGCGTCGGAATTGTCGCCGTTGCCAATTATGATGAATTGACGCTGGCGTCAAAATTCACATTTTGCTAATTTTTCGCCTGTTTACCAAATTTCGCTGGAAATTCACAAATGTTGAGGCGAAGCGAAACGGGACAAATTCGCCCATCACTACTTAAGTTATCCCTGTCAATAACCAATCCAATAGTCGTGTTATGTTGGATGCAATATGTTTGTAGTTGCGACATTTGTATTACTTACATTAGAATCAGCGCATCTGACGTGATGCCTGCACTTTCTCTCATCGCGTCTGATTGGAAGGACGCGCACCACCTAATGCAGTATTGCTGTTAGAATCCATTTCTGTGGGTGCTGGGCTACAGCTCTCGTCAAACTTTACCCTTTGATAAAATGCTTCAAAATTCTAGGATCTGTAGTCCAGCAACATCTAGACGTGCAATATCCACTTCCCCTTATTAACTGCAAGTGGAGGCGGGGTACAGTCATTTTTAACATTCTGAAGTAATTCTAACAATGTTTTAGTTAGCACAATACAGAAATTGTAAGTGCAGACCTTTGTTATCTCCTATACAAGAAGAATCTTTGAGCCTTCTCATAAAGAACTGTAAATGGAATTTCACTGCTCTAAAATACAAATTAATGTGAAGGACCTGCTTAATGGATCATATAATCAAAAAAAAATATGCAGCTCATAATGAGAGTATTGATAGCAAAAATCACGAATTCTTTCTTTATTATCATTTATTTTTTAATAAAACTAGGACCATGCTAGTGATGTATGCCAAGCTTTGCAGAATATAATGCAAACATTGTTATTACAAGGATGCCGAATATATATATATATATATGTAGGATGCCCCCTGACGACGGGTCAAGGAGAACCGATACACGTTGATGTGGGGGAGTTTGTAAAACGTTAATAAATCTATCCTTTATCCTGTTTTTATTTATATATATATATATATATATATATATATATATATATATATATATATATATATATATATATATATATATATATATATATATATATATATATATATATATAAAGCATCTCAGTGGAAGGTAGTCATTTTGGTTATAAAGAAAAATACAGAATGTAGGCTTTGAAGAGCTTTCTATTTGAGCATGCCACTGCGAGTCAGACAGTGCAAAGAGCTTTAAGATTATCAGTGTCAATAGCAATGAAGTAGTAGATAGGATGGTAATGTGAAGTGTGCTGTAAATGCGCTGCTAATCAGCAGAAAAATGTAAATGTTGAATCAGGGGCAGACATGGATAGGAGAAATGTGATAGTGAGCCTCCAAAGACAAAAATAATGCATGGCTCTTAGAGAGACAGATAAGAAGAGAGGACATTAGGAATCCTCATGGGAACCCAATTGCCCAATTTAGGAAGTCTTGGAGGAAACACATAATACGCTGGCTGATATAGTCACATACTCGTTCATAGTTAGAGCATCTACTTGAACAGCAATATTCAGTTGTTGATTTGTTGGAAAGTAAATTCGTTTGGGGTATACATTAATATACATTAAAAAATACCATATGTAATAGTAGAGACAATATACATCCTCTGGTCCAATTACCCTTAACCACTAATAAGCACTTCAATTTCTCCTAAACCCTAATCTAAAAATACCAGGGGAAAGTGTGTTAAGGGTCTAGCCACACAGGCAGATTCGGGGAGATTAGTCGCCAGGTGACAAATCTCCTCTTTTTCGCGGCAACTAATCCCCCCGATCTGCCTTCCCCTGCCTTCCCACCATCTAAAATGCCCCTGGGGGCAGGCACACGGAGAGCTTCGTTTTCTGAAGTCGCCTGAAGTTTCCTTGTGAGGCAATTACGGGTCACTTCGGAAAACTTAGCACTCCGTGTGCCTGCCCCCAGTGGAAGGCAGGGGAAGGCAAATTCGAGTCTCTGCAAAGTAGAGGCGATTTGTCGCCTGGCGACTAATCTCCCCGAATCTGCCCGTGTGGCCAGACCCTAAAGGGTTTTTATTGTACCTTCTCTGCATTTATTGCATGGGGATTAGATTGATAGTATTAGGTAAATGCCTAATATATGGTCTGCGGCAAAAAAAAAAAATATTGGAATAATTACTGGCTGCGCTGCTATCATTTCACCTATTGAAATAAATTTTTTTTTCATTATTACCTCTTTGTCTATAAAAATGAAATAATATCTTGTACGTAATGGAAACTAAGCTAAATGTATCCATACTTGGTCAAAACATTCCCATTGGGTATGGTGATCCAAATTACAGCAAAACCCCTTGGGGAAAATTCACTAAAGGTCACATTTGAAGGACCTACCACACTTCGCTCCACTTAGCCAGGTATAAATTCATTGCCACTACACTAATTCACTAAAATGTGAAGTTGCATCTCTGTAGCCCAACGCTGCTGAAGTTTCGCTAGAGTAAGGGCAAATAAGGTCTTGAGCTGTATTAAAAGGGGCATAGAGTCAAGGGAGGAGGGGGGGCATTCTTCCACTGTATAGAGCACTTGTAAGGCCCCATCTAGAATATGCCGTACAGTTTTGGTCTCCATCACTCAAACAGGAGATAATTGAATTAGAGAGGGTACAGAGAAGGGCAACTAAGCTGGTGAAAGGTATGGAAAATCTTAGCTATGAGGAAAGACTGGCCAAATTAGGGATGTTCACACTGGAGAAGAGGCACTTAAGGGGTGATGTGATAAATATGTATAAATATATAAGGGGGTCATATAATAATCTCTCTAATGCTTTATTTACCAGTAGGTCTTTCCAGCTGACACGAGGTCACCCATTCCGATTAGAAGAAAAGAGGTTCCGCCTAAATATTGGGAAGGGGTTTTTTTACAGTGAGAGCTGTGAAGATGTGGAATTCTCTCCCTGAATCACTGGTACAGGCTGATACATTAGATAGCTTTAAGAAGGGGTTGGATGGTGTTTAGCAAGTGAGGGAATACAGGGTTATGGGAAATAGCTCATAGTACAAGTTGATCCAGGGACTAGTCCGATTGCCATTTTGGAGTCAGAAAGGAATTTTCCCCCTCTGAGGCAAATTGGAGAGGCTTCAGATGGGTTTTTGCCTTCCTCTGGATCAACTGGCCGTTAGGCAGATAAAAAAAAAAAATTAAAAGGTTTAACTTGATGGACGTGTGTCTTTTTTCACCCTTACTTATTATGTTACTATGTTACTGGACAATAGATACAATACTGTATCACTCACTGCAACCATAATATAACAGAGTATGGCAAATTTTGAACACATGAGAACTGATAAAAAATTTTATTTTTCTGTCAAAGTTTTGCATGTGCTCCCAAGATTAAAAGGTTTAAATCTGCTGGCTGATGCGTTTTCTGAGGACCACAGCCTGTACCCATGTGACAAACAGCTTGTGTGTGAGGCTGGCAGTCATCCATTAGCTTTCTGGTTGGCACAGGTGCTTGGATGAGCCAAGTTTCAGGTAAGCCGACAAGGGACCTTTTTAAGGCAGATGTAAAGCTGAGGATATAGCAGCAATTCTGCCTCATTACAGGATCCTGCTATTTACTGCTGGAGTCAATCCAAGTAATCTGAACTTTCTTATTTTCCATTAATTTAATTTTTCTTCTCCACTGACTTGCAGATAAACACGCTGTTGTTTGACACTTTTGAGGTAAATGAATGCTTAAAGAACAGAAAGCCTGGCTTTCACCATTTTTCTAAACAATATTTTGCTTTCTCCATAACCTGAGATTTAGGGAGAAGCACATGCATAGATGCATTAGTCAAAGCCAGTGACTTGGGTGCCAGGGGTAATGCACTGAGTGGGCACCTCAAACTTCACTGAACAAAAAACCCAAAACAAAATACAATGTAAATGATTTATTTTCCATGTCTATTTACCAACATTCAAATTGTATTTTTTCATGATTCAAGTTTTTTTATTTCTCTAAAACTCAAAAAAATGTGAGATTTATGAAGTGTCAAAACCACAAGAGACCTGAATGCATAAATACGCCAAGTAAAAGCATAGAAGTCAATGGGAGCTTTGCTGATCCTTTTGGACTTTTTTTAACCATTCAATTGTCCAAAAAACTTGAATCTTTATAGGTTTTAGAGACACAAGTATGGCATACGTTATCCAGAAACCCGTTATCCAGAAAGTTCTGAATTACAGAAAAGCCGTCTCCCATAGACTCCATTTTAGCCAAATAATCCAAATTTTTAAAAATGATTTCCTTTTTCTCTGTAATAATAAAACAGTCGCTTGTACTTGATCCCAACTAAGATATAATTAATCCTTATTGGAAGCAAAACCAGCCTATTGGGATTATTTAATGTTTATATGATTTTCTAGTACACTTAGGGGCAGATTTATCAAGGGTCGAAGTGAATTTGAGGGAATTTTCGAAGTAAAAAAATTCAAAATTCAAAGTAATGTTTTGGATACTTCGACCATTGAATAGGATACTATGACTTTGACTTTGACTTCAAATTCGATTAGAAGTAAAATAGTTTGAATATTCGACCATTCGATAATTGAAGTACTGTCTCTTTAAAAAAACTTTGACTTCAATACTTTCCCAAATTATACCTGCCGAAGTGCTATGTTAGCCTATGGGGACCTTCTAGAGCAGTTTTCTATGTTTTTTGAAGTCGAAGAAAAATCGCTCGTTCGTTCGATCGCTGAAATCCTTTGAATCGTTCGATTCGAAGGATTTAATCGTTCGATCGAACCATTTTACTTCGACCGCAAATGGCCAAATTCGAGGAAAAAAACTTCGACTTCGATATTCCAAGTCAAAGTAATTCAATTAGATGGTCGAATTTCTAAGTATTTTCAACTTCGGAATTCAACCCTTGATAAATCTGCCCCTTAAGGTATGAAGATCCAAATTACGGCAATATCCATTATCCAGAAAACCCCAGGTCCCAAATATTCTGGATAACGGGTCGTATACCTGTATTCATACTTTTTTCCTTTAGTACTTTTTAATTTTTGGATCTATTAATAATTTTTATGGCATTCGTGGTTTTTACAGAAATAGAGGTGAATTTAATAAAAGTGGCAAACAGAAAAACAATTTGCACAAATAAGAAAAAAAATGTGCATTTCAAAATGTAATGTTGCATTGTCAATTTTAATTCGCATTGCAAAATTTAGAAAAATGCTTGATGGTGTTGTAACTTTTTGGAGCAAACATACATTTTTCAGTCGGAAATTTTATTAAACTGTGCACTGGAAGAAACGATAAAATTTGCATGCTTTCTTCCACTCGGAAGTCGTCACTAAACTGTTTACCAGTTCGCAAAAGCTGTATTGAATTCGCATAAAGGTAAATTTGGACGAGCAAAGGCATAGATTTTCGCATTGTGAATAGTTTTTCTGTTACCAACTTTTATTACATTACCCCAAAAAAATGGAATAATGGTTTCAAAACACCAATATTCAGCCTTGAAAAAATGACCCTCAATATTTCCAGCATATTAGCCTTTATCTTCATGAATTGAAGTCAAGAAAAGGTAGAAAGTCTATGTTGGACGTCCTTGAATCATATAGTGTCACGATCGGCGATCGTCGCTCCCAAAATGTCGGCGCCCATGGCCACCCATGGCGCCGGCGCAATGATATCAGCGCGGGCAGGAGCGCCTGCGCATCGACGTCGGCGTAAAGACGCGAATTACGTCACTATGGCGCCAAATTTGAACATAAAAGAGCAGCCAAGACGCCAGAATAGCGCCCAAGTATAGTATACCTTCCTGGTGTGTATCCTGGGTTTCCTGTGAACTATTTAAGACTGGTTCTCATTCCTGATTGTTTCCTGACCCCTTGCCTGGATTTTGGATTTTGCTTATTATTCTGCCAGCCCTTGAACCCTTGCCTCGACTCTGACTATCCTTTTGATTAACCCTTTGGACACCACGACTTTTGATCCCTCTGAGGCAGTGGTCCCCAACCAGTAGCTCGTGAGCAACATGTTGCTCTCCAACTCCTTGAATGTTGCTCTCCATGTCCTCAAAGCAGGTGATTATTTTCAAATTCCAGGCTTGGAGGCAAGTTTTGGTTGTAGAAAAACTAGTTGTACTGCCAAACAGAGCCTCAGTGTTGGTTGACAATCCATATAGGGGCTACTATAAGGCCAATCACAGCCCTTATTTGGCACCCAAAGAACATTTTTCATGCTAGTGTTGCTCCCCAACTCCTTTTACTTCTGAATGTTGCTCACGGGTTCTAAAGGTTGGGGATCCCTGCTCTGAGGGCTTCCTCCTAGATCCTGACCTCCTCCCTGGTGGGAGCATCCCAGCTCCCTGACATATAGTCAAGAAAATCATAAAAATGATTAAACAAAAGGGAATTAATCTGTTATCTTGCCAAGGACATTTCTGGCCAAGAAAACACTTATAAAGCAGATGTCCTCCATGGCCTCCACATCTAGTCCTGGTAAGGATCTGTCATCCCCACATAGAAAAAGCAAGCCACAAACCTTTGTTCCCCCATGTATTATATACACAGAACTCTACAGTTCTCTCTGACTTTTAATCTAAATGTTTCCTCTTCTTTGCTGTAGGGTTTCTTGTTTACCTGACTTACTGACTGACTGTCACAAGAGGTCATTTTACTGCCTCAAGGCAGCCAAGGCCGGAGAGAGAAATGTAGTTGCATTCACAGATAGCGTGGGTTATTGTCTATAAAAAATGTTGATTAAACTGTAGTTTATGGTCTTTTATTGTTCCAGTTACTTTGTGTTGCCCAGTTATTGGTACAATGACTGGGAATTAATTACAGCTTAGTCACACAATGACCATCGTAAACCTTGAAAAAAATATTGTACATACTGTATACATAGATACAAAAAATATTCCAGCAGGGTCATGTGTTTGTACATCAAATAAATGATCAAACTTGATAAAAGAATGATTCCTATGGAGTATAATTAATTACCTTTGAAAATTTTATTACGGCATTTTATCACCTGAATAATCATGGTTGTCTGTGGGGACATTTGTAGGTAAAATCAGTGCTAAATATATCACGTATGACAGGATCCAGCTGTGATGTATAATCTAATGGAGATAAACCCCATTGGATTGCATCATTGTTCACAACTGTGATCTGTTTAAGAAGAAAAAAAATATGCATTCCTTCAACCTAAAGAATACTGATATATATATATGCGACCAAGGTCCTATCTCTCCCAAACATCTGCTCCCCCGGTGGTTGCTAACAGGGCATCACTAGTAATTTGGGTTTGAATCACTACTCTAGACTCATCTACAGTTCTTTTCTAATCAGTTGCAATGGAAATCTATAACATAATCATCTGTCTGCTTTTGGAAAACGAGACACTCCCTAGTACAAATCTCACCTACTTGGAGATAGTGGTGACTTATTTGTAAATCACAATTATAAATAATTTCTCCAATATTTCCTGTTGGGGTAAATAGCAGCTAGGTAGTCCCCCCCCCAATCTCCAACAGAAGTCTATACATGGCGTCTTTTGATGTGTGAGTTATAGTTCTCCAAATATCCAATGTTCTGAAGAGTATAAAGGATATTTGTGTGAATTATATTTCCCTAAGGGGCAGATTTATCAAGGGTCAAAGTGAATTCGAGGGAATTCTCGAAGTAAAAAAATTTGAAATTCAAAGTAATTTTTTGGATACTTCAAATAGGATACTACGACTTTGACTTTGAATTTGATTCGAAGTAAAATCATTTGAATATTCGACCATTCGATAATTGAAGTACTGTCTATTTAAAAAAACTTCGATTTCAATACTAAGCCAAATTAAACCTGCCGAAGTGCTATGTTAGCCTATGGGGACCTTCTAGAGCATTTTTTTGGAAGTCAAAGTAAAATCATTCGATCGATCGCAGAAATCCTTCGAAGTATTTCAATTCGATGGTCGAATTTCGAAGTATTTTTAACTTTGAAATTCGACCCTTGATAAATCTGCCCCTAAATGTTCAATATCTTTGAGAGTATAAATTGAAAGCATGAGGTACTTTTGCCAGAGGGGATCCCAGAATATTAATATATGTACTTATTTGGCAGACAAAAGGGGTGCAATGGGGCGTCCCCCACCACCCTTTATTTTCAACACAAGTGTGCCCCTGGATAATGGACTAATCTCACCAGATCCTGCGATCCGGTTTTCTTGGGGCTATATATAGCGCCTTCCCTCTGTGCCGGTTCACTTCGCGGCAGTCCTAGAGGCTAAACAGAGCGCCTTCCCTCTGTGCCGATTCAATTCACACCAGTCCGGCTATGTGCACAGTAGTAATTCCGCTTTGGGAAGCCTCTCTTCCCAATTCAAAATGGCGCCAGCTGTTACTTCAGACTCGTTGCACTGCGGAACGCAACTCTCCACACCTTCTCACACCAAGTCCCAGCAAGTTGCCAAATTAGCGGTTTAGGGGGTAAATTCACCACCAATGCTGATTTTGAAGTGATACACCAAGGGGCAGATTTACCTAGGGTCGAATATCGAGGCTTAATTAACCCTCGATATTCGACCGTCAAAGTAAAATCCTTCGACTTCAAATATTGAAGTCAAAGGATTTTGCGCTATTCCTATGATCGAACGATCGAAGGAATAATCGATTTTAATCCATCGATCTAAGGCTATTCCTTCGATCAGAAAATTGTTAGGAAGCCTATGGGGACCTTTCCCAGAGGCTAACATTGGCCTCGGTAGGTTTTAGGTGGCAAACTAGGGGATCGAAGAATTTTTTAAAGAGGCAGTACTTCGACTATGGAATGGTTGAATAGTCGAACGATTTTTAGTTCAAATCATTCGATTCAAAGTCGAAAGTAGCCCATTCGATGGTCGAAGTAGCCAAAAAACCATTCGAAATTCGGACTATTTTTCCTCTATTCCTTCGATCGAACTAAGTAAATGGGCCCCCAAATCTACACTGCGACACGTTTCGCCTCTATAGGTCTTTATCAAGCAGTTACAAACAGGAAATTGGCTTACTGCATAACTATATATACCCAACTCTTTTGAACTGACCTAGAAAAATGGGTAAAAGTATTTTTTAGCACTAATAAAATGACTATATTTTGAAATCAACTTGGTTTTATTTGCACCTTTTTTTAAATTTTTATTCAAGCAGTTACAAACAGGAAATGGGCTTACTGCATCACTATATATACCCGACTCTTTTGAACTGACCTAGAAAAAATGGGTAAAAGTATTTTTTTAGTACTAATAAAATGTATTTTGATATCAACTTTTTTAAAAAAATGTTATCCTCAATATATATAATGCAGTTTATCACAATTCCTTTTACATCTATTAGAGCAAGAAATATGACCCCTTTGATTTTTTTGTTCTGTAAATTGTATAAATGTGTGAAAAAGTAGATCTCAGCAGATGCCAAACTTAGGAAAGCACTACTGAATGTTTCAATGGTTAAAGATGCTTCTGTTGACGCAAGTGAGGTATTGTTTTCATTCTTTTCATATTGTTGCTAGCAAACACACATAAGGCAGAAGAGAAAGTATAATATATGACACTGAGAATGGCTTTAGGCCCAAATATGAAAATCTCATAAATTCTTCACAATATAAAATGTTTCAATTGAGACAACAGGCTTCTGCTGCTAACATTTTTTTAATTGGGGATATTATTGCAAAACTGAGGCAAAGGGTTAGTAGATATTGTGGCTTTGTCTCTGCAGACAGTGTAAACGAGGAACAAGGAATGATCTTTTCAAGGGCATCCTGAAAATCTCTGGGAATTATTTAGGAGGAAGGTAACAAATGGCTTGCCCTTCTTGTTGCACTATTGCTGCCCTGGTCATAAATTAGTATTTGGGTGTGTGTGCCAGTGCTTTGACCTCTTTTTGCATTAAACATTCTGGTCAGTCTTCATCTGACAATTTGTATTAGTGAGGGTACCTTGTGGTCCAGTGGGCCAGCGGGGATGCCCACAGTGCTGATTCTTCTTATTCTTGTGCATCACTTATGGGTTTGAACACGTGCATGTATGAGCGTGCCTCCTTTTGTGTGTCCTTTTACTTCGGTGTGCCTTGTGACATCATTATGGTTTGGCACAAAATTTAAATATTTAAAGGGGCCTTGACCAAACAGTCACAGCCAACATAGGTTTATTTTCATAGTTCATTGGTTCTATTTATAGTTCTCTTGTCTGGTCCTGATCTTGCCTGTCCCTGACCATTCCTAGATAGCTTCCTGTCCTTACCCTTGCCTGTTACTTGACAACTCTCTTGGATCCCGTTTCTGTACTGTGATATTGGTGTGTTTGACCCGGCCTGTAACCTTGACTACTCTCTCTTCTCCTGAATTTGTACTGCTTCTCCTGATCAACCTGGCCTGCCCCTTGACCACGTTCCTTGTTCTCCTTTCCCTTGCCTGCAAGAACTCTCTCCTTCGTCCTCTCATAATAAGACCTGGCCACACCCGTGTGGCGGTGGGCTCCTCCCAAAGCAAAAGGCGGCTGTTATAGGCAGAAGTGTGAGCTGTGTCCGGGACCTTGGTGTTAGTTCTGGGTTAGGGATTCCGTTCGTAACATTAGTGAAGCAACGAATCTTAAAATTGAATGTGCTAATTTTACACTTTTGAATATCACTAGTAAGCTTTTTAGAAGACTTTCTACAATTTTGCAACAAGATATTATGGTTCATACCACTTCAAGACAAAGAAATTCGGTTAGTTTCCCCTAATTCGCCATGCTACCCCATTATCATTACATGGGTACATGGACTTCTAGTTATGGGCAATGTCAGATGGGCAATGTCAGATGGGCACTTTAAGTGCTGCTTTTATTTTGCCTGAAAACATCATAGAAAAATTCTTGAAACAACCTCCCATTCAAAAATAAATGACAACCTTTTAATGCCTACTTGTACCATTGATGGACAGGTGACTTAACAATCCCAAAGCCAGACAGGCTGTATAAGGTATATCAAATTGATTAAACTCTCTTTTCAATAATTCATTCTATACAGTGTCGGCTGGGATGTTCAGGCCCACTAGGGCAGCCATGCGACTATTCTGATGCGCGGCCAAATTTTTTTGACGCAGTGGATTTTTTGCCGGTGAATTTTAGCAGCAGTTTCACTAAATTATTCGATGACGGCGAAACGTGTAAATTTGCCTCCATCACTATCCATAAGATATAAACACAGAGAAGGTAAAGGATCGTCCCACACTATCAGTCCCTGCTAGATAGCCTTTTAGGTTGTCATGTCATTTTTTCTATATTGTTTCTTCCATAAAATGCACCTGGTATGAAGTGGAGAGTGTAAAAAGGCAAACATTTGATAAACTTCTTATGCATTAAATATAATGCAAAAACACAGTAACATTTATCAGCTCTGCCAAGAACACCCACATTAATTCATCTCCTTTGTAGGTCTCCAATGAACTTTTATAATCTATGAGAGGTAGCACAAAGCAGAGCTCTAGAGGTTTAGCAGAGGTCAATGGAACAAGTGACTTTTAAATTATTAATAAGAAGATCATCAACCACATTTTATTTATGGCATAGAGCTATATCAAGGAGACTTTTCTTTTAACTTGTCTGAAGTATGTTGGTCAGCATACATTTTCAGTCCTACATTCACAAGGGGAAAATAAAAAGTTTCACTCAAACAAATAAACATTTATAAAATCATCATGGGCACTGTAATGTATTGCTCCTAGTCATTAAAATAATAGGATAACTGGATATACATACACATTTAACTTATAAATATAGTTAAGTGAAATATAGCATTGCTAAACACACAAACTCTCTGCAGTTGAAGTGTTTCCCTAGTGGCCAAACTATGAACTACTGTATATAGTGAAAAAGTACTCCCTATTGTAAACTATGAGGATATTATAAGTTACCTAGGAGTTTCATGACCATATAAAAGCACGAGGCAGAGTGTTTTTATAGAGGTCATGGAACTCCGAGGAAACATAATATCCTCATTTTTTTTTCAACTGGAAGAGGAAAGTCTTCTTCCACTGCCATGTGTATTGACTTACCTGAAACCAAGGGGTAGGCAGAGATGGCACACGCCTAGGGCGCAGTCATTGTGGGGTGCACTTCTCAGGGGAATTTTTTTTTTAATTCCATTTTTACCCATGAGTAATGCTTGGCCTTTAATAATATGATTAAGGGATTTGATCCTGAAACACATTAGGTCTTTGTCCAGCAACCTGCTACATTAAATCCTGTCCAGAAGTGCCGTCTATAATAATATGATTATCCCGAAAAAAACGCCTGCCCCAACTCCTTCTCAATACCGTTTTGTGGCTGTTTATGTTCTGAAGTGTCAGGACTGCCAGAAGCACCCAACCGCGCTGCTTACCTTCCCTGCGGTCGCAATGAAAATCCAAGATGGTGGCACCCATGCTGAACACATGATGACGTCATCGCTGGTGCCGTGCTTTTGTAATAAAAGGGCGCCCTGGACACTGAAACCCTGCCCAATTATAGGTCTTCAATCCTGTGAGTACCTGGGTGTATTATTGTCTGTCTGATTCCTGGTTTTGATTCCTGCTGTGATCCTGACTCTGATCCTTATCTGCCTGCCTGTTTGAACTCTTGCCTGGACTTTAACTAACGATTGTGCCTGATTCCTAATTGTACTGCATACTCGGACTTTAACCCTTGTTGGGCTTCCTCCTCTGTCCTGACTAATACCGCTGGGAGCCAATAGGCCCCCTGACATGAAGGCGCTCCCCAACCCTGGCATGTACATTGGAGTCTTCCATTCTGATGCAGAGTCACAGACGCTCATTGATCACACACTAGCACTACCACGCATGCGCTGTAGACTGCGGCGCATCCGTGCATTAGACACCATTACAAAGACTGGCCAGTAGAGAGAACCTGTGCACTAGAGTATTTGCGGCTCACGCTGAAGAGACACAGAAGACCTGCTGCTGCTGAGGCTGAGCTTTTTCATTACTGATTGCGCTTCCTTGCTGCTGGCACAGGTACAGATGGGGGCTTAGCCTTAGGCCCATTGGGGGCCAGGAGGCAATTATTGATGGCTAATTAATATGGGCAATGGTGGCACTTGGCCCTGGCAGAGGTACAGATGGGGAGCTTAGGCCAGTTGGGGCGGGGCAATGGTGCTTGGCATAGGTGGGGGCAATAAATTGATGACTAATATGGGCAATGGTGCTTGCCACAGGTACAGATGGGGGGGTTTAGGCCTGTGTCGGGGGCAATTATTGATGGCTAAAATGGGCAATGGTGCTTTCTCATAGGAGTTGTGTTAAATGTAAAAACATTCCAGTATTGGAGTTAAGTGAACCCTTCATTTGTACTTTGTTTGTTTTTTAGGTTAAAACTTTTTATTTTCTGGCGTACCTTATTTTTGTTTGTAAACTTTATATATTCAATAATGCATTTTCTTTTATTAAAAAAATGTAATGGTATGGAAGGAAATGCTAATATAGGACAGGGGGAGGCGCTGATTGGAACCCTTGCCTAGGGTGCCAAACTACCTTGGCCCGGCCCTGTGTTATCCGGAAAGCCATTATCCAGAAAGTTCCGAATTTACGGAAAGGCCGTCTCCCATTGTATCCAAATAATCCACATTTTTAAAAAATAATTTCATTTTTCTCTGTAATAATAAAACAGTAGCTTGTACCTGATCCAAACTAAGATTTCATTCATTCTTAGTGGCAGCAAAACCAGCCTATTGGATTTATATAATGTTTACATAATTTACGCTATATAGATCCAAATTACAGAAAGATCCATTATCCAGAAAACCCCAGGCCCCGAGCATTCTGGAAAACAGGCCCCCTACCTGTATATGGTTTTTTTTTTTCCCTAGTCCTGTGAGTATATTGTATTTTATTCATATATGTATATATGTATGTATGCTGTAGCTCTATCTCATATAGAATCAGATGTCCAAAGAGTTTTCCTTTTCATTTTCAGGGCTTATGTTCCATGTGTTTGTTCTAAAAATAGTGTTTTATGGTTCTGATGTGCTCATTATGCTGTGTTGATCTCTAGCACATTATGGTACTTCTGAAGACCCGAGGCTTTATTTTAGTGGACTGTTAAAAACACTTCACAGTCAGTTGGGCAATCAGGCTTAGCTCTCATGGCTCTCACCCACCCAAGGTGTTGGATCAACAAAACATACAGAGAAATGTGCCAAGCACTGTTGCAAACCCAGTAGCTGCCTACATGGCTGAACAAGAAATTATGAGGAACATTTTGGGGACATTGTGTTCAGCCTCCGTGATATTATTAGGGCACGTACATGTGTCCTGGGCAAGCAACCTATAATGGTGAAGCATATAAAATGAAACTACTGTTGGCTGTGCTATACCATGCTTTCAAATATTTGCTTTTGTTGCATAATTGGTTCATTTTACCACTTGGCAATGGGCACATGGATATAGTCATCTGATTTTGACTTATAGAAAATAGAATATGTAGCATTTTTAGCTAGAAATTTGCAGTTAAACAGCCAATGCAATGTTCTCATTTGGCCAGAGTTTTTTTTAGGAAGTGTAAAAAATAAATATATGATAATAAGTACATGTGTGCCAGATATTTTTCCAGATAATAATTAACAGATTCCATACTTGTATAAAATGCTATGAAAGTCTCCTCTTCTCTTGTGTATAATAATGACTGTGCTGGATTTATGGGAAAAAATGCGACATTGCAGCCAAAATATTATTATTGCTTCTTTCTTCACATTCTCCATCACCACCAGTTTAGGTAACTAAGGCTGGAAATGTTATTTGCAGAGTGATGTTCCCTATATTTAAGGTTTAAGCCAGTTAGCAAGCCCTACCTACAATATTAGAAAATTGTAGAAGTAATGTTTTGACCTTAAAAAGTTTAACGTTTACACCTTCATTTCTCAAGGGATTATTTTACAAATATCTTGAATATGATAATCATTCCCAGAGTTTTCCTTAGTAGAAAACAATGCTGAACAAACATGCAGAACGCCATTACGGGTAGGCAGACATGACTTCCGGTTGTCGAAGAAAAAAGCCGGTCTGAAGCGGCAATGAGCGACTCTCACAGGGTGCTAGCAAGCGGGTGGCAACCGGGAAACAGTTCATTCAAGGTGGAACCAAAATGTAAATTAAAACTTCATCTTTATTGATCCAAGTAAAACCAATTATACACGAGGGCAGGGAGAGTAGCTTGACGCATTTCGTGACCAATACGTCACTTCATCAGAAGCTCTGATGAAGTGACGTATTGGTCACGAAACGCGTCAAGCTACTCTCCCTGCCCTCGTGTATAATTGGTTTTACTTGGATCAATAAAGATGAAGTTTTAAATTACATTTTGGTTCCACCTTGAATGAACTGTTTCCCGGTTGCCACCCGCTTGCTAGCACCCTGTGAGAGTAGAAAACAATGCTAGCTAGGTAGGTCTGCTCATTTGACAATATCCCCGAGTGACTTGCATGACTTCTTGGACAAGCTTAATATCCAAAGCTACAATCATCTCAGTATGTGTATACATTTTATTTACATAGTAACATAGTTAGGTTGAAAAAAGACACACGTCCATCAAGTTCAAACTTTTAAAGGGGTTGTTCACGTTTGAGTTAACTTTTAGTATCATGTAGAGCAGTGGTCCCCAACCCGTAGCTCTTTAGCAACTCGTTGCTCTACAACCCTTGGATGTTGCTCTCCGTCTCCTCAAAGCAGGGGCTTATTTTTGAATTCCAGGCTTGCAGGCATGTTTTAATTGCATAAAAACTAAGTACAGTGCCAAGTAGAGCCCACTGTAGGCTGCCAGTCCACATAGGGGCTACCAATTGCACCCCAATTGTCTTTTTCATGCTTGTGTTGCTCCCCAACTCTTTTTTACATTTGAATGTGGCTCACGGGTAAAAAAGGTTGGGGACCCCTGATGTAGAGAGTAATGTTATGAAACAATTTGCAATTTATTATTTAAGGTTTTTGAGTTATTTAGCAGCTCTTCAATTTGCATTATAAACAATCTAGTTACTTGGGTCAAAATTACCCTAGTAACCATGCATTGATTTGAACATGAGACTGGAATATGAATAGGGAAGGACTTTACTAGAAAGATGAGAAATAAAAATTAGTAATAACAATACATTTGTAGCCTAAAGCTGGCGTTAGAATCGTGGATTCGTAACGATTTTCGGACCGTGTGTGGAGAGTCCCTACATTTTTCGTCCGGCGAAGATCGGTCGATTGGTCAATCAGACAGGTTAAAAGATTTCTGTAGCCTGCCGATAATATCTCTGCATGTATTACCAATCGTACGATTTTCAGTGGGAGACTGTCACTAGCTTTGTCAGACATAACTATCGTATGATTGCTGTCAGGGGCAGAACATCGGCTGATCTGTTCTTTGACTACTTTATTTGATCGGAATGGTAAGACTTTGATCTGAATGGTTAGTGGAGGGTCGGGAAATGGGAAGTCTGATCGTACGTTGAGCTATTGCCAGCTTTAGGGTTAGTCTTAGCCTCTGCTTCAATATGCTCCCCATTTTATATCTTTGCCTCCCAGATAGCTGTTTTACAACATTTATTATAGTTTTTATATTCATTAAATGCAGCTTCTGTCCCCACATACAGTACTTGTAGTTTTTAAATGCCTTTCTCTTTCTTCATATTAACTTCTTTACCTCTATAATAAGCCACATAAGGTGTTTTTTGGTCGCTATTACCCAGGAGTTCAATTACTTGCACATTTGCTATAAATTCTCAGCAGTGATGAGAAAATGTTTTCACCAAGTTTTGCTGCAAAGATAATGCCCATAGACTTCAATAGGTGAAAAAAAATTGTTGTCTCCCATAGACTTCAGTGCATTTTGTTGAATTTTCACTGTTTCTCGAATTTTGGCAAGGCAAAATGGGTCAGATTTGCCCATCACTAGTTCAGGGTCATTAGAGATCACTAGATCCAGTATAGCATTTTTTCTGGTAGGCTCCTCAACAAATTGTGCCATAAAATTGTCATGCAACAAGTTTTATAAACTTGCTCCCATTAACTGTACTGGTAGTACTGTTGCTCTAGTCAACTAGTCAATATCTTGTAAAATACATCCTTATAAACGGTGAGTTCTGATGTCATCAGTTATAAATGGTGAGTTCTGATGTCATTTCTGTCACATGACTCGCTGAAATTTGTGTATTATAATAAATAAAGTACCCCCAGTTGCAAAATATGAGGATATTATAAGTTACCTCAGAGTTTCATGACCTTTATAAAAACACTTGGCCTTCGGCCTCGTGTTTTTATATGGTCATGAAACTCTGAGGTAACTTATAATATCTTTATAATTTACAAGAGGGGGTACTTTATTCACTATATAAACTTGGATGGACAGCACCACTTTCTCAAAATAAAGCTACTTAATAGCTGCCCCTGTGCACGGTATGAAATATGTATATAAAATGAACTGTACATATATAAATGCACTAGGGGTCATTTGTAGGGGGGTTACACTTTAACTTGTCTTTTTCAAACTAAATTAGCTGTGTAAATAAATGGATCATCACCAGTTGGGCTGATCCAATTGTTTGGTCCTTGAGCCAACGATCAGATCATACACTGTTCTAATATGGTGGTCACATATCTGACCATATATAGTGGCTGCCTTGTGGTCTTTCACTATTTACTTTTTAGAAAATGCAAGGTAAATGCTCTGAAGATCAGTTTTAGAGAATCATGAAGTGCTTAAACAAAGGAAGCAGGGAGCAGCTGGAATATTCAGAGCTTCATTTACTTGGTCACATTTCACTGGATAGGATCTGCATAATCCTTCAAATACACAAATAAAGATTTCTGTTCCTTTCATTTATCTTTTTTTTTTTACGTTAAATTCTAT
The DNA here is from genome assembly GCF_017654675.1 of Xenopus laevis. Classification (NCBI taxonomy): domain Eukaryota; kingdom Metazoa; phylum Chordata; class Amphibia; order Anura; family Pipidae; genus Xenopus; species Xenopus laevis. Next base: position 117,568,501 of record NC_054376.1, read on the forward strand.
TTCTCTATAACTGATGGATGAAGCATTCCATTAAAACTGTGCATTTCTTCTCATAAAATGAGAAGATTTTAGAGAAATATACAGTACTTTCATTTTTAAAGAACAGTCATAGACAATATCTCTTTTGGTTGATGAAACCCAGTAAAACCTGGACCCAGTGAAAGTCATAGATACTGTGTTCATTATTAGTGATGGGCAAATAAATTGGCCTGGCAGAAATTTGCGGCGAATCTCCATGTTTCTCCGCCGGCAAATCAATTTGCAAATCTCGCGCGTAAATTCGGCAGCAAAATTTTTTTGGGACATGCGTCCTAAAAGTCGATCACGTCAAAATTGGCACCTATCAACACTATTCAGATGCCCATTGACTTTAATACAGCGTCAGCTTGTACGAGGGTGTCAATTTCCGATTTTCAAGATTTTTCGTGAAAATGTCAGATTTTTCGTGAAAATGTCAGATTTTTCGTGAAAATGTCAGATTTTTCGTGAAAATGTCAGATTTTTCGTGAAAATGTCAGATTTTTCGTGAAAATGTCAGATTTTTCGTGAAAATGTCCAATTTTCACATTTTTTTGTGAAAATGTCCAAATTTCAAGATTTAACGCAAATTTTTCGCAGTTTCGAAAATCCGCTAATTTGGTGGTAAAGAGAAATGGGAGAAATTCGTCCATTACTATTCTATTATAATTAGCTTATTTATTTGTGAGCACCCTCCTGACAATTCTTTTTAATACAGGGACCAATATAAGCAGCGATGAGCAAAGAACAAGAAACATGTAGTATTATTCAGACTATTATTATAACCAGGTAGGTGTGAAAGGTGTGAATATGAAACTTTACAGGACAACTGCATAAGGTTTATGACACATGGGACGTTTTGTTGCCGTGATAAATCGTGGCTAACGCAGGTGACAAAACCCTTTCTACCGGCTAAAATGCAAATAGCCAATGGGATACAAGACACAGCTACTTTTTGGGCAACTTCTTGCCACATCTGTCTCCCAACTCATGATTTGCATTCAAGCAGTGGGAAAGAAATGTTTTGATGCCCGTGGCCACGAACCCCATATGGACCCCCAGCCCCAACCTCCTCCACCATCCCATACCAACCACAACCCCTCTCTGCCCCATCACATCTGCAACCCCCCTCTGCCCCCATCTCAGCCACAACCCTCCTCTGCCCCCCCCATCCCAGCCATAACCCCTCCCCAGTTGTCCCACTCGTCATTGACGGGGCAAGGGGGGAGGTTAAGGCAGTAGCAATGCTTCAAGCAGGGACAGACTCTGAGCCAGCGGGACCCACGAGGGGCCTTTCTGTTTTGCTATAAAGAAAACAAATGCAATAATATTATCCTGGCGACACACGCAGGGTTTCTGACTCTCCCTCACAGAGAAGCCTGATTATTCCAAGCCCTGGGTTAGAGATAGACATACTGTATGTGCGGGGATGACATTTACGTTATACATGATGCCATTAAAATAGGATAAGAATGCTATTAACATTAATAATCCTTTTCACTGTTGTATCATTTAGAGAGCAAAACAAGCCATTAAACATTACAGAATCATTCCTCTCTGATTGCTGAGAAGAAGGAAACATTTAGTTGATATTATGTATATGGTTTTTTTTTTTATAAATGAAACCCTCCCAATGCTAAAAAAAAGTTTTTGATTAAATGTTTTCATGTTCTTTCTTTGAAATGGACTTCTCTGAGTGTAATAACCAGAGAACGTGTTGGATTGATGTAACTGATTCAACTTAATATTGCCTATTATGCAGACAATGACAGATATATGCAGGGGTCCTCAAACTACGGCCCACGGGCCAGATACGACCCTAATCAGTCATTTACCTGCCCCCCTGCTGCTGCTGTTGCAGGGAGGGGGGGTTGAGTCCAGTGTCATTATCGTAAGCCGAGGGGACGCAGAGACGTGACTCCCTGGGGCTGAGGAGATACCGAGCCACCATCACTATGCTGAGGCAGACAGGTAGTAGCCAGGCCCAGAGCAGGACTCCCTACTCTCCCTCAGTTACTAGCTGCCTACACAACAGCTAGACAGCAATGCCGCCAGTCAGGCCTTGAGCAAAGGCCAGTCCAGCAGGTCAAAATCGGTCAGTTGCCCACACCCTGGTCCCTGGTCCTGACCGGCGCCCCACAGCGCCAACAAAAAGTTTGTGGATTCCCTACCACCTGCCACCCAGTACTCAGAAGCACAGGTCAGCAGAAGACGTGATAGCTTTGCTCGCCCATTCCAAATAAGTAGTGATGGGCGAATAAAATCGGGCTGGCGCGAATTCGTGGAGAATTCCAGTGTTTAGCCGCAGGCGAATAAATATCCAAAACTACTGCAAAATTTTTTCCGAATTTCACTCATTTTTGGCCGTTTCATGAAATTTGAAGGAGAAATTCGTTCATCACTACTTGTCTGTAATTCTCATTTGTCCAGTTAAAACAGGGGGCATTGGATGGTAATGGTTTATCTGACCGATTGGTAGAGGGAAGCTTTCTTCTGGAAATGAATATAGTAGAGCTCTCCAATCTATTACATGTAGTGGCCTGACAATTTCTTATGCACAAGTATCCACCCTTCTCACTTGTAGTACATTGTGTGTAACTGTGTTAACATCCAGTTCACATTCAACATATATTTTATGTACAGGTATAGAACCTGTTCTCTGGAATGCTCTGATTTTCAAGATAAGGGGTCTTTCTTATTTTGGACCTCCATACCTTAAGTCTGCTAAAAAAAATAATTTGAACATTTGGGCGCAGATTTATCAAGGATCGAAGTGAATTTTCAAAGTAAAAAAATTCAAAATTCAAAGTCATTTTTTGGATACTTCTACCATCGAATAGGATACTACGACTTCGAATTTACTTCAAATTCGATTCGAAGTAAAAATAATTTGAATATTCGACCATTCGATAATCGAAGTACTGTCTTTAAAAAAACTTTGACTTTAAAACTTCGCCAAATTAAACCTGCTGAAGTGCTATGTTAGCCAACCATTTTCTAAGTCTTTACATATCGAATCATTCGATTCCAACGATTTAATCGCTCGATCGAACGATTTTACTTTGATCGTTCAATGGCCAAATTCGGTGAAAAATACTTCGACTTCGATATTCGAATTCAAAGTATTTTAATTCGATGGTCAAATTTCGAAGTATATTACACTTCGAAATTCGACCCTTGATAAATCTGCCCCTAAATAAATCCAATAGGTTGTTTTTTTCTCCAATAGAGATTAATTATATTTTCGATGGGATCAATTGCAAGGTACTTTTTTATTACAGAGAAAAAGGAAATAGGCTTTTGCAAAACTCTGGGGAAAATTCTGCAGCGTAAAACATTTATGGACGCGCGTCCAAAAAGTTGCTCGTGTCAAAATCGGCTTGCATCAAAACTTTTTGGACGCCCTTTGACTTTAACGCTGGCATCAAAATTGACCAAGCAGCTTTTTAGACGCAAATATGATTGGTTGGACAAGGGAGAACAGACAAAAAATGAAAACTGAAAAATGGTTTGACAACAAAATGCCATTGGTAAAGGGAGAATTTGTTAAAGAATGCCTTATTTCTGTTGCCAAAGAGATGTGTCCAGAGAAGGCTGATTTATTTAGTACAGTGAGTCTTCCAGGACCTACAGTACAATTACATGAAGGGTTAAAGAAATGAGCGACAATTTGCATCATCATTTGCAAAAATGCTCAGAAAAACGTTGCTATTTTTCATTGGCTCTCGAGGAAAGAAAGGAACTAGTAATTTTCTGAAAATTAGATTTTTTTTTTTTTTTAGAGGTTTTCGAATTTTTGTATTTTTTTCGGATGGCTCATTTTTTCATTCTTGCTTTTAAAATTACATTTTTGAAATAAATTCCATTACATTTGTGGTTTTAGAGAAGGTGAGTTTAGTCGTGGTTTGAAGTACCTTTAAAACCACTAAAATTAGACTTTTGATAAATAGGCAAATTTACCAATTTTCAAGGCCCAGGGAGAAAAAAAAACTGCAAAAAAACCTGCCCAACTTCTGATGTTCTGCAATTGCATTTTTCCCTAAAGCACTAGCTTATTTAAGAAAACACCATGACAGAATATGTGTGGTCATCTTTTTTTTTCTAGGGGGAAAAAGTTGTACGCAAGCAAAAAGTATTATGTATGTAAAAAAAGTTGCAAAAAGCAAAACAATTTGCACAAATAATAAAAATTCTAATTTCGCAATGTAATATTCTTAAATTGTTATTGCATTGCAAATTTTAATTGCGCATTGCCTACTTTTAAGAAGGTGTCAGAATCTTTTGGAGCAAACATAGCAGTTTCAGTAAGGAGTTTTATTACATACATTGTGCAAACTATTAAGTTCCCAAAGCTTCTTCCACTGCTGGAAATGGTCGCTAAACAGTTTCCGGGTTCACAAAAGCTATATTAGATTTGGGCAGAGGAAATTTTTTTGCACAAAGGCATAACTTTTTGCATTGCGAAACTTTTTCCATTACTGACTAGAGTACGAAGGGCCTCAAAATAGAGGACCGTAGTGGTCATCTACATCACTTGCTTGCAGCAGGTGATTTGTGTGCAGCCTGTACCTTGCACCTTGTGTTAAATTTAGTGCAAAGTGTGCTGGTGCAGGTGCAATATAGCCCTATACTTAAAAAAATTTTTTCAAAATGAATTAGTTAATAGTGCTGCTCCAGCAGAATTCTGCACTGAAATCCATTTCTCAAAAGAGCAAACAGATTATTTTATATCCAATTTTGAAATCTGACATGGGGCTAGACATATTGTCAATTTCCCAGCTGCCCCAAGTCATGTGACTTGTGCTCTGATAAACTTCAATCACTCTTTACTGCTGTACTGCAAGTTGGAGTGATATCACCCCCTCCCTTTTCCCTCCCAGCAGCCAAACAAAAGAACAATGGGAAGGTAACCAGATAACAGCTCCCTAACACAAGATAACAGCTGCCTGGTAGATCTAAGAACAACACTCAATAGTAAAAACCCATGTCCCACTGAGACACATTCAGTTACATTGAGAAGGAAAAACAGCAGCCTGCCAGAAAGCATTTCTCTCCTCAAGTGCAGGCACAAGTCACATGACCAGGGGCAGCTGGGAAATTGACAAAATGTCTAGACCCATGTCAGATTTCAAAATTGAATATAAAAAAATCTGTTTGCTCTTTTAAGAAATGGATTTCAGTGCAGAATTCTGCTGGAGCAGCACTATTAACTGATTCATTTTGAAAACATTTTTTTTCCCATGACAGTATCCCTTTAACGTATTCCATAGGTACAAAGCAACCCTTTAAGGACCACTTTCCATAGGCTATTTGTGCTTCTTAACTTGTTGCTCTGTAGTCATCATGGAGGTGAAGGCCTTTGTTGTACTTTACGTCTTGTGCCTACAGTTGATAAGTTTGGTGCAAGGTACAAAGTGCAGTTTGCATTTCACACTGTGTAAAAGAGCTCTTAGGTCTCCTAAATGCAAAAATGTATTTAAAAAAACAATGAAATTCATGACTTAAGAAGCAATTATTTAGAACTGCAATTCATTTGAATCCAATGCTATCATCAGTTTAGAATATTTTAAATATAGTATGAAGTCACTCTTCCAAAGATGAAATCTGAATGAATATCTCATGGGGCAGAAAGTATTGCACTCACTTATCAGTGTGTCATGTTTTTTCTTCATCTAAATAAACATGCAAATAACCTTATATCATACATAATATTGACATATTTCATGTCAACTCTCCTAAATCTCTCTTAAAGGAGAAGAAACGGCGAAAAATTTGCAAAATGACGCTTTCTTGGCAAAAATGCGTCGGCGTCCAAAAACGGAAATTTTTCGCGGACTTTTCGCGAATTTATTTGCCAGCAGCGAATCTCGCAAATTCGCAGCGAATTCGCGCATGCCAAATAAATTCGCCCATCACTATAAGTAAGCCTTATCAGAAAGGTCTATATAAATACACCAGTAAACCCACAAAGTAATGCTGCTCTGAGTCCTCTGTCAAAAGAAACACAGCATTTCTTTCCTTCTATTGTGTACTCATGGGCTTCTGTATCAGACTTCCTGTTTTCAGCTTAAACCTCCAGGGTTAGGGCTTGAGCATGCTCAGTTTGTTCCTCTCCCCTCTCTCCCTCCTTCCTTTTCCCCATCCCTCCTCTACTCCCTGCTGTAATCTGAGCCCAGAGCTATAAGTGAGCAGGGAGAGACTCAGGCAGGAAGTAATGTCACACCAAGCTAATATGGCAGCTGCTATCTATTGGCAATAAACAAATCTATTGGCAATAAACTGCTTTGGTAGCTTTCCTTCTCCTTTAAGAATGAATTACAAAACTCATTCTTGATGATGGAACATTGTCTTAGGATTTTCACTCACCCTGACGTATTGCAATGCTATTGACCTTTGCCGCTGCAGAAGAAATGAGTAAGAAATCCTTCAGCCAACAGCATTCACTTTTTCTTTATTGGTGAATGTTACATTTGTCATGCATCTAAGATCAGAATTAATGGCAAATTTGCTGGAAACAGGTCAAAGTAGTAGGCATACAAGGAACAAATTCATTTTGAATCATAGGAAATCAGTTTCCTTGTTTTACTCTGTTTTTTGTTTCTATTGTTAAGTAGGAAACACTACAGGCTGAAGATGAAATATCAACATGATTATATTTGAGATGACTCTACGGGTGCCAACAATATTGCCGCAAAAGTAAACGTGTTGATAGCAACAAATCCACCCACAAACTTTACAAGTGGATCATATAAGAGGCTTCATATACTTAGGAATGTTTCATACAGTCACCTTGAATCAATGCAGCTTCATTGATCTGGGCTTGTATAATTACTCATCCTGAGATGGACATGATGGGAAATAAAACTGGACAATCCAACTGAAAGAAGGTCTAAAAAAAGACATCTGCATGAACATGAGTCTATTTGTGATAAGCATACAGCATTCCACAGTCATTGGGGCTCATTTATAAACTTTGCGCAGGGCAGATTGTGGATCTATTTGCCCTGTGCATGGTTACATTTATAAAGCTGAATAAGTATGTGCAAACAGAATTTCGATTTTTTTTTTTTGCGCAATGTGAATGTCTATAGGAGCTTTGTAAATATGTCAAAAATCAAAAATGGCGTTTGAATTACGCCACAACTTTGCAAAACAAAATCGCAAATTGCAAATTTTAATTACTGTCAACACTATTTTCGCACACAACAACCTCGCACAGTGGAAGCACTCACGCAAACGCCCATCTCATTGGCGAAAAATGTATTCACAATGCGAATACGCAAAAACCGGAAAGACGGGCAGAGCAGTGCAATATATTAGCATTCAGGAAAAAGCATGTGCAGTACAACCATTTTCGAATAAATATGCACTGCGCAAACTTTATAAATGACCTCCATTGTGTACGAGAAGTTCAACAACAATGTGCTCCATTTTTATAAAGGTACAGGTATGGGACCTATTATCCAGACTGCTTGGGACCTAGGGCTTTCCAGATAAGGGATGGTGATCCAGATAACTGAAAGACCCCTTAAGTCTACTAAAATATAATGTAAACCCAAGAGGATTGTTTTGTCTCCAATAAGGGTTAATTAAATCTTACAAGGCATTGTTTTAATATAAATATAAAGCAAATAACTTTTTAACATTTGGGGGCAGATTTATCAAGGGTCGAATTTCGAAGTAAAAAATACTTTGAAATTCGGCCATCAAATTAAAATATTTTGAATTTGATTATCGAATTCAAACTTTTTTCATCAAATTTGTGTATTCTGCAGTCGAAGTAAAATTGTTCGAATGATTCGAACTTTTTTATCGTACGATCAAACGATTTTACTTCGACTTCAAAAAACTTAGAAACATGCTGTAGAAGGTCCCCATAGGCTAACATAGCACTTCGGCAGGTTTAATTTGGCGAAGTATTGAAGTCAAGTTTTTTTTTAAAGAGCAGTAGTTTAAACAGTACTTAGATTATTGAATGGTCGGATATTCAAACTATTTTACTTTGAATCGAATTTGAAGTAAATTCAAAGTCGCAGTATCCTATTCGATGGTCGAAGTATCCAAAAAATTACTTCGAATTTCGAATTTTTTTACTTCGAAAATTCCCTCGAATTCACTTCGACCCTTGATAAATCTGCCCCTTGAATTATTTGACTAAAATGGAGTCTATGGGACATGGCCTTCTTGTAATTCACAGCTCTCTGGATAATGGTTTTCTGGATAATGGATCCCATAGCTCTATATGGAATGCAGCCTTGTGTGTTTAGACTTATACTTTAGCTCTATATCTTAAGTACTTATGTGTATGAGAAAGGATCACAATGGGGGGTGAAAATAACAAGAGGAGAAAAAAATCATAATCAGCCAGTTTGAAATAATTTAATGGACATTTGTAATATTGGTCGCTAATGCCAAAATCGTTCACAATTTGTTCATGTTGTGAACTGTGCTAACACTTTGCCCCTCACACAACAGTAGGATAGCGGTTGTGAATTTTATAGTTTGCGATAGTGTGCTGTGTATCTTAATGAAAAAGTTGTTGCATTTGCTCCTTCAAGCAGTTAAAGTGGACCTGTCACCCAGACAAAAAAATCTGTATAATAAAAGTCCTTTTCAAATTAAACATGAAATCCAATTTCTATTTTTTATTAAAGCATTCATAGCTGTTGTAAACTCATTTAAAAATCTCAGCTGTCAATCAAATATTGTCTGCCCCTCCTCTATGCCAGTGGCATAGAGGCGGGGCAGACAATTACTTTCACTTTCCATTCAGCACTTCCTAGATGTCACTGCTCTCCTCACATTCCCCCGTTCTCTTAACCATTTAATTGTGTAGCCAGGGCATGGAAATGGACATCGGGTTCCCTATTCTGGTGCACAAACAAGATTCTGATATGATACAAGACTTGTCTTAATAACAGTGTCCACAAAATGGCTCCTGCCTGCTTGCTATAATTTTGAAATCCTAGACTGAAGGAAGCAAGATTCAAATAATTTATATAGTGTAATTAAAGTTCATTTTGCGTGACTAATGTGATAAAATAGGAATTTGAATAATTTTTTTGGGTGACGGGTCCCCTTTAAGATTCACAATGCAATAAAAGCTTAATCAGGAATATCACATTGTGACCTGCAAATTTTTTTTTCGCAAACTTGTTCTCTTTGCGAATTTTATTACATTCCGTCATAGGGGGAAATTCACTAAGGTGCGAAGTGGTGAACGCTGGCGAAAATTCGCCAGCGTTAAGTAAGTTCGATACTTTGCCTATTTACTAATGGGCGCTGGTAAAAATACATTAGCGAAGGAGATAGACTCTAATGCAACTTCACACTCTAACGCCAGCCAAATTTTCTCCAGGGCTGAAGATCGTTACTATGCAAATTCACTAAGAAGTTAATTCTGAACGTTACCTCTTACGCCAGACTTGCCTTCACCAGCTTAGACCTTGCAAAGTGCAATAGAGTAGATAGGACTTAAAAAAAAAAAAGTCCCAAAAAACAGCAGCGTCTTTTCCATTTTCATGGGTGATAGGCTGCAAAAGGACGAAAATTTTATTTTTGGGTACCCTGCTTCCCCCTTACTTTTCATAACAAATGGCACATAAACTATACTCTGGGCACATGTGTAGGGCAATAAAACATCTCTATTTGCATTTATTAAGGTTACCTGGGCGTGTGTCGTTTTATGTATTTACTGTAACATATACGTCCATTCAAACTTTAAGTTCCCACCGTATGCAAATTCCCCTTCACTAGCGCATTATGGTTGAGTCTCACTGATAACTATGTTTTCACTTTTTGCAGAAGCATTTTTCGGAAAACTATACCCCCAAAATGAACACTTAAGCAACAGATAGTTCATATCATATTAAGTGGCATATTAAAGGAAAACTATACCCCCCAAACAATGTAGGTCTCTATTTAAAGATACTGAGTAAAACAGCTCATGTGTAAAACCCTGCTTCATGTAAATGAACCATTATCATAATAATATACTTTTTTAGTAGTATGTGCCATTGGGTAATCATAAATAGAAAAGTGCCATTTTAAAAAATAAGGGCTGCCCCCTGAGATCGTAAGATTCACTGTGCACACATACAAACCACATGTAAGGTCACATGAGCCAATTAACAGACAGAGTTGTGTCTTTTGCTTCCTCACTTCTTCCTGTTACAGTTAGTGTTGTAGTATTTCTGGTCAGGCGATCTCTGAGGCAGCACAGATAGAGTCACGAAATGGTGGTTCAAGGCAAGAGATGTAAAAGGGCAATATTTATGTAAATATATATTCCAGTTTGGTAAGATACTTTAATATGTCATTCCATTTGATATAAACTCTGTTGCTTAAGTATTCATTTTGGGGGTATAGTTTTCCTTTAAAGAATCTTACCAAACTGGAATATATATTTAAGTAAATATTGCCCTTTTACATCTCTTGCCTTGAGCCACCATTTTGTGATGGTCTGTGTGCTGTCTGAGAGATCACCTGACCAGAAATACTTCAACTCTAACTGTAACAGGAAGAAGTGTGGAAGCAAAAGACACAACTCTGTCTGTTAATTGGCTCATGTGACCGAAAATGTATGGTTTGTTGGTATGTTTGTGAGTACAGTGAATCCTACGATCCCAGGGGGCGGCCCTTATTTTTTAAAATGGCAATTTTCTATTTATGATTACCCAATGGCACATACTACTAGAAAAGTATATTATTCTGAAAATGGTTTATTTACATGAAGCAGGATTTTACATATGAGCTGTTTTATGCAATATCTTTTTATAGAGACCTACATTGTTTGGGGGGTATAGTTTTCCTTTAATGACCAAATGCCCCCACCAATGTCAATTTAAATCTCCATCTAACAGATTGGACACCCTTTTCAATTCACTCTGGTCATGGTATATTACAATGGTGGCTTTGGCCTGATTTTGCTGTAGTTTCTTTAACAGCAATTCTTCCCTGTGAAATTTAATCAATCAATCAATCATAGATTTCCTTTCCCATTCCTAAATTTAATTCCTTTAGAATTATGGGGCTTTGGTACTTGAAATCTGCAGTAAAATTTGTTATTATTGGGATATTGTAACTCCATGTAGGAGTGTGGATTTCAGTAATGTTACCTAATGTACACCATGCACCTCTAGTCACTTGGTGAGACATTTGTATAAGTATGAGCAAAAAAAAAAACTCTGTTTTGTCCCAAATAATACACTGGTGGTCTGCCCCCTGATATATTTTCCCCATCAAGAACACATATGAAAGATTCTTTCAACACTTGTCATCAATTTCCCTGTACTGCCCTAGTGAGCATAGCGCATCTTGATTTCTTTGAGGGTAGAGGGAAATGTCAACTTGCTTCCATACTTCTTGTTCCCTAATTGCATGGGGGTAATCTAAACTTGGGTGTAATAGAGTATTCTCATCAGGTAAAATACCAATAGAAATGGATCTACACACAGAAGCAAACTGTTGGTCTGTGAAAGATATTAGGGATGAGGCATAACACAGGGGCTGCATGACAAGGGATCCAAATGATCAGCAGTAGAATTATTTGGGCAGCTGCTTGTAAGTGTCTTGCTATTTATTTGCTGTTAATCTCACTGAAGTCACTCAGGCAGCATGGAAGTCAACCTGGGCCATAAAGACAACCTCTTTATTATATAGAAATCCAGCCCGTGACACTGAGCTGTTGCTACTTTAACTCATGAGCGTATACAGAGAGCTATAGTTGCAGTTTACAGAGAGGGTAGTGGGTCTCAGTTGGGAGTAGGGCAAAGCCTAAGTACAGTAACTTTCTTGGGATTTGCTTTATCGCATATTGCACTATATTTCCATAGATATACAGTAGTTACTTGATACAGCAGCCTGTCTTCAGTGTGACCTCTAATTTTACTGGGCTTCCTTGAGTCCCAGTTATCTATATATACATGATTAACCCATGCAGAGCCTGCAGGTTAGCCATATATTTGTTTGGACAAAATTCCAGCTGCCCTGTCATCATACCCTATAGAGGCTGCACACTATCATCCAGGCTGTATGCATAGGGCAGAAGTAGTTCTAATGTGTTTAGGCATATGGTGTTTGATTTTTGGCAAGCATTCTCTCTAGGTAAACAATGGGTCATTTGAGGAGTCCCCTTGTCATGGTATAAGCAAGGTGGACAGTGTAGGTGCCACAAAAGGAATAACTAGAATTATATTCCTCTATAGTCTTTAATCTTTCCTTGATTTTAAAAATCCAGTACAACCCTCCCCAACCAGAATGGGCAATTTCTTTGGTGCAAATGAAAATGAAACTCAGTATATGGAAGATGTAGATAAACTTAAGCGGAATTGTAATTGCTAAGGAAAGTGTTGTATTATGGCATGAGGTATATGTAATATCTTCCAGGAATTTTGATGCCGCAACCATTCATTGCTTTGTTACTAACATTCGAGGGCCTACTTGCAGATCTCGTTGAAACGAGTGCCTTATTTTTGTTATGTGTTGATTTGTGCCAACACAAATATGTATGAATTGAAGATACAGCTGTGCCATTAAATCTGCCTTTTGCATATAAATATAAATACAGGAAATCAAGCAATTTGCTGCATTGTACCTCCAGATGGTCTGGAAAATTGTTTGCTGTTGAAATTGGCATTTGTTTGGGCAACAGCATGTCTTTCCCAGTTGCAAAGGAGAGGAAGCAATAGACTCGGTTTAGCCCCAATCACTGCATAAGTGCACTTATAGACTTAAAGCATGCAGTATGCTCCGTTACAGTTTATAGACTTTTACAAAAAAAAGAGACTTGTCCCTAGTGCAGCTGCATTAGTTGTGACATATCAACTATTGTAGTTAGTATTTATTGTATGTAATATAGAAACACAATGTACATAGTGCTTAAACAATTGTAAATTTTCATGTTTTTACTCACAATGAAGAATTATTACCCAGCATTCCAGAAACCACATTGGTAAATTGTGCAGAAGATCTGTTTACATTTTGCTTGGGTTGTAGATTGTGTCATTTCCTGTGTAGTGATACTTCTCCTGCCAGAAAAAACTTTGGAAGTAATGCCCTTTCAAGTCTGGGGTAAATTTCATGACATCTCTGTTTCTTTTTGTCCAGTACTTTGCAAATCACTCTATGCAGCGAAGCTAGTGCAACTGTGAATAGTCATTGTCGGACTGGCCCACCGGAATACCAGGAAAAGTCCCAGTGGGCAAGGTGTCAGTGGGCCCTTATGCTGCTAAACATTTGGCATATTTCATGGCCATTCCCAAATTCTTTGAGAACAAAGAGGCTAAATAGATGGAATAATAGATTATAGTATGTAAAAGAAAGAGACTAGGAGAATAGATGTTGAATGAGAAGAAGAAGAATAATAGTACCGGAAGTGCGTGCCACGTGCACCATAGGGAGGCCTGCACAGAAGGAATAAAGCAGCATGCGGCAGGCGCCCCCGCCGGAGACATAGTGGGACCACTAGGGTAAGTCCTTACATATTCTGTGGCTTGCCCATTTTGAAGGAGTGTAATTTCTGAATGCTGATTAAATGCTTTGATTCAACTGAGCTCCTTAGTAGAATGCTTTTTCAGCTCCACATCCACAAATGAGGTTTTAGAACCCACTCTCCCAAACAGTGACATAACAGGAAGTGCAATCACATTCACTGATCCCCCTTTTGTACCTGTATTTTTAGACATTTTCCTCTATGATTTTTTTTCTGAATCTAAAATAATAAAATTAACTCTACTAAGGCACTGCTGCTATATCAATATGGACACCATATTCAGGTTAAGACTTCTGCAATGGATTGCATATGTTAGCATTGTTAAACCTCTTTTTATCAGATTTCATGTAAAGTGTATTTACAAACTATCTGCTGGTTTATAAAGGCATTTTATTTTTAAGTGTAGCCTATCTGGAGTATTGATCTGGTCTTGCTTTTCAGTACAGCTGAAACTGTTGATTTGCTGGCTACTGTCTCCAAGGCATTTTAAGTCAGCGGGGTGTTAATGTGTAGCATGTGGAATCATCAGCTCATCATTTTGTCCTTGTTTGTTGCAGATTAACCGCCCATTGCTCCCAAGAGTCCCATCTGGCAAGAACCAGATCACAAAAGGTTGGATGGCAAACAGACAAATGTACTTTTTCCTGGAGGCAAAAATGATCTTGGCACTGCGGCATTGACACCCTAAAATGAATAAGATTAGAATCTGTTTTATAGGGTTCAGTGTGTGCATAAGCAATAACGCTGTATTATCAGGGAAAAAGAAACACTTTATTTAAATCAAAAATGGAATTTCTTGCTAGGAACTGTACAGAAGTTCAATTGCCTACAATATTCTCAGTATACAGACTGCTCTACCTCTTTGAGATCAGGGATAGTTAAATTGGTCTTATGCAATGTGTATGTGTTCAAGTTATTGTCGATACACTGTGATATAAATCTTTATATTGTAAATAGATATTCTGAAGCCCAAGTACAGCTTTGAGATGTTTTTCGGTAACACATCTATATTAATGGGATAGAAGACAATAATAAGTAATATTTCAGTGCTTTTCTTTTCAAATCTATAATTATAGAGTGTGCCAGTCTCATGAAATTACTAACAAACTTCAGAATGATAGGCAGATCCGATTGGAAACAGATACTGATATTAAAATTAATAATAGGTCTAATATGATGTTCTGCTATTTGTGTTTTAAACAAGCAAAGAGTTGTTTTTTTATAGTTAGTTAATTTGGGTTATAAAAAAAGAAAATAGTCTATACACAATAACTATAGCCTTGGATACTAAGCTTGTCCAAGAACTCACCCAAGGCACTTTTGAAGGCATTAATAGAATCTGCCATCACAACATCACCAGGTAGGGCATTTCACAACCTCACTGCCCTCACCATGAAGAACCATTTTCAGTGATTCAAATGAAAGTTCAGATCATTAAGTTTTAAGGGGTGGCCTCTGGATTTTTGCTCTTTTTTATGTGAAAAGGTCCCTGCTATCTGTCTATAATGTCCTCTAATGAACATGTATAGAGTAATTATTCCCCCTGCAAGCACCTTTTCTCCACAAGAAAAAAACCCAACCTTGGTAGACTTGTCTCAAAGTTATATCTTTAATTGCTTTTACCAGTGTAGCTGTAAGTCTCTGCACATGCTTCAGCTCATTACAGACTGGAATCTAAAACTGAACTCAATACAGGGTCTTACCAGGAATCTATAAATAAATAACATTATTGTTTCATCCCTCAAGTTAATGCCCTTTTTATGCAACCCTATTTGGTTTAGTTTAGTTTGGTTTTGTCAGTTAGGAGCTTCTATGGCAGCTGGAGCTCTTTCATGCACAACGGAACCCCTGCGGTTACTGGTGTTCACCAATGCCCTTTTGGGGCCCCAGGCTTGCTGCTGCAGAACCGCCAAGGAACTTGTGCAATCCAGAGAGAGAGTATATCTAAAGGAAGGATCAGGCAAAACGTAGTCAAAAAACAGGCAAAAGAAACAGGCAGGAATCGTAGTCAGACAGGCAAGGATCAAAATACTAGGGAATCAATCAATATAAAGCGCTTCAGCAAGGTCTGTAAACAGAAGCCAGCTTGGGCACTGTTACAAAGCAGGAAAGGTCTTTTAAAGAAAAATTGGCACCAAAATTCAAACTTCCTGCCAAAAAATGACGTCATGATGATCCGCAACATACACAAACATCACAACACACGTGTCAAGCCCAAGCGTCAGACGCCCGTGATGAACCGACCGCGCGTCGCCAACACATTTGCACCACAAGGCGAGGACGGATGCACCGGGAGGTAAAAGAGTGAGTCGATCTCCCGGCTCATCTTACAGTTACACAGTTTGTTATCCACAGAAATGCCCAATTTTTTTCTCAGTTACTGTAACTAAACCTCATTGAATTGAGTTTTGGCATGTATTTATATATTTTCAAGCTTGGGCAGCCTTTAATTTACAGTTTAATTTGTTGGTGGACTGTTACCATTTCTGAGCACTACACCTTACAATCTATCAATGAGTATCCTAATGTACGAGAAACCCTGTATTTATCTTGTAATGGGCCTTTCACCTGGAGGCATATGGAACAACTAAAAGTAGTGTTATAAATGACACATCATTTGTACAGCTCTATTTACCCATAGCAACCAATCAGATGTTTGTTTTTAAACTACTGGCCAGTTTATGCTAGTTGCTATGGGTAACAAGACCAGTAGAAAACATTGCACTTTCTATTGTATAATCTTCTTCTGTGTTATATTCATAGGGTGTCACCAGACATGCTTGCAACACTGAACTCTTGCCTACCGACAGGGATCACCAAGTGCAGTTGATTTAATTCCCACCCATTAGTAATGTCAGCCATCTTCTCCTAAGGAGCTCTAACACTCTAATTTGGAGCTATATGTTGTAATGGTGGCTAAATAGTTTTATACAATCAAACTTCTATCTACTTTCTCACTGGTGCTTCTGGACCACAGGTTGCTCCTGGCCAATGCCCACCACAATTACAGGAAGACAGCACCCACAAATCTTGGTGGGTTATTTTCCTTTAGTGTTTATTTCAAAGCAGAAGGCAGGATTGGACTGGAAATCCAGGTCTGCCGCCATGATGCAACCCAACCCCTCCCGCATACCTATGCTGTGTTGCAGCCATCAGAGGGGAAGTCAGGTTCCAGGAAGGTCTGGGTCAGTGGAGCTTGCCCAGTCCAACACTGACTAAAGGAACAAGCTTTTGAGGCACAACCCTCTTCTTTTGCACCTGAGTTTGAATGTAGAAAACTTGCTAATTAATACTCCACTAAAATAATAAAATAATAACAGAAATAAAATCTAGCCTTAGAATGTATCTGCTTTCTGGATGCCAGACATCACTGAACCCATAAATCAGATAGTGTTTTGTATTTTAAGAGGCAAATACATAAAAAAAAAACAAGACAAAATAATCAAACTGAATATTCCACAAATGTCAAAGTCTATGTTAGACTAAAAGTTGATTCTAACATAATCCCCCCTTTAATAGTTTTAGTAGAGCAGCCCAGTCAGCTTTGAAAGCAATGCAAGATGGACTGCTCCAGGCTGCCAGATGGAAGGGAAGCGAGTTACAGCTCTGACAGATGTGCTTTTCTGATATCGGGCATTATAAATGCTGAACAGGAGCACATGGAATTCAAAGCACAGTCGAGTATCATAGTTAGACGGGATAGTGCACAATACCTGTTACACATTTTTATACTCAGGGAAAGCTGAGACATTAATTTAAAAAATAACCTTTAAAAAAAAGTGCCTGCCTATTGTTTGCGAGAATCAAAAAGAAGTGTGTGAAAGCAATCCTCACGCATTTCTGCAAAGAACAAAGCATACATATTTATTAACCAAGCAGCTTACAAATATTTGGAAATGATTGCCCAAAAATGACGCTGAGATGGAATGCACCTGCCATTAATGATACTGAAATAGGATGAAAAGGAAAGCCACCTTCTCCAACTTTCTGTAATGTAATGTAAGAACCATGGAGGCCTATTTGAGGGTGTGGGGTACTGACAAAATCAAGGATGTCCAACCTGCTCCCTACAGGATCAGTAACTCTCAAGGTGTCATTTACTAATGTGGGGCAGGGTACAAAGTCCAAAAAAAAACAAGTGCAAGGACCTGCACTCCCCCTATGAATACAGTGCTGTGTTTGTTTAGTCCCATGCCTGTCTCCTAACTCATTAAGTGCTGGCAGGGACAGGGTGCAAGCAAGCAATGGTTTTACAATCTGCTGATGGCAAGTGTTAAAGACAGGTCTGCTGTGTGCTCTCTACCCCTGCCCTATGCACCTTGCAATTTTGCGCCCATTAGTGTCCATGGACATTTTAAATGAACCCTTCAGAGTTTTTATCATTTCTACCTAAGAACTATGGGGTTTTTTTTTTTTGGTTTAAAAAAACAGCAAAACAAAAGTCCATCATACTGTAAATGGTAAACTGTAAATCAGGTAGAGCAACGTGTTTGACCCGAAATGTACCTTGTTCCATGAGGCAGATTAAGTTTCTACTTTCAAAGTAACTCATAGCAACTAGTGATGTGTGGGTTGGGTAAAACCTGCACCCAACTGTAACCCGGCCTCCCTCAACTTCCGCCCGACCGAGCCTGACTTCCGGCTTCCATTTATAGACATGCGCAGCCCTGCTGATGACATCACAAGAGGGGCTGATCGATCAGGCGCTCGTCTATAAAAAAAGGAAGCTGGAACTCGGAAGCTGGCAGTGCAAGTTGGTGGCCTGGGAGAGCAGGAAGAAGAGCTCAACCCGCACCTGCCTGCCACCTGCAAAAGGTAGTGCAAGGTTTGCCCAAACCCGCCCGACACGTGGGTCCCACAGGGATCAGGCCGGCCCATACATCACTAATAGCAGACAATCAGCAGGTAGTATACAGTATATTGGTCTGCAAGCAGGATCGAACTTGGGGCCCAGGGCCCACCGGGGCTGCTGTTTAAGAGGCCCCATCCGGGCCCCCTGTTTACTCCACCAGCCCCCAACCCCATATCGCTCCTCTCGTGTTTTTGCCGGCAGGTCCGGCAGGAGGTCGGCAGCAGGAAGATAACTTGAGCAGGGAGCAGGCCCAGTCTGACCCTGTCTGGCATCTTGGTTACTAGTATGGGTGGCTATTTTGGGGCACACACATGCCCATAATGAATGCTCAAATCTCACATGTGCACGTGTGTAATGTAAGATTTCCGAGGCGTCTACCGCTCCTCTGTGCATAATGAGCAAACAGGGAGACTCACTTATTATATGCATGCAAATCAGCAAACATGGCGCCTACACTGGGGCCTCTCGATGCTGGCAGATAGTAACAGTGAGGAACATTTTGTTTTTGTATTGTTTTCTCAGCTGGAGTGCAGACTGCATCACCCTTAAAGTCAGTGTAAATTCCAAGCTTTGCAGCATTTTTTTATAGCAATAACTGACAGGGAATGGGGTTAATCCTTACAGCAAATGCATGATAAATTCTCCATTTTGCATGTGATTGGCATATGAATTAATTTATGGAATTTCAAATCCAGCTGAAGAGTAAATCACAACCTTATGCTTTTCCAGTTCTTCAACAGTAATTGGTAAGAATCAGATTCCGTATTCCCACTGAACCTTTACCAGCTTATACTTAGCAGAAACCAAGCAAAGAAAGAAAGAAAGCAAGGCTGAATGTGACAGGGCTGAAGTCTCCGAGGCTTTCAGTCCTATGTTTATAAGATGCACAGTTTACTTAAACCCCTATGTATGAGCAGAAATCCAGATAATTCTTGTTTTCAATTCTGCCCCTCGCTGTTCGCCATGGAACTGATATTCCTCATGATTATTATGTTTATTTGAAACCATTAGCACAATTTCCCACTGTGAGGAAATGTAATTTTATCCTTTTACATGATTAGCTGAAAATTAGATATTTTCCCCCCCAGTTTTTATTATTTTTTTGAGCGAGACTGGCTGGTAATTAAGTAAATTACAGAGCACAGCATTGCGCTGTTGATTTGAGCTGGAAAAAAAGTTCAGTGTAAACAAAACTAGCCAGGATCTATTATTCTTATCAGAAATGACCAGTGAATTCCTATCCGGCTTCATAATAATTCTGTCTTGAGATGGAAAGAGGATTTTCTAAAAATGTATAAATTCAGCTGGAAGAAATAAAACCTTTAGAACTTCTGCTATTTCATTTCCCAGTCTACTATAATATACTTACATATACAACATTTAAACGTCCATTTATAAAAAGAGTTAAGTTTCTAGAAAATGTACAGGTATGGGATCTTTTATCCAGAAACACATTATCCAGAAAGCTCCAAATTACAGGAAGGCCATCTCCCATAGAGTCCATTTTAAGTATATAATTCAAACTTTAAAGCTTATTTCATTTTTTCTGTAATAAAACAGTACCTTGCAATTGATTCCTTCTAAAATAGAATTAATCTCTATTGGAGAAAAAAACATCCTATTGGGTTTATTTAATGTTTAAATTCTTTTTTGAGCAGACTTAAGGTATGGAGGTCCAAAATAAGAAAGACCCCTTATCTTGAAAACCAGAGAATTCCAGAGAACTGTTCTATACCTGTACATAAAATATATAGTGATGGGCGAATTTATTTGCCAAGTACGAATTTGCATCAAATTTGCCCATTTCGCCGCTGGCGAATAAATTTGCCGCAAAAATTCACTGGAGAAAATTTTTGACATCAGCGATTTGTCGCGGGCGGCAAAATCTCCATTGCACAAATTTTTCACCACTTTCACCACTGCGACAATTCGCTGGCATTAAAAATTTGTGGCGAAGCAAAACGGGACAAATTCGCCCATCACAAAAAATATATGTTGAATGTGAACTGGGTGTTAACACAGTTACACACCATGTACTGCAAGTGAGAAGGTGGATAAAGGTGCATACGAAATTGTCAGGCCACTACATGTAATAGGTTGGAGTGGAGAGTTCTACCAGGCATTTCCAGAAGAAAGCTTCCCTCTACCAATCGGTCAGATAAACCAATACCATCCAATGGCCCCTATTTTAAGTGAACAAATCAGAATTACAGACAGTAGTGTTTGGCGAAATTTCTCCTGTTTCGCCAAAAATTTATGAAACTTTGACTGTGATGCCGGCGTTAAAGTCAATGGGCGTCCAGAATTTTTTGACACAGGCGAATTTTCAGTGGTGAATTTTCACAGAAAAATTTATTCACCGCCGGTGAAATGTGGACGTTCACCGAAAAAAATTTGCACCAGGCAAATGCCAACCCAGATCCCTTGAGAGCCAGGTGCCACACCTGTTCTGTCCTTGCTCAAGCAATAATCAATCTCTGTTGTTCCCAGGCCAAGTCCCCCCAACAGTGATCTGACTGCTTCTGATTCACATGAATTTTCCATGCAATTCAATGGTGGGCTAAATTGAGATTCTGGTGAAAATTTACCAGTGGATTACTGGTTTGTTACTGTGTGTGTGATTGGGCAAAGGGGGAATTAAATCATGGTGACTCCAGAAAAATACAGGTTAGTTGACACATCTGGTCTTGGGAAAATAGGGAAGTGACTGGGCATAGTCTAAAAGGGTTCTTTTTTTAAAAAAAATGTTGAACTTTATGTAATACCCCATTGCTGTGCATATGTGAAAACACACCTGCTAGTTCAGGACTTATTAAGAAGCAGGTTTTAGTGATGGGCGAATTTCTCCCGTTTCGCTTCGCCAGAAAACGGTCGAAAAATTAGCGAAACTCATTTTTTGACACTGTCGTCAAATTTTTTTTGGACGCCAGCGACAATTCTGATGCCAGCGACAATTCCAATGTACATTAAAGTCAATGGGTGTCTATTAATTGTTGCTGCCATCGAAACTTTCAGTGGTGTCAGAATTGTCACCAGCAGAAAAAATAAATTGCATCGATTTTGCAAATTTATTAGCTGGAGGCGAAACACAGAAATTCACTGCAAATTATCGCCTGGTGAATAAATTTGCCCATCATTAGCAGGTAGGAAACCAAACAGCAGCAAAACAAAAGAAACGTCTGCTTCATCTTTAAATTTAATACAAAATTGTACCTATAGGTAAATTGCACTTTGCTGCCCGCAAATAAATTCACGAAACTGTGGCAAAAATTAACTGTTGAAAAATCCACCGCGACAAAAAAAAATTGGTACATGCATAAAAATTGCCTTGCATCAAAATTATTTGGAAGAATAAGGGATAGACACACTCAAACAGTAGCTGTATCTAGAATAGAATGGAGTACTCTGGTACATCTTGTACTGGTAAAAAATCCAATTTTATTAAATATACTTTAAAAACATTGTTGTTATGTGGAGTGGATGTACAGAGCAGGGGAGTGCATGGTTCTACGCGTTTCGTGACTGCATGGTCACTTCATCAGAAGCCACATCCATCAAAATTATTCGGACGCCCATTGACTTTAATGCATTTGGACAAAATAGTCGAACGTATAAAAATTGTCGCTTGCGTAAATGCCCATTGTCTTCAATGCGTTTTGTAAATGTTTCGCCGTTTCCGGAAATTTTTCCACTGTTTAGCGAATTTTCCTGCAAAACGGGACAGATTTACCCATCACTATCCCTGACTTAAAAATGGGGGCATTTTAGGAAAAAACCACTACTAGCCCAGATTAAGACCAGTCAATATCCAGTCTACCCGATTTCCATCCAGGTCCATCATTTAGCACTGTCTCACCAGAAGAAGAGGAACAGCTGTGAGTTATGCAGTTGAAATCATATATTGTAGAAAAGAAAGTGTGGGACTCATTTCCTAATGGCCATAGTTACACCTGTATAGTAACCATGGCAACCAATCACATTTTGCTTTAATTGTTCTTCCTGCAGTTGTTTGAACATTATTATTATTATAATTCACATACTCTTTGCTATGGAATTCTGCACAGGTGTAAATGTACCCAAGGTTACTAAATGAGTGTGACTGTATGTGTGGGCCAAAATTCAAGGCCTTCTTCATAGATTGCAATGGGAACAGCACTGTTGTCACATATAGGGGGTTATTTACTAAAATCCGAATTTTTCTCATTATTTTATTAATACAACTTTAACCAAACTCCCATCCACAATTTTACCAAAAATTTGGCTCTGGAAAAGGCTCTATAAACTCGATAAAATTGTGAAAAATTTCCAAATATACAATTTTTTCAGATTTGATGCCCAAATACTCTGACTTTTTTCGATTATTGCTCGAAAAACCACAAATTATCGTCCAGATTATTGTACTAAACCCAGTGCAGATCAGGATATCTTCTAATTGTAAAATGGAAATCTTTCATTGACTTCTACATGACCTTGGCAGCTTTGAGATGGAGTAGCTCCATTTTTCATATCTCAAAAAAATTTTGTTTTCCCCAAAAATTTTTTGTTTTCCCACGACCAGAAAAATAACCCTCATAATGTTGTTTTTATTTACAAATCTCCATTTTTATTAAAGGGGTGGTTCATCATTTAATTCGCTTTTAGTATAATATAGAATGACTCATTCTAAGCAATTTTTCAACTGGTCTTCAATATTTTTTTTTTTTTATCGTTTTTGAATTATTGGCCTTCTTCTACTGACACTTTCCAGCTTTCAATTGGGGGTCACTGACCCCATCTAACAACAAATGCTCTGTAAGGCTGCAAATGTATTGTTATTGCTGCTTTTTATTACTCATTTTTCTATTCAGGCCTCTCCTATTCATAGTCCAGTCTCTGAATCAGTGTATGAAGATCCAAATTATGGAAAGATCCAGAAAACCCCAGATCCCGCACATTCTGTTATCCAGAATGCTCGGGACCTGGGGTTTTCCGGATAATGGATCTTTCCGTAATTTCTTCATGCCTTAAGTCTACTAGAAATTCATTTAAACATTAAATAAACCCAATAGACTGATTTTGCTGCCAATAAGGATTAATTATATCTTATTTGAGATTGAAAGGAAATAATTTTTAAAAATTTGGATTATTTGGATAAAATGGAGTCTATGGGAGACGGCCTTTCCGTAATTCGAACCTTTCTGGATAGCATCAATGTGCGCTTAGCAATGTTCACTTGCATACAAAAATTAGTCTTTACTTGTACAGGTATAGGATCAAAAAAATTTTTGACGCGCGTCTTTTTTTTTGGACGCATGATTCCATACGAGTCTATGGGCATCATTTTTGTGGCGAAACAAGCCGAAAAAATTCGCCCATCCCTACCCTTGAGGGGTACCATCAATACTGGCATACAACCTACAAAGAAATGCATTAATTTTCTAATATTGGTAGGATTCCGCTGTTGATGGTAGACAATGCAAACAAGAAAGAGCTGAACTCTTTCCCCAAGAAGCAAATAGTTGATTTGAATAAATCTGCTTAATTAACTCCCTGTGCTGCTAATGAGTGCTGGCAGAGGGTTAACAAATGACATTTTGATGCAGCAGGAGAGCAATCACTTGAATGTGTAACACGGGAGAAGAATGAGGCGCTGCATCAGCCTGTGTATAATTGCCTAAATAACGGATTCTTTGTGTAATCTGACCCTTCATACTCGCAGTAGAAAGTGGCAGTGAAATGTTTTATGTGCGATAATAAGGGCAACGGCAGCCTGGAACTGAGCAATATCTTCACAGCTGAATCTATTTTACAAATACATTGTGAACGTTGCTGTGATGCTTTGACTTCCTTGGAACTGCAGAGCAGCAATTTATTTTCACTTGTAATTGAGATTCAGCTCACATATACAGTATATACAGTACGTATATATACAATGCTAATTAAAAGAATAATTAAAAGAATATTAAACTCTACGATTTTGTCACCGTTTTCTTTAAATGCGTAAACAATAACTTTTGGTTAAGAGTAGCGATGGGCAAATTTGTCCCGTGTCGATTCGTCAAATTTCGCGTCAAAATGGGCGCTGTCCTCAACTTTGATGCCGGCGTCCATTAAAGTTAATGGACGTCCGTTAATCGTCGCTGGCGTATAAATAGATTCCGGAGTTGATTCCATATCCGGCGTCAAAAAAAATGTATCAGCCGGTGGCGAAACATGGAAATTCGCCTTGAATTCAACCATCACTAGTTAAGAGAATACAAGTTTATCGCTGCATTTTACCCAGTATGTTAAGTCATTTATCTGTGCATTGCCATACAGTTCTTTACTGCTTTTGGGTTGGACTTAGGGGCAACTTTATCAAAGGTCAAGGTGAATTTTTCAATTGAAAAAAAAATCGAATTTTGAGATATTTTTTGTGAACTTCAACTAGGGAATAGTCCAAATTTGATTCGAATTTGAAAAAAAATTACATTGAAATTTATCATGTACCGTCTCTTTAAAAATTCGACCATGCCCATTCGCCATCTTAAACCTGCCGAATTGCCATTTTAGCCTATGGGGGACCTCCTAGAACCTACTTGGAGTCAATTGGAGGACTTTGAGAAATCAAAGTTTTTTTTGGGTAAAAACTTCTAATCGAATTCGATCGAATGTACTATTCCTTTGATTCGTACAATTCGAATTTAGCCGAATATGTACCTATTTTAATCGAAAACCTATTCAACCAAAAAAAAAAAAATCTTTGACTTAATTTCGGTTGGTCTTTTTGAATTCGAATTTCGAAGTTTTTTCAATTCAAAATATGACCCTTGATAAATATGCCTCTTAGTGTTCATTCCAAAATGCTGTGTTCCTGACAGCAGGCATAATGGAGATAAGCAAGTCCCCCTTCTGAAAAAACAGAAAACTGCAGTTAAAAATGCCTTCACCTTAATTTACGAACCAGCAATGTAAGTATTGGATTATGCAAAGGAAAAAAAACTTCTAAGGGCTGATGAATTCAGAGTAAGTGCACATTTTGCCATGTTTTTTATCTCAAAAATGCAGCACCCCGCCATATTTCTGGAGTGATTGTTGGCCCCTCGGGCAGTTGCTGCCTCCACAGTTGCGTGCCCTATACTTTCGGCGCAACTGAAATGCAGCAATTGATGCAGGGTGCTGAGCCTGAGATACTGCCTGCTCTGGAGTGGCAGTAGTTCTAGGGTTCCCCTGCATCAATAGGTGCAGGAGTGCTACTGATGCAGGAAGGACTGAGCATCATCAAGTGCAACATACAAAAGTGCAAGAGAATGCATTTTTAAGTATATTTAATGATTTACGTGCAACTGAAAGCATGGAGAGTGCAGGGACCACAACTGCACTTGCAGATGTACATGAGCCTGTATTTTTTCATTAATACTAGCAGAATAAATTATTTTCTATGGGAATACTAGAAAACACTCATACTTTGTATAAAGTATGGCAAAGCCATGTGCATGTGCCTATATCTATTCTAATTCCTCTAATAACTACACTAGAATTGAGCTTTGAGATTGAAATTCTACTTATAGATAGACCTCCGACAGATTGGAACCTGCATGCAAGTTATAGTTTTACATATTTTAGAATTCTCCTTATACCACATATTTATACATACCTAAGATATTAACTTTTTTCTTGTAGGCCATTAACACAAGATTTTTCTTTTTTTGCAGAAAAATCCCAGTGCCCTTCTCGATATCTGGTTTAAGCAAGTACAAACTGATGCATCATGATTCCTCGGTGGCACTTTGTGAGACATTCATTTCATGTTTTGAATTAACTTCATCTGTGCAAACCAAATTTGTTCCACAATTTGTTTGTGTGTGGTCACAACTTTATTATCAATTCTCTGAATCCAAATGAGGGACAAAATATATACAGTACATAATATATGCACAATAAAAATTGGTAACACATAATATTGTATTAATGTCTGAAAATAATGTTATACCTTTGCCTTTAGTCATTTTTTGGCATGCATAGGCAAGTCATATCAAAAGATTGTCTCCTTCTTGACTCCCCTTCACCCTCAATACAGTACCTTATCCATGCCATGTCAGACACCTTGCCTAATGACATTGGTTGGTCAGGTGAGAGCGCAACTATAACCTTCACACCTCTGAGACCATTGTTCGAAGTTCAGTTGGAGCTCACTACCCACCAATGGCACACGTGGAGAAAGCCTGGAGCCTAGCCCATACCCTGGGTGAGTATTCCTCCATGAACTGTGACTGGATAAGAACAAACCCTTAAAACCATCCACAAACCTGCTCTCATGCCAATGTCTATGCTAGTGATGTGCGGGACGGCCCGATACCCGCAGGACCCGCGGGTGGTTTGGGTTCAGCCTGACCTCACACCCCCATTTGCCACCTTACACTGCTGGCTTCCAACCTCCGGCTTCCGGTTTTATAGCCGCATGCCTGCATGCCCCAGCCC